>NC_090931.1:375404099-376029099 GCF_040938575.1 Ambystoma mexicanum
AAGGTACATCGGCTGCACGTGTTTGTAATACTATCCCTAGTGTGACGTTTGTTGTATCCATGGACCTCCATGCGTCAAGTTCCCTCGGATTGATTTGTTTCTGACAAGAGGGTGCATGAAGTGTTTGCGTGGGTACAAGAACGATAAAGTAGAAAGGTAAAGATAGACCCATCTATGCACCTTCAAACTCCAGCAGGGGAGGAAGGGTGGGCGCATGTGAATCGAAACAAATACAAGCATCAGGAATACTATTATGGTGAGTAATGTATACCTTCTGAGGCTTGTGGATCTGCTTAGATCACATGCTATGCATAGATTAGCAAGTAGTACCTAGAGAAGGAGGTGGGTTGTGAGAAGGTACAGCAGCAAATAGCTGTTTTAATTAGCTGTTGTAAACCTTTATTCGGCATGAGCCTTTAGGTGTTTTAATACTGCTTGTCCCATCTGTGAATCTGCTTTAGAGTGTGCGTCTAGGCAGAAATGCTGAGTAAAGGTATGAATGGAACTCCATGTAGCAGCCTTGCAAATTGCATCTAAAGGAACATTTGCAATAAATGCGTAAGTAGCCACTGTGCCCTGTGCAGAGTGGGCTCTTGGTGTAAAAGGTCAAGTCTTCTTTGACAGTGAGTAGCAAAGCTGGATGTATTTGACTATCCATCTGGAGATGGCATTCTTAGAAACATGATCCCTACTCTGCCAATTGCTATGGAAAGAAAGAGTTGATCTGTTTTCCTCAGTGGTTTAGTTTTGTTTATGTAGTACAAGACTGCACTCCTTACATCTGTGGAGGCTTTTTTCTGCTGGATTTGAAGGGTGTTGGAAAGTTTAATAGATTGATTAACATTGAACTGTGATAGGAATTTTGGCAAAAATCTAAGATGTGTTCTAAGAACCACCTTGTCCTTGTGAATGATAATGAAAGTGTCTTGTACTGAAAGTGCTTGAAGTCCACTGACTCGTCTTTTAGAAGTGATAGCCACTAGAAAACCAGTCTTGTAAGTTAAATGCTTTAGACTGGTCTTGTTCATAGATTCCAAGGGTGGACCCATGCGTTTTGTCAGTACAACATTTAGGTAGTATTTCCACTCCTTCCATGAATGCTTTGATAACTGGTTCATTCCACCATGATATTTTGTTTTGAGATGTAGTGTAAGCAGACAGAGCTTCTAAGTGTACTTTGATAGAATTAAAGACTAAACCGGAGTGCAGTAGGTAAAGCATATAGTGAAGTATGTGTGATGAAGAACAGACAATGTACTTATGCTGCGTGACCTGCACTAAATGAGAAATCATTTACACTTGTTAAAATAACAGTGTCTTGTCTTAGGCATCTGTGCTTCTTTAAGGATATCCATACACCTTTGTGGAAGATTGAAATGTCCAAACTCTACGACTTCATGAGCCAAACTGCAAAGTTCAGAGTCTGAGGGTATGGATGTAATGTTGTCCCCTTGTGTTGGGACAGCATGTTGGATGGGCATGGAAGCTTGATTGGTTTGCACATAGTTTGAGTGGGTGTGGCAACCATGTTTGTCGTGCCCACATTGGAACCATTAGAATTAGCGTGGCTTGTTCCTGGTGCATCTTGTGCACTATTTTGTTCAAGAGTGGTGTTGGTGGAAACGTATAAGCAAATTTCCCTCATCAACCCATCCACAGGGCGTTCTCCTTGGCTCCTGGTTAGGGAAAGCTGGATGCGAAGTCTGGGCATTGTGGGTTTTGCTTTGTTGCGAATAATTCTATAGTTGTATGCCCCCATAGGGTGAAGAAATTGCTTATAATATCTTAGTGAATTTGCCACTCGTGTTCTGCCGGTAGCTGTAGATGTCTGCACAGTATGTCTGCTAGTGAGTTGTTTCCCCCTGGAACATGTTATGACACTAGGAAAATGTTTCTTTTGAGAGACCACTTCCAAATCTTTTGGTATACCCTGGACCGACTTAGAGAGTGTGCCCCGCCCTGTTTGTTTAGATCAAACATGGTAGTGGCACTGACTGTGAGGACTATAACTGTTTGCCCTGCTAGGTGTTGTTGAAATGCTTGTATGGCTTTAAGGACTGCTAGCAACTTTAGTAGGTTTATGTGTTTTTTGCTGTTGTTTGTTGTGCAGTATCACGAAGGTACTGAGCTCCCTATCCTGAGAGTGAGGCGTCTTTTGTGAGAGTGGTTTGTACTGGTGGGTTGCAAAAATGTCTCCCTTTTGAACATGTTGTCTTTTGTCCAAAAGCGCAGAGCTTGTGCGAACGTTAGCGACACAACCACTAGGTGGTCCCACTGACTGCTTGCCTGAGACCATTGTTGCGCTAGTCACTCTTGCATCAGGCGCATGCGCAGCCTTGTATGTGGAACAAGATGAATGCATGAAGCCATCATCCCAAGCAGGCGCATTGCCTTGCGCAAAGTTATCTGATGACCGGCAGTAGTGAGGTACTCGAAACAACATGTTGTGTACTCTCTCGTTTAAGGAAAAACAAACTCATCTTGATTCTTTATAATTGCTCCTAGGAATTGTTTTACTTGATTGGGGGTGAGACTAGATTTGTTCTCATTGATGGAGAACCCCAATTCGAACAATAGATTGATGGTCCTTTGGGTGTTGTTTTTGCAAGTTTGTGACATTTCCCCTGTTATGAGCCAGTCGTCGAGATAAGGTTACACTGGGATTGATTCTCTGCATAGGAGTGCTGCTGCTACTGCTAGTACCTTTCTGAACACCCTTGGCACTGATGAAATGCCGAAGGGGATGACTTTGAATTGGTAGTGTTTGTTTGCAATTTTGAAGTGCAGGCATTTTCTGTGCGCTGGCAACATTGACATATGAAAGTACTTATCTTTCATACCCAATGTTGCCATGAAATCTGCTTGTTTTAACAATGGGATATTCTCCTGCAGCATTGTCATGCCAAACTTTTGAGGCTTGACATATGTGTTTGCTGGATGCATGTCTAGTACAGCGCGTCGTAGTCAAGTTATTCTTTGGCACAAGGCAGTATATTGAATAGATACGCTTGTTTATTTACCTGGTCTACATGGACTAGCTCGATTGCGCCTTTCAGGAGCACAGACTTGATTTCTTCTAGAACAATCTTCTTTTACTGTGGCAACATCTTCTGGTGTTTTGGAAGATGGTTTTGGGTTTTTTCTAGAAATTGGATGGCGTAATCCCCTGCAACTGTGGATAACAACCACTGATCAGAGGTGATCCCCTCCCATGCGTGGGTGAACTGGCAAATGCGACCTTCGACTGGAATTGCATGGGAGGGAACCTGTATGGGGATGTCATTGTTTAGAGGTATGGGAGCCTCTGGTGGCAGAGACTCTACCCCTACTTCTTGTTCTTTTATACCGGCTTTGAAAAGTGGGTTGTTAACTGGTGGACTGACCCTGTGTATTGCCTGTGCAAGAGCATTGCCCTTGAATATATCCCATAGATTGCGGGTAACCTTGTCCGCTAAATGGGGCTTTGGGTTTTGAACACCCCCCGTTGAATAAACGGTTTGTTTGTTATTTTGCCCAATGTTTTCAATGTTTCATGCTCCACTTTCGCACTCTTTAGTTCATCATCAACTGCTTTGCCAAAAAGCACATTGTGTTCTAGTGGCATATTTTAAAGGGTGGGCTGGGTCTCTAATTTAAAAACCTGACTGTCGCAGCCATGCATGCCATTTTATTAGGGTGCCTTCTGGTATAATGCGTCCAGTATTATCTGCTGCATCTAAATCATTCCTTAGGATGCGGCTAGTAAACTGTTTACCCTCTGAGATAGTCTTTAGGAGCTGTGATTTTAAGGGCTTATGAGCAGTATCAGTCTGTTGTTGGACTGTATCGCAGACATGGCAGTTATAACTGCCATGGCAAGGTGGTATTATTGGCAATACAGGTTTGGTATGCTGCAGAAGATGCTACCTTCATTCTGAATGGACATTTTTTGGCAACCCGCTCCACCCCCACTACCTTACATACCTGTTGAGGGCACACCTCGTTCTGTGCCCCCGTCTCCTCCATCCCTCTGCGATGCCGCTCCCCTTGACTTACGTGGATGGGAACTGGCACTGCAGTGTCCTCTTTTTTTTTTTACTTAATTTTATCAGGAGCAGACGACACCCCCCGTATCCCCGAAAGCTATTATAATGAACGAGAGTACGGGGAGCCCCCTCAACCCTCTGAACCTCCTCTCCCCTTGTTGACTATAATGGCACCGAATGGTATATTTATTTGAAATGTTCGGCTGTATGAAATTTTTGTACAGCCAAAATTCTACCAAATATAGTATTCGGTTTTTTTCTTCAAATATTTCTGTGGATACCCTGATATAAAGGGGGTCAGCTGGAGCATGTTTAAAAATCTTTTAAATGTGAGGATGAACTGCTCTTGTTAAGGTGGGAGTAACCAGAGAATTCGTCTCTGTACAGACTGGAGAAGGGGAATAAACTGTATCACAGATTTTCTGTCCCCCAAAATGTTGTCTACAAAGTCTGCATCTTGAAGTGTCTCCTGTGTATCAATTTTACAGGCCTGGGCAGCTTTAATTAGCAGTTGTAGTTGGTTGCCAATAGGGGAGTCAGCAATAATCTGATCTTGGTCCTCTCGGGATGGCATTGTGTATATGTCTGGATCGCCATCGTCATAGAACTGGTCTTGGTTAAATTGGCCATCTTGTGAGATTTGATCACCTTGATGGGAAGGGTCAATAATGTACAGGTCACCTGAGGAGTCCTGACTGTGGCTAATAAAGGGTTGGTTTGTAGAAGTGCTAGGTTGTGAGCTGTCTACTCTCTGTACCTTGGAAGGTGGTTCCCCCTTTGTCTCCCTACTACCCTGTTGTGTTGTACTATCCTGTGGGTGCATGAACTCCTCTGGACGCCTGTCCATGAAATTGACAAAGCATGAGATCCTTTTCATTTCTTTCTCAAATTTTTCAGCAGTCCACTCTGTGGATTTAGGAAATGCACTTGGCCCTGAGGGAGAGGGATCTGTGTGAGAGGAAGGTTTACTATAGTGTAATGCCTCTGTTAAAGTGTCTTGAGAGGATGTATAATGTTTTTCTTGAGAATATTCTTTTTCAGGTTTTGAAAAATTCGATGTTTTACCCTTAAGAAGCATCGCAGGGACTTTTTTTGCATTAATTGTTGCATTTTCAATGGGTCTGGAGTGTGCATCGAAGATTTATGTTTCATCGTTTGTTTTTTGGTGTGTGAAACAAGGGCCTTTTTTGGGGCAGTGTCGGAAACAGGCCTACTCAGCACCTGTTAAGGAGTTCTGTCTTGTGGTGATCAGGAGCGTGAGGACCCAGGGACAATAGGCGTTTTGATTCTTATTTCTCCCCCAACACTGCGTCACCATGTTTTTTCAACGACATGTCATAGTACGGCTCTGGGTTGTTTGTTTATTGTGTTTATGGATATGTGTGCTTTTTGTCACAGGAGTCACCTCTATCACAGGGTCTCTGGCCTGTTTGCCGGAGCTGGAGGCCAACACGTGGGTATCCGCGGAACACCGATCATGCTGGGCGTCCCTGTGTGCACCATAGCTGCCTTCATCAGACTCACCTCCAACGTTGATGGACGCCTCGGCCTGCATGGCGTGGGCGGCCCAATGCTTAGTGCAGCAACCTTCTGAAGTTCTGGGCTTGAAATGTTTGCAAGACTTGAAGTGCTTTTCGGCGTGGTCTCACGGAAGACAGTGATTGCCCACATGGTGCGTGTCTTTCCAGGGGTACTTGCGATTGCAGGAGGGACAACATTTAAAAGGAGTGTTTTCCATATTTGAAAGGGAAGGCAGCACAGCGAATAATGGGAAGGGGTGTAAGGTAAAAAGGCATTCTCTAAGAGGAAAAAGAGTAGATGTTCTCCGCCCACTCTCCCTACTGCAATGGGCCACAGTCCAATTAAGGCCTGCATATGCCAAATTCAACATTTGTCGAAATTGAGGATTCCTCTTCGACATAGATCGAAGCGGTCCGTCGAGCGTCACTCAAGGGTGCTTGATAGCGAGAGGCAATTAAGGGTTGGAACGGCAAATATAATTTAAAACTTTGTAATAATAAAGGCGTATGGACAGGAATATCTGCAACACGTGACTGACTATAATGGCGGAAATAAACTATCTGAGGGACGTTGACGCATGAAGGATCATGGGTACAGTAGGCGTCACACTAGGGATAGTATTACAAACACGCACAGTCGTCGTCCCTTTTCGAGTATCGAAAGCAAGTCATGCAATACTCTGTGACTATCACTAGATATCAGCCAATGCATAAAATGTGATCTAAGCAGATCCACAAGTTCTGAGAAATATATATACACACGCACACACAATAAGGTAGGGTGGTCCCCACAGAAGGCACATGCATTAGGGCTCTTCTCTTTGCTGTTCATATAGACATTTGAGAAAGTCCAACTCAGGCAGATGGATGACCCAGTAGTTAGTCAGGCATGGAGTTCCACAGCCTCAGGCTCACTTAGCCTTTCCATGTGTTAATATCCCCGAAAAAATATCACCATACAAAAATATCACAATATTTTTGCGGCAATATTAAGGCATGAAACCTGCGGGGGACACCCACGCTACCCCCGTATTATTTTAAAAGGAGCGGGGGACAGCCCCGCAACCCCCGCTCCCAAAAAACCCCGATATTATCCCCACTAAAAATATTGCCTATGGCTGTTCCCGACGATCATATATACAACAATATTTTTGGTGGGGAAAATATTACCTGATACCCTTTCTTGTCCAACCCACTTCACCACTGCACCCCTATGACCTCATTACTCCACCCAGTGTGGGGTGCTCACCTTCAGATCAGGGTTTTCCCCCTAATTTCAGGCCTGCCACTCAGGGCTCTTCCGCCGCTACAACTGCACCTTCTCTAATATCCTCCCTAGCCTCAGCTCCGCCTATTCTAGCTAAACCACTACCTCCTCAACTCAGCCTACCTCCAGAACCTCTCTTCTTTTCCCCCTGATGTTTCATCTCCACCTTCCGATATTCTTCTTCAAGCTCATTAACTTTGTGTCCTTCTTTAAACTCTCTTCCTTCCACATCCTGATGTTTCACCTCATGATACTCACTCTACTAATCCTTAACTTCGTCTTCTTCCTTAGCCTTTCCACATTCCACTTCCTAATGATTCGCCTCGACCTTCTGATTCCTGCCTCCTCTAATAGTTCTCCCCATTGCCATTTGATGTACATTTCTTGCCAGAAATTCTCCCCCTCTAGCTCCTCACCCTTCTTCCTACATCACAGTCTAGTCCACCAACCACCTCTTCCAATCATGGTATTTCTTTATCCACCAACTCTCCAATTCGCTCCGAATTACATTCTTCCACTACTCGAACAAACCAGTTTGGTAGAGTTGCAAGCAGCTTTTATAGTGGTTTACCTCCAAAGTACATGGCTACAGCTGTGCTTGTAGGAGAGGGTTCTGTTGTAATTGGGCCAACAACTTAATTCCTGGGTCTCCTTAGAGGTGGAGATCACTCGGACAGAAACTGCATGAGGTTTAGCGGCCTCTATTTTACTAGGGTGCCTGGATTCCCCCTGTCTGTCTGCTGCTTTCTCTCACAGAATAACAAAGACACCTCTGCCTTCAAATAGTCTTCTAGAGCTCACCTTACTCTAAATCACCAGGCGTTTAGGAGTCTGAACCTTACTTCTCATGCAATCCTAGTTGTTTTAATGTTTCGTGGATCCGGCAGAGGGTCAGCGAATCTCACTACATTCAATATGTGGCTTTTTTTGTAATTGTGGACCGCGGATTTGGTATGTCAAAATTAGCAGTGCAAACTGCCAGAGACAAATCTAGATGGGTCCTTCAGTATTGGTTTGGTGGTTACACTTCTTAAATGAGCCATACCCATTTGCATCGAGAGTTAAGTAGCCCATTTCAGCTAACAAGCCACTGCACCACTTATTAGCAATCCCTGGAAGTGAACCCCTGTGACTAATCTGGACTTTTGGTCCCTTCTTGCCATGGGGGAGCGAACCCCAGTTAGTCTAGGGAGTTGAGCCACTAAGCAAGACACTCCTTAGGGTTCAGGGCAAGTGGGACCTCACTGGGAGCAACTCCCCCCCTCAGGAACAAGAACTCCCATTCCAACAAGGTGCCTATTGGAAAAACAATGTCTGCCTATATTGGAACTGAAAAGCCTGCCGTTACCACTGTATTACCTTCCATGAACAGTGGCATTGTTTCCATCTGGCTGGCTTTAGGAAATGCTGGATTTCCCTCAAAGACCAAAGAGGAATGACCCACCTCCTTGGAACACAGCAGCAAACTTAAAATGATGAGGAACCCTGAAGGAGGAGATGTGAACCATACGCAGAGGCGAATCTCTCACGGAAGAACGTCCTGGAGAGGCAGAGCTGTACCGTACCACAGAGACAGCAGTGGCATGGAGCTGTGTGAGCATAGAAGACACCGGAATGCTGGCAACAAGAGTGGCAGAGTAACCACTGCAGGGACAGATGAGCTGTTGCACATGGTGGCTTCACCACAAGACAGCAGTGGTGGGTCAGGTGCCCTCAAACGAATGCTGAGACCAGAGCAACATGGAGGAATTAATATTCCACTATGGAGAGACGACAACCCTCAGGGGCACATCCAAGAGGGGAAAAAGTACCTGGGTTGCCCTCGGAAGAAGGAGGCACGAGAAAGCAAGAAAGCTGGAACACAAACTGGGCCTTGAGAACCGTAGAATGTTGAACACTGAATAGTGGCAGAGGCCAGGGGCACACATACAAGAAGAGAATTATGAGAACCTGGAGGGTCTTATAAAAGCAAGGGATATTGCAAACCAGATAAATAGAAGATAATCTGGAGGGTGCACCCAAGTCAATCCTAAATTAAGGAAGTACAAACAAGTTGGTGGAGGAGGAATAAAGGAAGAATCCCCCACCCCTGTAAAAAATACAAAGACTTTGACCTTACATAAAGAACTTCAACTGTTATTGAGAAACCTTTTGGGGGAAATTAACTCTTCTTTCTGGTGAGCTTTACCGGACACTTTTCATTTTGAAACCAGATGAAGCCTAAGCCTGATGCACAAGGTGCTGGCCTAACTTTTCTGTTGTTCTCTAAAAGTGGTAGGGTTAGGTAGTAAGTAGGTTTTGGACACAGGACAGGCATTTGTTTTGGACGATGGATGAGCACCCCTAGTTTAGTTTGCTTGATAGGGAATTCCCCCTTAGGGACAAGGACAGATAAACATTTTCCTTTCATTTTGAGTGGACACCCTTGCAATTTCCTCTGTGAGTCGGACTCCTTCTTCTGGTCCGCCACACCCCCATTATGCCACTCAGCACTGCATTGTGGCTATATCAATTAGCTGAAAAGTATAATTTGCTCCAGAAAATTGGCTTTGCCTTATGGGGCAGCTTTATTTTATACATAGTTCTAGCAACCTAAGACAGATAGCCCTACACACACAAGCACATGTTGTTACAGATGGCCTCAGGAACGCACCAACTCTCAAATACAGTTTAAGGGTTTTTATCATTTGTTTTATCAAGGGCTTGCTAGTGACCAGCCTTCTCTCCCTCTCATCTAGTGTGGGCCGTTCCCTCCTTAGCTGAGGCGTCCCTTGATACTAGGCTTGTCACTAGAGGTAGGTAACCCCTTCTATCTAATAACTGTCTGACGGAAAATGATGTCCAGTATGCAAATACCTTACCCTCTAACTTTTTCTGGGAACAATCTAAGTGGTCCCTGATCTACAGTTCCGAAAGGTAGAAGTCTGTAATTATAGGTGACCTTAATTGGCCTCTTACTTCCACAGCCTCCTGTACTCTCCCTACATCTTTCCGTCACTCCCTTTTTCCACTACTTCTCTCCTCCCTCCTATTCCACCCACCAACTCTCCCTTCTGTCCCTTGCACTTCCTACTCTCACCCTCTGATAATCCTCTTTTCATCTCTACTGTCTACCTCCAACCTCCATTCTTGCTCCTAATACGCTCCATCCCACTACTACTCTCTCCTTTTACCACCACTACCCCAACGCTCCACATTACTACAACTTCTTCCCTCTCCACACTACTACGACACAACTCTCCACTTTCCTACTCCACCCCACTCCACTACTACTATTTCTGATCTTCTACTACTCCCCACTGCTCTACAACTAGTTCCCTCTCCACTCCACGCACACTTTCTTTCCCAGTCACCCTCCTTCCACTCTTTCACTCACCTTACCATGCACTGCCTACTCTATCATTCTCACACCTTCCATGCAAACTTACAACCACGTACCACTTTCTCTCACAAACCAATACCTGACCTTGCACACTTCTAAAGCAATTTCCTTCCACGCTCTTCTCCACTAATGACAGCTCAAGTGCAAAATGGTTACCTTTGGCTGCCATTAGCACATATGTAGAGAAATCAAATAAGAGAGTGGCGTCAACATATTTATGGAAGGAGTAAAGTAAGGTAAATGGAAGTTTCCCACAAATGAAATCATGTCAGTTCTCAGGGGGTTGTTGCAAAGGCATCAAAATGTGCAAACATTGAAAATAAAATGATGGAGAGTATTAGTATTACAAGAGGTTTGAGACAGGGGCGTCCACTTTCTTTGCTGATTTTTTTCTTTGTTTATTTGAAACTTTGGAAGAATATGTGATAACAGACCCAGTATTAAAGGGATTTTTGCACCTTCTCGAGTGTCTCAACATATAAGGTGGATCAAGCCATGACAAACATTTTAGTATGGAAAATGCAAGAGGAAGAACCCTCCAAGAAAATGTTTTGAAATATTGTATCATTTTGTGGATCAATAGGGCCAAAGGAAGGACGAGTGTGTTGGAGTTGGGGTATTGTTAAGAAGTCATTTAAATTAGGAAATGGGAAGATCAAACTTCAGGCTCTATGTAATGGGTACAATACAGCTATTTAAGATGATGGGGTTATCAAGATATTTATTGGTATTTCAAACACTACCTCTATTAGTTTTAACAGTTTATTTGGCAAATTACAATCGATATTAAGGATTTTTCTTTGGAGGGCAGAAACACTAGTATTTTATGACTAAATTAAGAGAGAAAGTAAATGGGCAGTGGTCACTACCAAACATTAAGTTGTATTTTTGGCTATCAATTATGAAATTATTGTTTGCTAGAGCTTCGAAACAGTCCTTACCCTCTACCTTTGAACAACAGAAACAAGTATGAACTTCAGAAAGTAATTTATCAACTACAGGGCTCGCTTCAGTAGGTGCAGAAAATCTGGTGGTTGCTACACACAGATTTATATAATGACCAATAAGAATCATTGGTGTAGATCTCAATTATAAAAAAGAAGGATCCAAGTTAATTAAGTGAAAGATGGTAAATGTAGTTCATTTGCCATCAGAGCATTATGGCCTAAATATGGCATGTGTGAATAGAACATGATGGCTCAGCGTCGTAACAGATACATTTATTATATCATATATCTATAATTCTCCAAGAATGCCTGTGGTAGGCTCTCTTGATATGAGACAGTACAATTATTTTCATAAATGAGAACCAGCACAGCCCTGGACCTCAATGAAGTGACAGATGGTACAGTCATTTATTTTTATTTTTTGTATTTATTTTTATTGTACATGTAGTCAAATAATGGCTCTATACAAATTCAATTTAAAACCACAACATTCATAAAACCAAACATACAAGAAGAATATAGATCCATTTCATAAAACTATTTCAAACAGAATTTCAAATATATACACATTTGATAAAATCCATTTGATAAAACTTCCGACAGATTTTAAAAATATACACACATTATTTGACACAATAATACATAATATTAATATCACCCCCATACATTAATTCACAAGGCATTTCACTATAATATCTTCTACCATCATTCCTATATTTAATAAAATGAATTTTCCCCAATAGCATTCAAACTTGTGCAATCAGCAAATAGATGTTTCACGGTTTCCATGATTGTCTCTCCACATAGCCTACAGGTCCTCTGATCACGGGAGATACCAATGCGGACGCCCGTAATTTCAAAATTTGCCATACCATTAAATTTAATCAGCATATCTTTATAATTAAGGCATGGGGATAGGCCCTCAAATATTTTGGTTTAGTTAGTCTTTCCACACTATAACCCATATATTCTTCTCTGTTTCTCTTCGTGGCTAGTTCCACTCACAACTACTCTTTGTTAATAGTTTTCAATAATCGCTCTACTTTGTACTTAAATTTGGAGAATTCCATTCCCATTGTGCCACTGCCAGTTGGATGGGTCTAATATGCCTCGATCTTCTTTGGCTATTCCAGACAGCTATTACGCATAGGCATAATCCGTTTGGTATAGAACATAACATATATAACATATTCACAAGAGCAGTGTACTTCATGTTGCTTATTCACCTGATTAACAATAATAAATGTATAGAGATCACAGTGCCAATCCTGGCCAGCCCACACTCAAGCAGAATATACTCACAGGGCATCGTCCAGTTTAGCCTGAGGAGGTTTTTTTTATGATTTCCAGTTCAATACCTTTATTCTTTAATATATTTTGCCTCATACCTCCACTCCATGTGTCAAGAGATATCTTATATTTGACGATAAATGGCAAGGACTGTATTAGCAGTATGGCCCCTTCTTGAATTCCATTACCTTAGTGGCACTGTCATAGATATGTAGCCCATTCAGTGTGGCATAGTTTTCCAGGGCACTCGGCCTGCTTTGTAGCCCGTATCGGTGTAATCCATAATTACAGTATCATGTGCGTACCCCAGCCATGATACACAATGTGACCCATACTTGACAGCACTAGAACCTAGAGTAGCTTGGGCACATTGAAGATCAGACAGATACAGATTAAACAGGGTTGGTGCAAGTATACAACCATGCGTTACCCCACAACAGGTGCTGAACCAGCTGGATAACCTCCCCTCTCCATCTAATCTGATGCACAATCTAGTGTTGGCATGAAGCCTGATTATCATCAATAGCAGTCCTTTGGAGATTCCTGGGGCATTCAAAGTATACCACAGCTGTTCTCTTATTATATAATGCTGCTAAGAAATGAACAAACGCTGCATACACCGTTCCTTGATGTCCACACCAACTATGCTCTATCAATGATGTCAACGAAATCAGGTTATTGACTGTCGAGGACCCCTTTCTAAATCCAGTTTCATTTGGAGGGATTACGTT
Source organism: Ambystoma mexicanum (assembly GCF_040938575.1). NCBI lineage: Eukaryota > Metazoa > Chordata > Amphibia > Caudata > Ambystomatidae > Ambystoma > Ambystoma mexicanum. The sequence continues at coordinate 375,417,262 of NC_090931.1, forward strand.
ATTTTCACTCACCCTTTTGTTAATTTCATTAAGCAAGACTCTAGCGAAGATCTTGCAGCCATTTGATCCATACTTCCAAATCTTGAGGTTGTCCGAATGACTGTATATGGTTCATGGTTACAAGCCCTTTAATGTTAGGGGAAGTGTTGTGAAAAAATAAAATTAGCATTTAGCCCAGTATGCTATATGAACTTAACAACTGAAGCATAGAACCCTTTTTTTTAAATTAGCTGAAATAAATCAACCTTTCAAAATGTATAAGTAAAAGTTACATACATCTACCTTGCAGTGTATAAGACAAAATAAATACACATCATAACAGATTAACCATACAGTATGAATACAAAACATAGAATATAGGTGCAAATTGCACATACAATGTGATGGCAATAAAAGAAAAAATGAGAAAAGCAATGATACAAATCCAGAAATTCCGAATAAAAAGATAAGAGATAAAAATAAACATACAAATGAAGGGAAGAATGATCAATCATTGTAAACAGGGGGAGTAAGATTAATAATAATAATAATACAGTTAATTGAATGCACGCAAAGATGCCACTCACGGTTACAGACAAGTTATCTGTCACTTCACATGCCTTCTAATTGCAAACTTGTCTGAAAATTAATACTGACAATTTGGATAGGCATATGGAAAGATGAAAGAATCAAAGAGCAACATTGATCACCTTCTAGCCCTCCCAAGAATTTACAATGTCGAGAAAAGTGCATCTGTCTAAGACCTCACAATGTTACACATTCTGTGATCAAATGTCTCAGAGTTTCCTGTGTGTCCTCATTCATACAATAACGGCAAAAGTTATGCTGAGGCAAAAGCAACTTTCATCTAGCTTTAATATCCTTTGTGGGCCATAGATTAAAGTGTAAACGTAATATCCCAGAGCGATAATTCGCTGATGGTGCTCTCATCAAGTACTGCGGCAAGGGGCGCATTTTTTAGGGGGGAATCTGCTGACATCACCGTCTCGGTATTGCAAACACATCTCTCTTGTCTTGATCCAATCTAACTCATAGATCTTGGCTTTGGCTTTATCAGGGTTGTTGAGTAGTAGGTCAATAGAAACATTTGCATCCACCAGGATTTGATACATTTTTCCCCGACCATAAAGTCACAAAGGAATGTTTGGCCGTAAACACATAGGTAGACAAGGTTTGTAGAATGACATTCGCTCTGTAGATATGAGACACTTTCTAAATAGGCCGCAAAGGCGCCAATGATAACGAGCTTGGAGGGAAACCAGCCCCAGCTCATATCTGACCCAGGCAATTGGAATACATTACGGCAGATGTAAAGTTTGTTTCCAATATTTGGATTCCCAATTATCAAACTGGAAGCAAGTATTAGGTGCTAATGTTTCGAGTCCATACAAGAGGCATGGCACTGTCTTCATGGTCCAGAATAACCATATTGGTTTAATGGAAAATTTACCATATTTGTGCATGATGATTTTTGTCTGGGAAATTGCTGTGGCTAGTTTCGATTCCACGCGCTCCATCTGACTGGCGGCAACGCCATTGCCTTCAAAGGAGATGCCCAGGTAGATGTAATGTGGCACTACAGCCAGTGGGATCTTATTAATAAACCATATAAATGATGCATGCCCAGAAGATGTCATTAACTCTCAGAAGACTGCTTTGAAAAAACACTGGCAGGCACTTTCAGTGCAACGTTTGATGGTAAGGCTTGATTAAAGTAAGCTCAAAGAGTTTCCATGAGGAGGTATGTTGGGCGGGGGAGATTCAGGAATTGGGTGGGAATGGCCATAGGGATTATCATGGCCATGGACAGACAATAGGTGGGCAAATAACCAAACAACACCTACAAGCTGTGTGTTCCTCCTCACATGCCATTTCTCCCTATCTGTAGATTAATGCAATAGTTTCGTGATTACTGAACATCTGTGAGCGATGTCCATGCTTTTCCGATTAAAACACGTCTAAAAAGTCCTCGCGTCATGACCGTTTTTTTCTGGACCTTTGCTTTGCTTGGATTCACTGATGCCAAAGCGTGGCATTCATCAGAAAACATCCATACCACCAAATCTTTTACCTTCACTTTTGAGGTAAAATGACACAACAAATGGTTTTATCACTGCGGGTACATGTTTTCCTATTATATACACACGCTTCCCAGTGTCTAGTGGGAGGGATTATAAATAGAGTGGCTGCAGCCACACCTGGTTAAGACATGTTTGTTACATCAATAGCGCATTTACAACTCCCATTAAGCCATGAACTCTCAGAAGACTGCTTTGAAAAAACAATGGGTGGCACTTTCAGTGCCCGGTTTCATGGTAGGGCTTGATTAAACCGAGCTCAAACAGTTGCCACAAGGAGGCGTGTTGGGCGGGGAGGGGCAGTAACTGTCTGGGAATGGCCATAGGGATTAGCATGGCCATGGGCAGTCAATAGGTGGGAAAATAACCAAACAACACCTACAACCTGCGAGTCCATCCTCATATGCCATTTCTCCCCATCTGCACTCCAATACAATGGTTGTGGCTTATGGGTGGTGCTAATAGCCAATCTAAAGAGAGAGAGATGGCGAGAAATCTAGCTATCAGAGTACGATATGCCAGGTAAAGCTCGTATGTGTTATTTCTTCTGCATTTCTTTTTTATGAATTTTTCATACTTTCATTTTTCCGCCTCTAGCTTTCTCTTTCTTCTTCTGCCCGTTGCTGCCTGGGTTCCGTTCCTCAACCTCAACTTCATGATTTTTTCATTAGTCTAAGTGCATTTAAATGTTACTGAAGGATGGAAGGTTTGAGATGGCAAATGGACCAGGCGACCCTCCTGGTATTTTGCATCTGTTAATACTAGTTATTTGCCATTGTCTTTTTCTGGGTTCACCTTTTCCCAAATACGATAATTTTATGTAATATTTTGTCTTTACTTGAAAGTATCCTGGTGTGAGATGGAGGTGTGGCAAGTCCCTTCTGGAGATTAATGGACGACTACTTTTAGGACTGCCGTTGGTCAATACGAGAAAGTTACTCACCATATTGAGAATGGTACTAGTCTCCTTTCCTCCGTACTTATGGGACATCCCTTGGAATGGGGATGGGAAAGGAGTGTGATGCACGGCAGTATAAATGCAGCATTTTCTCGTAAATTTCAGTGCGGGCTGTCAGTCCCTTATTCATATCAGACCTGGAAACTTATTAGTGGGGAAGGCTGTAAGGCATATGTAGGAAAGGGGACTATGGACTAAGAGTACCAAAGTTCAGGGCCATCTTATTTACTTTTAGGGCCCTGGGCACGGACATCTTTGGGGGCTCCCCCTCTATCAAACCAAAGGAATTAAGTGATCAAGAATATCAGGTCACAATGCACCCTCCTCACCCCCCATCGGGATCGCATCCTAGAGGTTGATGTGCTGCCTCACAGCATTCAAAATAAGCATGTTTACTCCCTTGAAGTTGCTTTACCCTCTTCATTTTTGCTCTAATCAAAATTATAAACATGTAGCTTTTGAAGGCCAAAATTAGCAGAAAAAAGTGCTAGAGCATGGATAGAGGAGACCAATTGGAAGGAAGGAGAAAGCGACACATACCAAAGCATGATAGTGGATGCAGGTTAGAAGCCACCTCGAAGGGGTCAGTATCCAGACAGACTGAGATTAGAGGTGGGACGTGGTTTGCAAATAGTGTTGCCACTGGAGAGCAAAGAAAGAAGTGCCTGTGGTGTGCAACATATGGATGCTCGCTATTATATGAACGTCTCTGAACGGGCCATTAAATGGTTTGGGTAATTTTTGGCAAACGGACGTCAGCTGGTGAAATTTGGGACTATACCATAGACAATATTGCAATGAGCTGTAGAGTCCCGCAAGGATCTCCATTGTCTCTCGTGCTATTCAATTTGTATATGCGACCTTTGCTGAATATTGTGAAAAGTCATGGGGCCTCATTCTAATTTTGCCAGTCCGGTAACAAGGGTGCCGGTGAGCTCACCGGCACCCTTGTTTCCAGATCATCAAACTCTGAGTCTATCTGTCGTGGCCGCTGTGCTCAAAAGGTCTGACCCTGCTGGGCATTGCTGCCGCCGTAGGCAGACTGGTGACGTAAGTACCGGCATGTTGCTTCCGTGTCCCCACTCCCATTGAGTCCAATAGGACTCTACGGGAACAGGGATTTTCAATTTGCTGGCGCCTGACTTCCCGGGACGCCGTACTCATAATGAGTCGGTGGCACCGGGAAGTCAGGGGCTGGTAAAATATTACGGGTCTAGCGGCAACTCGCCGGTAACACCAGCAGCTTTTAATATAGCTATGGTATGTGTCGCTTTCTCCTTCCTTCCAATTGGTCTCCTCTATCTATGCTTGAGCACTTTTCTGACTACAAAAACAAGAATGTGTCTTCAGGTTTTTGTTTCAATACCATCTCACTGACGAAACTATCAAAATGTTAGTCATCATCAGGCCTACCTCCTGCATAGGAGACCTTCTTCCTATTAAAATTATACTAAAGCCCACTGTTACATTTGCCCCCTTCCTTGCCAGGTTTGTTAATGCCTCCTTTTTGCACAGGGGTGTGCCTATAACCATCAAGGAAGTAGCAGTCATCCCTATCATCAAGAAACCTGGACTCAGTGCAAAAGATCCTGCAAATCTTAGACCAATAACAAATACCCCTTTTCTATTAAAAATATTGGACAAGGCAGGAATACTTCAATTACAGTCACATTTTGAAACAACACAAATCTTTCACCCTAAACAATCTGGCTTCCGAAAATAAAATCACAGGACAGAGAGTGCTCCGATTGATTTGCAGACCCAAATGCTGGAGAGACTAGACAAGGGTAAAACTGGGTTGCTTAACCTCCTAGATCTCTCAGCGGCTTTTGATATGGGATCACCCACGCTTGCTGGAAAAATGAGCTAATCCAGGAAATTGCTCTAGCCAGGCTATTTAATGGATAAGCTCCTTTCTAAGCGATAGAACCTCCAGAATTTGCTGGGGCACAGCCTGCTCAGACCCAGTCTCCATCATTTACGGAGTACCTCAGGGGGCCTGTGTTTCTCCGGCCCTCTTCAATATATACATCAAGATTCTATGTGACAAACTGGGAACCAATGGCCTCCATTTCACTAACTACGCTGATGACTTTCAACTCATCATGGACCTCAGTGGTGATTATCTCACTGATAAAACAAACCTTAACGACATTTACTCATTCATCCAGAAAGGGATGACTAGTATTTGGGTGTGCCCAAACTCTTCAAAAACCAAGCTCATGAACTTTGGGACAAACCGAGCTAGAAGCAAGCTCAACCAAACTTATGCCAGCTTTACACTAGACAACTGCCCTATCAAGGTGGTTGATAAAGTAAAAACACTTGGCACGGTACTTGAGGCTTCCCGAAACTCTGATGCCCACATCAGTAATATTGTTAAAAATGCCCATCATCACAAGGGAATTTATTTGCCTCAGGATTCTAAGTTAGAATCCTGAGGCAAATAAATTTCCTTGTATCAAGAAAAAACTGTGAAACCCTAGTCAGAGCCATCATAATGCCTCTGCTGGATTATTGTAATGCCCTCCCTGGAACCAGTAAAAAACCTCCAGACGCTACAAATAGTTCAGAATGATTCTTCCGGATAATATACAATGCCTCCAAGAAAGAACACATCTAAAATTCCAGGAGGGAGCTTCACTGGCTGCCTGTGGAAAAGAGAATCCAATTTAAAATACTAAATTTGGCTCACAAGTGTGTACATGGTAAGGCACCGGATTACCTGAAGCCTTCCCTGACACGATACATACCAAACAGGATCCTGCGATCAGGCTCAGCACACCTTCTTAATGTACCTCATGCCAGATGGGTCAGTGGAAAAGGTAGACCGTTCCCTCTCACAGCAGCTTATGCATGGAATAACCTTTCTATTTGTAAGCGCTCTGAAGAGAGTTATACCATTTTTTGGGAAAATATCAAAACAACTCTCTTTGTATAAATTCTGTTGATTCTGTGTGTCTTTGTGTATGTACATGTTTGTCTACCTGTGTGCCCTGATGCCTGCGGGCTATGGCGCATTAGAAATAAACAAATACAAATAAATAAGAAGCTGTCAAACTATGCTGTTATAGATGTAGTTGGGCAACCCCAAGGCCAGAGGCTGCAAGCTGAGCTCTCCTCTGAGCTATGATATTAAAGAAAGTCAGTCCATTAGAGATGAATGTTACATCGATGAGTTGGCTACTTTTAAGAGTTGAGAGGTGTTTAATGACCAAGTCCAGAGAAACTTCATGTTATTCATTTTTAACCATGGAATATTGAAACTGTTATGTTATTAATTATAATCGTGTAGTACTTTCTATTTTCCTGCTTTGTATTGTATATTGTATGTGTTGACTTGAAGATGTTATGTCGAATAAAAGTTTATGACTGACTATTAGCAAACAATGTGACAGGCCTTTCAGAGCACACCTTAAGGCGCGGACATGTGTCAGAGCGAGGGCCAGACAATACATCATAAATCCACACAGAATTGTGCTCCAAAGCAAATTATAGATGCTATGTGGAGCTATTTCACGAGCGAATGTTCCTCTTTTCCAAAAGTTTTTTCACTGATAGAAATGTGTGAATAGTCCTCTCTTTCTTTGTTCCTTTCTTTCTTGCTTCCTTCCTCCACGTCTGTTTCCTTCCTTCCACCATGTCTGTCTCTTTCCTTACCCCCTCTCTTCCTTCCTTCTTCCCATCCCTCTGACCCTTCCTTTCTTCCTTCTATCCTTATTCCTTCTTACTTCCCATCCCTCTTATATCTCTCTTTATTCTAATTCTGCCCAACCTTCCACGTCCCTGCTCCGTTTCATCGCCCCCACCTTGTCTTCTTTCCCTCCCCTCTTTATTGACGTCTGGCCTATCCTTACTTAGGTTGTTGCTTTTTTCCTATAACCCTTTAATTGTACCCCTTCCTGCCGAAATCTTCATCTTTCCCAGTGAAGTGTTTATGAACTTGTTTGAATTTCATCTTTCTTATCTCTTTATCCTATTTATGTTTCGCTTTGAACTGTTTATTCATATTTATTGACTCTTAATTCATAGCACACTGCCCTTTTGTCACATGTTGATGTTTGTGTAGTTCCTTGATCCCTTTGTCTGTCCTCTGTTTCTGCATCATTGGTGTTTCTTCCTCATTGTTTCCCGCTGTCGTCTCTTCTTACTGTTTATTTCTTATCATCGCCCTCTGCTGTCTGCTCCACCTTTCTTTTCATTTTGCCACTACTCTTGCATTCAACATCTATTCATTCTCTGCAGACCTGGTCCTCCCTCCGCCCGATGTTGGCGCTTTGTAGATCTGCAACCGACCTTGTGTCAGTGAGGCGCTGTGTATGATACACCGTTCCATGTGTTGGCTCTCCTGATCGTGGGTTGAGGTAACAGGAGCCGTGGACTTGCACGATAATCAAAACTTACAAAAGACCACCTGACATGCAATGTGAATGTCAGAAACCATTTCCATTTGAGTCTCTCCATAGGATTAATGAGTGACTCACTAGTGCAGTGCTTGTTCAGCTAGCACAGCAGTGATTTGATAAAGCACCAGAACCACTGGTGCCTGCTGCATTCTCTAGATCAATCCGCGATCCATCATCCAGGCTCACTCTTGGAGAGCAAACTAGTAAAGATTATTTTTTTTGTGGGACTGCTTGTGGGGGGGACCCTTAAATGTATCCTGATGTGGCTCGAACATCCACACTCTGCTTGTTTGATAAGTCTGCCTCTTTACCCCCACATGTAAAACTGTAATGTGTGGGAGGAGTAGGCTCTGCTTCACAGGGCTGCTTTCCTACGTGGGAGTGGGTTGCTACTAGGCGCTTTAATAGCATTGTGTTCTGTTCTTTGATATTTAAGTTCCCCATCCCATCCCAGACCTATTTATTTATTGTATTTGTTATACGCCCAAAACCCTAGGGTACCACGGCGTAGGTTACAGGTAGAATTTACAATCTTACATGGAACAAGGAAACTTACAATCTTGCAAAGTGTCACAACAAAATAACATTCATACGTAGAAGAGCAATCTTTACATTCTGTTTTATAGCAAATACCTTAGTGGGCTTGTTGTATGGGCACGTGGAGTAGGCTGGGCAAAGACTTGAGTCTCGTAAGAGTTAGAATTTATTAAAGAGCCAAGTTTTAAGTCGTTTTTTGAATTGCAGGAAGGAGGGTTCGTTGGAGATGAACAGTGGTAGGGCATTCCAGATCCTAGGGGCGGCTACAGGGGAGCTCGAGTTACCTGAGCTGGAATTGTTTTACTTAGGGGTGAACAGGATAGTGTTGGCATTGGACCGGAGTGTTCTGTTGTTGGTTTCGCGAGCGATACACTGGTTGAGGTGGGCCAGAGCTTGATGTGCGATGCATTTGTGGGTGATGGTGAGAGTTTTGTGTTGTATTCTTGCTTGAATTGGGAGCCAGTGGGCATCTTTTCTGTGCTGAGTTATGTGATCCCTCTTTTTGATACCTAGTGCTGATCTCAGTGCTTTATTTTGAAGATATTGCAGTTTATTAAGGTTTATCATTGAGGTCCCTAGTAACAGGATGTTACAATAATCAATTTTAGCCAGTATGAGAGCTCTAGCCAAGGTGATGCAATTTTGTGGCGTGAGAAAAGGTTGGCTTAATGCTATAAGTTTGGCAGTATACGAGCTTGAAGAGGCTAGAGCATTTACATGTTTGTCCATAGTAAGGCTGGAATCAAGGTAAACACCTAGGGTTTTAACTTGATGTGAGATTCGAATGGGGGTGCTATTATAGTTATAGATGTGTAGTTAGGCGGTAATTTACTGAGACGGGTTGTGGCCATCCAGTTTTGGATAAGGGAGTAGATTTTATTTATACTGATGGTGTCTTGTTCAATGTTACCTGTGATAGGAATAAGAATCTGCGTGTCGTCAGCGAAGTTGGTGTAGATTACTCCCATAGCATCAAGGGCTGCGAACAATAGCTTAGTATAGGCGTTGTACAATGTGGGGGATAGAAGGAGGCTTGAGGTACACCTAGAGGTACTGGTATGGGGTCAGCTGCTTCATTGCCTATGGCTACTCTGGAGGTACGGTCCGACAGGAACGATTTAATCCAGAGTGTAGCTTCATTGGAGAAGAGGAAATTATCTGATAACGTTTGGCATAGTTTATTATGGTCCACTAGGTCGAATGCTGCCGACAAGTCCAAAAGTAGGAGGATGCATAGGATTCCTGTGTCTCTGATAGCATTCATTTGGTTCTTGAGATCCAATAGAGCTGTCTCTGTGGTATGTTGTGGGCGGAAGCCTGATTGCCTGTCTCCAAGTAGGTGGTTATTTTCGAGGTGGGATTGGACTTGAGTGTAGGCAATTTTATCGATGACTTTAAAAAGGAAGGGCACAGTGGTGATGGGATGATAGTTAGTTGGAACGGTGGGGTCTAACGTAGGTTTCTTCAGAAGAGGTGTAACCCATGCTTCTTTAATATTGGAGGGGATGTGGTTGGTGCTGAACGACGTGTTGGTGATAGTGGGTGCTAGGGCTGGGGCACATTCCTTGACTAGTTTAGCAGGGAAACTGTCACCTTTGCAATTGAAGGTTTTGAGTGAGGCTATGGTTTTGAGTACCTGTGAAATAGTCACTGGTGAAAATTGGAAGAGTGGTAGATTACGCTTTGGGTCTGCCTGTTTGGTGGTGGGGAGTTCTGCTGTGTGAGTTAACACGTTTTTTTTGTATTTACAATTTTTTTTAAGGGTATTTATTTTGGATGTAAGTGCATCCGGAATAGTAGTACACCATGCTTTGCTTGCAGTGGCGGGACTGGGTGGTGGAATCGGCGTTTCGAGTTCTCTAATGATAGTAAATAATTCTTTCCTATTAGAGGCTGCATTAGTGATGCGTGTATTAAGGTAGTTAGCTTTATTAGTTATAACAGCAAGTTTGTAGGTTTTGGAGACGTCGATGAGTTCTTGTTTGACATTGCTGGTGGGTTTTTTTTCTGAAAAGATGCTCTAAGGCTCCCTTTTTTCTTCGTAGTTTGATAAATTCATCATTGAACCAGTTATTGCTACGTTTGGTCTTGGGTATTTTGTTTTTGAGTGGGGCTACTTTGTCTATTGTAAGTTTCATGCAGGTATGCTAGTGTAGTGAGATGCTGTCTACGTCAGTAGAGGTGTGCGGTAATGTGTTTAGAGCTTTATTGAGAATGGGCATTAAATATTCAGGAGTGAGTTTGCATGAATTTCTCATTAGAGTGGGGGAGATGATGAGGGTGGTAGGAGCTGTAGTGATGGTAGTTGTTATGTTGAATCTTATTAGTGCATGATCGGTCCAAGAGATATTGCATTTGTCTTCTAAAGTGTTTGCTGTGTTAAGAGTGAGGATCCAGTCCAGGATTCTCCCTTTTGAGTGGGTAGGGACTATTTGGGTAAATTGCCTTTCTAGGAAGGCGTTGTGTAAAACATTGGCTTTACGGTCTGTCACATCACTGAAACCAAGATTAATATCTCCTAGTAATATAAATGTAGTTGTCGGTTTAAGTATAGGACTGATCAGCAGAGGTAGGTCTGACTCTGGGGAGTTGGTAGCCTAACCCTTTTTATTGCACCAGGCATCCTGTTCTGTTCTACATTGTTCGTAGGTGTCAGCCATGTTACAAGAATACTACATTGGTTGCTAGTTAATGCTTGTGTTACTGAATGTTGGTTGAAATCGATCTTTTTGCCTTGATGAATTTAATACATCATTGCCAAATTGACCTGAGATTTCATGCTGCCAGCCCTTGCATTGCTCCTTTTCTTATAATAACATGTTTGATATGTGACATATAGTAGATTTGCCTTGTTGTGTTTATAGGTTTTTAAAAAAAATAATATACATGTATTCATATCATGTACAAAGACTTGTATGTTCCACCTTCAATATTAAGCAAAACATACAACTCACCAGTTAGCAAACAGCACAGGAACAGAAAAGCAGCAACATAATAATTAAAGAAATCGTTTTTATTTTGTATTGCAAAACTAATCAATACCGCTCCATGCAGCCAACAGACATAGTGCACACTAATCATTCATACCTCACCATGAACAGTTCCTTGATTCCCGCAAAAAGTAGTGAAATGGTAGTGACCCTACCTGACCGGTGCCGCCGAAGGAGAACTTTGCCATCCCCCCGACCCCCGGCAGCAAAACCTGGCTCTGCCACTGATCAATGCCCAGCCCTGTCCCCCTTTCTATAAGACATCCGAAGAGTATGGAGTAAAGGGGACCAAATGTTAGGGTACAGGTATTTTGTAATGTCCTTTGGGTTATCTAATGCTACTGTAATCTTTTCAGGGAATATTGATTGTTATGAGGTTTTGAATCAATGTATTTGTGTATTTGGATGATATTTGATCTAATCATCCTCGACCTAGGAAAATCAGGGTCCAGGTTACAGAATATTTGGATTTGTTCTTTAAGAATAAGTTGTTTCCAAAGCCAAAATGTGTGAATATCGACCTGAAGAAGGTGTTGTCATCCCAGAAGACTATTAAGGAACATCATTTCTTAAAGTCCATACATTTCTATAGGCCATTTATCCAGAATGTCTTGCAGTATGCTTTTAAGACTTCTTTTCTATTAAAGGTGAACTTGATTACGTTATTCCACTGGAATGAAAAGGCTTAAGGAGCCTCCCTAACACTGAAGAGGGCCTTTACCTGTGCCCATGCTCCATCTTTCAAACACTTCTATGCCATCTAATATGAAGACAGGTATTTCAGATAGGGTCATTAGAGCTGTTTTGCTGGAGTTACACAATAGTATTGTTTACTTGTCTTAAACACTTCCTGTGAAAGATATTGCTTAGATATCGAATGTGACATATTGGTATTGAAGGAGGCCTACTATGAGTTGTGACATCAAATTCCCTTTGAGATTAGAAGTGATCCTACCAATTTGGAATAAATGACAAGCATTTTTATTTTCTTATTATGATTTTAGTGTTAACCATATATCAGACTTCAGCAATGTTAAGGCTGATATCTTGCCTTGGAGATATCCAATAGTCAACTCCATTCTTGCAACGGAACAATACTGTTGGTTTGACAGTTTTTCTTTTTGGATAAATTGAGTTTCGTAGTGAAAGTCACATGGGGGTGAGGGGTAAGTCGGGCAGAGCTAAGCAGGGCACAATCTGAAACCAGAGGCCGTTGATCCCCTGAAGCTGTGGTTAGCTGCACAAGAGGGCAACACTGTGCCTGCGAGTTTGAGAGCTCGCTTTTTACATAAGATGACATGGCTTGTGTTTCTCTCGATGAGTCAAGGAACACATGCATTTTAAGGTATCTTAAGTAAAAGTATCCCATCGCTTGGCAAGAGACCTCAGAACCATCTCCCTTGGTCTCAGATGCTTCAGTCATGCAATCACTGTACTCACATTTGATTTTCTGCCATCACCCCTTCTCAGCTTGCAATAACACAATCCATGAGGGAGGAAGCCACACCTATCACTGTACCTTGCCGGTGGGAGCTGGGGCAGTAGGGCAAAGCCTCAGGGTAAGTCCTTATTTGCCCGTAGAGGCCCATCCTTGCAAGGGATTCATCTGGAGAAATGACTGGAGGATGGAGGAGGACATAAGGCATCAATGGCCTTATGGCATGTAAAGACGACCACTGGAAAAACAGAGTAATGTGCATTATCATATGGAGAAATGTTGCGGTTGATTGAAAAATTATTACTTCTAACTTGTGGCTAAGGTTTGCACAAGCTCAATTAGATGTAAAAGGCAGAACCAATGTGTGGCAATCAATCAGGAGACTGACAACGCTTAAATGGTTTAAATGTTTTGATTAAATCAGAACTGTTAGGATGATCACTGTGGTTATACCTTCTGTCTTTACTGTGCCTGGTCACTGCTTCATTGGAAAGTCCCTGAGTGGGTCCATGGTGGTGGCATAATTCAGTAGTACTGGTTCTCTTTCTCCAGGTTGGGCTCTGAAAAGTCCCTGTACCTTGACGTTCACTAAAACCTTTAACATGCATCTGATTCTGAATGTCTATTTGTTTGGCTTTTTACTATAACTTCCAGCATGCATTAGTTCTGTTTCTCAATGTCTTAGTAGTTTGACTTTCCATCAATGAAATTCTCAATGTCCCTGTAGTTTGACTTATATCACAACTTCGAGCATGCTTCAAGTTTGATTTTCAGTATCTCTGTAGTTTGACATTTAATTCCAACTTTTAACATGCATCAATTCAGTTCTCAATATCCCCTTAGTTTGATTTTTACTCCAGATTACAGCACACATCAATTCTGTTCCCAGTGTCTCATTAGTTTGACTTTTGCTATAACTTCCAGAATCCAACAATTCAATGCTCAATGTCTTTTTAGGTTGACTTTAACTACACCTTCCAACCTGCATCAAATTGGATTTTCAATGCTCCACTCAGGCATTCTCCAGGCTTTCTTCTTAAACCAGTACTTCCGACTTGGCACAGTTAACTCATGATATTCATCAGTATCAAACCACTCATCCTTCAACAAGGTATTGCAACAGTTTCCCTGTTATCTGTCTCACATCAAACAAAGTCTTACACTCATTGTTCATTATCTGTCTCTCCTACATGTCATTTCAACTTTCAATAGTTCCCCTATTATACCCACAGGGCCATGGCCATGCTTTCTCTAATACTATCCCAACTGGACTATGCAATCAGCCTCTCACACTCCTAGACTACCTATTGAGGAAACCGCAAAGAGTTCAAAATTCAATGGCAAGACTACTTCTCAGAATTAAGCAATTTGAAAATGTCACGCCAGCATTACTCTCCACTGGCTTCCCATCAAAAAAATAGTTAATTTCAAAACCTTGTGCATCGCCCATCGTTCACACCATGGAGGGGGACCCTCTTACTTCAGAAGTAAGGTTCAACAGTACACTCCTTCCAGAACGCTTAGGTCCAGCAATGCTGCAGTAGTATTATTCTCCAATTTCAACAAGAAATGGCAAGAAGGATCCTCTTTTTCAGTTCTGGTCACGAAACTGTGGAAAACCTTACCCAAACCTCTCTTCCTGCAGGAGACCCACCTGACTTTCAGGAAACAGCTCAAGACTTGGCTTTTCAACCGACCACTTTGAAAGAAATGAAAGAAAATAGCAATCAAGTAAAAACTGTGCACCAGAAATGTGGTCTAATTTTACGACAAGCATTTTCCAAATCTCATGGCACTAGCATCTGCGGGAAACCAATCTCACTCATGGAACCTCTTCCGCTACTGCACATTTAATCTCAGTGAAATCTACCACCAAGAGCCAGGAAGTTACAACACCCTCCCACCCCTCTTCATCCCCCTCAACTACCTCATCACTACTAAAAGCGTGCCTCCTTAAACCTCCATCCCTCCTACAAATGACATCCTAGATCTAGTGTACTTAACAGGTTCAGACCCTGTCCATCTTTCAACAACCATGCTGTTAATTGTTGCACTCCATAATCCGGGCCTGCCCATGTGGCTAACCTTCCTGGTTAGTACCAACCACAGACAACAGAGATTTTCATATCGAGACACGGGTAACAGGTACTTTTGACGTGCATCCATCAACACTAAAGGTTTCTGCATCTGCCTTCCCACTATCTGACTAACACACCCTGCCCTCCTTTCTTTTAGAGCCATGCACAGCGAGGTCAACATTATTGGCAGAAGGGCGCTATATAAGGCCACTTTACATTACATTATTCTCTCTCTCACTGTCTGGGGACTCATCAACTCCCAATATTACCCTCAATGTTCATTATCCTCCTGTCCTCCTGGATATTAAAAACAGTAGGTAATTTGATCTTGCAACAGTTTCAGTGACCTTTCTTTGAGCAGTGCGGAGGCTCCCACTCCCTGGGGTGCCCTGCCTTTTCCACGTTCTAGTACTAAACGCTTGGCTCCTGCTTGAGCAGTGGAATTCCTCACTCTCGTCCCTTCTGGCATCTGAGTGTGTGCTTTCCAGTCCTCTCCTATTTCTTGCCCAGTTTCAGTCTGGAGCCATATTCAGCTACACGATTATAAGACATACTTTTCCCTTCCAAGGTCAAATGCCTCGATTCCTTTTCAGATGCGCTCTACGGCAGGCCACCACCACTCAAAGTCTCTGGTGGGTCTGCATTCACAGCGTGGTCTGCTACTGATTCTATTCCCTCCACAGCAACTCTACTTAGTCACGGTGGCCAGACACATTGTAGGGTTACAAAAGGTTTTCCTTCATTGTCACTGCTTCCGAGGGGCTGGATGTCGGACATTGGCTGACTTGCTCACTTCTGAGTCTCCAGTTAGTTTCAGTGCCCTAGTGTTCTCCCCTTCTGCTTGGTTTGGCAGGTTCAGCAGGACTTCACACCTTCCCCTGCACCTCTTTCGCAGCTCCGATGGATTGGCCATTCCCTCTGAAACACGGAAGACAGGCTCAGTTGGCCAACCTCTTCAGCCCAATTCGGCATACATGAATAATAGTTTACAAACTCCTTGAAGACACTGTTAAAGATAAACAACTTATTTGATATTTTTTTTGTACCTAAAATCAGAACCTTAGATAAATCCAGATTTACATGGGAAGTAAGCACCACCGAAATAGCTTGATAGGACACAGTTACATTCTGTGGAGTGTTCTGAGTCTGTGCAATACGTTTTGCATCAACAACAAGCATGAGCAGCAGACTTGTTTCCCCACATCAACAAGACCTTAGCGCTAGCAGATCAAAGGTAGGCTATGAGACCTTTCAGGTAAGGCTGGTAAATGAGGAAGGGGCAAGGACAAAACTTGCCTTATTCTCTCTGATAGTAAACCACTTATGTACAAGGGTTGTGGTGTGGCTTTACAGCACCCTTATTAGATGAAGAAGATGTGGCTCTACAGTTGGAGCTCCCAGATTTAACACTCATCCTCAGCCAAGGAAGTTTGCCTTTCTAAAAAAACTTTACTCAGGAGTTTGTTATTGGCATCTAGGAAGAATATGGAGCCACATCATGAGGAACTCTTCGGCCTCCTTTTTGGTATCACTATCTCTCCTTGCCAAGAACTGAAAATGGCCTGCAGCTTAGACCCCTTGAGAACTTTTGTTATGAATGGGTCTCAAAAGGGTGGTGTCAACAACCCTGTCCTTAGGTGAATTAACCGTCCAGCCTTTCACAAAGTACTATAAAAGCAGCATCAACCAACGTATCTAAAGAGTCAAAGACAAACAGGCAAGCGCTCTACTAACTAGATTTTGTATTACAACTCATGATCATTACAAAGTAACATGAAGGAAAGGGCAATACCAGTGGGATATATATCACATAATGTGTAATAGAAGACACAACACAATCAATAAAACAAGAGACCCGGAAGCGAACCACCACAGAGCTAGACTGAACAGTCTCTTCAGGTGGGATCCACGTTCCTGCAGTTGTAAACACTGAGAAGCAGGTTGCCAAGAGAATGACCTAGAATTACCTATACAAGAACTCCTCAGCTTGGTCTCTTCTCCTCAATTTGTCAAACAATTGCATGGAATAAAGAGAGTTTCCCAACCCAAACTGTTAATGGGAAAAGAGAACAAATCTACCTACCCAAACAAACTCTTTGGTCAAGAGAGATTTACCTGGGCAGAAGAATACTGGTTTGAGAAATATTCCTCAAACACATTTTCTCTCTCTCTCTCTCTCTCTCCTCTCTCTCTCTCTCTCCCTCTCTCTCTCTCTCTCTCCCTCTCTCTCTCTCTCTCTCTCTCTCTCTCTTTCTTGTTCTCTCTCTCGCACTCTCTCTCTATTTCTCTCTATCTATCTCTCTTTCTCATTCCCCCTTTCCTCTATCTCTCGCATTCACACACAGAGTCAGGGCCCAGTAACTGCTTTGCAAGTACAGCTATGCGGCAAACCATTCCATCAACCAAAGGACTCCAGTACCACAGTACCAGGCTAGCCCTCCCTAACCCATGGGCATTGGGAGTTAACACACAACATAGAGAGCAGAGGAAACGACAGAGGCTGGAACCCGGGTAGTGGAAGAAGCCTGGTGGTGCAGGAAAACATGAAATATCCCACCTATGCAGGTTTTATCATCACCCCAATCACTAACCAAGAGCAGTGCCCGAGACGATCAAGAATACATTAGACGAAAGGGAAACAAAGGAGGAATCTGGGGCCGAAGATATATTGATGCAAAATTCTACAAGCTTACACTGATGCCAGTAGAAAAATTAAATTGAACTAAAGAACCCTGTTAATAATGAAATGAACTTCATCATCACAAATGTTCACATGGTGGTCAAGAAGGAACCCCTGAAAGGTACTAAAGTACAAGAATTGTTGGAGTAAGAGAGAAGGTCCCGGAATCATATGACACAGGGCTTAAAAATTGATACAAAATGTGTTTTAGCAGAAATTGAACCTAACAATGGCTGGGCTCTAGTGGGATGGGTGCCAGGAAACGCAGTGGAAATATCTAATGAAACAAAGTTAAAAATTAAATAATGTCAAATTTGAAAGTAATCATTGATCTCTAGCTGTCCAACCCAGAAGAGACACAGGACATAAAAAGAGCCTCATTACAGGTTTGGCAATGCAGCAAAAAAAGTGGCAGTAATTCCGTTACCTCCACTTTTCCCAAACCACCAAATTATGATTTTTGGCGGAATTGCCACCGACGGAATTACTAAGTGGTAATTCTGCTGATCTTTTCAGAAAAAGTGTAGGATTTACCTCCAGCTGGATACTGGTGCTAAATCCTCCACTTGTCCCTCGTAAATCCCCACTGGAGTCCCATAGACTCCCTAAATGGGGACTAACTCCGCCTTACCACCACCTGTAATCCTGTGGAAAACCTGCAGAACCACGTGGCAGTAACGGTAATCGATTTAGGCAGTATTTGGACAGATTTACTGCCGAAATACCACCAAACTCGGAGTGAGGGCTAAAATGCGTGCATTTCTGCCGACTCCCCAAGCCATTGCTAGACTAAACCTTTTGACACAGAAAGGATTTAAAGAATCCTAACAGGAGAGATTTAAACAAGCAGCCTCCATCACTACCTCAAAGCAGCCGTGATGAACTTAACTTGTAATTTCCAACTGTTATTAAAGTCCTTGCAAACCCTGCATTCTTTTCCTTTATCATTGTATCCAAATTGTCATATTATTCACTTTTATTGAATTTCCCTTTTCCTTCACACAATGTTGATGCTACTGCATTTCTATGTATATATTATTTGTGCACAAAGGCCAAATGAATTGATGAAGAAAGTGCACTTATTAATCAATCAGCCCTTCAAATTACAAAGTTTTGCAATGGCAATCAGAACTGCCCATTCAAACTCTTAAATGTCCTCCAAATGTCGCACATGATTCTTAAAAAGGGCAGACCCTCCGTTCCCTTTCACCAGCTATTACTGCCCTAGTGTCAAATTGGTAACATAGCTCATTGAGTGCCCTTTTGCAGTAACGTGCTGGTAATCTTAATTTTTCCAGCGCGTTACTGCAATGGGCGCTCAATGTGACCAGAACCATTTTGGCTTGTTTTTGTCTGTGCCATTGATGGCAGGTGTTGTGCAAACGACTTCGGATAAGAAGGACAAAAGGTAAACGTGGCTGTGTTGTTCCAATTTTAAAAGATACACTGGGATTTGTGTTGTGTAAATACCTTAACTGTTAAATCTATGTAGTCAATCACCTGATGGAGTCCACAGGTCAGCAATAGTGGTCCGTTTGCTTACCAGGTAGCTCATATATATGTTGGGATATGTGGGGAGGACCAGCAGAACAAGAACCAGCTCCACAAAAGAGGAATGCAAAAAAATCTGCCTGTTGCTCTGCTCACTTTCTATCCAGTAGCTCCACTTATGGGAGAGTCTCTTCCTTGTTTGCCTGACCTGACAATGGCGGCGTTATCATGAGAAGAGGAGGACATGATGATTGTCATTTTAAGAACAAGCAAGAAATGGTGGTAGCACTAACTGAGTCACCACAATAGCAAAGCCACTAAGAAACGTAGAGCCAGGCTGCATTTTGTACAGAAGGTATTGACTCGGGAAGAGGAAGCCTCGGCGTTAATGTCAAACTTGAAAAGTTGCAACAG
The DNA here is from genome assembly GCF_040938575.1 of Ambystoma mexicanum. Lineage (NCBI taxonomy): Eukaryota > Metazoa > Chordata > Amphibia > Caudata > Ambystomatidae > Ambystoma > Ambystoma mexicanum. Next base: position 375,436,332 of record NC_090931.1, read on the forward strand.
ACGATCTCTGCAGCCTGATTTAAGAGGCTGTTTAAGACATGCCTGACTCCAATCCATCAGCACTTAAGTTCTTTGGGACGGCCTTACATTAGATAAATGGCACCCTAGGACCAAAAAATAGCTTGATGAAATTATTAGCAATAATTGAAAAATAACATACATTAGAATGTTATGTTTTTGGTAAGCAACTTTACACGGCACTAAAAACAACGAAACGACATGAAATTAACATGAGCAGCTTTCACTTCCTGTCCAGCGTTGTTCCAGATGCCCCCTTTGCTGCATCCTACCACAGCCAATTTCAAAGGGACTGTGTGGGATCAGTTGTGATAACTAGCATTCGCCAAAAGAGAAGATTTGTGAAACTAAAGCTATGTTTTTTTCTTTTTATGAACCAACAGGTACCAGAAGTGTTTGTTATTTCATCGGTTCTGGTCTGTGGACGATAAGCAGATCCACACTGAGTTCAGTGCACTCCGCTCCATTGTGGTGACCAACTACGAGGAGACGATAAAAATGCCAATTAATGAGCCCGCTGCAGGGAGGAAGAAATCTCAGATACAGGTATTACTGACATTAGCTATTGGTAAATGAGAAGGAATAACACATAAGAGCAAGGGAATAGTGATGCAAAGGGGAATATGACACATCTACAGAGTGTAAAAGGTATTGCAAGAGAAACCCATGGCATTGAGTGAAGGCATCATGGCTGATAGTTCCCAGCTATGCGGACACACTACATCAATGTAAGACTGAAAGATTGGCTATGGATAACACTACTTGTGGCCTTAACTGCAGCTTTGTATGCACAGTCACATCTAAACACTGGGACCTGGGCCACACTGTTCATTCATTTGAGACACACTTCAAAATGAAAGAGCATAACACTCTTAACAAAATAACCGAGCAAACACGATAAATAATTACTTGAATCCACATTTCCATAAAAAAATCTGCATCCCCAGATATGGCAAAATGTGTTTATTTTTGGAAGCAGACGAGTCCTATTTATAGTTACGTGGCAGTAGGTATGACACATCTGTGCCCACTCCTGAAGCAGGTTTGGGTAAGAATCTAACACATCTGTGCTGCAAATCACCTCTTTCGAAAATCTTATAATTGCAAAAGATTACTTGTAACAAACTCAACAACATGGTAGTGTTTTGTCGATTAGCATCCACATATCACTCGAAGGAGGTCCTATGCAAAATTTCCCTCCATTAATTATTCGTGGCCCATTTGGGGAGTCGCAAGGGCATTGGTCGAAGTGTACCAAAAGAAGTAGTGGAACTATGTTCCTGTTGGCCTGCACCGCTCCCCACAAACCCCATCACCACGTCCCCTCCCACACACAATACACACCCCCAGACACTTGCACCTGCTGTTTAAGGGAACCTTCACTGCAGTGCACTGAAAGGGAAAGTTTCAACTGCCTCCTACACTTTTATTTTAAAACAAAACCATTCCAGAGCCGTTTCTTTTTAAAATAAAAGTATAGGAGCTGTAAAAGGTAATTTAAAAAAGTAGAGGAGCACCGCTCCTGACCGCTCCACTCACTTCGACCACTGCACAAGGGCAGTTGACATGAGTTTGACTGCGCTCCAGCCATTTCTCTAACCAGCGTTAAGTAGTTAACTGGCAACACAGGGCAACATTCAACTGCAGAAATATCCTTGTTCCCGTGAAAGTATATCATTTTTAGAGCGATCCATATAAATACAGATGATTTAAAAATAACTCAAAATTCAAAGTTCCCCCCTGTGATGCCTCCGAAGCTCTGGCATATCTGCTCATTGAGATTACTTTCTTGCCCTGCTAGAACTCTGGAGGATTACTCCTTCAGACGATCCACTGTGAGATGCAGCGCTATCCAGGTGGATAGTAGGCTAGAACTGTCCATTTAAACTTAGCAGACAAAGGCCCTTAAACACACAAGCAACAAACACTTTATTTTTTGCAGCAAACAAATGTAGGAAATATCCCAAAGCACACAATAAATAGTTAATATAGTTTGGGGTAACATTTCGGGGGAATGCCCGTGTCAAGGAATGTAATATGGCTGACTAAATGTAATTGCCTGACTTTATGTTCTGCATGAATAACATTAAGTATGTACATGGAGAGCCACAGAATTATACATGTATGTGAAAATTATAATCTGTCCAACACCCTCTTTTCTCCATTCAGGAGTATGTGGACTACTATGGCGGCGCCGGGGTGCAACATATTGCTCTCAACACTTCAGACATCATTCAGGCGGTATGTGAGAGCCAACAAGTGATAAGTGATCTTCTATTAACACTGCCTTCTTCTGTAAACCCACCCACTTTATAAGCTGCCAGATCTTGCAAATGCATGCTCACCCATGAAACTGAAGTAAGAGATGTCAAACATAGAAACCTGCAGTTTACAAGCATGAGATCGCCCAGCAACTTAGTGGTCGAGCTCAACAGGAGATCGTCCACACATTTTAGACACATACAGACTCAAGCAAGGAGGAGATCACTCATACAAACATATTTCAACAAGAGTAGTTGGGTGCAGGTATAAATGTAAGGTGATGAAGAGTGGGTGGTGTAGAGCAGTTAGATGGGATGGAGTGAGGTGAGGTGCAATAGAGAGGGTGGGGATAGAGTGGTGTTCAGTGGGGTACAATTTGTGGGGAGGGGTTGAAATAGAATGGTGTAAGGTAGGGTTGGTGGGGGTAAAGAGGAATGAGTCAGGATGTGTGGGGGTAGCATGGGGTGAGGTGTGCTAGAGTGGATAGGGCTAAAGGGTTGGGGTTAAAGTGGGGTGAGTAGGGTGGGCAGAGAGTGGGTGGCAGTTGTGTGGTGTAAGAAGGGGTCGCATACTGGGGTGAAGTAGAGTAGTGGGGAAGACTAGTGAGTGCAGATTAGGATGAGATATGGTGGGTGGGGATAGAGTGGGAGAGAAAGGTTTGGTGGGGAAAGAGTGGGTGTCAGCAGAGTGGGATGAAGTGGGGGGAAGTGGTGGGGTAGACTAGATTGTGTGAGGTTAGAGTGGGCTGAGTTAGAGTAGAGGAGGGGGATAGAGAGGTGGGATTGATATAGAGCTGTGGGGGGGTAGAACAGTGGGGTAGGGTACTGCAGTGACAGTAAAATGTGAAAGTAGAGTGGACTGAGGTAGGGTGGGTGGGAGTAAAGGGGGGTGTAGTAGGGTTTCTGGGGATAGTGTGAGGTTAGGGATGCGTGGGTGGTAGGGTGGGGTGCGGTGATGAGAGAGATGTAGGGTGGAGTAGAGTGGCTAGGGATAGGAGTAGTGGGGTGGAGTAGATTAGTGTGGTGGGGTAGTGGAGTAGAGTCATGGGGTAAAATTGTGGGGTAGAGTCATGAGGAAGACTGTTGAGGTACAGTAATGGGGTGGAGTAGTGAGTGTAGAGTAGGTGGGGTAGAGCAGATGGGAACAGAGTGAGGTGAAGGGGCTTAGGGTGGAATAGAGTAGGGCGGAGGTGGGTTGGGGTAGAGTTGTGGGAAAGAGTGTTGTTGTGGGGTACAGGAGTGTGTGTAGAGTGGGTGGAGTGGTAGGGAGGGTTGAGTATTGTGAGGGGGCCAGGTGTGGTAGAGTGGGTGGGATATGGTAGGATAGAGACCTGTGAAGTTAGGGGAAAGTGGGGTGAAGTAAGAAGGGAGTAGGATTAAGTAGGGGTAGAGTTGGGTAAAGTAGCGGTAGAGCGGATGGGAGAAGAGAGGTAAAGGAGTGGAGTGGGGTAGAGTAATGTACCTGTGTAGAGTGGGTGGGGGCATTTAGTGGGGAGGGTTGGAGTGGTGGAGGCATTTAGAGTCGTGGGGTTGGGTAGGTTAGTGTGGTATTCAGTAGTAGATTAGTGACTTGTGGTAGGGTGGTGGGGTAGGGTGAGATAGAGTGGGTGGGGTATAGTGCAGTGGGGTACAGTAGTGGGGTCAGAGTGGGTAAGGTTAGAGTAGAGTGGGGTGGCATAGAGAGGTGGTGTAGGGATATAGTGAGGTGAGGTAGATTGGGTAGGGTAGAATATTGGGGTAGGGTAGAGTGGGTGGGTGAAGTTTAGTGTGATGTGAGATGGGGTAGGGTGAGATGGGATAGAATGGGTGGGATAGAAAAGCAGAGTCTGGTAGTGTGGTTGGTAAAGTTATGGGGTGTGGTGGGGAGGTATGAGGTGTGGTAGAGTGTGTGGGTTAGGGTGGGAAAGGGTGGGGTTATTTGGGGGTAGAGTTGAGTGAGGTGGTGATGGGGTAAACTGGGGGTAGATTGGGTGAGAGTAGAGAGGGTGGGGTAGAGTAATGAGTGGGGTCCAGTAGTGCTGTCAGGTAGATTAGGTGGGCGTAGAGTAGTGCGGCAGGGTAGATTAGTGGGGTGGGGTAGAATAGTGGGGCCAAGTAGAGTGGGTAGAGTAGTGAGTGGGATATAGTAGTTAGGTAGAGTGGATAGCATAGAGTGCAAAGAGGCAGAGCGGTATATCAGTGAGGAGGGGTACAGTGGTGAGGGGTGTATAGTACCATGGTGTGGTAGGGTAGTCGATTAGAGTTGTGGGATAGTGGTGAGATAGAGTGGGAGGGGTTGATTGGATGGGGTAGAACGGGCAGTGGGGTACAGTGGGGAAAGGTGGGATAGATTGGGGTAGATACTGTTAGGTAGAGTAGTGGCGAGTGGTATAGTTGTGTGGAAGAGAAGTAGGGTAGAACATAAGGGTGAGGTGGGTTAAAGTAGGTATGGTAGGTGGATTGGGGTGAATATTTGGTTGGTGTAGAATACTGTGGTGGGTATAGCATTGGGGACGGCTGGGTGGGGGTGTCGGTGTGGTAGAGTGGGGTTGGGTAGTGTGGCTGGTGTAGAGTAGTGGGATGGGATAGAGTAGTGGAGTGGGTAGAGCGGTGTGGTGGAGTAGTGGGGTGGGGTAGATTAATGGGGAAGAAAGGTGCTGCTGGCAGGAGGTTGGACAGCTTCAAAAACAAGCATTGGCAATGCCAGTAGTTTTGGTGTTTACTGCTGTTCTTTGCATTTTACTTTTATAGGCACCAGGGTGCAATGAGGAGAGTGCAAAGTTTCAAAGGAGGATGCTATAAGGGGTGCAGACTTGCAATAGAACGAGAAGGGGATTAGAACAAGGTAGGATGTCATTGATAGAGGATGCCATTGATAATGAGCAAGAAGAAACATGAGCGAGGAAGGGTGAAAGTATGAGGGTAAGAAATAAAGTGTGAGAGGAAGGCTAAGAGGATTGGGAAGGGGGTAAGGTGGGTGGGTGGAGGGGTAGGGCGTGTGGGGGTAATAAAGGGCGTAGGGTGAGTGGGGCTAGAGAGAGGTGGTAGGGTGTTTGGTGGGGTAAAGAGAGAGGGGGTAGGGTTGAGTAGAGAAAGAGGGGGTAGGAGGAGTGGTGCTAGAGAGAGGGTGTAGGTTGGGTAGGGATAGAGAGAGAGAACAAGGTGGTTTGGGGGTGGAGGGTGAGGGTAGGGTGGGGCAGTAGAGAGAGTTGGTAGGGTTGATGGATTAGAGAGCTGGAATGGTGGGTGGAGTAGAGAGAGTTGGGTAAGGTGGGTGGGGGTAGAGATAGTGAGGATGGGTGGGGTAGGGATAGTTGGGTCCGGTGGGTCGGGGTGGAGAGAGTGTGTGTAGGGTGAGTGGGGGTAGAACGAGTGGGGTAGGGTGGGAGGGTGTGGTTAGATATAGTGGGAGTAGGGTGGGTGGGGGAAGAGAGTGGGTGCAGGTAGAGAGAGTGGGGGTAAGGTGGCTGGGTGATGGTAGATAGAGTGGGGTTACGGTGGGTGAGTGGGGGTAGATAGAGTGGGGTTTGGGGTAGAGAGAGTGGGGTTAGGGTGGGTAGTGTGGGTGACGTAGAGAGGGGGGTTAGGGTGGGTAGGGTGGAGTAGAGAGAGTGTGGTTAGGGTTGGTAGGGTGGGTGGGGCAGAGTGAGTGGTGTAGGGTGGGTGCAAGTAGAGAGAGGAGGTAGGATGGGTGGGTGGGGTAGAGATAGCGGAGAAGGGTGGATGGGTGGGGTAGGGATAGTTGGGTTTGGTGGGTGGGGATAGAGAGAGTGGGGTAGGATGTGTGGATGCCAGTAGAGTGAAGGTAGGGTGGGGGTAGAAAGAGTGTGGTAGGGTGGGTGGGGTGGAGAGAGAGGGGTTAGAGAGAGTAGCATTAGGGTGCATGGGGGTAGAGAGTGGGGTTAGGGTGGGTGGTGGTATAGATAGTGGGGCTAGGGTGGGTGGGGGTCGATGGGGTGGGTGAGTGTAGAGAAAGTGGGGGTTGTGGTAGATGGGGTGGGTTAGTGTAGAGAAAGTGGGGATAGGGTGGATGGGGCAGAGAGAGTGGGGGTAGGGTGGGTGGAAGTAGAGAGAGTAGGGGTAGGGTGGGTGGAGGTAGAGAGAGTAGGGGTAGGATGGGTGGGTGGGGGTAGAGAGAGTCGAGATTGGGGCGTGGGGGTAAAGAAGGTGAGGATATGGGGTAGAGAGAGTGGAGATAGGGTGGGTGAGGGTAGAGAGAGTGGGGGTTGGATGGGTTTCTGTAGAGCGAGTGGGGTAGGGTGGGTCGGTGTGGGAGTTTTAGAGAGAGTCAGGGTAGGGTGTGGATGAAGACAGATTGGGGTTAGGATGGTGTCGCCACTTGCATGGTTCCGTGTTGCCCTGGCGGCTCTGTAAAGCAAGAGGGTAGGTGGTGTAAATTACCGTGACTCAGCAGGAAAAAGGAGCAAGAGAGCGGTGATGTGCTGTTGACAGCTTCAATCCGGTTGACACCATGCGCGATCTGAATGACACCTGGCCTAGTAGGATCGTTGTCTGTCTCCCCTTTGTTCCCCCTTCCCTGCCTCGTCGCGCCTTGAAACACTTGTGTATAGGCGCATTACAAATGCCATATCATATCATATCATATCATACCATTCGCTAAGCATAGGTGTGTTTTTGGGTTGGTACTCGAAATGTGCTGTTGTGCAAGGCTATGTGTGGTTTGTTTCGTTGTTGTGGTGTAGTGAAGAGTGTGCGGTTTGTTGTACTGTAGAGGTATGGTTGTGCTTCGTTAGGAGTCTGAGAGTTGTATGCAGAAGGAGTTTTATGTAGGGATAGCAAGTGGTGGTCCCCTATCTTACACTGATATCTGTTTTGATGGACTATTGCATGTATCCCTTCCCCTGTTGTGTATTCCGTTACAATAAACCTTCCCCCCTCTGATGTGTGCAGAATATTAGGTCCTCAAAGGGCTGCATCTTCCCTTCCAGTATATTTTTGATGTGTCGCAATTACCACTACCACAGGTTCCTCAAGGTTGGGATGTGTTCCCCGGGTCCTGCAGTCAATCAGCTCCGACCTGGGCGCCTCTCTCTCCCCTCTTTAACTCAGGCTCTCCATCAGTGGTCCAACCGGGTCGTACCCATCTCTGTCCCCCACTTCCCGTTTGACCCCCTAGAGGGAAGGTTACATGTAGGTCTCCCTCCCATTTGGACCGCTCTCCTTCTCCCTGCGCTACACTCCGGTCCTCCATACTCTCAAGTCTTTCTTCGTTGTGTGTTCATTTCATGGGGGGGCAATGTTGTTCATTCTTTTTCATCCCGTTTAGAGTCGATGAGCCAGGTTTTCTTCATAGTTATTATTTCTTTGGTGTGGGAATTCCAATGTTTTATGGCTAAGCAGGAGAATGCTGATCCACCAAGTTTTATGCTCGTATACGTTTTAGGTTCTAGGCAGATGTTGTTGCTGGATCCGAGTGCTCTAGTTGGCTTATAGATGGTGATTTTCATGTGTATGAATTCTGCTCTTAGGCCATGGATTTCTCTGTGTGTTATGCACATATATTTGAAGATGATTTGTTTTTTGACTGGGAGCCAATGTAGCATCCTTTGTGTTGGAGTGGTTTGGTCCCTTCGTGAGAGTTTTTGGAGAAGTCTGGCAGCTGAGTTCTGTATACATTGCAGTTTCTTCAGTAAATAGTCTGGCATTCCTCGGTATAAGCTCTTGGCATAGTCTATCCTGGACATGATGGCCAGTGTTTTTGTGCATGAAGCAGACGAATGGTAGAATCTTTTTGATTGTGTGTAGATGGAAGAAGCATTTCTTATTTATTGCATTTACTTGCGGTCTAAGGGAAGCTTGTTGTCCATTAGGATTCCAAGGTTTTTGACAATTGTGAATAATGTGGGTGTTGTGCCCAGTTCTGTGGGCCATGGTAATTACTGGTTGAATTCTGGGTTGTTGGATGTAATCATGATTTCTGTCTTGTCCGGGGTGAGTTTGAGGTGGTTGGTGTTAAATCCATTGGTAAAGTTCTTGGGGTGAGTTTGAGGTGGTTGGTGTTAAATCCATTGGTAAAGTTCTTTGAGACTGTATATTAGCGTTGTGTTCTCTTCTTGTTCATTGCAGAGCTTATAAATGATTTGGGTATCATCTGCGTAGTTGTAGCAGGCGAAGCTGTGTCTTTTTGATGAGGTTAATTAGTGGAGTCATATAGACGTTGAAGAGGAGCAGGGATAACGAGGATCCCTGTGTCACTCCACAGGTGGTGTCCCTCAGTGCAGATTTCAATGGTTTTATCCATATTGTTTCTGTTCTTTCAGACAAGAAAGATTTAATCCGGAGCAATGCTGTGTCTGTGATCGCTATTTCTTCTACTCTCTTTAAGAGGATTTTATGGTCAACTGTGTCAAATGCTGCGGAAAGGTCGAGTAGTAGTGCAGAGATTGTGTTGGAGTCTGTGTTGGTTTTTAGATCATCGCATATAGAGAGAAGTGCCGCCGCCATCCCTCTCATGGGTCTGGAGGCGACTTAGGCCTGGTGCAGTAGTTGGTTGCTTTCTACATATTCCGCTGTTTGTTCGTAGACATAGGTCTCTGGTAGTTTTGCTGGATAGGTGATGTTAGAGATCGGTCTGGAGTTTGTCTTCCACTTCACCCGTTGTGTCCTTGAGGAATGATTTGATGTAGGCAGATTTAAATGCCCACAGTACTCGCCCCATTGAGAGTGATAGGTTGAAGAGGTTTAGGTAGCATTCCAATAGTGTACCCTGTGTAAGGATTGATTTATAGATGTCTGGTGGGTATGGGTCCCTTGGGGATCCTGCCTAGTGGCTTTTCTTCACCAGTTTGTGTTTTTCTCTTGACATTTATGCAAAACTGTTTTCTGGTCCCAGGATAGGTAGGGGAGGGTGCATGGGCTGGTTGATTGATCTACTTTGTATGATCAAGTGTATGTTGTTGATTTTATTTTAAAGTGATCTGCGAGATAATCGCATAGTTTTTGTGAAGGTACATGAGTGTTATTGCATCCAGGGACATTTCTTATCTCGTTTATGATGTTGAATAGTTTTTTTTGAGGGTTGGTGGCTTTTGTGATCTGGTCATCATAGTATTTCTTTTATGCTTTAAAGATTTCCTTTTTGAATGCTCTGCTTTTTTTGGGATAAATTATTCTTTTGGCTTGGTCGTAGTCTTTCCTCCATTCTTGTTCTAGTTTCCTTTTTGTTGTGTTCATTGTGTTGAGATGGGGTGTGAACCATCTCCCGCTACTTTCTATCGTGATGGGGTGAGGGGTTTTTCTGGGGCGATACTGTTGATTGTTTCAGTTATCCATTTCTGGATTAGGTCCGCTGTTTCCTCTAGGCCGGTTGCTTCCAAGATGGCAATCAATGGTATTGAGGATTCTAGTTGTTCTTCCAAGTTGCTGTCTTTGACAGTGTTCCAATTTCTTATCCCGATCGGGGGGTACTTAAGGGGCTGTATGGATGGTTTTGATAGTAGTTGGATCACAAGCGGTTTAATGAGGTGGTTGCTCCATACTAGTTGTATTGGTGGCACAATTGAGATCAGTTTTTTGTTGGGGAAGATTACATCAAGAGTGTGTCCTGCTGAGTGTGTTGCTCCTTTCACCATCTGTCACAGTCTCATTGTCTCAAGCTGCTTAGTTAGTGATTTCTGCGAGTTTGTGTTTTCTTCTTCAAACCTTATGTTGAAGTCCCTGAGGATGATCAGGTGATCATGTTTGATGGCCAGGTTTGTGACGGCTTCTATGAAGGTGTCTATGATGTTTGCGTCGTAGGTCGGTGGTCTATAGATGAGTATGAATGTGGGTCCGAAGTCAGGTGAAGGACAAGGGATTCGCAGTTCGGGATGTTCTACGGGTCTGTTTTTATTTTCAGTTGTTCTTTATAGGCTACTGCAAGACCTCCTCCTCTTTTTCCTTTTCTGTTTACCTGTATATATTTGAAGTTGTCGGATAGACAATTATGTAGTGTGACTTTGTAGCTGTCATCTAGTCAGGTTTCTGTGAAGAATAGGATGTCAGTCAATTCCACCATCATTGAGTAGTTAGTAGATCTCTGTAGCGTGTTTGGACATCGATCTTGCGTTGATTAGGTTGCAGAGTACTTTTTTCTTAATAATGTCCTGCTCTGTTCTTGTATTCATCTGTGTGTGGCCTTGTTGGGGAGTTTCCTCATTATTCTCAGGATGTGAAATGTATTCTGTTGCGTCTGATTCGTCATTGAGTAGATCGGCTAGGTTTCGTATTGTGTCCATGAATTCTAGATACTCTTCTATGTCTAGTTGCTGTTGCTGTAGATCCCCTTGGGTTCTGGTGATGCATGGGCTGATGGTGGTGTTACCCATCTCTCTCATTCCATATGTTTCTGCCTTTGTCCTACGCGGTTCTGATATCTTATTGGTGTGTCTAACATTTCCAGGTGGTCGTTTGCTGTCCTGTAGAGCGGTCCGTACCGAGGTATGGTGTTAGGTACAATGATTTTTCTCGTATTTTTGAGTGCGTTCTTTTTTCTGTTGTGCTTATCTGTGTGTACTCTGTCGCTGTGGTGATATTTAATGGCGTGATGGCCTGGTGTGGTTCCATTTCATTTATCCTTTCTTTGCGTTTTCTCTTGCGTCGTCCTGCTCTGTGGCGTGTCATGGTCTGTTTTCTTAAAGTTTTCTTGTTTTTGAGGCTTATGTTGAGTGTTGGGTCACAGGGGCCCATGCCCACTTCCAACACTTTGTTTCGAGTTTTTGTTGGGTTCTTGCTCATTTATTTATTTATTTGGTTTTTGTTTAGTTTAGGGATCCTTTTTTGCTGCGGTTTCCTTGGTGGTTTCTGTTGTCAATGGTTATTTTAGAGTGGTGAGTGTGGCTTGTTCGGGGTTTGTTGGGTTGCAAAATGGATTGGGGAAGGCCCTAACAGGGACGGTAGGTGGTTGCTTAGTGCACGCTATGGTGGATTTACCTGAATTGGAGAAACAGCTCTATGGTCTTTTAGAGGGGTTCCGATAATTCACTGCACGATGCTGTGTTAGGCACGGGAACCCTGCGTGCCCCAGTTTCCTGCGTATGTCTCCAAATCATGCTCTGAATCCACTTCAAGCTTCCCCCTGCGTCCTCAGATATTGTTAGTGTGGGCTGCAACTGTGAAACAAGCATTGGCAATGCCAACAGTTTGGGCTTTTGTGAAGGCACGGAAAAGGCACTTGCCGGGGACTGCCGCAGTGGTATTAACTGCCCATTGATGGAAGCAGGTGCAACATGGTACGAGTACCTCCGAATCTAATAGCAATGCCTGGCAAATGCCTAATACGTATACAAAAGCCAAAACTGTTGGCTTCGCCAATGCTAGTTTTTAACAGGACTTCAGTGAAGGACATGGATTGTGCTTATACATCGAGTGGCTGAAGGTAGTCCTGGTTTAGGCCTTTTTATTACACCAGTAGCATGTCTACAGCTCCAATTAAGACTGCTTTCAAAAAACACTGGCAGGCATTTCGGGTGGACAGTTTGATGGTAAGGCTTGGTTACAGCAAGCTCAAATAGTTCCCATGAGGGGGGTGGAAATGGTCATAGTGATTAGCATGGCCATGGGCAATCAATGGGTAGGCAAATAACCAAACAACACCTCCAAGCTGTGTGTCCCTCCTCATAAGCCATTTCTGTCTAGCTGCACTCTAACGCAATAGTTTCGGCTTTTGGGTGGTGCTGCGACCTAACAGCCCAAACTAAAAACGGATGAGTGGCGATGACTGCTGACAAAATTAGACACATGAGTAAAACATCATGGTTAAGACAAAGGAACGAGCACATTCAAGTACTGGAACCCACTTTGTACAAAAGCAACAATGCTGATGTTTAGCTGCATAACTACTACTACCAGAAAATCCCTCTGTCTATGGTCTATTTGTTTTCAGAGATCTGCCTCCAACGACAACGATCGGTGCAGTTTTACCCATCCGAAGGCCATGCCCATTTAAAATTAAAAAACGACCAATGTTTTGGGTTTGCCACATCACAAAGGCATTTGCTAGCAAACAGTCAAATTCCTAACCTCTCAAACCCTAAGCAGTACATTAAATATAAAATACATTTCAATATGCTGCACGATGACAATTTTTAAGTTGGCAGCAATCATAACGCTAACAAAAATCCATCCTGTGCTGCTTGTAGCAGCACTTTGGATGCTTGCACGTTGACTCCCAGGAAATAAAACAAGCAGCTGCAATTTGCAAACCAATAAATTAATGAATTGTATTTTCAGGTACATATTCCTGACCAATGCAAATTATTAACATTAACTAATTTTAGCAAGGTCTATGGGGTAGAGGAATTAGAGCAGGGGGAAGGAAGAACAGAGCATGGAGGGCCCCACCTCCACCCTAAGTAGGAAATGTGGGGAACAGACTCATTATACTGGCCTGGAGTAGGTAGGATAAGGAGGTTCGATTAGAGCCACCACTTCTACCCATCTCTCACAACACAGTACTTACTGAAGGTATCGCCCCATCACGCATACTTTTACTGCGCAAACGAAAATGTCGAATTTCAACATCCCCATTTCAACCCATATATATTTGGGGGGATGGGTAAAGTAAATAAAAAATGTGGTGGGCTATAGCGGGCCTGCAGAGGGGTGTCCCCTCACAAATGTGATGTCCACAAACTATCCGGACGACACGCAAAGTGTCATACCTATCTCAGGGATACATCACACTGACGAATCACTCCTCAACAGGATTTATGACATCACAGAAAGATGGATGGCTCATAATAATCTGGCCTTGAACAGGAATAAAACCATACTCGTGATTGCAACTCCTAATATGATAAAGAAGCTTGGTGGGCCTATGAAAATGTTCACATTGGCGACTCTAAAATTCCAATGCAGACAAAGGTCAAGACCTTAGGAGTTATGTTTGTTTGTTTTATTTATTTATATAGCGCTCCAAATCCAGAGGTCGAAGGGCGCTTAAAGAGGACGGTTACATACTGTGATATATACATTTTCATTATACAACAATTTGCAGAATTTACAAGCATAGTTAAGTAGATGGCAGTATTCACAAATATTAGAGGGAGCAGGTACGTGCTACTCTTTGTTCAGAAGCCAACCAATAACATGTTTCCTGAACATCTGAAAGGACTCAATAGTTTTAATGTTGAGTGGTAGGGTGTTCCAGAGTTGGGAGGCAAGCACTGTGAAACTAGCACCTCTGGCTTTTTTTAAGGAGAATCTAGGCACTGTCAGGCATAAAGTGTTGCAGGATCTGGTGGTTCTGTTGGCGGGTTTCATGGTAAATGTATTTGTGAGATACGGTGGGGCTAGGTGGTTTAATGCCTTGTATCTGAGACAAATGGTTTTCAAGTCAATTTTTTGTCGTATGGAGAGCCATTTGCACGATTTCCTAGCAGTGGAGATGTGCTCTCGCCTGGGGATGTTGAGTGCTGCTCGTAGTGCGTTATTTTGAAGTAACTGTAGTTTGTGAATTATAGATTGGTTAGCACCTACGTACAGGCTATTGCAATAGTCCAATTTGGACTGTATGAGGGCCCTGGCAAGAGAGAGGCAACTGTTAGATGATAGGAAGGGTCTACTGGCCCTAATTAGCTTGCCATTGTAGGCAGAGGCAGAGGCTGAGGCGGTCATGTTAGTTTGTTTGGAGAGGTTAGTGTTGGCATCAAGGTAAAAGCCGAGGGTTTTCACACTTTTAGCAATGGGAATGGTGTGACCATCGAAAATGATGTTATTGTAGTTAGGGCTGAGTTTTGACAAGTTACTGTGGGAGCCGACAAGGAGGAGCTCCGTCTTCTCATCATTCAGGCATAAGCCATGAGAGGCCATCCATGCATCAATGATGGAGAAGATTTAATTAATCCTGGTCACGTCCGCATTGTAGTTGCCTGTGATGGTGAGGAGTATCTTGGTGTCATCTGCATAATTGGTGTAGGTGACACCCCAACGGTCCAGTTTGTCAAATAGTGGCTTTGTAAATATGTTATACAAAGTAGGGGAGACACAAGAGCCTTGTGAGACTCTGCATGTAATAGGGATGGGGTCTGCTGCAGCTGTTGGAGAGAAAACCCTCATGATTCTGTTCGCCAAAAAGGATTGTATCCATGTGATGGCAGAGGAGGAGACATGAGCTGCGGTGGCTAGGTGAGTGCAGAGGATTTTGTGATCGACCAAGTCGAAGGCCGCTGAGAGGTCTAAGAGAAGTAGGATAGCGGCGTTACCTTTGTCTTTGATTTCATCAATCTGACTTTTGAGGTCAACAAGGGCAGTTTCTGTTCCATGTTGAGGTCTGAAGCCATATTGACGTATTCCTAGCAGTTGGTTGGATTCCAGATACTCCTGAATTTGGAGGTAGGCAACTCTGTCCAAGATTTTTAACAGGAATGGGACTGTGGTGATGGGTCTGTAATTGGTGGGTATGGCTGGGTCTAGTGATTGTTTTTTTAAGAGTGGGAGAACCCAAGATTGTTTTAGGTTGCTGGGGACTGAGTTATTGGCGAAGGACAGGTTGATAAGTCTGGTGATGAAGGGGGATAGATCTCTAGCTATGTCTTTTATAATCTGGGCAGGACAACTGTCCCCTTTGCAATTCGAGGGTTTTAGGAGGTGATGATTTTTTGAACTTCTACAGTAGTTACTTTCTTAAATGTGAAGCCCGACTTGGTATCGATGGGCGTTGATGAGCTAGGGCTGGTAAAGTTGTTGCTGGAGAGTTTTTGACGTTTGTCCTCAATTTTTGTTTGGAGTCCTGTGATTTTGTTGTTAAGGGTGTTTTGGATGCTGATGGACCAAGGTTTGTCTTTCAGGCAGGTGTCTATAGGTGGATTGGGATTTTCTAGTTCTTTTAGAATTTTAAATAGTTCTTTGGTGCAGGACCCTGCCTGATCTATCCTGACGTTATAGGCATCTTTTTAGTGCAAATTATCTCACTTTTATATAAAGAAGATATATTCGTAAGCTTTGATTTATTTTCCGCTGAAGGATTGGTTTTCCATAGGAGTTGTACCTTAGCTTTCTTTTTTCTAAGTAGCTTGAGTTCGGGGGTGTACCACAAGTTCAGATGAGCTCTTGGTTTATCTTTGTGCAATTTCAGAGGGGCAATGGTATCAATAGCATTGGCCATGGAGTCACTGAAGGTGTCAATCAGTAGGTTTAGATCAGCATTGGCTGCTAGTGCTTTAAGGGTGGGTAGGACCAGGGGTAATAGGGCCTCAGCAGTAATGTTGCGTTTATTTCTGGTCGGACAGGCTGGTGCCATGGGGCACTTTTTGGGTACTACATGATTGATGTTAACTTCAAGAAGGATGAGGTTGGGGGTCCTTGCAGATGGTGTTGCAGTTGAGAGTCGCTACCCAGTTGATAATTCTACCTTTCTGGTGGGTGGGTAGGACATTGAGTTGTGCGAAGCCATACTCTGTTAGGGCATTGGCTAAGGATGAAGCAGGGGCGTCATTGGGTTCGTGGTAACCAAGGTTGAAGTCTCTGAGGATGATAAATAGTGCTAGTGGCTTGGAGTTTTCAGCAATGAGCGAGGTGATGTCTTCTTCTAAGACTCCTGGGGGGCCTGGGGGTCTATATATAAGGTGAAAGGAAATCGTCCACATTTTGGTAGAGGTTTGCAGCTTGACTGTGAGTAGCTCGCAGGATTTCAGTGATACGGAGGAGACTGATCTAAAGTCTAAAGATTATTTCTTTATTTTTATTTCTTTATTGGCATTTTCCAACAAAACAAAACAAATCGTAAGACCGGGCATCGGTCGTACTGTAAGAACTGCACCCCTCATATCCCCTTTCCCTCCTTTTTCCGCCCTTCCCCCCGCCCGTTGTGATGAAAGGAGTCATTATGTGATTGGTTTTCATCAGTGTGGCGGCGCTGTTAGAGTTTCATTGCTGTGTGACAAGCTGGTGGCTGAATCTTGCGTTAGATCTGATTGATGTGCATCAACATCGTCGGTCGTTGAAAGCAAGTATGCAACGTACGGTCCCCATATGTCCGGATGGCATGCGTGTAATGGCATAGTCCTGATGAAATCTGTTTCTACATTTTGACAGAATGTTATGTCTTTCAGCCAGTGCTGCAGGGTTGGAGGGGGGCCTCTGCCCCATGTGTAGGCGATTCTTCTTCGCGCTAGGACCAGCAATAGATTTGCTAGTCTTTGAACTGTGCTCGGTAGTGATTGGGTTAGGCTTAGCAATACTGCCTTTGGTTCGAAGACGAGATCCGTTCCTATTATTGCTGAGGTTTTTTCGAGCACTGCTCTCCAAAAGGTGGCGACTGGAGGACAGGACCATGCCAGGTGAAGGAAGTCTGCTGTGGGCACTCCACATCTACAAAATTCCGCCGAAATAGAGTCCCTTTGAGAGTGAAGTTTTGCCGGTGTGTGTGGTATGTTTGATGGAGGTAGTTGAAATGAATCAGCTTGAACCTGGCATTGATCGCCACTCTGTGTGTGAGTTTTAGGGTATAGGCCCATTCCTCGTCTGGGATTGTGCTGCCTAGTGTTTTTTTCCCATCTCTTTTTGGCGCTCGTACAGGGTGGATTCATCTCGTGGAGTAGACCCTTGTAGATGCTTGTCACGAGGTGCCCGTCTCCTTGGGCTTGGATTGCGTAATGGAGCAGTGGCCAGATTGGCGGTTGTTGTGGGAAGTATGGAATAGCCTCCTGAAGCGAGTGACGCAGTCTGTGATATACGAACGTGTCTAGGGCATTATTGGCTCCTTTTTCTCGGGCTTGTTGCATTGTTAGGAAGGTCCCTGCTGGAAAGAAGTTGTCCATGGAGTGTAAATGTAGCTTTTCAGCCCAAAGTAGGAAGACTTTTTCAGTCGTGATGGTTATTCCGGGAATGTGTTTGATCGGCAAAAGTGGAGAATATCTGGACACGACGTCATCTTCTTTGGCAATTTTCTTCCAGACTGAATATGTGGGGGCAACTGGGTTCATTACGGATTGAGTGATTGGGAAGCGCCCAAAGATAATGGATCGAAGGAGATGTGGTGTTGCCAGTGCTCTTCATATCTGGACGTGTGGTCTTACGAATTGCGTTGCTTACCAGTGGCAGAGGTATTGCGCTTGGGCCGCCCAGTAGTAGCGTTCTAGGTCTGGGAGGGCTAATCCACCCTGCCGTGTTGGTAGGGTTAACGTGGAGTATGCGACCCTTGCCACTTTACTGCCCCTTATATGAGGTCGAGGACCATACTCTTCATGCGTTGGAGAAGTTTTTGCGTGAGGAGCAAGGGAATGTTTAAGAAGAGGTATAGTAGTTTTGTTAAGACAATCATCTTTGCTATTGAGACCCTGCCCCAGAGGTTGAGTGGTAGAGATTTCCACCTGTCGATCTTGGTTTGGATGGTGGCCATGGCGGTTTCGTAATTGTTGTGAATGATTTCTTCTTTCAAGCAGGACATGTAGATGCCAAGGTACCTCACGTGTGTGTGTTGCCACTGGAAGCCAAAGTCGTCGGTATATTCAGTAGTGGCGGGGGTAAGCGGGAATATTACTGATTTGTTGTTATTCATTTTCAGCCCCGAGAAGTGTCCAAACTGTATTACTGCCCTTATTACCGGGTTTAGGTTTTAGGAACAAGGCTATGTCATCTGCGTAGAGTGAGATGATCATCTTGTGTGGGCCAGAGGAGAGACCTATGTGGAGGTGGTGCATGCGAATGTCCGAGGCCAGGGGTTCCATTATCAGAGCGAACAGAAGTGCAGAGAGTGGACAGCCTTGTCTTGTTCCTCTTTGCAGGTGAATATCGGCAGAGCAATGACCGCCTAACAGGATGTTGGAGATGGGTTTTTTGTAGAGTAGAGAAATCATGTGCAGAAACCGTTTGCTCAGACCCATCCTCTCCAGGACTGTGAACATAAAGGGCCATTCAACCGAGTCGAAAGCCTTCTCGGCATCTAGCAGCACTGCCACTGCCTGACTGTCTGGTTCTAGGGCTTCCATTGCTCCGAACATCCTTCTTATCCCATATGATGTGTTCCTCCCAGGGACGAAACCCACCTGATCAGCCAACACCATGGCGGGCATGAGTGGCAGTAGCCTTTTAGTTAGGATTTTCGCGAATATTTTATTGTCCAGGTTTATTAATGAAATTGGCCTGTATGAGCCGCATTCTGTTGGATCTTTGCCGTTCTTGTGTAAAAGGATTATGTTGGCTCGATATAATGTTGGTGGTAGCTTGTTCCTAGTAAGGGCCTTGTCGTAGACCTGGAGGAGCAGTGGGGCGAGGATGTTTGCAAAGTGTTCATAGAACTCGCCGGATAGGCCATCTGGTCCAGGTGCTTTGGAGTTAGGTAGTTCCTTGATGGCCTTGAGGATCTCTTCAACGGTGATGGGGGCATTCAGTGGTTCTCTGAGTTCAGGGGCGGCCCAATATAGTTCGATTTCATCTAGGTATCGTGTCAGCTCAGCTGGGTCGGCGGAGTAGTTCGAGGTGTACAAGTCTTGGTAGAATTTGCGGAAGCTTTTGACGATGTCGACTGTCGAGTGGACAATATTGCCTGTGGGATCTCTCACTGAGTCGATCGCTGTGGGACGTCTATCAGCGGCTATAAGCCTTGTGAGAAGGGCCCCGGGCTGTTGACCTTCGCCATATTGCCGGATCATGTGGTGTCTGTCTAGGAATTTTATTTCCCTTTCGGCTGTGCTTCGGAACACCTCCAACTCTTTCTTGATAGCCACTAGTGCTTGTAGAGTGTTGTCCGTTCGGAGGGCTCCCTCGAGGTCCTTGAGCCTTGATTTGCTAGTATTCAGCTCTCTCTGCAGTAGTTTTAAAATTCCACATTCTTTCGTCATGCAGACTCCTCTGGTAAACCATTTTAAAGTTTCCCACAGAGTCCCGGCTGAGTGTACTGAGCCTCGGTTAGAGTCAAGAAAGAGTTCTAGTTCGTTTCTGAGTTCTTCTGCAAAGACTGTGTCTTGGAGTGCTCGTGGCTTGAATCTCCAATGAGGACGCGGTTCGGTTGCTTGTGTGTTATTGCAAACTAGGGACACCATGGAATGATCCGACAGGGATCTTGGCAGAATGTGGCATTCATACCATTGTAAGCGGCTGTGGCTGGATACGAGGAGATAGTCTATTCTCGAGCTGGTCTTGTGGACCCAGGAGTGAAAGGTAAAGTGCGGGTGCTTGGATTCTTGTGCCTCCAGGTATCGACCAGGTCGTAGGCTCTGAATATTTCAGAAATCTGTAAAGACGACTTGGATGGATTCGACGTCGTGTTGTGAGATTTGTCTTTGACCGTGTTCAGCGTCGTGTTGAGGTCACCACCCTAGATGATCGTGGATTGCTTGATCGTGCTCAGCTGCGCCATCACCCATTCAAAGTTGTTAGGACCATCAGTGTAGGGGCCGTATGAGTTCACTAGGGTGACGTCTTCCCCGTCTATCGTTCCCTGTATCAGGAGCGATCTGCCTTCTGTGTCCTTCTTTTGGGTGATAAGTCTGAAATTGATCGCTTTATTAATAATTATGGCTACTCCTCTAGCATAAAACGAGAAGGAGGCGAAGTAGCGGTGGCATCCCCATTCCTTTGCCCAGGGATGCTCGGAGTTCGGGCGTAGGTGTGTTTCCTGGATGAGGGCAATGTCGATTTTGTGCCGGCACAGGTATTGGGTCATTTTCCTAACCTTCGCTGGCTGGTTCCCACCTTTAATATTCCATGTGGCTACAGTGAAGGCGCTGTGTCATTAACTCTTTGCGCATGCGATTCTTGGCGTTTGGGCGCTGAAGGGTGGGGGGGTTGGATCTTGTGATGAATTTGTTCGCAATGTGTTCTTCTCCTAAGTGGAACACGTGGGGTGTCCGGGGTGCCATAAAACTTGTTAACTCCCAACTCCCCCCAACTGGCTCGGCGTGGTTCCCACCCCCGTTAATGTGTAACTTGTAAACTTGAACATTGCTGTGCTAGGGGCGCTTGGAACCTCCCAAGTCACGCAGCCTTGAGGGTATCATACCCTCTATTTCGTGTTCCGGCAGCCTTGATGATCGCAGTGAGCTGTAGGCTATTGTCTAAAGTCTAAAGATGATTTAGAGATGATCGCTACGCCTCCTCCCCTGGCGTTGGGTCGGTCAGCTCTGAGGATAGAATATTTGTCAGGAATGGCTAGCGATAAGCATGGTCCGGACGCTTCATGTAGCCAGGTTTAAGTTAAGGCTAGGAAGTCAAGGTCATTAGTTAGAATGATGTCAGCGATTTCTGTAGGGTGGGCAGCAAGGGATCTGACATTAAGTAAGGCTCCTTTTAGTGGGAGTAGTTTGGGCTTATTGGGTGCCTTATGTTTCTTGCTGGTTTTGGTGTTGAATTTGGCAGTAGGCCTACTAGTTGTAAGGGGGAGCCTAGTGCCTACTCCATTATTGCGGGCTGTAAGGTTGGGATTGATAGTGCGGATAGTTAGGCTTAGTAATGGGTGAGGTGCTGCCTGGAACACTGGGTCTAAGGTATTCAAGGGTTTTGTTAGTGTTGACTGGGAGGCCAATGTTTTTGGGGGAAGTAAGGTGCAAGTGGTAGCTATGTGGGAAGGTAGGCAGGGATGGTAGGAAGGGTGTGGGGCAAGGGATGGGGTAGTGTCTTGGACATCCAAGTTTGGCTAGGCCGTCCTTGAAGACTATGTAATTATTGTCGCTGCTAGGTACGTTGTCCAGCGTGACACAGAAAGGGAACATAAGAGTGAACCAGGTGATCTTGGTCTGGTTACAAGGTTACGCAGTGCAGGTGGCCTGAGTTGTAGAACTAGTTGGATGAGCAACACAGGCTAGGGCTCACAAATAGCCATCTGTGGCCTGGGTTGGGGGTAGGCCTTTAGGACTATCTTAGTCCTGGCTAAGGGTAAGGGTGGTATGTGCATAGGGTAGGGCATCACCTAGATTTGATGTACCATTCTAGGCAAGAGGTCAATGAGTGAAGCAACATCCAGATTTGAGGTAACACTCATGGGCTAAAATACAGAGAGGCAACACCTAGGTTCGAAGTAATACACTTAGGCTAAAATGCAGTGGGGCAACATCTAAAGGTAATACACTTAGGCTAAAATGCAGTGGGGCAACATCTAGGTTCAAGGTAATGCACTTAGGCTAAAATGCAGTGGGGTAACATCTAGGTTCAAAGTAAAACACTTAGGCTAAAATGCAGTGGGGCAGCACCTAAGTTCAAAGTAATACATTTAGGCTAAAATGCAGTGGGGCAGCACCTAGGTTCAAAGTAATACATTTAGGCTAAAATGCAGTGGGGCAGCACCTAGGTTCAAAGTAATACATTTAGGCTAAAATGCAGTGGGGCAGCACCTAGGTTCAAAGTAATACATTTAGGCTAAAATGCAGTGGGGCAGCACCTAGGTTCAAGGTAATACACTTAGGCTAAAATGCAGTGGAGCAACATCTAGGTTCAAGGTAATACACTTAGGCTAAAATGCAGTGGGGCAGCACCTAGGTTCAAAGTAATACATTTAGGCTAAAGTACAGTGTGGCAGCACCATGAGAAGACAGTATCATTTTCTATCTTTTGTGGCATGTGAATGGAGCTGGGACAGGATGAAGGAGATTGCCAGCGAGCAGTGTAAATATGGCACAGCTAAATAGTGTGCTATGGAGATGTATCTAGACAGACGTGCAGTAGAAGGTGATAATAAAATGTAGGCAACCTGCTGTGGCGCTAGGGCCTGGTGGCAGGGTTGAAAAAATGTGGGTGCACGTGTGCAGTGATCATTAATAAACGAGTTTACAGTACATGAATGGCGACAGAGTCTTATGAGGGTTCAGTGAAACTCTATCAGGAATGCCGATCGTGGATTTGCAGTTCTTAAGAGTTAAGCAAATGTTTCTTATTATTCCCAGTTCGTATTGGCGGGTGACGTGTGACTCAGTAGACGTCTAAGTGGCCGTGATTGCAGCAGATACCTACGAGCAGCGCTCGTGTTGGCGGGAGCAGGAGACACTCAAGCAGAGAATTAGGGCCTGGGCTCTGGCAGCCTCTGGTCAGGCTCAGGTCAGGAGGCTTAGTGTGTGCCTTGGGGGTGTGCCAGCTTCGCCTGCTGGCTCGCTCCCATAGGCTGCAAATGACTGCTGTGAGCCAATGGGTTACTCCAGCACCACAACAAAGGAACCAGGTGTGAATGTGCCAGCGTCGGCCATCTTGGAATGGTCGTCGCAGATATCTAGGACAACATTCGCTGTGAAGCTGCTACGAAAACGGGCTGTATTCACTGGGCATCAGTTGGAAAGTCACTTTAGCGTTGGGCCGCATAAAACTGATGAGAAGCGTGAAACGAAAACAGTCTCCATGGGCAGAGAGGTAAATAGCCAGCAGGGCTTACCTCTGACCAGATGACCTACAGGATCTTGGGAGAGCTGCAGTAGTATTCGCGCTGAGGAGAGATGGGAGCGCCTGCTCCTGCTCTCGGGCGTGGAAGCTTTGATCAACATCTAAGCATGAATGTCCATGTGTGGAGCTTGGTATGCTCGTCTGCCTACTATATCAAGCTGCTCTCACATCTGTGCCCTTTTATTTCTAAAGCCAATGCTGGAACTATTGTGAGGGCTATTGTGGGGGCTAAATTGGACTACTGTGGCAGTCTTCTTGTTGGTATTAATAAAAAAGACTGCAATAGACTTCAGGTTGTCCAGAACCGGGCAGTGCGCGTGGTGGCTGGTCTCAGCAGAAGAGACCATGTTTCAGCTGCGAGACGTGCTCTACATTGGCTCCCTGTCGAATTAAGAATTTGGTTTCGACTGCTTACAATCACACAAAAGTGTAGACTGGGTCTTATGCCGGCCTATCTCTGGGAGCTCCTAACTGAAAAAAATGCAAAGAAGAGTATTGAGATCTAATAATAAGGAGTAGTTGAATATTCCCAGATGCAGGACCGTGAAGGCCTCAAAGGCTGCCTTTCATCTTGCTGTCCCTACTGCCTGGAACGACTTACAGATGGATCTCAGGTGCATAAGATCCACAGATCTCTTTAAGAGAAAGCTAAAAACATACCTGTTTGCCTAATCTCGACACCCAGATCTCAGAGTTTTCCCCATAACGACGGCCATCTCTATTTTGTTTTTCTGTCTCTGTTGCGCCCTCAAGCCTATGGGTCTATGGCCTGCGCGATACAAATCTAAAGTAAAGTAAAGTATATATATGCAGTGAAAAGGGGGGGGGGAGTAAAAAAAAACATGTTTGTATGCAGAGTAATCCAAAACAAAAGACGTCATGGCTGGAAGGTTTAGAATAAATCTTAACCTCTGGCATTACTCTGGGCAACCTTCCATACCATAGTTCTTCGCCTGCCAAGCCATTACAAAAGGGAAAAGACCATATGCAAATCAGGCATGGTTACACCCCCAATGGGGCAGTCCAGGCAGAACTGCTAGGTCAAATCCCTTCTGCACAAGACCACAAGCATCCCCAGACATGTTTCAGCCTTGTTGGGCGTCATCATAGAGGAGTAGGTTGGGTATATAGGCCCAGAAGGGACGGGACCCACGTATGCGGAGTAATCACATAGATCCATTACTGAATGCATTCTTTGTGTCAAGTTCTGAAATGTATACCTTTCTTCCATGCTTCCGTCAAAACCTACTGCCAATCCACTCAATTGCTTCAGTGAAGCTACAACTGGCTGCAAGTTCACTTCCCTTCTCAAGCCCCAACCTACCTCCAGTTTATGAACTGGGAGTCATTGTATTCCCTCCAAATGTTTGAGCAATCACACATTTCTGATAGGGCATCCCATACGTAAAACCAACTGTTTTGGCAGTTTGGTCTCCATGGTGAGTGGCTTAAGGTGAATTATTTATAACAGTGTCAGAGTCCTGATTTTATTGTTCTGCAAGAGGTCTGGTTGAAGTTGCCATATGGACGCATAAAAAAAGAGTTAAGTTCAACCCCACCGAGACAGAAATCTTTCTCTGGGAGTGCAATTCAGGGCTCTGGAATGATTTCATATGGCAGACTTCTATGGCTCCCATGCACTAACCCAGTTTACAACATGAGGAACTTGGGACACTGGTTGATAACCAACTATCTCTGCATCCTCTCATAGAAGCAGTTACTAAATCTTGTTTTTTCAGTTCTGAATAGTCATGACAGATCCCTCTACCTGTTCACTTTTCCATATTGCATTACACTAAATGCCCTCATGTCGTCTAGGCTTAACTATTGTAATGCAGTTAAACGCCTCCCTCAACGAGAAATTATAGGAATGGTTCGGTCAAAATTTTTTATTTCCCCTACGGGTCGGCTATGTGTTTTTAAGCCTAAGTCGCTCGATTTTAGAAAAATTTCCTATGGACCTTACCCGAGTTTTCGTCCATTAAACGCATGCGAAAACAGGCACCAGGGAGCTGCCATTTTGTGATAATCCTATCATTTCCCCCATCGCCCTGGCTGACCTGCTTTTGCGGCACTAAATCATATCCCCCGCCCCTGAGCCTGACATTATCAAAACATTCATATTCCCTGCCTCTCTCCGTGACGTTACTGTGCTGCGTAGGCAAACGCGCCCAGTCGTCTTCTACGCGACTTCACACAGAACCCGGACACCAACACAGATCAGCTCACTCAACTCACAACACAGCGCGCCACAATTCGGAATATGAAACTGTACTTTAAAATCAAACAGCAACACAGTAAATTTGGTAAAGTACATTTATTTGACATTAAATGTTTATAGAATATTCAGCAATTGACATATGAACTCCAAAAGTCATTGATTTTCTTTTATCTCTATCCGCAAATCCTTAAAATTTTATCGTGAGTCATGCGCTGTTCCTTTATGGTGCACAGGGTGTTGGTTTTTGTTCAAAGAGGCACTTTTGTCGGACGTTGAACCGTAAGGCTGTACCATCAAGTAGGCACTAGGCCAGCGTAAAGGTTGATATGTTGCTTCTAGCCGCTAGTGCCGCGTAAGGGCATATGGGCCCTTGGCGATCGTCCCATAAGATCATCAGAATGGTGCTGTTGTTTACATTAAGCTGCAGCTGGCAGAAAGAAACCGTCTGCCGGTGTCTGAAACTGGTGGCAGGGGCAAAAAGGAGTATGTACCTATTTTCAAAACATAAAATGTATAATTAGGCTCGCCAGCCGATCTTTATTAATATTATTCATTTTATTTATTACGGCCGAGCTGAAACTATTCCAAGTATAGTGCAATGGAGTATGTTCGGCTCTAAAATCAATGCGAAAACTAACTAAATAAATCGAGGTTGGTACACAATGAGAAACAACTTTTTGTCTACATGCGTGTGGAATGTGGACCTGCATGCTCATGTGCCCGCTACAAGGACGATCCCACAAACCTTTTCAAAGCTCTTCAGTCATTCATTTATTCATGCATCCATTCATTAATTCTTCATTCCGGTATAAAAGCGTCTAAAGAGTTACTTACATTATATTTGCAATTTCCATTGTGTCTCTGCGTAATGCAGTCCGTAAATCCCACTGTGCTCTTGACAACAATTTTTCGTATACTGAACTAACATGAAACTCGGTCTAGTTTAAGAATTTTCTGCCTTATCGTCTCAAACGTTATTGCACCCCCCAATCCCTCCTTCAAATGAAGTTCTTTCTGCATGGTCCCTGTCTCTCAAGGTAAAAAAACAATAGAACCTTATACTGCCAGTGCGAGTTGTGGGCCTCTTCAGGGCGCGAGCTGAAAATCAAAGCCGCTGACCTTCACTTATAATATAATTATATTATATATAATATATTAATTATAATATAATATAATAATGTAATATAATAATTATAATACTTATAATATCCATCAAACAACTGTCGAATACTATGTATTTGCCCTCTTTCATTAGACTGTCATCCTGCGTCAAAGTTGATTCGGCCTGTGACGTTGAGGACATATCACCACATTTGAAAGAAATATCCCTGCTATCAAGTTCTGATGCGTCGGTGAATGCTGCTGCTGGTTCATTCTCTGTCATTTCAACATCTGTTACTTAAACATTGATGGGAGAACACAACAATGTCGACAGCTTTTTTGGTGGCAATTTTTTGGCGGGTGTAGATTGTGTGAATTGATCTGCGACTACTTCAGAGCTATCTTCAATACTTCCAGTATCATGTTGTTGCGGCGGTGCGGTCGTACTGTAGCAATGGTCCAATAAAACTTTGCTGGATTCTCCAGACACATTAATTTCATGTTCTGGCCATTGGACATGAGCATCCCGAGTCTCAACATGCCGCGTCGGAATTAATAGTTCCTCCATAGTGTAAATGGTCTGGCAAGCAACATCTCTCATTCGATTCACTGTCTGTGTATGTATAGTTCGTAGACCCACGGGTAAATAGAGGACAGATTGGAAAAGGGATGTTCAGTTTAAACACAAGATAAAGTATAGTACAATTGACTGGAAAAAAACATAAAATAGTCCCCAGCACAAAAAAATGTCTAAAGTTATGAACTGTTTGTAACTAACCTTATTTTGGTTTCTTTTCTTTAAAACTTTTTTGACTCGACCTTCAACATCTGCACGCTGTTGCTCTGATACGTATCCGCATGTCTCCCCTTCCTCTTGCGCTGCAACGACTATATTTTCTGTATCCGCATAGACAGCACGGAATGAGGCTCCATCGACTCCCTGAAACATAGTATTTTCATTACTGTGTATCAAAATATTGTTAGCGTAAAACGCACGTGAGGACGAACACACATGTACATTTCAATAGCCAAACACTATTTAAACATTGTGTGGAACAATCAAACGACAAGTATTCGTGCTCTGATGACCTAGTTCGATGGAGATGTCAGTATACATACCTCTGGCTCTACATGGACTGCCACAAATGATTGTATTGAAGAGGAGGCATCAGCAACTCCCTGAAACACAGTATTTGCGTTAGTATGGTTTTCAATATCGTAAACATAACACACACTTGGGGTCGACGGCACAGGTACATATAAAGAGATAACCACAAATGTTGCATTATCTAAAAGAATCAAGGAATATTTAAAAATGATCAGATTTAATCAACTTATTTCTCCAATGTCTTTACATTTGCATCATCTAAATGTGATCTTGTGATTGTAGTGGAAGCTCCATCATCTTCCTGAAACACAGTACTTGCGTTAATAGGGAAGAAAGTATAGCAAATGGAATCACGTTATATGATCACACTCGATGGAGCTGTCAGTATCCATACCTCATGCTGCTGAAGAATATCTAGGGCTGTTGTCAATGTGGTGCGCACTTCCGAAAGCTGTTGCGCTGATTCGTATCCGCATGGTCCCACTTCCACCGGAATTACTTGAATGTCAGGCTCTGCATCAAGTGCGTGGGTTGACGATTCAACAACAGCCTGAAATATAGTATTTGCATTAGTAAGGATTACAATATTGAAAACACAACACACGCTTGGGGTCGACCGCACAGGTACATATCAATGGCTAACCACAAATGAAACGTGGTGTAGAACAATCAAAAGACAAGTGTTCCAGTCCTGATGATCACGGTCAGTTGAGCTGTCAGTATCCATACCTCGGGCTGCTGAAGAACATCTAGGGCTGTTGTCAATGTGGTGGACGCTTCAGCATCTCCCTGAAAGACAGTATTTGCATTAGTATGGATAACACTAATTATAACTGAAAACAAACACCAGGGGACGACAACTAAGGTGTATATCAATTGGAAAGCACTAACCAAACAAAATAATCACACAATACATACAAACTATTACTTGACATGCATAAAACAAGTCTGTAGCGGAATAGCCAAGTATGATTACGCGCTAGAAGTGGTTGATAACTGCGAGCACATGACGGAAGTAGAATGTTCTTGCTTCAGATTCAAGGGATAGTCAAGAAGTTGTAAAGGTAAATTATTGTTTGATAATGAAATGCCAATATTTAAAATTGCCATGTAAGGAGACAGAAATCTTGAGTAATGCGCAATATAGCACAGTTCCCTGTGCCCATATATAGATTTCATTTGTGGGTATGAAATCTAAAAATAATATATTGATAAATGTCATTATTCAAAAAGCTATACACTCATATCAATGTCGAAAGTATTACAAATTGGAAACAACACATAAAATATCAATGAATCCATTCGGCTACCTACACACTACTGCAAGGCCTAAAGCTAAAAACAGACACTTGACTCAACAGTGGCGGATTGTGGATGAATAGAGTGGGAATAGCGTTTGCGAGCAATTTTCGTGTCGATCGCCGTTCGTTCTTCTTTGTTACCCAAGATGTGGTGTACATGTTCGAGGGAAAGTGCCGGCCGCAGATGCGGTATCTTTCACCCCTCAAAGACTTGTTGGACTCTACTTTCCAGTTCATCCAGTGGATATCCGCAATGTCTGACCCATTCTCTTATTCGATCAACAGTTTTCGGGAATAGATGCATTGTAGTGCCTTCAGATTTAGCATTGGTCTTCGAAGGGCAACCGCTAATCGAACAGGCAGGCATTGTTGAAAATTCTGAAAAGTAAATATCAAGATTATTATAAAACCTTGATGAATAAAAATGTCAAATGAAAAAAGTAAATGAACCATACCATGCTCAATGCAAGGTTTGTTTTGGTTGCCGGAACTATACCAGTTCATCATGTGCGGCTTAGAATTTGCATAAGTTACAGAAATTTCTGTTTTGTCTTGCACGAAAAGGAACCATGCTTACATTATAGACTGGACCCCCGATGGATGCAATTCGATGACAATTGACACAGATGAAAATAAATAGATCTATTGATAGCATAACAATTGAAACTCAAGTCAATAGCAATGAGACCAATGACCATAGCTCTATTGGGTACTGTAATAGCAAATAGATTGAAATGTAAAAATGACCAAAATATGACTAGGATACATGGCCTTACCTTGACCAACCAACAGTTGGATTCAGCAGGCCGAGCAGTATGTTGCAGGAGAATAGGTAGCACACTGACGAGTTTGCTCGAAGCGGTCACAGATAGCACGGCGACAAGCAGATTAGCATAGATCTCAGTGCTTCTCAGGTAGAAGGCTCAGGAGTTGACTTGCAAAGCGCAAAGATGTTCTCATGAGACATATCAAGTGGTTTATAAAGTATTAGAAACAGGGGTGTGTTTGTGAATGAATGACGTGTGTATGTCGTGGTATTGTGTTTATTGCAGGGGGGCGGCCTGCCTCAGGGGAGGCCTGCCTGGAGACACGGGGTCTGAGGAGGCCATGTGAGCGATGGCCCCTGGGCGTGGGATACCTTTTGAAGTGTACATGCTGTTCGGCACCTTGGCCGTTTGCACCCGTCACAGCCCCCCATGCCAGCGCTCATCCCCGGGTGCGAACCACCTTTGATAGAGGGGGTGGGATGGATGGGCCTGGGGCATACAGATAAGGCACAGGCAGACTGCTGAACTTATGTGGATTGCAGGAGGGCGGCCTGCCTCAGGGGAGGCCTGCCTGGAGACACGGGGTCTGAGGAGGCCATGTGAGCGATGGCCCCTGGGCATGGGATACCTTTTGAAGTGTACATGCTGTTCGGCACCTTGGCCGTTTGCGCCCGTCACAGCCCCCCATGCCAGCGCTCATCCCCGGGTGCGAATCGCCTTTGATAGAAGGGGTGGGATGGATGGGCCTGGGGCGTGCAGATAAGGCACAGGAAGACTGCTGAATGGAGACACACTTATGTGGATTGCAGGGTGGCGGCCTGCCTCAGGGGAGGCCTGCCTGGAGACACGGGGTCTGAGGAGGCCATGTGAGCGATGGCCCCTGGGCGTGGGATACCTTTTGAAGTGTACATGTTGTTCGGCACCTTGGCCGTTTGCGCCCGTCACAGCCCCCCATGCCAGCGCTCATCCCCGGGTGCGAACTGCCTTTGATAGAGGGGGTGGGATGGATGGGCCTGGGGCATGCAGATAAGGCACAGGAAGACTGCTGAATGGAGAGACACTTATGTGGATTGCAGGGTGGCGGCCTGCCTCAGGGGAGGCCTGCCTGGAGACACGGGGTCTGAGGATGCCATGTGAGCGATGGCCCCTGGGCGTGGGATACCTTTTGAAGTGTACATGCTGTTCGGCACCTTGGCCGTTTGCGCCCGTCCCTTGCCCTTATGTGATGTTAGAGGACACGGGGCATCAATTTTTGTACCCCCTTTCCACTCAATTTTGGTGACCAGGCCTCACTGCGATAGTACAGCACGCAGAGCACATGGCCCACAGCCTCGTTCCCACTCTGACTGGAAAACTCCAGAGGTATTTGCAACAGCTAATAAATGTAACACATCACTCTCTGAGATCAAGTTCCTGCATGTGAACCGGCTTGAACCATGCACATGGCTCGTTCATCTCTACAAAAGTGTCCTTGCCCACGCACCCTCGCCAGTGGAAAGTAACTGCCATTCTGACCCTGTGTCCCTGCAAGGTATTCTCTTCAGGTGCCAGACCACTGACCACGCCATGATGGCCACCTAGCAGATCCCCAACTAACATTAGACCCCTACTGCAGTATATCTTTGCCTATCAATAACAAATGCCACATATCGGAGATTCTTGTGAGCACAGACCCACACTTCAAACACTGTATTATAGTGGTCAAGACCCTTGACCTAAGGCCTGTATAATCCAATGTTCATTGATAGTATTGATATATGTGTGACTTTTATAGAGACATAACCGACTGAAAGACTTTGAACAAGTGTTATTTAGTGCATGCATTATTGATAATATATTTGGTTAGCTTAGATAGTGATCACCCCGCTTCACAGCGACCTGAACTTCACCGATTCCGAGCACAGGTGTCTGACGTCCATCCTTGAATGGAGACACACTTGATTGATTTAAAAAATCGAAACAACCGTTGTTAAAATATATGTGGTGTTTTATTTTGTAGCTTATTTTGATGACACAAAAAAGTACAAAAGTTTACACATTGTACAGTTCAGGTTGCAGCACAGCGAGAGAAAATCCCCTGTACTGACCGCTGTCACTCGGGAATGTTTCTCTTATGGCACGAACGGGACAGGCGGGTATCACTCTTCGAACGCGGTGTCCAAGCCTCCCGTGAAGCCACCATGTAAAGGAACGATAGGCCACCAGCCTGTACCACCTGTGAAAAGGAATGAAACAAACTGTTTTTAAATGACCAAGATAATTTTAATAAACGTTTGTTGTCAATGACAATTCTTGTAACTAATGGCATTCTGCTCGGACAAATGCTATCTAGACACTGCACACTATTGAACGACTTTCATGCGTTACAATGATATGTATATGTCATTTTGGATATAGTAGAAGACCATGAAATAGTAGTGGCATCACAAACAGAGTATACTTACTCGTTACTCGGATTACGAGGACGAACAGTTGTGTGAAGTTCATGCATAAGCACCATCATTATCCTCAACACGGACCGTGTGAGGCAGGCTGCCCTGAAGTCTGGCAGCTCGGTGATGCATTGCGGTCGTGGCTCGCCTTCCGAAATGTAGGCCACGCATCCCGAGTTTTCACAGCAGCAGCAGTTCTCCTCCTCAGTCGGCATTAGCTCGCACCGATTGCATGTGCACCAGGTGGAAACACTGTCCATGCGACTAGGTCCAGTGTCTTCATCCGTTGATTCGTCCTGCCAACTGCTGTCCGAAGCCCCATCGTTTTCGCGCGTTTCCCTTTCCAGTAGTTCCTCCTCGGTATACTCGGACTCGTACATGTAGGGCATTATTGTATCCATTGTGTGTTGCACAAACTAAAATAATTGATAACGATGGTAGTGGTATCTGTCCACATGGGCTACAAGCAACGAAGGTAGCTGACCAGAGCACAGAAACGAGTCACAGAATACTCAAAGTAACGCAGAGAGAGGAATGGAATCGAAAATCTGCTGCTGTGTGTTGTGAAACGGTCTGTTTATACTTATTGAGGAAAAAGGCGTCCTGCCTTTTCCATGGCGACACGTCATTAGCTGAAGCGCAGCGAATGTTGACACGAGACGTGCTTTGGCATTGTGAAATGGGCGGTACGCGTCTGCTGATGACAGGCTCAGGGGCGGGGGATATGATTTAGTGCCGCAAAAGCAGGTCAGCCAGGGCGATGGGGGAAATAATAGGATTATCACAAAATGGCAGCTCCCTGGTGCCTGTTTTTGCGTGCGTTTAATGGACGAAACCTCGGGTAAAGCCCATAGGACATTTTTCTAAAAGCGAGCTACTTAGGCTTAAAAACACATGGCTGACCCGTAGGGGCAATAAAAATTTTTGACCGAACCATTCCTTTAAGTATTTCAAGCTGGTGCAAAAAGCAGGAGCAATACTAGTAAAGGGCCTCAACAGGATGAACATGTTAACACTGCCTTGAAAGGACTCAACTGGCTTTCCCTGAAGGACGGGATTCCGTTTAAGACTACCTGTATGACTCACACAGCTCTGAACACCATTAGCCCACGGTTTCTGCAACAGCAGATCTGCTCATGCATGTCTAAATGGCGCCTGAGTGCTTCAGTCTACAATCCGCGGTTTCAGAAAGGAGCAAATGGGCGGAAGAATATTTGTGGTGCAAGCTGCTGGTCTATGGAATTTATCAGGTTCACATACCAACAAAACTGCAGGATACACTGCGCGTCACTTCCAGGGGTACACAATCTTGCCTGTGGGTGCAGTGGAAACAGACGTCTCCTATTTTAGCTCTCATGTGCAGCTGGTGAATCAATAGCCTTTGGCAGAATCCCCTATTTCCAGTTTGCCTTTCACCTTCTGTACCCACCTGCACCACTCTGTCTGCTCCACTAAATACCCTCCACTCCACTTATGTGTGTGTCTGCATGAGAATACAGAAAACCTTGCTTTACAAAAATAGGCATGGGGGATTCTGCTGTCCCTCCCTTACCATATGTCAGCAAAAGGGAAATCCACCTTTCCAGACCTAAATGCAATGCAGAATTACAACATGCACAGCAACCAGTTACACTTCAATAGCTGGACTGTTAATGTCATGAAAATAATGTACAAATGTTATGTTACTCAGCTTGCATACTGCGCCAGTCACCACCGTAGTGGTCGTACACAGCCAAAGCATGTCCAAATTGAGGTACTTTGTGCCCCCGCCAGGCGTTTCCATACCTTATTCTATGGCGGAGTGGGATTCCTTTTTATAAATGTGCGGGGTCCCTCAGGGCTCTTTACTCTTCCTGCTTCTCTTTCATTTACTTTTAAACCCCTTACGAACATCTTGAGGAAACATCAGGTGAAATTCCACTTTTACGCAGGTGATACACAGGGGTTCTTGAGAGTAGAGAGATCGGAGGAGACCTTTGATCTGGTGGAACAGTGCTTAAAGGAGGTACACGCTTGGATGTGTACCAACCAGATGTTGCTAAATGCCAGCAAGACAGAGAGTGCTTTATTTGGCTGTAAACATAATTTGCAACAAAACTAGCAGGCACGTCAACATGTTTTTTGGGCCGACGACTGGAGTTTTCTCCCAAAAAAAAAATGTGGGATGTATCTGGGAAGACAATATGGTATGTGGGGCACAAGTTAGCGCAAACGTGCAGTGTGTGTTCTACACCCTACAAATGCTTAAACAGATCCTGACGTTTATAGCAGTTAAGGACCAAGCAATAATTATAGGCACTCTTACCAACTCGCGACTCGATTACAGAAATGCGCTGTTGACAGGAATATCAGGATTCCAACTGCAGAGACTGCTACTGGCGCAAAAAAACGCGGCTGGTAGACTGGTGTTCAGGGTGACCAAATCATCCCCCATCTCCAATTTACAGAGATCTCTACATTGGTTGGCGGTGAAAGAGCGGATAGAGTTTAAAACCCTCTGCATTATGTTTAAATTTGTGAATCAGTTAGACCCAAGCTATCTGTTGGACAAATTCTGACTTACATCCCATGCCGTCATTTACGCTCAAGAGACAAGAATTTGTTGAAGGTGCCACTTTCTAGATGCGTATGCAAAGGGGACAGAAGACTTGGAGTCTATGGACCAAGACTCTAGAACTGCCTCCTGAGAACTATCCTAGAAATTAAAACCCTAACTGCATTCCCTAAAGCCGTGAATACCCATTTATTCTGATAGGGGAATATCAATTGGCCAGTCACCAGACTGTGTATAGATGTTTTGACCTGATAATAGTCTTTGAAGAAGTCCTGCTGTTATATTTTACATCATCGCCCAGATACGATTGATTTAATCAGGTGCGCAGTATAAATAACTCAAATCAAAATCAAATTAAATCAAAAGGGGTCCCAGTGTGGGAGAATGAGATAAGAAATTGACCCTTTATTTTTTTATTATCGTACCTCAAAAGAAAATGGCAAAAACTTCTTCACATGTACTGACAATATTTAACTTTAACTTTGTTTATTAATGTGTTAGTTTATAAATAAAATTTTCACATATAATACAAAATAAATCAAATATTCATATAATCATACATAATATAAACACTATTAATCAATAACCTCAAATAATACAACAATTCGATACATAAATCCCATTTTCGCAATACTAAAAGTACTAAAAATAAATAAAACTTTTAAATATGAAAACTCTTTCCCAATGCATTTTTTAACCATAAAACCTTATCAGAAATCAAATGTCTAAAACTGAACATTCCTGTTACATTCAAATAGAGATCCCCAATAGATTTTTTACAACTAACCACAGATTGTACATTGCAATCAGAAACTTAAGATTTGCAGTATTGATGTTACGCCACCAAAATGTTGCCTCTGATACATGGTCCATAATTATGTACATATCTACCATACTGCATTTTATATGTTCTTGACATCTTAGGGCAGTAGGTTAATAGATTTGTTCCTGCCTCCACAATTTATTTATTCTCACACACTCTGCAGAATCGCTCTGCTATTGATAACTGATTGATTGCTCCTGTAGTTGCTAAGACTGGTAGATGATTAAACCTGACTAATACAATAAATCGTCTTAGTCTTAATGATGGACATATATTTAAGTATTGTTGTGGTTTTTTGGAAGTATACAACATATATTTCACAAAATGGTACTTTTTTTAACTTTCAAGATGGGAATAATTTTCCAGCCAGTCCCACAGATCTACTTTTTTTGATAGTGCAAGTTATACTGAAGGGCAGAAAGCCCCTGGGCGGTTACTCCAGCATATCTCTTCTAGATATTTTCCAATGGTTTCCTTAAGGAGAGACGTCTTTGACTCCTTTGTGATTTCCTTTCGCATAGATACCAAGAGCTGATTTCTAGGAGTAGTCATAATGTTAAAATACAATTCTGCCATTCTCTTTAATATTAAGGATTTCAGTGATTGCATCCCCAATTCTAGCCTGTGAATGGCCATAGGTATACAGGTAGGAAGGCCTAAGATTTTTTTCCAAAATTTGCCTTCAACTACCTGTAACCATTCAAGGTCATTTGACTGCAAAGCTTCCAGACCGTATATAATCATTGGGGCAAGTACCTGTTGGTGTAGTAATCGGGCGGCCCAACTAGTAAATGACCCCAACGCTCTTGGTGAAATGATAAACCAGAGCAGTAATCTGGGCTGCTCTCACCATTCTGGCTTGTTTACAAAATAAATAATCCTTCCGGGGTTCGATTTCCACTCCCAGATATTTATAACTAGGAGTATATAATATCTCTAGTTGTTGCACCATTAACTTGGTGCGGGCAATCTTTTTGCTAGAGAACACCATCACTTGTGTTTTCTCCAAGTTAATAACGAGACCATTACTTTTAGCATACTGCTACGCGGCAGATCTTCGCAAGCTGCTAAATGTGTGGTCAAGTATGATCAAATCATCCACATACGCAAGTTCCGGGCAGTGTTCCATTCCATTTACTGGGGGACAATTATGTGCCACACCGATCTCCATCGACAAATCATACACAAAGAGGTTATATACAGTTGGTGACGTGATGCAGCGCTTTTTAATACCTCTATTCTGTTTGATTTGCGCCGTCATATTCCCTTGAGATTCCAATTTAAGTGAAACTGTGGTATTTTGATGGAGAAGCCTCAAATAGTGCAAAAGGCCATGAGGACACCCTACAGATTCTAGTTTTAACCACAGTACCTCTCTGCGGACTAGGTCGAAGGCAGCCTTGAAATCAACGTATAGGGCATACCAGGGGGGATTACCGGTTTTCCTGGCATTTGAATGCAGTGTGTCTAATATAATCAGATTATGTATGGTAGAATATCTCTGCCTGAATCCGCTTTGGAAGTGGTTCAACAATCCTTCCTTATCTTCCCATACCTGAAGTTCATTTAGTAGACATCCTGCAAAAAGCTTACCGGTACAGTCCAGCATAGATAATAACCTATAATTTCCTGGATGAAATTTATCCTCCTTTTTATAAACGGGTATTAATGTTGTATGCTGCTATGAGTTCGGGATTCTACCATCATACATTACTTTTTCAGACAGAATCTTTAGGAGCTCTGCCCAGAAGACCGGTTTACATTTTAGTGTTATGTTCGCCAGACTGTTAGGGCCTGGTGCACAAGAAGATTTTAACTTTTATATTTTAACTAGAAGCTGGTCCGTCGACTTTTTAAATGGCAGACTAGGAACACCAGTATTAATTACAGGCTGACCAATTTCACATTCGGAATGTTACGGTTTTCTAAGAACTTTTCCCATCTAAGTACTCCCAATAGGGTTAATCAGAGGGGTTTTCCTATTACCCCTAACTTCCCCCCATTAGGGCCCATATATTATGAGTATTCTTTGTGCATACCAATTGTATCGTATCCTGCCATTGCCTAAGTCTCCTCAGATAATTCTTTTGTTTTATCCAAATTCTTCCTAGTAGAGCAATAAGCTCCATAGGTAGGACATTATTTCTTAGCCCTTTGAATCTCTGCTCTAAGATGTCTTTTGGCATCTCTAATTTCTTGATCATATTGGTTTCTCTTAGGAGGACCGTTCATGGCTATCCCCAAACCCACTGAGGCATGGGCATTTGAGAATAAATGAGGCCATCCAGTTTTCGAAACTATCAAAATACATATCTTGAAAGGAAGCAGCATCAGGATGTTGTTCAGTATTAATTGCATAAGCCGCTTTTAAAGTATTTTTCTCTGAACAACAGATATGTGTAGAGGCATAGTTGGACCTCATGTCCCCTAGAGGTTTCACAGTATGTTTAAACTCTTCAAGTGTTATTATCAGTGAGAGTAATGTATGATCACTCCATTTGTTTGCAGTTACCTCAAAGTCCTCAACACGTACCGCTACTTCAGGAGTAACAAAGATATAATCTAAAGTACTCTTAGATACATGGTTCTCCCGGGTTTCTTCACCCAGGTAATCGCTGGTGGTTCTGCCATTAATCATTTCCATGTCCCAAACCCTCAAAAACCTCAGCCAATGCAGTCCCTCTGGGTAATAGATAGTATGTAACATTTTACTCTTAGGTCTTAACAGGCGATTGGTGGATGTCCCTGTCTCTCCTACCATATGACAATTAAAGTCCCCCACAGTAATAATAGATTTACTTTGCTGATTCAGTGACCAACCACTCACCATCTCATGCAGTGTTTCCTGAATTTGTTTACTCTGTATGGCTCCCGGTAGGCTGTAAAGGCTGAGGAGTAACACGTTCTCCACAATACCTTCAGATAGCAATTCAAGTTCAACAGCCATAACAAAGTCATCCAAATTAGTCTCAATATGGCGTGAGTTCACATTATGCACAACTCCAACAATTAACCCCCCAAAGGGTCTGCCCTGTGCACCCTTTTTGGCTAAAGACTGATACAGAGTATAGTCATTCAATATAGTTTGAGATGCTAGCCACGTCTCGTGCAAACATATACAGTAGTGCCTGATAACACGGGGGAAAGAACCCTCAGGCGAGAATAAATGGCTGAAACCCCTGCAGTTCCATGACAAGATCGAAAAATCTCATTCCTTTTTAATCAGCACGGGCAGGGACTCAGCCAGCCATTTTAAGATGTTTTGAAGGTCCTCTACTTGGACAACCTTCCCCGTTGGTAATTGGGGGACATTAGGCTTACTCATAGGCTCCTCAATCAGTTTCCTAGGACAAGTAAGATCTTTTTCTGGATCCACGTCAACGTCAATGTCAGCCTCCAATAAGTTATCTTTATACTTCTGTATCAATTGCGCAGTTGTCTGGAATTTACAGTGAATTGCCAATACAGTTGTGTTTCGGCTATTGAGTGGCTATATCATTTCAAAGTCTTCTGATTGCAGAACTCTCAACTCAGGGATCGAATACAATCTGATCATAAGGTCACTAGTTTTGATACAAGTTCTTAATTATACAAATATGCTTGTTGATACGCACTGAAGTCTGGCCTTTATCCATAGATGAAACATTTAAGTTTTCCCTTGGTATTGAAATGTTTCTCTTACTGAGAGGTGTAAAAGAAATCTTATCAGCTTCCTGCTCCAGATTGGAAGTTATAAATTCTGAAATGTCCTCCTCTTCATTAGGTGTTTCCTTGTCCTTGTCCGGGATAAAGCAACTCGTCAGGCGACCTTCTCTTGCGTGGCTACGCTTCTTTGCCCGTGCTACTTTCTTCTTGATTTTTCTCCTATTTTTAACCAGTGGTGGCGTCTCAGGAAGTGGCGAGGCCTCCACATATGGCAGTTGTCTCCTTGTCGCCCTTTTTGCTAATCTCCGCTGCTTACGAGATAAATATATTTCTGAGTAGGGGGCCCTTTAGGTTCAGCAGCCCGTCTTATTGCTTCGGACAAATTACTCTCCACCTCCTCAATCAGAATTTTATTTGTATCATTTAAGGGAGCAAGATTTATTGTGTTCTCCAATATGCGTCCACACATTTTTAATACTATCTTTAGGGCAAATTGCAATGATGCTACTGACGATTGTAGTTCCATCAAAGCATTGGGACAGGAAAAGGAATCTGCATTCAATTCCATTTCTGAGGCTTTAGCACGTATGGCCAGATTAGGGGCTATAGATAATCTGTCCATGGGAATGGACAGCAACAATGGTTCTTTGGATGGCTGACCCCGGTCACACTCCTCCAAGGATTCAGGCATTGCCGGCGTTATTGATCTTTGCATTCATAAACACAATTCCAACACAGAGTTATTATCAATCTCTCCTTCTTTCTCCCTGTCTTGAGTGTTACTATCATTTAGACAAATTGGTTCTCCCAGGTCCGGAATTAGCAGATCCTTTCTGGATTGGGCGGGAAAAATGAAGTAATTGCACCTGCACTTACTGGTATTTGTTTTTTCAACTTGCTTTTGCCCCCAGCACCCTCAGGGATTTCAGCAGGTTCTTTAACATTTTTCCTTTGCATATTATAATTGGTAGAGGAACCCTTTTTATAAATTGTCATTTTTTAATCTGTGGCATTTTCCGTCAGGATAATATCAATAACCGAAATGTATGGTATCAGGTAAATAAATCGTGGCAAAAATGCTGTAGTTTGACCCGGTAAAGGTGTACCTTATTATACCATTTAAGGGGAGCGGGAGTTGCGGGGGTGTCCCCCGCATCCTTTACAGGATTGTGGCGGCAAAACCACAGCATTTTTGACACGATATTTTGTATTCACGGCCATTTTTGCCGCGATTTTAAGACATGGAACCAAAATTATGCAGCTGGAATTAGAATTCACCAGAAATGACTCAGTGGTGTCATCAATGCCTTGTAATATCTGTAAATAGCGGTATACCCTGCTTTGCAAGCAATGTATCCCACTTTGATTCTCTGTAACTAAGCTTTGCATTTTCTTGCAACTGCTGCGCCCTGATACCCTTGGCTCTGGCACGCATTATAAATAAAATTTGTGATGTCATCTTTGATGTTATGGGTGTTAGTCTTAGCAGTGCACAGTGGTGGCAGAGTTATGGTTGCTTAGCTTACCATAACTGGCGAATTTCTGGGTTTTTTTGGTTTTACCTGTAACCCTAACGCCCCTGTAACAAAGTTTTTCCATTGCATTTTAAAGGTTTTTACTAGTGCAACTTAACCATTAAGTCCCTTTAACAGTATTTCTTGTCAGTGAATTTCATTGGTTTGTAGCAGGATACCCTTACTGTGTAAAAAGAACTGTGCACAATTGTGTAAGTGCTGGCACCATGTTAATGCGGACAGCAATAGAGGACTATACATCTCTTTGCAGAGATCGTGTGGCATCCAACCGGCTGAGTAAGGCAGGTGCTCTCTTACATACTGGTACCGATCACCAAACGCAAATAACATAGACAAACAGCACCACGGGCAAAAATTGGCAGGGAAAATAGAGTAGATTTGCAAATTGTGCACTTATGAAGCAAACGGGACAAAGGCACAGCGAGTACACCATAACGGAATGCATCAACAACAGAAGGGACGTCTTCCTTCACCAATCTTACCGCATTGCTACTTTAAACTGGAATAAAGAACGAACTACCAGTGTAACTACTGGAATATGAAAAGACCTGAACGTCAGTGCAATATAGTAAGGACCCTAAACTTTGTAAAATAATTGCACCGGTGCTGCAATATGCAATAGTACGGAAGCATAATGTGTCTTGGTGTAATGCAGCAATGCCAAGCACCTTACAGTGGCGGGAAGAACATTTCCCTCATGACGCAAGTACTTTCTATAGTAACCCCATTGGTATGCACAGTGCTGAGAACTGTAAAAAATCTAATATATATTGCTGCATGTACATCAAACACATTTTCTTTTTGGTAAGACAACATATTGGAAAGAAAGCAAGGCACTACAAGCGGCAACCCTTCCACAACAGCATACAGGCATAGGAAACAAAATAAACTCTGTGCATAGGGAAATGGACAGCGTTGAAGTCAAAGTGGAGAATTTGGTGAACAATTGTGCCGCTTTAAAGGTTGCGTACAAGAATATCATTTGGACAAAATAACACAACACTGGCACACCTGCATGTGTACTCCTTCCCCATGTCGGAAGCCCCCCATTCCTTCAAAAACCATTTCATGGGAGAGGTTACGGTAATACATCAATCTCTTCCTCACCTCACAACCAAATTGTGCAAATCCCCATTTCCCCACAATAAGTACTTCTGCTACCCCTTCCTTTCCAAATGGGGTGTATGCATGTGTACAAGGAAACAATAATAATGAGAATGTTGCAGACTGTTTGAGTGGTCATTTTTTTTGTACCTGAAATGGGGTTCTGACTCAACGGCACACAGTCCTCATTGCAATGACCGCAAGTAAGAAAAAGGTAAGTGTCCTACGTACATTGCAGCTGTCCGGCTTATCCGCAATGACAATGGAGGTATCCATACGCCACCAGCATGTCCGCACGTCTGCATGTTGTCCACTAACAACCAATGCATGTACACCCGGTCGTTTATGCGTAGTGCAAGTACACACGTGTGTCTGTTCCTCTGTGTCCTGCTGACATCACCACTGTGCAGCATATGCGAAGGAACGTTAATTAGGTCAGGGCGTCCACCCACGTCCTACAGGTAGCTATGCAGATACACATCCCCTGCTGTACCTTATAAATACCCAGCGTCTCCCTAAATTGTTGGCACACGCATTGCGCCCAAATTGCGTGCAGCGGACTGCCGTCCCAAAGGAGAACAGTGGCGACGTCAGCATGCGACCGCACCCAGTCTGGGCGTGAGCCCTTATTTCGGGGACAGGAGTCAGACCCTCGAACAGCAGGAAAGTGCAGGGTTGAGCAAACTACACAGTGTTTTTTGGAAAGTACACGCTTACAGACACACCACAATGTGCCGTTGCACATGTATGTATGGTTTGAAACAATGTAGGTCTGATTTCCGGGTGAAAGCTGTCCACAGCAACCCTAAAAAAGGGCACAACCAGAGGTGCTGAGCAATCAGTTTGCAGCTTTGCTGAACAAAGTAGCAGGCCACATAGGTTTGCCCTGTAAGTAATGCTGCACTAAATCTGATGTGCTAGTGCGTCTGCAACTAATAGCAACCATGCTAGTCCGGCTGAGTACGCTCAGTAATGGACAAAATTATGAATGGACCTTGCTGTGCCACACACACCCGCAGCTGCGATATTCCCCATTATCCCAATCGCATGGGTAGCTAGCGGCAAAGGGGAGTAACCGCACATGTGTTTCCCCCAAGGACGGCGAGGGCTATGTACCAATGAAGCAGAAACATTCCTTCTTCCGTTTTCAGTTTCTTCTTTGCAGCACGCCGTCATTGCGTACTGTTAAAAAGTTCCACAGGCTTCCACCAATGACATTGAACAGCTCTCCATGTAACAGTATCAGTTCTGTACAACACTCCTCTGCATAGACACCCCGTCCAGAAACGTTATTGTGCAATCCCTGTGGCTCCACAGTCCCATTTCCATCTCCGCCATCCTGAAAATCCCCAGATGTGTATTTCGTGCTGCGTGCGAGCGTAGGGGCACAACGTGCATCAAGGGTAGGGTAAATTTGTAATAAGAGGCGCCTCTTAAAAGAGTTATTTTTTGTGGTTTTATTGCAGATGCTTCTAGAGGAACACCTTTTTTTCATTTTTTATTTGATTTTCTGTTTTCTTGTGCGGACATTGTTACAGTAAACTCTTCACCGCATCTTGTAAACGGCAAACAAAACAGCATTACCAATGGGTGACAAAGAAATGCCATCTGTTTGGAAATATTCCACATTTCCACAACAGATGAGGTCATTGTTGCAGACGAACATCCCAGCAGAGGACAGAAAAGTATTCATGCTTCTGTTGATGAGACCTTCCTGCGTCTGGCTCGGAACAACATCCATGAGCAGTGGCCCACACTTTGTGGTGTTATCGATGAGAACAGCACCTTGGCAGTGGGAAAAAGCCTCTTCACTAGCTTTAGCAACCTCTTTAGTCGACAGAACAAGCCTAAACAAGACATGTAACCCATATGCATTCCACCGTAGTGGATGACGATAACATCACCTCTACCAAAAGTGCCCAGGTCTTTGCAAAGTACATCCATGTCATGCGACCACTCCTTCCAACCCGAAATTGCCATCAAAGTTTTTTTCCAGGGCATACTTGTGCAGATCGAGTAGAAAGGCATCACCTATAGGCAACACAATGGGTTTCGCCATGTCAGCCAGCCTCACTACGCAGAAAAAATGTACAGCAGTTTGAACGCCCCTTCCTGTAAACCACACCCACAGTACCTGATTGGATAATCCCGAAAGTCCCATTGGACAGCAACATAAAAAGCGCAGATTGTGGCACTTACGGTGCCCAAATGTGGCACGTACGGTGCCCAAAGTACCGCAAGGGCCGCACCCAAGTAAAGCAGGAGCAGTCCTTCTTCCCTTTCCACTACCTTTTGTCCAGCACCACCTCAATGGGTACGGGTAAATGGGGAAACACGATTCCACCAATGCCATCCAAGACGTTACCATCTAACACTGTCTGTGCTGCACAACACTTCATAGGTATCGTTTGAAAAAAAATCAGCCTGCTAATGTACTGTCACTTGCCAGCACATCCACTACAAATTTCAGTAATAGATTGCAAAATTTGTGCATCCACATTCATCCTCTACTACAAATGTAAGGTACCAAAACTTGTTCTGCAATATGCATATTACTGTGTTATAAGTGCCTCTGCGCACGGTATCTGCCACTGAGCGGCCATTACGTTCTTTAAAAGTATACTGTTTTTTTTCCCACCCCCTACCATGAAATGGCTCGTTAGTGATATGTGCTTGCAATGTTCTCATTGTCCCATATCATACAGCGTAAAATCAACACAGGAACTCCCTGCTTTCCTTCCGACAATGCTACAAAATGTTTTCCCCATTAACCCTATATAAATCATAAAAAAATGGCATCAATAGCAGCATTGAATGTATCGTACCAAGGGAAAGCAACTTTCCAAAAGATCATTATCTGCACAGCTGTACTTCTGTGTAGTCTGCACTATTACAGCACGCTCTTTTTAAATCTGCCCCCTTCTACTCTCTGCCCTCTGCAACGCATCCACAAGAGTGCGCGACTTAGGATGGTATCTTTCCTGCACTGAAATGTCACCAATAGCTCCCAGTGGCTGCGCAGAACAAAGTGAGAAGAGTCTGCATTATGCAGAAGGCCTTCTGGCCCCTGGGACCACAATACCCTCAAATGTAACTCCCTATATATCAGCTCATCCATCCCCAACTCCCTCAGGGTCACGTGCTTCTGCAAAAAAACAATTGTTGGTAGATGTGCTTTTTCGCCTGCGACCTCCCTCTGCAACATGCTCCCAACCTCCCTCTGCAACAGGCTCCTTGCCTCCCTGACACATGAGGGGAAACATTGCCGATTCCGGAAGCACCTCAAAGTCTTTCTCTTCGCGTCTGCTGTATCTGCTCACCTCCCCGGCTAACTACATGACGTAAATTTGATCTGCACTACTTACCTGACGACTCTGTGATATTGGACCCATGT
This sequence comes from Ambystoma mexicanum, assembly GCF_040938575.1. Classification (NCBI taxonomy): domain Eukaryota; kingdom Metazoa; phylum Chordata; class Amphibia; order Caudata; family Ambystomatidae; genus Ambystoma; species Ambystoma mexicanum. The sequence goes on from NC_090931.1 coordinate 375,480,879, forward strand.
AACCTCCCCCTGCCAGGCGAACGCCCTACACTGGCTGTCTAGCAAACCCCGCACTTGAGCACTGTTCCCTATATGACTAACAGTGCATCCACCACCTTGTGTGTTCACTTATCCGGGCACTTGGCAGAATTTGCCCGTATTTTTACTCATTGTCATTTTTTCTTCTTCTCATGTACTGTACCTTCCCCTCCCTCCACCCATGCACTTGGGCAATCTAAGTCACACCAGTCCTACTAGGTTCTTTGTCTCTGTCTCCCCTCTGTTTGCCCTCCTTTGCCTCGTTGTGCTTTGCTAGACATGTCTGTAGGCGCATTACAAATGCTGTAGCATGCAAGCGCACATCATATGATATCCTACACACAATTCATGCACAACAGTAGGATGCCTGCCACTTACCGTGTACACTCCAAAGTTGATTTTTGTTTTCCGCACTACCCCACTTACTGCACACTTTTCAATAAATATTGGGCACACGCAGCACACCTTGCATGTTACTAACTGCAAAGAAATTCATACAGTTGATGCATACACCCAGGGTGCCTGCTCCTTACATTGCTCACTTCCACCATAGCCTTATGCACTTGTTTGTGCAAATAGACCTTCTGGCACACTGTTTGAGTACACACCTGACCCACCAACCTTATAAACAGTGTCTTTGGCTCCACAGTTTCCTTTCCATGGCTCCCATCCAGCAAATTGCTGGCTGTGGCACATAGAAGCGTGGAAGTACAGTGTAAACCGCTGCATTTTCGTGGTAGGGAGGGGGCTGGGGGTGGTTTGGGGGGTAAATGTAAAACAGGATTAGGAGTTGGGTCTGTAGTACTGACTCAGAAAAGAAAAGAGTTTTTTTTGTCCTGTGTTTGTTATGTACATGCTTGCTTACACATTTTTCAGTTTTTTATGTCTTTCGATGTGTTACTGTTCCCTTCTCCTCCTCACATTTGTACGGACAGAACAGCAACGCTTCTCTTACAGTTCTAGAGGATTGTATTCAATGCTGCGTGCAGAGTGGCAAACTAAACAGCATTGCCAATGGAGGTCAAACAAATTCCATTTCGTTGGACCCACTGCAAATCTTGCTCCTTAATGATGTCATAGTCGGTGCTGAACATCCCAGCACTGCACATAGAGGCACACATGCTTCACTTTAGAAAACACCTCCCGACCTCTAGCTGTGGGTAAATTACACCCTAATGTGCAACACTTGCAATTACCTACACCATGTGACCGCGAACGCATAGCACCTCACTTTGGTTGTTCCACCAAGTGTAAAATGCTCTCTGCACCCATTATACAAAGGTCACCATCCTCGGAGAGAAACAGAGGCAACTCCACATGGCTGCTGAATGGTGTGCTGGCTGTCGTCAAAAGATAGGCTGTTGGGTGCATAACCAAAGGCCTACTGCCCTTGGCCATGTACCCAATACTGTAGGCCTTACCAAAAGCCAGCACAACATAATAGCCTCATGAAAGCAAACATTTCCCACATACCACAATCCACAAACGTAACATATGGGGGGTGGTGCAAAGGGCAACTCATGGCAACCACAAATAGTGCCATTTGGCTCCTTAATGTCCAAGGTGGTGCCATAATGGGTACCATAGGATACCAGATGCATATCAGGTCACTTGTGCTGTTCAACCACATCAACAATGTCCTGCACAACCATTTGTTCAACGTCACCACCATCGGAGACATGCATACTTAAAAGCGCATGTATGCGTTATGGTGGTATGCTATGGAGCAGGCCTAGCCTCTTCGGTCACTGGCCTACGGGCTGCAGGCTTTTGCCATAGACCAAACAGTGCAGCCCTTGGCCACATCCAGCTCAACATAACAGAGTTATGCAGCTGAACAAGTGGCCAGGTACATGCAGATCACCCATAGCCACTTCTAAGCATCCTCTTCTTCACCACTTCTCCCACAGGACACTGGAGAAGTTGTCGCTTCATCAGGTCCAGACATATACTACACAGTGTAAGAATTGCAACCAATCCCCACAACCATAAAAGCAACATTTTAGCACACGCAACACACCGTACTGCAGTGTACATTGCAAGTTTCATATGTTCTCCATTGTTCTCCCCGTCTGCCATTGCTCTACCATCACTGACTGCTGGGCCTCATCACACACTGCACACCCTAGTACAACCTATGTTTTACTTCTCATGTCCTATGTAATGCAGGCCCCATCTGCAAATGCGCCTGCCAACTTTCACCCTGGCCACATCTTTACATACATGGCTCAATGACATTGCATTGCCTGTGAAGATCGGTATGTGAGTAGCTGGGTACATCTCCATATTACAACTTTCTAATGGTGATGACTTCCTTTCATGGCACAAAGTGGTAAAACAGTTCCTCAAGCAAGGGTGTTATAAGGGCCTACCCATAGCAAATGCACACGGTGACATGTGGCTCCCTATTGTGCAACAGGGGCAATGATGTACACCATATGGCAATGTACGCATAGCAGCTCACTTCTGCTGTTCCACCAAGTGCACAATGTTCTCTGCAACCAATGTGTGCTACTCACTAACTCCAAATACATGCACAGTAAAAACTGCAGTGCTGCATTATATTATGGAGGCTATAATTAAGGCTTAGGCTGTTGGGTGCATGGCCGCTGGCCATGCACCCAACAGTCTAGGCCTAGTCCACACTCACCACAACGTAACAGAGCATGCAGGCGACCAGGTGCGTATGTGCCATGAATCACAAAGGCAACATATGCACCAGCATTTCCACCCAACCGCCACACCATAAAGCAGGGACACATGAACACATGTTCCACTTACCGTAATGTAGAAACATCTCGCTGTGTTTGGCACCACTACCCACTTCCAATCACAAAGCATTATAAGCATGCCAATCAAACAATACAATCTTCACAACATTGAGCTTGCTCCCACCACTCTAGTATGTGCCTAGAACCAATGGTGCGTACTGCACTGCAGCACTTACTAATCTGCGCAATGCACACTACGCAAGCACATAGAACAAACATTTGCACAAGGATCTCTTCCATATGTACACTATTCCGTTAATACACCCATTGGACACATTGCACGACTGGTCACTGCACCATATCCACCCATACACCGATAATTGTAGGTTGTTCAACCAATCACCACATACATGCAACTACCAATGTGTGCACTGCAGTAAAATCGTACACAATAAGCAACAACGTGGCACCTACTTTCAACCAGTGGACATATTAAACCAGTGCACATAATTATCTGTGCTAGGGCTGCAGCCATGCATCCAAGGGGCTACAGACTTATGTCACACAGCACACCATAGTACATGCTATGTTTAAATCCTCATGTGTTGTTGAATGCACTCCCCTTCTGCAAATGTGCCTGCCACCACTCACGACAGAAAGACTTTGCTGCTGTAGCTCGCATGCCATAACGCAGGCTGGCTACAATGACCACACAAGATAGTTGCCTGGTGAGGTATCTGTTCATTGGCAGAGTATGCACGGATAGCGCTGGCAGACTGCCATCTTCTTGTATAATGATATATATCACGTGAAGCTCTTCTCACTCCTGCACCCCTTCCATCCACCACCAGATGGCGTACACTATGTTTTTCAGATCCTTTTGCCACCACATTGTCCTTCGATACAACATACTGCCGTCATGGAACACTTTTCCCACATCCCGTCACCGCATACTGCAGTTCAATCAAAGTTTTGACCGTGCTGCGAACAGGGAAATGGGACGGGGGATCAGAGCCAGATATGACTAATTTGAGTACGCACACTGCTACGTACAAGAGGCCCAGCCATGCACACAACGGCTTACAGCCTTGCCACACACACCACAACACTATCCTCAGATACACCATGGCAGCGTTTCCCAAAACCTTTGACACACAGCACGCGTCCCTCCAGCCAACTACCGGCCGTGTCCACTGTTCGCCGACAGCACGGCGTACCGCCGGCCAATGACACGTCGGTCCGCGGAGCGAACAGGGATATCACTAATTTCTTGGGATGTGCATTTCAGTATTTTGCAAAATTAATTACTGGTCGGATTTCCACCAAACACACAAAAGCATGCATTCTGATCTAAGCCCCCGCTCCTGCTGCAAATCTGGTGGAAATCCGTCCAGTCGTTCGGCCTGTAGCCGTGCGCAAAATTTTTCCCCATTCAGTCTATGGAGAACAAAAACATTTTCGGACTCCCCCCGCACTAAACCTCGCCCAACTTTCAGAGCCACCCATATATTTTTTTTGCAAAGTTTGGTGAGGCTTCGTCCAGGGGGAACAAAGTTATAAGCCACCGAAAAAGTGCTCTTCCAACGAGTTTAGCAAGCATGGCTGGAAGTTCACCTCCAGTTCTCAGCCACAACAGCAAGGGATTGTGGGTATGCAAATTAGCTCAAATGCAAACCTTTTTCTCCAGGAAATTGTCTTTGTCTAAGAGGGCAGTGCTACTTTATACATAGCTTAATTAACCAAAGACAGACATTTGCAAAGTTGCCAGTACAACTACATACCTGCTTTTACCCTTATTAGGGATTATAAGTGCAGTATAGTACTGACAGCCTTGTGGTTGGAGCATTTGGCCATGTTTTCACAACACCAAGTAAGTTACTGTGGGTTAAAAATGGTTTGAAAAAAAACTTTTCACTTGAAATGTGAAAGTAGGAAAAACCATTTGAGCCAAGTCACACATTCCATAATGCCACCTAATAGCCATCGATGGAAGTTCACCTCCAGTTCGGAGCCACAACATCAAGGCATTGTGGGTATGCGAATGAGCTCAAAAGCAAACCTTTTTAAAGTAGCACTGCCCTCTTAGACAGACAAATTCCTGCCGAAAAAGGTTTGCATATGAGCATACAGATTTTGGCAGAGTTAACCGAGCTTTAATTTTGCCTTTTTTTTTTACCTTAATGTGGCAGATTTATCTCCAGCATGATGCTGGAGGAAAATTCTCCACTTTAAGGTCAGATCTGTAGTTTGGCGGTGTGGTAAAAACGGCAGCAATTTCACCAGTTTTTCCCCGCACTGCCAAAGTAGTAATGAGGTCCAATGTCGTTATAAGAGGAGCCTACGATGCTTTTCTTTTTTTTCAAAAATATATCTCAAGCCTCTTAATACAAATTACATGAATGTGAACAGTGAGTCATAAGACAACCCATTGAAGATCATAGATGGCTTGACATCACTGGCATAACGGGGACCCTAGAGCCCCGACGGTGCGGGGGGCACTACCACTACATGTCCTGTTAGGGGGCCCACCTTGGACTTTAAAAAAAACAAAAGAAAAATAAATAAATATTTGTTTTTCTTTTTGTAGTCAGTCTGCCTTCATAAAGGAATTATTTCTGTAACATAAATAATTTATTTATGAAGTCAGACTGACTACAAAAAGAAACTATTCCTTTTTGAAGTCTGAGGGCTCCCCCGATCCCATGATATGGAAGCATCTATGCCGGAGGCCTCCATGTCATGGGGTGGGGGGAACTCTATGACTTCAAAAAGAAATAGTTTCTTTTTTAAGTCAGCCTGCCTTCATAAAGAAATGTTATATTATGGTTCGGTCCTTATTGGAAATCATTTCTTTATGAAGTCGGAGTGACTTAAAAAAGAAACAATTTCTTTTTTAAGTAATATGGCTCCCTCAACCCAATGAGGTGTGCGTGTGTGAGTGTATGGTGAAAGGGTGCACAATTAAATGTTTCGGTGGCTGGGTGTGCATGTGGAGTGTATGGTGAAAGGGTGCAGACTTCAATGTATGGATGGCTGCCTTGGTGTGCCGGAATGATGAAAGGGTACACACTTAAATGTATAGTTGGCTGCCTGCGTGAGTGTACGGTGAAAGAATGCACAATTAAATGAATGGGTGGCTGGGTGTGCATGTCGAGTGTATGGTGAAAGGGTGCACACTTCAATGTATGGATACCTGGGTGTGCTTGTATGGTGAAAGCGTACACACTTAAATGTATATATGGCTGCCTGTGTGAGTGTATGGTGAAAGGGCACACAGTTAAATGTCGGGTGGCTGCCTGGGTGTGTGTGCCTGTATGGTGAAAAAGTGCACACTTAAATGTATGGGTGGCTGCCTGTGTGTGCTGTATGATATATATGATATGGCATTTATAACGCGCCTACACACAAGTATTTCAAGGCGCGATGAGGCATGGGAGGGGAAACAGAGGGAAGACAAGACAACGATCCTACTAGGATAGGTAACATTGAGATTGCGCAAGTGCAGGGGTTGGGGGAAGGGGAAAAGTGTGGAGGGAAAGGGGAGGGGATGGTGCAGTACATAGGATAACAGTAAGATAAATAAAGACAATAAATAAATAAAAGTGCGGACCGCAGGTGGCCAGTGCAAGGGGAAAGTGCAGACATCAGGTGTCAAGTTCTAGTCGGGCTGCCGGGTGCAAGGGTTGCCAGGGAGGGGACCTGGGCCCAAGATCAGAGGGTAGGAAGGTAACCAGTGCAGTTTCAGATTCAGTCAGGAGATTAACAGGGGAGAGGAGGAGAGAAAGCAGAAGCAAAGAGGAAGGTCTTGAGGTGCTTCCAGAACCGGAGGTGGTTCTCCTCAAGTTTCTGAGAGGCTGTTTAAGAGGCAGGCCCCGGCAGAAGAAAGATCTACCACCAACTTGCTGCTTGGAGAAGCGACTGACCCTGAGGGAGTTGGAGGTGGATGGGCGAAGAGCTTGAGAGGGAAGATATTTAGGAAGAGCGAGTTGAAGGTATTGATGTCTCAGACCCCAAAAGGCCTTGTGGACAATGCACAGGGTTTTGAACTTAATCTTTGCCGCCACTGGGAGCCCGTCAGAGATTCCAGTAATGGAGAGATACGATCCCTGGGCTTGAGGCCAAGGACAAGTCCCGAAGTCCTGTTTTGGATGAGTTGCAGAGGGCGGAGAGTAGAGGCATGCAGATTGCAAAAGAGCTGTTGCAGTAATCCAGCATAGAGAGAACCAGAGCTGTGGAGACAGTGAGCTTCTGGGGAAGGAGAGGAAAGGAAGAATACCTCTGAGGAGGTGCAGCTGGTAGTGTGACTTCTTAGAGACGTGTCATGATGCCTACCCCCAGGCATCCGGACCAAGCCCATCAGCCCCGGGAGCAGGCATCTAGACATTTAGTAAAACCTCAGCAGCCCCGGCTAGGGGCTATCTGGGTTCAGTCCTGGCGCCATAGGCGCCAGGCTCATAGTAGGAATCAGTCCTGGCGCCTAAGGCGCCAGGCTCATAGTCATTACTTACCTCAGGCAGACCATGCTGCAAATGACTCCAATCCAACATGAAGCCTGAAAGGGACTATTTTTCTACAGGGACTATTTTTTACTCGGGTGTGGTTCTATGGACTTCTTACCTGGGACTACTTTTGAGGCTATTTAAACCACACCCGACCAGCAACACACGCTTCGCGTTATTCTGCATCCAGCAGCGTAACACTCACCGTGCCTGCAGCCTGCATCCAGTCTTCTGCCACGCCCGCCTCGAATCCGGAGCTCCTAAAACAAAGAGGAAATAAAGGGACAAGGTTAGAAAACAAACTTATTTCTATTCCACACCTGATTCTGGATCCATCTTCTCTCCGGACCTGTAAAGAACATCATTTCTGCACGCACCGCACCTCCAGCTGCAGCGCCGCGCCATACTCACCAGTCTTCACAGCATCCTTCGGGTCGGCGCTGCCTCAATCATTTCTTCGCCGAACTTCGGCACCTAGGAGACAAAAGAAAACCACAAGGTGAGCCGAGGGAACCAACAAATATAATTCTTACCACCATAGACTTACCTGATTTACCACCGGAGGCATCCTTTTGTGACTCTCCATATTTTCACGTGCCGCATCTGTAAAGAGAGACAAAACAACACATTTTCCTTGTGCAACATTTACCAGACAGCGCCGGGTAATACAGACTCTTACCTGAGCGCCACCAGCTGCCACAAGAGCATCTTTTCACGAGCCAGCTGCAAGACAAGAAAGGAAGGGGGGAACAAGAGGGATCATCAGACATATTGAACTCTATGAACTTAATACTTACTGGTCCTCACCAGGAACCTCAGAGTCAATACTCTCCGGAACTCTCCCGAGCCTTCAAACCAGTGAAGTAACTGGAATCGACGCGCCCTTGCAAATCCACGCAGGATGGAGAGCTCATCTTTCAAGAATATAAGGTGAGATTGCTGTGAGGGCATTTCAGAGGGGATTAGTTGGGGAGGACTGTGGGGGTGCCATCACTTGAATCCACAAGTGGCTAAATCCATCTTTACACTTGCAGGAGAATATTTCTACGGGTTAAGCAGACAAGATTAGGAGGGCAGATTCAGTCATCGCTGCACTACGCATCACGTGGGTGGAGACCGCAGCTGTCCGGGTCCGACCGACACCCCTGTGGGAGCCAGGTGAGCGTAACAAGACGTCAGATGTGCGCAGAGAAGGAAAGTGTGGAGTCAAAGATGACCCTGAGGTTTTTAGCCTCACTGGTTGGAGTGGGAAGAGGGCTAAGGGCGGCCGGCCAGAGAGTGACAGGACAGGAGGGTGCAGATGTGCTGATGAGGAGCATCTCGGTCTTACTGGCATTAAGGCAGAGATAATTGGCAGCACACACCTCCTGGATAGCAGAAAGACAGTCAGAGATGAGAGAAGGAGAAGAAGTGGCGGAAGGGAGCCTGAAAATGAGTTGGGTGTCATCCGCATAGCACTGAAAGTTGGGGCAGAGAGAGGCAATGCAGTGGGCAAGAAGTGCCAGGTGTTGGTTGAAAATTCAGGGAGAGAGGTTAGACCCCTGGGGAACACCACAGGTAGAGATAGAGATAGAGGAGAGGAAGGACCCAAGTTGGATCTCAGAGGGTCGATCGGAGAGGAAGGAGGTCAGCCAAGCCAGAGCCTGATCGGTGATACCCAGGTTATCACGGAGATGGTTGAGCAGGATGGCATGGTTGACCGTGTCAAAGGCAGAAGAGAGATCAAGTAAGATGAGGACACAGGCGGTGTTGGAGTCGAGGTTGGAGAGCAGGTCTTCACATATGTTCAGGAGAGCAGTTTCCGTGCTTCTGGCAGCTCTGAAGCCAGACTGATGGTCATGGAGACAACCAACAGATTCAGTGTGAAGGTTAAGCTGAGAGATGGCAAGATTTTCCAGGAGTTTTCCCAGGAAGGGAGTGATCGAGATTGGACGATAGTTAGCTGGGCAGGAGGGGTCACCAGAGGGTTTAAGAAAAGGGTGCACAAGGGAGTGCTTCAGGGGGAGGGGAAGACTCGAGTGGCAAAGGAGCGGTTGCAGAAATCGGCCAGAGCAGGAGCCAGGGTGTCAATGTGGTCCTTTATGGTTTTGGAGGAACAGGAGTGAACCTGTTTTGACGAGACTTTCATAGATCGGACTGGTCTAGAAACCTTGTATGGGGAGAACAGGGGAAAGGCAGAGAAAGAGGGAGGAGAGGTGGCCACAGAAGGGCAAGAGGACGAGCAGGATGTAGAGGGAGGATGGGGAGAGCAAGAGAGAGAGGACAGGATGCCCCGAGTTATCGAGATGAAGTGAAAAGGCAGGGCTGTGCAGAGGGCCTGGGAGGGGACTGGAGAGAGGTAGAGACTGCAGCAGGATTGGCCAGCTCCTTGCAGATTTTAAAGAGTTCAGCCGAGTTGTTAGATGCCGCGGAGACGCAGGCTTGGGTGTGGGCTCTCTTTTTGGTGCAGACAGAGAGCCGATATTGCTTTGGAGCAGGCGGCAGGCCAGTTTGTCAGAGGATGTGCAGGAAGCATGCCATTTCCTCTCAGCCATCCTGCACTTCCATTTAAGGGTGACGAGGTCTGAATCTTACCAAGAGTTGCACTTGGCTTTGGGCTTCAAGCAGATCCTCATGACAGGGACTAGTACATCAAGAGTCTCAGATATAGCAGAGTGGGGCATGGAAAGTGCTGTGTCAGGGTGTGAGTCAGCCAAAGGGGGGGAGGATGAGAAAGTGGGGGAAAAGGCCTAGGTTTCACAGTGCAATTTTAAATACTTTCACAATGCAACTTTAAGAACAGGAGAAAAACACACTTAAGTTTGAGAGTCCGCTATATGGACAGGATAGCAGGGTAGAGTGAGGTTCTAAATCTAAACCGGGCCACTCCTACCTTCCTTAGTAGCTGCTGGTTGACAGCTGGCAACGGGCATCCCCTGCTGAGACCTGCAGACACTTTCTGGAGTCACCTCAGTTGGAGCAGTCCTTTGCCTTGGGGCCCTTAGCCACAGGGGTTGCCGGGCAGAGGGCTGCTCTGGAAGCGCAGTAATGGCTAGAGGGAGGGCCAATCAAAGATGGTGGATGGGCTGGGAAGCGGGATGGAGGGAAAACAATGCGGAAGGGGAGACGAGGGATCAGGCAAGGGAGAGGGGAACCAGGAAGGCACGGGGCTCAGGGACAGCAAACAACAAGTAAACGAATGGGGCCCAGAGGGGTCTAAGAAGTCGGGTCCCCCCTGTATGGTGAAAGGGTGCACACTTACATGTATGGCTGACTGCCTGGGTGTGCCTGTATGGTGAAAGGGTGCACACTTAAATGTATGGGTGGCTGAGTGTGTGTGTGTGTGTGTGTGTGTGTGTGTGTATGTGTGCGTTTGGTGAATGGTGTGTGTGCTTGTGTTCAGGGGCGCAATGAAACCTAAATTTCTGTTGGAGGGCTAATGCTTCAAATGTTGGGAGAGGTGCTAACTTCACAGATGGTGGGGGAGGGGCAAACATATTTGTGTGTGGGGATATAACTCCTTTATGCATTCTAATGAGCCTATTCTAGTGCAGCTAGATGTTACAAGCAGTTAACTCTCTTCTTTGTGTCTGAAAGCACCAACATATGAACTGCTGTGAGACTAAGCAGTCTCCTGTCCCATCTCTACCGTTCCATTCACTTCACTGGCATGCAAGTACTAAACCCACATCAAGATTTCAATTGCCTAAAAAATTATGCATTTGAATGCAGGTACTAACAGTGAAATTATTTACGTTAGTAAATGCCGGGTCTTTGCGAAACCCAGCTGTTTGGAGCTGCAGTTCGGAGAAACTGGCCACTGAGCGATGTCAATGTCCACATTAGTTTGCCCAGGACCTCCTAACAGTGGAAGTATGTTTCCATTGGTCCCGTCTAGAGGTCTTTCCTCTCCCCTACAGATGGCTCTGCCAGAGATAGGATCCAGATGCAATAAAGCTCACAGATGAGTACTTTCCCTTTGTCTCTGTCAAGGTCAATCCATGTGTCACTCAGTCTCTGGCACAGAGAAACTGGTCAGCTTCTCCTGGTATGCCGCTGGTTAGGTTGTGTTTCAATGCGCTTTCTTCCTGTCTTTTATGCTTTGCATGAATGGTCATGCCATGAGAATAGAATGTGGTGTGATTGCTGACTGCTGAATGTTCTCTGAGTAACAGTTGGAGAGGCTGGATGTGAGAAAGGGTGTGTGGGTGGGTTTCCTTACCATACCCGAGTCGTGTGTCTTGTAAGCTTTGGGGCTGATCTGTAACAAATAAAGCTGCTTTCCTTTTTTACATGTGGCTCCGAGTTATCTCTGGAAAAGGTCACTTTGCAACAGGTAGCATTGCTAAAATATCTCAGGAGCTTTTGATGAAGCTCTAGGTTCTCGTTAAGTAGATTATACAGAGTCTTCAAGAGGTGTGGCAGGCCAGGAGGGTTTCTAGTTGCCCACTTGGGTTCTGTTTCACGTCCCTGCCTTAGAATCCTGAATCTATGACCACCCAACCACGTCTTGTTCCTTTTTGCATAGTTGATGATTGTTTGTGCCTATGGGCCTGATGCTATACATTGTCTCTTGCCCTCAAGCTGAATGTCGTCTAACCGCCTCATTGTTCCACTATGGGCTGATTCCAATTCCAGCATCTGAGACAGCAAATAGGATTAGGATTTCTGAAACACTCCTTATGCTTCCAAGGGACTTCTCAGGGCCCCTCTAATTCTTCTCCTCCTCTCCTCCAGGGACTTTTCTTCCTTGTTCCAACTTATCCGCATCTCTTTATCCTGATGGTTTTATATTGTACCACTTCATAATCTCATTTAATCTCGTTCCCTCCCTTCTCTCCTCCTGAGTGTTCATCCTCCTCCAAACATGTTTGCTTTCTCACCATAATTCTGGATGGTGCGCCCTTCCAATATCTCTTACTTTCTAGCCTCCTCCTGCACCTCCACCCTTTCTTGCTCTCTCCCCTTCTTCTGGAGCTCCAACTACTCTTGTGCCTAAAACTCATCCACCAACCCCAACTCCTTCCGCACCTCCAACTGCTCCTGCATCTCCAACTTCTCCACTCCTCCAAACTCCTACACTCCTATTCCCCCTGCATGGATTTTTATAGCACTGCCTTCACCTTTCCTGGGCTGGGCTTTCGGTAAGGCCTTGCAGCTGAGCTTCATAATTTTTCCTATTCAGAGAGTGGCTGGGCTGCGGGTGTATCTAATTCCACTTAACAAATAAATCGTTGTATTAACTTTCTAACCTGCATTACATAGCAATGCACTATGATGTGCATATCGCATCAATTAACACCAACAACATAACACAATATTTCAACATACCCTAAAACAACAAAATGGATTGCATTATAAAAAAGAATTCATATGCAAATGTGGACAGTAAATCACTCGTATTCACCACAAAACCCTTGTTAATGAATGGCAAATACATGCAAGAGAAGAAACAGAAAGGGAAGGAACGAGAAAGAAAAAGAAAGAGGGGAAGAGAGAAGAATGGGAAGACAAAAAAGGATGTAGCGAGACCTAATGAAGACTATAAAAGGTCACCATGCCAAGCTATGGGTAAAGAGCCAGCAACACCTGCATTTGCTCTTCACGCCACTATTCTTTCTCTGCGATAGCCGCAAGCATGTCTCTGGTTGCTTCTACTTGGATAAACTTCTGCTCGTTTTTACAACCAGTCAGATATTCCAGGCGTGGGCTTACATGACCCTCCGATTTCAATACAATTTGCTGGCTCTGATTTTCTAAAAGGACAGTAGTGGCAGTACGAGCTACGTGTTGGTTCCCTGCCCGTGACCCTGTAAATGTGGAATACTCCCAATGCTGTGCATGTGCCCCACCTTATGCAAAGGGGGTGGGGCCCGGCCCCTCAAGTCGCCCCCACACCTTGTCACAGTGAGCTTCATACTGCCCAATTTCTTTTATCAAAGGCAACGCAAAACTCTGTGCCAAAGACTTAGCTACAAATCTGAGGGTCCTCTCTGAACTAATTGAAGCCATCTGTCCGGATTCATCATTAATCAAAGCATACATTAGAAAATTGGACGGGTAATCTAATTTATTGGAGCACCTGCACAGGCCAATAATTCCCTTTGTTGTTACTCGTTGTTGGCATTAGATGCCAACAAGGCTTTTGAAAATATGAACTGGCCTATATCTGCGAAACCATGGCAATTTTTTGCCCCCAATTTTTCTAAACTTTTACTGGTCAACTTGTAGATCCTGTGCACAAGGATTAAGCTGAATAACTGTTAAACTAAAAATATAGAGATTTGCAGGGGCACACTCTGATCTTCGCTTTGTCTGTGGCGCCCCTAGCCCAAAAGGTCCACAGTAATGTGTTAGAGGTATTTTGCAGTATTTTTGGTGAGCCTGTTGGGGTATTTCGTGGTATAGCGGTGAGCATAAATTTAAGACTACTTGATATTTTTTATGTTGCGATCATGAGCAGTAAGCCAAAACCAGACCTGGTGCGCCCTAATTCACAATTTCACTATCATGTGATATCTTATCTACAATACCACTTTGGTTGTATCTCAGAACACACTTATAAGGTAATCTGAATGCTGTTTATCATATAAACCGCCCCTGAAATGGACCCAATTCTCAGTGACCAGTTTTGTTTTGTATTTTACCACATGCGATAAAGTGAAATGCCGCCTGCGGTAAAATTGGTTTACCACTTGTTTTACATCAGTGCGTATACTATCACAAAAATCAGAACACATAAGTAGTCCAAGTCTGAATTGTTTCTTTCATCTTGAGCTTTATAAAAGGTTTGAATTTTATAAAAATGTACAAACATATGCAATGCAGTAAGTTATTTTGCATTCCCTGTGACTCAAAATGAACATAGACGAAACCACACATACATTTCATTAGAAAGTTCCCCCACGATAGATAGCTTGTTCTGTGTAATGAACTTAACACAGTCTTCTTTGGGAACATTGCTACACTAACCTTGAACTTATAACTAGTCAAGACTAGTGACAACCCACAAACCTTATGCCATATGTGAAGCTTGTTGCATGAACAGGGAAAAGCACACGAAAAATAGCTGTCTACATTTAAAAACGTGAATACACTCTTCTAATCTGCAACTGTCTGTAACACTTATCAAAAACCTTTGAAATATAGCAAATACTCTACGGAGCACCTAAAAATAAATTACCCACGTTTGTTAATGTAAATAAAATTCTTAAGACTATAACTGACTGTACCATTCACTTGTAAAAAGAAACATTAATTCACCTTGCACCTCAATTTTACTAGAATCTCACCAACAAGTTTGCTCTTCTGTGTGCCCTTGGACTGCAAAGCAGTACTCCCACTCGACTCAGCTGTTCAGTCATCACATGGAAATTCTCTTCATCTGCTTCTCACCTTTCTTGGCAGGAACCTCAGCGAAATCCTCAGAGAGGGAGACAACCAGCCTGCTTGCACTGTCAGAAACTGCAGCACAAACACTCACAGCCATAGAGCGAGAGTGTCCCTCCCACTCATCGCCAGCTCTTTTCAAACTCTTTCTGTGACCTGCCCATGAAATGTATGTTTGCCTACATAACATATATGAAGATACCGCCTTTGAAGTGATGTCATGCCATCAATCAAAACCACCTCCCTTTGTCAAACCTCAGGAGAATTCCAAAGATCACGTGTTCATCCTGTCAGTTCTGCAAAGAGATTTAAGCAGCAAACCGATATAAAAAAGTTACATATCTCTGCAGAGCGTACATGAACAATGGGGCATCTTTGAGCACCGTGGCTCTTCACATTCCACAACTCCAACTTGTCACGTCTTCCTTGCAAGAAGACATCTTTTATTATGCACATTTATATTAGTTTTAGATGAGCCGGCTTATAGCATATTTCTATACCACTATTTTTCACCAAAAAGCTATGGATTGAGTGGCATTTAGCATTAGTGTGGGGATATATTAATGATTTAGGAAGTAAGTACATTGTTCGTTTTGTAATTCAGTCCATAATGAACCCCATGGTATAGTGTCCAAATGAAAATGCCAGCCTATATGTAATGGCAAACTCAACCCCCCCTTTTATTTTTTCCATGCACTCGCAATGCTAACTTACAGCAGGTTCAGTCCAGAGCCTCACACTCTTATTCACAAATGGGATCAGTTTTCATTTTTGTTGAAATTTGCAGCTTTAGTTAAAATTCAAAGCCTTGGCTAAAATTCAGAGCTCTTTTCCTACACTCCCCCCTTTTGTTTATGTTTGGGCCTAATCAGAGTCAGTGCAGAAACAAAGTAATCTCGGATTTAGTTTGGTTCATACATAAACGTGATCTTGCACATAAAGAAATAAATTAATTTTATACTTTGATTTGAAACTGTTATATGCCAAATTAACCATAAATTTATAAAGTGAAACACAAGTTTTCACATATCTCTGGATGTATTCATATATATATTTTTTCTGATTAAGAAATAGTATCTTTTTTTATCTTTTGATCGTTTTTTATCTTTTGATCACTTTTAGTCTGTCTTATATTAGTGATCTCTGATTTGATTTCTTTTCAGAATTTGTTTATATTTGTTTTAGAGTTTTAGGGTTTTTTGTATTTTTTTATATTTGTTTTGAGTTTTGGGATTTGTTTTATAAATAAATCATTATAAAGTAAATAACATTAATATTGACATCCAAGATGAAGAATGTTCATAACACCTATTCCATGTGGCTGCTTCAGTGGCAGATGTCTGCATCAGTCCAATCCTGAAAATCAATCCAGAGTTGATGTTTGTAAGTGTTCCACCGCCGCACAGAATAATAAAAATAAAATATGATTAATATTAAGTGCAAGATACTTCAATTTTTCTTAACTTGTGGTTTCAATCAGGCTCTTGATCAGTAAGTAATTCTTTAAATTGAAGCAGGCCTCCTTCCTCTGCAAGCGTGGTTTCCTTCAGGGGCCACCATTCTTTCCTTCCCTTATTCGGTCCAGGTTTTATTTCCCAGGGACACTGGTTATGAGGTGGTTTCCTCTGGATCCAGCTTCCTCCAGCTCCTGAAGCACAGGTGGGGAAATTAGCTAAAGTTTTAAAGCAAAAGAGAAATAGACTGATTAAGAATCAAGTACACCAACTCATTCACATTCCCCTTTTCTCTGACGTTTGACTGAAATAAAATGATGATTTATGAACCAAGGATTGCCTTCTCAACTATGTCCCCTCGCGCATTCTCAAGTCTAAGAACCAACTGAAACTGGTGCAGCCAAGATTCAAATTGACCAGAGTTGGCGGTTGTGCTTTGATATTCAAAGCCCGATTGCCTAGAATGCACTTCCGTATTGCCTCAGATATTCCCACGACTAAAGAGTTTTAAAAAAAGCTGAATACTTATCTCTTCAACCTTCCCCCTGATTAACTTAATCTTTATTTCTGGTGCTCTGCTCCTCTGACACTGAATCCTCTGCTCCTCTTCTCATTTGTTTCAGTTTGTCTTGTACTGTTTGTGCGTTGTGAGGATCCCGGACATGTTGCATGATTTATAAACAGTTTAAATATATAAATAAGGACATTTTCCTCTACCGCCTGTAAATAACACATGGATTAACCACACAAATACAACACAGCACCTTTCTTTATCTTTGAATGTAAATGAGCATGTATGCTAAAATCAACAAATTCAACACAGTACTTACACAAGAAACAATATAAATAAATTAATCATTGCTACAAAGAATCGATTTCCATTCAAAATCCCTGCTAATCTAATCATACATCACCCTGTGATACTTCTGTTCTTTTTTAATTATATATATTTTTTACTTACCTGTTATACCCCCTCTTATTTATTTATTTAATAAACACCCTGCGCTCATATTTCCATTTAGATACTCACCTTTTTTCATCCCCCCTTTTCAAACACATTTTAACACATATTCACAGTTACTCACCTAATGTATCCCTCCTATCACCCCCTTTCTTCACACTTCAACTTGATATGTTATTTTTTTATTATTTTTTTTATTTTTACTATTCATACCTATTTACCTGCTACGGTGAACCTCTTTGAGATATAAGTGCTTCATTTTGAGGATATGACTACACCTTTACCTCCCTAGTAGCTTCTCCAATTTCAATTTGTTCTAACCTCCTCACCTTATGTTGCGGGAGGAATGGTTTAATTTGGTTAACATGGACAAATTGTTCCACAGTAAACTCCCCTCCTTTATTGTGTTTCAGTAAACTACAGGTGAAACATTCTCCACAATCCTAAATGGCCCATGCCATGATATGAGAAACTTTGCATATTGTGTTTACTTTTTCCGAAATTAAACTTATATATGTATTCCCTCACAGAGGTTTTCTTGTAATAGTATGATTTTGCACTTCGAGCAGCTTTTTCCAAATTACCCTGTTCAAATGCAAAAGCATGTTGCAGGTGCTGTCTCAGCTCTTCTACATATTCGTGAATTGTGGCTGCATTTACCAGGACCTGCTTATTGGTTCTGTAAAGCAGGTGATGTGGCAACACCACTTTGCTACCTCTCAAAATGTCATATGGACTGAGATGTGTTCATTTAGATGGTGTTGATCTAATATCATTGCACCAGAGGCAACCGCAGATCCCAGCTGGATCCTGCCTCAGCCACAAACATTTTCAATATTTCAACTATTGACCTATTGCAACGTTCCACCCAGAAGAAGAGGGCCGGTATGACATTTGCAACTTCCTCTTCACACCCAAGATTTACCACATCTTTGTCATCACTGCACTAGTAAACTGGCTTCCACGGTCTGAGTCTATTCTCTGAGGTAAACCAAATCTTGAAAAAATATGATTGCCTATCAAAATGGACTCAGTTTGCACACTGCAATCTGGGGCTGGATACATTCCACACATTTGGACATCAAACAAACGACTGTCAACAAATACATGTTTTCCCATGCTGACCTTTCCACGGGCTTGATGAAGTCCATTTGTAAATCTGACCATGGGAGTGTCAGAACTCTTTTCATTAATGGTGCCCTATGTGTTGGGGAAGTAGGCTGAAATTCTGCACACACTAGACAGCCCCTTTTATGGAATACTACATCCTGGGACATGTGTGGCAAATAGGCATAATCTTTTAACATTTCCAAAGTGTTCTGGGAACCTCTGTGACCTGCAGTTATGGCATTGTGGGCATGATGTAACATCAATCCCTAAAAGGTACTACCCATTGAATTTGGCCTGACAAGGATTCCCGAATCATCGGTCCATCTTGTAAACAAATTCTCTTTTTGTTTTTTAAACAACACCCTCAGTTCTTCTTTCCCTTAGCAGTCTTACGCAGTCGAAGGATTTTGCTCTGAATCTAGCAAGTGCTTATAAAATGGGCCTAAAATATGATCTTCTTTTTGTGCTTTAATTAGGTCTTCATCAGGAGTATCACATCTCCCCTGTGCCACAGGCTATTCAACTGTTTCCTGAGATTTAAAGCGTGTTATTGCATCCACCTGGATTTCACCAAGTAGGTGCTCAATAGGAAACAACTCCCCCATCACAGCCCCAATTTTGGCTAGATGATCTGCTTTGTCATTTTCTTCCTTGTCTTCCCCTGTTTTTTTCAAATGACCATGGATCTTCCTCCAATGGATGATTAGGTAATTTTCTGAGACAAGCTTGTCTATGGCTTGAAGCATTTTGCCATGGTCAACTGGTTTCCTGTTATATGTGAGCATTCCTCTCAATTTGCAGCGGGTAATTATTCCACAAAGCTATTTTGTGCATAATCAGAATCTGTGACTAAAACATTCTTTAAATTTATATTGTACTGCTCCAGATGTTGCATTATAAATGGTGCCCAATTCTGCAACTTGACTGCTTTTAGAACCTAACCTCATGCTTACTCTTGGAATGCCATTGCATTTAACCCACAAGTTTCCTATTCCTGCCACTAATTTATTTTCAGAATCACCTTCCATGTGGTAAGCACATCCATCAATATACACGGTTGGGAGATCCTTACATGTTTCTTCATTGAAAGCCTTGTGTGGGGATTTCTCAAATTCATTTAAATGTGTTTCTAATTCTGTGTCTTCAGGTGCACAGACAGCTGCACAATCTTGTGATTCTTCTAGCTTTGAACACCTGTCCTATTTTTGTTCTGTCCATATCTCACTTCGCTAATGTCCATGAAGTAATTCTTGACTGGGGCAAATTCCCTGATCTGATTCTTTTACTTTGAAAGAATTGTAATGGCTGATGATTTCTTTCAACAATCACCTGCTCTAATTGAATTATGGGTCAGAAATGTTACAATGCCCAGACAGTGGTCAAAAGTGCCTTTTTCACATAGACTAAATTTGGTCCCCACCTGTGACAATGCCTTGCTGGCATATGCAAAGATTTTGTTATCTTCATCATGTTTTTGGTATAGCACTGCTGACATACATTTATCTGTGAATCCTATTCCTACAAAGAAGTCTTGGTTTTTTATTGGATATGCTAAACATGGCGCTTTTATCAAACAGTGTTTTTTAACTCGGCCACTGCCTCCTCTTGCTACATTTCCCATTTACAGGATACTGCCTGTTTCGGCAATTTAGTCAAAGGCAGAATAATCTCAGCATAATTTGCAATACATTTCCTGTTGTATCTTGTCATTCCTAGGAAACTCTTTAGACTTTTCAGGTCGGTAGGATCTTTTAATTTTTGAATTACATCCACTTTTTTCTTTTGCGGCTTTAACCCAGGTTCTGCCACATCATGGCCTAAAAGGTTTACCCTTTTCCTACACCACTGTGCTTTCTGTAAAGAGACTTCTGCCCAAGCATTTTGTAATTGACCGAGCACATCTCTAAATTCATTGAAGTGACTTTTTAAATCTTCATTTTTGATTAGCACATCATCTACATAAACTATGGTTCCTCTCTCAGCTGCGTCTGGGAGTGCCTTGCTCAGGAAAATCCCCAATTCACTCCCGCTATTCACATACCCAAAGGGGGTCCGAGACCATGCATAAATAATTTGTCAACAGAAAATGCAAATACATTTTGTATATTATATCTTCAGCCAATGGCAAACATCAGTTCCCAGATGTAAAATCCTACGTGGTAACCACTGCTGATCCCTGAACTTGCGCATAAATGTAATTGGCCATTGTGAAACAGGTACCCTCTTGTTCAATTCTCCTAAGTCTGCACACAAGCGCCATTCGCCTTTAGTACCCCTAATATGGGAGTATTTGAAGTACTATGAATAGGCCTAATGATGCCTCTAGATTCCACATTTTCTATTATTTCCAATCTAATAGTTTTTCCCTGTCAAACACACGGATTAACTGAAACACAATATCTTTTTGAAGCCCATAAAAGTAAGCAATTTTGAATTCTACTGAGTGAGGGTTAAAAGCCACAGCAAAACATGAGAATGCCCTTTTTAAGTTTTGAAAGAATTGGCGGGCGGATTGATTTGGCTGTGCAGGCATGCAATAGGCAGTCTTTTTGGCTTGTTGTATAGAGTGGTAGGGCGAGTATTGTGTCTAATTTCTTTGTCAAAGTCCTCCCATGACTGATTTTTCTGTTCATTTAGACCAGGGATAACACTGGCAGAAGCAGCATCTAAAATGAGGTGAAAATCCTGTCCATATTGTTCCCTCAGGATCTGAAGCATTTTAAATATATTGTATACAATTTCAAGATGATCTTCTATACAGCTATCCCCTCCTATTTTGAATAGTTTAATTAAAGCCTTGATCAATTTCATTATCTTTAAGGCACTACATGGTGCATTATGGGCGGTATCATTTTGTCCCCCACTCCTGTTCTCTTGCGGGTGATCATGTGGGTGAGCAGTTGTGGGTGGTTCAGCCTCAAATACTGGACCACAGCCAGGCCTTGTCAAGTGGACATATGCTGGGAAATTTCCCTGGTTGGGGCAGTGATTAAATTTAGCTTCATTGAATGTGGTGCACCGCCGATTTTCTTGAGATTCAAAACTAAAGATTTGCTGTTCCATTTCTCTGGACTGTGCATGGAGCGGTTGTGCTTCATAACAAAGGGCACAGTTCTCATTCCTGACTTTAGTGATTATTCCTTGTAATTCATTGATTTGTGCCTGATAATGGTCAACTGTTTTGGTTGTTCCTTCATTCTCATCTGATAGTTTAAATATTTCATTTTCCATGGCACGGAATTCCTTCTTTTTCACTTTTATCCCTTCTAAGTATCTGAATTACCAATATTGTGACATCTCTATCTTGTCATACACTGTCTAACAAAGTTTTTTTTAATGAATTAATTCTCCCTCACTTTCAGCAAATTATTTGTCTCTTTGAACCAACGATGTATTAAGATCGCTACATTTGGCCTGGAGTTCCGTGTTTAATTCTCCATGTTTTAAATCTGCCTTCATTTGTTCCACCCATTCACATTCTGCATCTAAACTATACTGCAACTTGGTAATGACCTCCGAATCTTTTCCCCGCAACTTTATAAACTTATGTAGGAGAAACCATAAATGCCTGGACATACCAGGAGTAACTTATATTTTCGCACAAATACTGGCTCCCTACCATATCCTTCTGGTAGTGTGGCAACATGTAAATCAGCCAGCCCACAATCATAGGCATCTTTGGCAAAAACCTCTTTGAATTCCATAAATGCTTTCCTTAACTGAACTCTCTTCTTCACTTGTGCAAACATCTGCAGCTTTTAATCTGCTCCTCTACCATATTAGAACATTCTGGGAAATCCTCCAAAGGAGGAACCTCTGTACTTTCCCCTAATTGTGTGGCATTGTTTCTTTGAAGAGCCGCTACCCTCAAATATTTTGGAATATTGACCTACATTTCAACTTGCTGTGTTTTACCGTGCTGCTTTTCTATTCAGAACCACCTATTTCAAATAGGAAACATTTATCTTGATAACAGCATATCACTTCTTCTGGCTCAAAAGGGTATACAGACTAAATTCTAAAAATGCCCTTTGGTTTAGAATCCAATGATTCAGGTAATTCACTCAGTGAAGTCATATAGCTTCTAGGGATATTCCCTATCACGGGGTCACATAGATAAGCAGCGTAGTAAGATTCCTGCTCTGCCATCTGTAATGCTGTATTTTCTTCAAAATAATGTCCTGATACCCTTTGTTATCCACCAGTATTCGAATGGGTCCATCCCCAATCTCTATCACCGGTATACATCCACATTCTAGCCCTTGCTGTTTCGTGGATTAATTTAGGCACACACATGCATCAGACGGTTTCATCTGTTGTCCCTTTCTGTACTTTAATGCTATTGTAAATTGTCTGGTAAATACAGGAATAGTGACATCCTTTTTCACTTGAAGCTCAATCGCATATGGCATCATTTGGACACAATGGAAAGCTTGTCTTTTGTCCTCGAATTCAGGTGCAGCTCCACCCAGTCTGGACCAGGCCTTCTGATTTAAGAAATCTAACACCATACACATTATGTGCATGATATAATTTCCCAAATAGAATTTATTTTGGGTTCTGCTTTCAATCCAAATATGTTGATGAATGCTTTTAGAGGCAATTGTAATCTTTGGCATACATCTTCCCACAATTCTTTGCCCCAATTCAGAGTCATCAAGCCCAAAAATGTGTTGATTTTTAATTTTAAATCTTGCAATTTCCTCTCTGTCAAGTATTTGTTTAAACACCTTTTCGTTAATGAACATTCTTTCCAGCTCTATCGCCAGAGTGGCTTCAATCATTTCAGAATGTCCATTCACATAGATAGGGATCCAAGGCTGTCCCTCTCCCATGTGTATTTCTGAAATTGTTGAAATGTGTTTTTTTCCTGCTCTGACCCTGCAGCAATATCTGATTTGCAGTTTTCCTCATCTAGGTAAAAAAGCAAGGTGTTTTCATCTACTTCCGTTTGCCAGGTTTTCTTGGGGTGCAAATAAATCTCCAAAGATTGTTTTCTCTTTTTCTCATCACATTTCATCCTGATACATGAGAATGACAGTTTGTTTGTTTATTTATTTATAGCGCGCGCCAGACCCGAGGGTATCCGGGCGCGTGTTCAAGGATACTTTAAGCTTACATGTTACAGTTACACATTTCAGGAAGGTTACAGGGTGCATTAACAGTAAATGATGACAGTATACGTGTTACAGTTACACATTTCAGGAAGGTTACAGGGTGTATCAACAGTGAGTGATGTTAGTATGCGTGGTTACATGCGCAGGTGAGTGTGCACAGGGGTGTGTGCACAGTATGCATTGAGTGTCGGGAGCAAGGTGGGTTAAACGGGTGATGAGCGAGGTATGCGTTCGGCTGCAGATTAACAGGTGGGTCAGACGTGAGTAGTCCTAGTCTAGTCGGTTATAGGTCATTTTCTTTGAGCCATTTAATGCAATTAAGTCTGAAGCGTGGATAAGATTGGTCAGACCTTAAGGATGATGGGAGGGAGTTCCATAGCTGGGCCGCTTTGACAGGGAAGCTGGTGCCTCCGGCTGCGCTCAGCTTAAATGGGGGCACGGCTAGTTGGTTGGTGTATGCTTCTCTGGTAGGTCTGTTAGAAGTTCTCCTTTTGAATCTTTCTGTTAGGTATTTGGGGGCTAGGTCATTAATACTTTTGAAAGTCAGTGATGCCGTTTTGAGTTTAATTTTGTCAGCTGTGGATAGCCAGTTAGATTGTCTTCTGACGTCTGAGATGTGCTCTCTTCTTGGGATTCCTAGGGCGGCTCGAAAGGCGTTGTTCTGCAGGGTTTGGATTTTTTGCAGTGTGTGTTTATTGGACCCTATGTATAGTGCATTGCAGTAGTCCAATTTGGATAATACTAGGGCTCTTGATAGGGTGAGACAGCTTGCGGTGGATAGATATGGTTTAGCTGCTCTAATCAGCTTACAGGTGTAAGCGGTGCTAGAGGCCATCGCATTCACCTGCTTTGTTAGGGAGAGGCAAGAGTCGAGGTAAAAACCTAGTGTTTTTACTTCTTTCACTACTTTAATGGTGTTGCCATCTATGACAAATGATGAGTAGTCATCGTTCAGTCTTTTGATATTTTGTGTGTTCCCCAGTATGATGAGTTCCGTTTTGTCATCATTCAGGCATAGACCATGACGGGACATCCATGCCTGGATGATGAGGTATATTCTGTTCACCAAGGCCAAATCCTATTCATAATCCCCCGAAAGTGGGATGAGGATCTGAGTGTCATCTGCAAAGTTTGTGTAGGTGACACCCAGAAGGTCCAGATCATCGAACAGTGACGCTAGGCACACAGCCATTCTGAAGATATACTTTCACTGTACTTTCTGATTTAGCAATGGTGTGGCATTCTTTTGCGCTGTTGCTCTGAGCCATTATTTTCTTAGGTTTAAGTGTTTTTTGGCTAAAGACCACAACATTTCATTTAGTTTAGTTAGTTTATTTGTAAAGCGCTGCCGAACCCTCGGGTAGCTGGGTGCTAATTCTTTAAGTACAGCAGTGGTTACAGATTGTTGCACATACAAGTGTCGTGATGCCTACCTCCAAGGAGCCAGGTCCGACCCAGCAACCCCAGAGGCAGGCATCATTTCCCCCAGGGGAGTGCCAGCGGGCCCAAGCTGGGGCCCTTTGGACGCAGTCCTGGCACCTTAGGCGCCAGGCTCATGTTGGACCTCTGTCCTGGCGCCTAGGCGCCAGGCTCATAAAGCTAGACATGTGTTCAAGTGTTTTAATGTCCACTTACCTGATGCAGACCATGCTGCCACATCCAGGCCCTCTTGAGGCCTGAATAGGAACTACTTTACCTGTGGGACTACCTTCCACCCGGGTGTGGTCGGGGAAGGATACATACCTGATCGGAGGAAGGATACACACTTGGAACTTCTTCCAAAGCTATTTAAACCACACCCGATCAGCAACTCACGCTTCGCGTTGTTCTGCTCCTCGCAGCTGGACGCTCACCGTGTCAGCTCCTGCATCTGGACTTCAGCCACGCCTGTCAGCATCCTGGGTCACCTGCAAAGGGAGACAAGAGACCTACCAGCTAATCTGAACCACGGAGACATCACCGACGATCCTGAAAGGGAAGACATCATTTTTAAAAGCATTTCGTTACGATCGCTGCAGCGCTGCATTTCACTCACCTTTCCTGGGTTCCTCCATCTTCAGCAGCGATCATCCGGATACACAGCCACTTCCCAGAGCCTAGAGAAAAAGACAAGAATAAGAGGTGAGAGAAGGAAGGGAATAGGAAAAGCTCAGTTTCCTTCTAAGACTTACCTGCTGGGTCATTCCCATTTCATTTCGGGTCTTGCTGCTTCCAAGCATTTTCTGGACCCCGGCCCCTATGGGGAAAAAAGACAAAGACATTAGATGAGCGAATGCAAAAACATTACCTGAGCGCTCATCTAGGACTTACCAGATCTTTACTGGAACTGCACTTTTCACTTCGGGTCGGCACCATATCCCCGGCATTCCGAACCCCGGCCCCTATGGGGAAAAGACATCAACATTAGCGCTTTGTTGCAAGAAGTCTCCAAAGGAATCTTCATTCATCACCTGAAAAAAGACAATGAACATTATTATTTTAAGCTTGAACTTTTGAACTTGCAACAGAACTTTTACAGCGCCTTATCAGTATAATCAAGCTTACCTGAACTCCCATCCAACCTCAATCCAGTGAAGTAACTGGGTTCAACGCGCCCCTGCGTCAGAAGCAGGATGGAGAGCTCGTCCTTTCAGACCCTAAGGTGAGACTTCACAGGGAATCGCGGAAGGGTATCGTGGAGGGTTGGAAGAGAGTGGGAGGCTTGAGCATAACTCAGTCAGTAGGTAATACTCCCTTTTCACGCACAGGGGTATATTCCTATGAGCTGGAGAAGCCAGAGTAGAGAGCCCTTCCTGTCCATCTTCTGAGTCCTGCGCTTCACCATTGAAGAAGCATCAGCACTCGAAGCCAGACCTGCGCCTCCGTGGGAACCAGGTGAGCGTTACAGAACGCGAAGCCTACCCACAATTTCCCACCCGGGCGCTATGGAAACTTCCGAGACTGACCAGCTGGCTCAGCTTTTGGGAAATTACGGGCAGAGGTGCACTCAGCCCGCCAGGAGACTAACGCTCTCAAAAGAGAACTGATCTTATCTAAGGAAATAACTGATGACCTAGCCAAAAGGTTATTACAGGCCCAGGCAGGGCACACTCCTTTACCTAATTCTGGAGACATTTCCACATCAATGGGTTTGAGTAACCCGGTACAAATTAATCTACCTGGACACATGCCTTTGGCCCCGCCTGAACGTTTTGCGGGGGATCCCAAAAAATATGCCGTCTCTATGAACCAATGTCGTTTACACTTTCTATGCAGACCCGGAGCCTTCCCTAACGACCAGACCAAGGTAGCCTTTATACTATCTTACCTCAGTGGCAGTGCTGCCGATTGGTCTATTCCATTGGTAAATCATGATGATCCCATTCTCCAGAATTTTCAGGGCTTCCAGGCCAGCATGGAAAGATTGTTCGCTCGACACTCTCAAGGACAGGCCCTTGATAACGAATTGCTATCCTTACGACAAGGTAATCAGGATCTTCTGTCCTACATAGCCACCTTTAACAGACTGGTTGTGGAAACTGGATGGCCAGAAAGCAAAAGGATCACATTGTTTCATCGAGGCTTGCGCGGAGAGCTTAAGGATGTTCTAGCTCAGATAGTAAACCCACCCCAGGTCTGCGCAGACTACATTGACTTGGTGGTTCAACTTGATCACAGACTTCAAAATAGAAAAGCAGATCGGTTCAAGTGTGAAAACCGAGCACCGATCAAAACCCACGCCCTCCAAGAGTACCGACGTATCTGAACCTATGCAAATCGGTGGTGTTTAAGGACCATTAACGCAGAAAGAACGAGAGAGAAGGCGGCAAATGCAACTTTGTCTGTATTGCGGGACTTCCGGTCACTTTCTTCGAAATTGTCCAGTTAAACCACTTAAGAAGGTGGTTGGAGCTACTGATAACGAATTAGTGACACCTGATTCGGGAAACGACCTAGCCCGGCAAGCGTAGGGGTCCGCTTGCCGAGCTTGAAAACTAACTCTTTGACCTCGCATTTCGTCATGCCAATGGTGCTCATGGACCCAAAACAGCCTCAGCAGTTACATGCTATAAAAGCATACATCGACAGTGGAGCTATTGGAAATTACATAGACCGTGAATTGGCTTCCAGGATTAAGCTTCCTCTCCGCCCGAAAGTAACCCAAGATGTCATTACTACAGTAGATGGAACCGAAATAGCCTCAGGGCCTGTAACGCATTCCACTGTTGAAGTGACACTGGTGGGTCAGGATGGACATCGGGAAGCAATTGTGTTTGATGTGATCAAGGCCCCACAATTTCAAGTAATTCTTGGAATTTCTTGGTTAGAAACACATAATCCCAGAATTGACTGGCGAGTAAAGAAGATAGGTTTTCCTGATTGTGAACCAACTTGTTATCCAAGAAATCCAGCTATGGGTCTAGCCACAGCAACTTCCACCCCTGTACAGCTACCGTCTGAATTCCAAGAATTCCAAGACGTTTTTCAGAAAGAACAGGCGAACACGTTACCTCCCCATCGGTCTTATGATTGCCAGATCGATCTGGTACCCAATGCTCAACTACCTTGTAGTAGGATTTATGCTCTTACGGAACCTGAGAACCTGCATTTGCGTCAGTATTAGATCAGTACCTAGCCAATGGTTTTATTCGCCCGTCCAAGTCTCCTGTCTCTTCAGCTCTGTTCTTCGTGCCAAAAAAAGAAGGCGACCTTAGAATGTGTATAGACTATCGTGCCCTAAATCAAATAACGATTAAGAATCGTTATCCTCTGCCCTTAATCCCGGAACTTATCGACCAGGTGAAAGACGCTTGTGTGTACACCAAGTTAGATCTCCGAGGAGCTTATCACCTGGTGCGCATAAAAGAAGGCGACGAATGGAAGACTGCATTCCGCACCAAATTTGGGCTCTTCGAATATCAGGTGATGCCCTTCGGTTTGTGCAATGCACCTGCCGCCTTTCAGTACTTTATGAATGATGTTCTTCGGGAACTTATCGATGTCTGTGTCATTGTTTACATTGACGACATCCTGGTGTACTCTTCTTCAGAATCTGATCACAGAAAACATGTTAGGGCAGTTCTTGAGAAACTGCGCCAGCACAGACTATTTGCAAAACTCGAAAAATGCGTTTTTCATACCACAGAAGTTGAGTTTCTCGGATTCATCCTGACACCTCAAGGAGTCCGAATGGACTCGCGAAAGGTGGACACCATCCTCAAATGGCCATCTCCAAGCTCGGTGAAGGGAGTTCAGAGCATGCTCGGCTTTGCCAATTTATATCGAAGATTCATCCCGGAATTTTCCCGAACAGTTCAACCCATCACCGCTCTCCTAAAGAAAAACAAACGCTTCGAATGGACTCTTGAGGCCGAACAAGCCTTCCAGGACCTGAAAACCAAATTCACCTCTGCACCTGTATTGAAGCACCCGCACCCAGATCTCCCGTACATAGTGGAAACCGATGCTTCCAGTTCGGCCATGGGAGCTGTCCTGTCGCAAAGAGACCCAAAAACTAACCAACTACACCCAGTGGCCTTTTGGTCCAGAAAATGTTCTCCTCCTGAAATCAACTACGCAATTACCGTTAAAGAGTTACTGGCCATCAAATCTGCTTTCAAGGCTTGGCGTCACTACCTTCTCGGGGCAAGACACACCATCACCGTAATTACGGACCACAGAAACTTACAGTATTTAAAGACGGCCAAAGCTCAATCTTCACGACAACTCCGATGGGCTCTATTCTTTGCAAAATTTGATTTTGTAATTACCTATCGCCCTGGCTGCAAGAATGGAAAAGCAGACGCCTTATCCCGGATTGGCATGGAAGAACCTAATTCGAGCTTAGAACCTGTGCCCATCATACCTGAGCAAAGAATCTTAGGCTTAACTTCATTGCAATCTATTGAGGATATCCAAACGCAAGTAAAACAACTTCTAGACTCTTCAACCTTATTGGAATGGAGTCAAAAGGGTCCTCGTTACACCGTTAAGGATGACTTACCCTACTTCCAGGAGCGGTTGTTTCTGCCAAGTAAAGTATTGCAAGAACTTGTTATTGCCCATCATCATGAATCTTTAATGGAAGGACACCCTGGTATCGCTAAAACGGAGGAAAAAATCAAACGCCACTTCTGGTGGCCTTCTTGGAGAAAAGACATAAAGTCTTTTGTACTGTCTTGTGGAATTTGCGCCCAAAACAAGGCTCAAAAGAAAAGGCCAGCCGGCCTACTTCAACCCTTGGATATTCCACCGGCACCATGGCACACCCTGTCAATGGACTTTATAACAGATCTGCCTCCTTGTGCTGGTTACAACACAATCCTTGTAATTGTGGACCTATTCTCCAAAATGGCCCACTTTATCCCTTTAAAGGGTTTGCCTTCAGCTTCCACCTTGGCCAAGGAATTCCTGGAGAATATAGTTCGCATACATGGTTTCCCTTCCATTTTAGTCTCGGATCGTGGAAGTCAATTTATCTCACATTTTTGGAAGAAGTGTTGCCAACTAGCACAAATAGATGTGCGGTTATCCACCAGCCACCACCCCCAGATCGACGGACAAACCGAGAGAACCAATCAGACTCTCGAGCAATATCTTCGGTGCATGATACACCAATCCGAGTTAAATTGGAAAGACATCCTTTGGATCGCAGAATATGCATACAACAATTCAGTGCATTCTGGAACCGGACAAACCCCCTTTTATACTTTGTATGGTCACCATCCCCGGACCTCTGACCTAGATCCACCTCTGACCCTGGAAATGCCCACAGTAAATCATCTGCATTCCACAATAACCCGAGCCTTCAGAGAAGCTGCAACTCATTTACAGCAAGCCAAGGAAAAGTATAAAGAAAACGCTGATTTGCACCGAAGTAAAACTCCTCCTTACCAAGTAGGAGACCAGGTATGGCTAGCAACTAAACATTTACCCCTCAAGGGCCCGCGAACCTTCAATCCCAGATTCATAGGACCTTATCCCATCAAAGCTATAATCAACCCAGTCGCCTTTAAACTGGATCTACCGTCCAACATGCATATTCATCCAGTTTTTCATGCATCACTTTTGAAGCCAGTACAACCAGGAACCCGATTGTCCAAGCCTCCAGATCCAGTTCAAATTGAAGGGGAATTAGAATTCGAAGTTAAAGACATTTTAGACTCCAAGGTGGTAAAGTCGAAACTCTTCTATCTTGTTGACTGGAAGGGATATGGACCTCAGGAGAGATCGTGGGAGCCTAGTAACCATGTCCACGCACCTCGATTAGTACAAAGGTTTCACCGGAGATTTCCGAACAAGCCCAAACCCCCGGAGGGAAGAACCTTGGGAGGGGCCTTGAGGGGGGGGTACTGTCATGATGCCTACCTCCAAGGAGCCAGTGTCATGATCTCTGCTTCCAAAAGATCAGGACTTGCCCGACTCCCTTGGAAGCAGACCCATAACCCCGGTTCCGAGTGCCAGCCAGTCCCAATTGGGACCTTTTGGACCCTGTCCTGGCGCCAGTGGCACCAGGCTCATAAAGATGCCCAGTCCCAGCGCTGGAAGCGCCGGGCTCATAATGCTTGGGTGGACTTACCTGCAGCAGACCATGCTGCTTACTTACCTGCCAGTTGAACCCCTGATCCTCTTCTGTTTGGGACTACTTTTCCTGTTGGGTGGGGCAGGAGCCACTCCCTAGGTTCAGAACACTGGAACTCTTCTGGAAAGCAGGAACTCTTTTCTTAGGCGTGGCTGTGGAAGGAGACACCTAAGCACTACAGGAGGCTATTTAAACCACACCCGATGGATGAATCTTGCTTTGCGTTATTCTGCATTCTCTGCAGCAGAACGCTCATCGTGTCTTCTGCTTCTGATCCTGGGCCTGAGGGAACAAAGGCTTACCATCCTGGAATCCAGTCTTCAGCAGCACCTGTAAAGACAAAGAAAGAACAGGTTAGCACTACGGTCTTCAGTGGCAGTGCATCTCTTACCTGGTTCATCGGCTGTCACCAACGCCTCGCGCTGCATTCCGGCATCTGAAAGACAAAGGCTTACCTACTCTTCGCATGCTCCGGAGGTCTTCGCACTGCATTCCGGCATCTGAAAGACAAAAGCTTACCAGCTCTTCGCACGCTCCGGAGGCCTTCGGCGCTGCATCCCGCATCTGAAAGACAAAAGAAGGTGCGTTTAAAGACATTGGGCAACATTATTACTCACGTGCCATTACTCCTTCCCACGCCGAATCCAGTGGGTATTCCAGCACCCTTCAGCTTCTCTAAAGCTCCGAACTTGTGCCTGCAAGATAAAAGGGGACAGTTAGTGCGCATCGTGAAGCAGGCTACAAGCGCTTACTTACGTGCTTCCAGGCGCTTCTATTCCTCACGCGGGTTCGATCCTCAACTCTCATCAGCCCGCCATCCGCCATCGCCGGAACCCTGCAAAACAAGAGATATCATTACAAAAGACTTTTAAGACATTTGAAGTGCCCAGAACTTACCGTTCGTGCAGTTAACGACGGACAGCAGTCCTCTGAGGTCAAGAGGCCTGCACCTTTATCCAGTGAAGAAACTGGTTACGGCACCCTGCCCCGAGGCAGATGGAGAGCTCGGCGTTCACTTACCTAAGGTGAGGGTGTTAACCTTTGGGGTTCTACAAGAGAAGAGAAAGGGAAGAGGAGAGAGGCACCCAATAACCCCAGTTCATTAATCCCATATTTTCTATCTGCAGACATCTTACTCTTCGAGTCAGACATACAGTGCACAGAGGTTCAGCCCAAAGAGCCAACCGTGTGTTACACATCACCTTTGAAGATACGGCATTCACCCAGTCAAGACCGGCGCCTCTGCGGGAATCAGGTGAGCGTTACAGCCAGGTCCGACCCAGCAACCCCAGAGGCAGGCATCATTTCCCCCAGGGGAGTGCCAGCGGGCCCAAGCCGGGGCCCTTTGGACGCAGTCCGGGCGCCTTAGGCGCCAGGCTCATGTTGGACCTCTGTCCTGGCGCCTTAGGCGCCAGGCTCATAAAGCTAGACATGTGTTCAAGTGTTTTAATGTGCACTTACCTGATGCAGACCATGCTGCCACATCCAGGCCCTCTTGAGGCCTGAATAGGAACTACTTTACCTGTGGGACTACCTTCCACCCGGGTGTGGTCGGGGAAGGATACATACCTGATCGGAGGAAGGATACACACTTGGAACTTCTTCCAAAGCTATTTAAACCACACCCGATCAGCAACTCACGCTTCGCGTTGTTCTGCTCCTCGCAGCTGGACGCTCACCGTGTCAGCTCCTGCATCTGGACTTCAGCCACGCCTGTCAGCATCCTGGGTCACCTGCAAAGGGAGACAAGAGACTTACCAGCTAATCTGAACCACGGAGACATCACCGACGATCCTGAAAGGGAAGACATCATTTTTAAAAGCATTTCGTTACGATCGCTGCAGCGCTGCATTTCACTCACCTTTCCTGGGTTCCTCCATCTTCAGCAGCGATCATCCGGATACACAGCCACTTCCCAGAGCCTAGAGAAAAAGACAAGAATAAGAGGTGAGCGAAGGAAGGGAATAGGAAAAGCTCAGTTTCCTTCTAAGACTTACCTGCTGGGTCATTCCCATTTCATTTCGGGTCTTGCTGCTTCCAAGCATTTTCTGGACCCCGGCCCCTATGGGGAAAAAAGACAAAGACATTAGATGAGCGAATGCAAAAACATTACCTGAGCGCTCATCTAGGACTTACCAGATCTTTACTGGAACTGCACGTTTCACTTCGGGTCGGCGCCATATCCCCGGCATTCCGAACCCCGGCCCCTATGGGGAAAAGACATCAACATTAGCGCTTTGTTGCAAGAAGTCTCCAAAGGAATCTTCATTCATCACCTGAAAAAAGACAATGAACATTATTATTTTAAGCTTGAACTTTTGAACTTGCAACAGAACTTTTACAGCGCCTTACCAGTATAATCAAGCTTACCTGAACTCCCATCCAACCTCAATCCAGTGAAGTAACTGGGTTCAACGCGCCCCTGCGTCAGAAGCAGGATGGAGAGCTCGTCCTTTCAGACCCTAAGGTGAGACTTCACTGGGAATCGTGGAAGGGTATCGTGGAGGGTTGGAAGAGAGTGGGAGGCTTGAGCATAACTCAGTCAGTAGGTAATACTCCCTTTTCACGCACAGGGGTATATTCCTATGAGCCGGAGAAGCCAGAGTAGAGAGCCCTTCCTGTCCATCTTCTGAGTCCTGCGCTTCACCATTGAAGAAGCATCAGCACTCGAAGCCAGACCTGCGCCTCCGTCGGAACCAGGTGAGCGTTACAACAAGTAAGTGAGAATGATACATTCCAGTATGGTTCGAGGGACCTGGTTACAGAGAGGTCCTGGGAGAAGCATAGTAGATTATGACAGGGTGGTTCCAATTAGGTTTGCAGCAAGCATAACATACATTTGATTGATCAGGTAGATAATAGATTAGTTTCAGATACATAAGTAATGTATTGGATCCGTTTAGGGATGGCTCGGAGCCTTAGTCTGATTATTTTTGGGTGCTAAGCAGTTCCTTGACTTTGGCTCTTAATGACCAGAATAAGGTGTTGGCTCTTATAGCCGTGGGCAGTGCTTTCCACTGTTTGGCTGCCTGTACAGGGAAGCTAATTCCCCCAGCTGTTTTCAGGTGACAGCCTCCTCAGACAATGGGCCTCATTACGAGGTGGGCGGTAAGGGATTACCGGTACCGGTAAGGGCACCAGTACTGGTAATCCCTTACCGCCCTATTACGAGTTCTCTTTGCGGGTCCTTTAAGGACGGGACCCACAAAGGGACTTTGGTGCTAATAACGGTACCGCAATTTGTGGTACCGTTATTAGCACCTTCCCCATTCCCATTGAGCCCTATGGGGGCTCAAATGGGAATGGGGAAGAGCCCTGGTGAATGGGGAATTACCGCCCTCGCCAACCTTGGAATGGGGCAGTAATAGCTCCATTCACCAGGGCGGAGTCGGTAAGGATTTGGAGGCAGCCATGGCGCTAATAGCACCATGGTTACCTCCAAACTCCTAATGATGCCCAATGTGTCCCTATGAGGAACGTTATTTCATTAATGGGTGTGACCAACACTTCCTGTTTCAGCCTATGCTTCCCTATCTTTATGTCAACCTCAGTGACACATTCCACGGCTATTTCTTCCCCATTGAAATTGTTTATGGGCCTTCGCTCTGCCTCAACTTTACACAGTTTTGTGGGGATCTCCCCTGATTTATGCTTTGTATTAGTTCCCTTGACATTATCATTGCTTGGGCACCTGTGTCAATCATTGCAAATGCATTACATTTCTCAATAATGATAGCAGCATAATATCTGTCCTCACATTCTTCTAGTATGCATAGAAAATGTGAATTGTTACTGATTTTAGGGCTTACTTTTCTCAGACCAGCTTGGCTTTTTGCTAGGCAAAGGGGCATATGAAATGACATTTTACCACCCATTTTTGCTCATTTCATTTTTTTTAAATGTTGTTTTTATTTGTTTTAATCTGTTACGATTTTTACAAAAACAAACATGAAGAAGTAGTTTTCCAGTTTTTTCAGTTTAACTCTGTGTGTCTAATCTCCTTTCTTGAGCCTTTGTGGAGCCCATCCGCATAGCAGGTTATTTGTTGTGATAAAGAAAATGATCAAGTACACAACGCCACTGGGTCTGTTAAGTCTTGGAAGCTTTCTTGTAAACTGCGTAAGATGTTGTAAGATGCCAACAGCCACGGGGTCTTGTCCCCCGCTATTAACCTTGCCCAGCAAAGTGCTTCGTCCTGCAGCACAAAGTCCGAGAAGATATGACACAGGTATGGCGATCTTTGCTTCAAAGTTCCTGGACAAGAAAGCATCAAGTGGCGGATGGTCTCCACTATTTCCGTTTGACCGCAGAACCTACAGTCGTTTGTGGTCGCCTGTCCCCGTATGAATAAAATCTCGTTTGTGCGTAACAAGTTCAGTCTTGCTCTTAGTACCAAAGACCTTGCTTGTTTGGAGGGAAACTGTTTAATGAACGGTTGAAGTTTGTTCAATTTACGGATGTTCACCGGAAGATGTCTCATTAGCTTGTTTGAGGCTGCTCTCTCAATTGTTTTGATCCAGTCAAGTTCCTTCACTCTGTTTAAAACCTGTACTGGATTGTTGCTGAGTGTTTCATAGTTCGCTGAAACGTCTCGGAGGATTTCTTTGATCCGATTTGCCCAGCTATTTAACATCGTGCAGGTTTCGGCGTTTGCTTCTTGTAGGATCAGATGGTATACAGAGTGGTTGTCCACTAGTTGGCATTTGCGGTAAAGCATTATGGAATTGCATCTAACTGACCCCTCGAGAGACAGAAGACTGAGTTCTTGTTTTATACAGGCTATGGGTACACATTTTGGAAGCCCCAGGATGGCCCGCCAAAATGTTGCCTCTAGGGTAGGCCAAAAAAGATGAAGGAATGTTGGGCAAGGCGTCAGCTCCATAAACTAAGGTCGGGACCACCTTCATTTTATAAAAGTTGATAACTGGGATCAGAGAAAATCGGCCAAATTTTCTGTCAATGGCTTTAGCTTGTGCCGTGAGTTTTCTTGTTTTCTCTTTTAGAAGGTTTTGCATTCCTATCTCAGTTTTGGAGTTATCCAAAACGACGCCCAGATATTTGAATTCTGCCACGCTTTTGATCTGGTTTTTGTTCAACACTAGCTTCATCTTGGCATTGTCTTTGACGCATTTGGAGAGAGACATGGATTTGGCCTTGTTTTCATTTATCTCTAGATTATTTCTTTCCATATATAGCTGCAGGTTGCTCAGCTGACGTAGTCCTATAGGTGTATAGTCTAGGAGTATCACGTCGTCCGCATACAAGAGCCTTCCCATGTGTGATTTTCCGATTTTTTGTGGAAAGCTTCGGACAGTTTCTTCCGATGTTTTGATATCACCAAGGAAGGCCAAAAACAACGCCGGAGCCAGCGGGCATCCTTGTTTGACCCCCCCTTTGCGTGGGTATCAGAGTGGATAAGAATCCTTGCTGGTTCAGGCGCACCCTCATGCTGGTTTCTGAATATAGCTCTTTGATAGGTTCAAGAATGGAGGGAGGGCACTTCCATGCCTCTAGCTTATCCCATAAGAGTGTCCTGTCAATGCGATCAAAGGCTTTTGTGAGGTCCACAAAGACGACGAAGATCTTGGGGCCTCCCTCTAGCACTTTGTGTTTCATGGTGTTCATTACCAAGATGTTTTGCAGAAGTGCCAAAGTTCTTCTTAAACCCTGATTGTAGGTGATCCACGCAAGGTGCCGTTTTTGCCCATATTCTGAATTCATTAAGAAGGAGGGACCCAAATACTTTGCCTATACAATCTAGCAAGGCGATTGGGTGGTAATTTGCCGGGTCACTCTTATTCCCTTTTTTAAAAATGGGCACAACCGTCGCTGACTTCCATGATGGCGGGATTGATTTTAATTTAGCACATCTTTGAAAGATTTCAGACAGGAGCGCTGACCATTCTTCGGGGTGAGTCTTGAGGTCCACGTTTGTGATCCCGTCAGGACCGGGAGCTCTGGAATTCTTGAGAGACCTGATCTGTTGGCTTATGTCTTCACGGTCATCCAAAATAATCCAATCGGTTGGTTCAGTGGGCTGCTTAGCTTCCCTAGTTGTTTCCAGTGGTGCAAAAAGCGCTTTGAAAAAATTCACCCAGTCAGATTCTACTACGTTGTTGATTATAGTTGATTTCTCTTGCGGTGTGGTAGAGTTTAAGAGTGACCAGAATTCACAGCTTTTGTTCCCTTCCCTTAAATTTCATTTTGAATTACTTTGTCTATGCTGCTGGGTTCAGAACCCATTTGAAGTGTAGCCACTAACTGCCCCTCTGCTTTGTGACCACTAGTGTTCACTCCCTATTCGTCTAGTGTCCTTTCCCCATTGTCTGGGTCCTTTCCACTTACCTCCACCCTGTACCCCATTGACTGTGTATTTTCAGAAGTGTCAAGTGACAGAATGTCAGTTTTTTGTGTGTGACACTTACCTACATTTTACACAGTATCTGTCATGTCTGTCTCTTGGAATATCTGGGGCTCAAAATACTCATCAGGTAACTGACCTGCATCTGCCTTATATAAATGGTATTTTGGTTATCAAGTAAGGATAGACTATCAGTTGATCCTGACTTTTCATTTTGTGTTTCATTATAGTTTAAATATTTCATTTTCCATGGCATGGAATTCCTTATCTTGTTCACTATTATCCTTTCTAAGTGTCTGAATTACCAATATTGCAACATCTCTATCTTTTTGTACACTGTCTAAGACAGTTTTTAAATTAATTAATTCTCCCTCACTTTCAGCAAATTGTTCGTCTCTTTGAACCAACAGTGTATTAAGGTTGCTACATTTGGCCTGGAGTTCCATGTCTAATTCTCCATGTTTTAAATCTGCCTTCATTTGTTCCACCTGTTCAGATTCTGCATCTATACCTCATTGCAGCTTTGTAATGACCTCAGAATCTTTTTCCCTGCAACTTTTTAAACGTATGCAGCAGAAAGCATTACTTGTCACACAGCCTAATATTATGGTCATTCTCCTGTTTGCGTTCTTTGGCTTGAAATAATCTAAGAACACACATTTTTATAATGCTTCCTTCATCAAAGATCTTTTCTGGGGCCTCTTTCTCGACTTCCAGAAGACTGCAAGACCACGACCATACAGAAAGGGCTTGGAATGATCACATCCCAATGGTATCCTCAGTAGGCACATCTCCCAATTTTATAAGCTTCTCAAAGAATCGCCATCTAGCAAAGAACAAACATGTATGTCCCAGTGGGAACAGGAATTGTGTGTCAGGATCTCTGAGGAGACGTGGGCCCACATCTAGGAAAGGGCCCATAAATCATTTGAATGCGTAACTATCAAAGAATGAGCATACAAAATGTGCGCCCACTGGGACATAGCTTGTTAGAGAATTCAAATACACCAGGACACTTCTTCAATTTGCTGTAGGAACTGTGGATAAATGGCAACATTAAGTCAGGACGGGTTGCCTTGTGGCACTGCTTTTCTGGAGAGATAGTATAACCCTAGTCAAGGAAAATCTAGGAACACAACTCCCCACGGATCAACTGGTGATTGTATTAGGTAATAAGGAGGACGACGGGATATGCCTTGCCCCACTCCTTCATTCATTTCTCACGTACTCACTTATCGAATTCAGACTATTGCTTATTGGCGGGTGAAGATTTATGGATGTGTATGTAACCACACATACATTTTGGGATCATCAATGACCTCCATGGTATGGAAACATGAATTTAATATTTAATATACAGCACTCTGAGGGAATTTGTAAAACATACTTTATAATGTTCACTGGAAATGTGAAATGGAGTGGAGTGTTTCAGAGTGTAAGTGTGCATCAGGATGTTCACTGAAATACTTTACCTGTGGAAAAACGGAAGCACGTCATTCTTGTGAAAAAACACTGGACATCATTTTAGGAAAATTGTCAAATACCTGATTAGCCATTTGCGACCAAAAGGTTGTCCTTGCTGTGTGCCAGCGGGGAGGCATTGGACTTCACCTGAGACAAATCCTAAAAACGTAGTCACCTCTCTGGGGACAGTACATTAGTGCAGCACCCACTGGCTGTCTTAAAAGCTTCAGCATGCCACAACTCTGGGTTGATATGAGGAGACGCGAAAGCAGAGAGGACTAACGCCCCAAGCAGTCCCTGTTAGGCTGTCAAAAGGCCTGCCCTTGGCCTCTTGTGTCATATTCCACTGCAAATCCTTCTCTGAGAGAGCCCCACTTCCTCTACACCGTGAGTTCTGATTTTCCATTCAAGTGCAAACATTCAGCCCTAAGTTTCGGACCGTTCTGCTCGGAAGGGCTCGGGTGAAGAGAGAATCCCAAGTCAAAAAGGAAGATCATCCTGGAATCATTCTGGAGTCATCCGATGACTCCATTCTAGAGTCATCCATGCATAGTTCAGGAAGATCATCCGAAGTATTCCAACAGGCCAAAATATGTAATGAGATGATGACTCTAGAGTTATCACAGAAACTACTACAGGATGAGTTTGGATTACTTCCAGTGATGATCTTGGATTACTCCAGGATGACTCCATGACAACTTCAGGATGAGTGGGGATTACTCCTGGATGACTTCGGATGACTCCAGGATGACTCCATGACAACTTCAGGATGAGTTGGGATTACTCCAGGATGACTTCGGATTACTCTAGGATGACTCCATGACAACTTCAGGATTACTCCAGGATGACTTCATGACAACTTCAGGATGGGTGGGGATTACTTCAGGATGGTTGCATGAGAACTTTAGGATGGGTTTTGAATTGTGAATGATTCTTGCAGACCACTCCATGATGAGTTTAAAAGATTTCAAGATGCTTCCAAAACATTTAGGAAAAGGGGTTTGATTACCCAAGGATGTATTCCTTTTGAGTAAGATTGGTGGCATTACTTTAGAATGACTCGTTAGACTTATGAATAGTTTACTGGAAATAAATCTAATGAATTTTGCAGCTGTCACTGTCCATCTTTGCTAGAGCACCCAAATGTTGTTAACCAAGTTCACCGATTTAGTGCACAAAACTACAACCGCCCCCTCCCATGTCACAAACCAACCTGTAAACTCCCTAATTTCAATTCTCACCTCTAGCAAACAGGGCCTCACAGCCAAAATTACAAAGCACTGCATTGAAACACACACTTCCAGTAACCTAAACAGAATCTGTTAAAGGTCTACCTGCATGACAGACTGCCGCCAGTCACTTCACCCAATATCACTGAGAGCAGCCAACATTATTATGATAGTAAAATACTGCAGCTATACATTGTTGATATTTTATTATAGTATTGCTGTGGCTATAAGATGTCTTCAATCAAACATAGGCTCAGAAAGTGTTCAAAAAATGTTTTATTTAACAAATGCAGTTTAAAGGCATAGCTGTATTCTATAAGAATAAATCAGTTTGCAAAAATACAAACGAATAATCATCGATCCTGCATTTCGAAAGGCGGTGTCTTCTTTAGGCCTCTTTTGGCATTACAGATTTTGGTGGCAAGCTTCCTTCTCATCACCTGGCTGTCCATAGTAGGCCAACTGTTAGCCTTGCAGACAGATCTCAGAAATTCTACAAAAAAAAGAAAGGATATATGAATATAAATGGACATCAGAATAGGCATTGTTAAATTACTTATTGTAGAATAAATACAGGATT
The DNA here is from genome assembly GCF_040938575.1 of Ambystoma mexicanum. NCBI lineage: Eukaryota > Metazoa > Chordata > Amphibia > Caudata > Ambystomatidae > Ambystoma > Ambystoma mexicanum. The sequence continues at coordinate 375,521,312 of NC_090931.1, forward strand.
AACAAATGTTAAAATGTCAACCTACAAATGTGTCACTACATTTAAATGCATTTGTACACAACGGTTGAAACAGGCTTAAAAGATAGATTTGAACTGAAAATGAATCATGGTTTTCTGTGGCTGCATTCAGAAGATTTATGGTCTTTAATGGTCAAAGGGGTTAATATGTCTTTGAGGAGATGTTGAGCCAGGCACTGAGTCGGTGGGGATGGGAGACAGGACAATCATGCAGAAACAAGATTGACAGATTCATTGTGTAGATACAACAGTTTGACTTTTAAATTAGAAACTATCACACAGTTAGAAATAGAAAGCATACGTGGATGTGGGGAAATAGTCTTTTAAACCCTTTGCTAATTAACATAACCAGAAGGTCCGGAAACACATGACCCCAGATATACCAAAGCACACTTTGCTTACATGGGTGACCCAACGCCTCCTGCCTGAAAACCATGCATCACTGATTTGTTACATACTCGAATGGACTAACAAATATACAACACCCCAAAGATAATACCCACTCCCTGCCTTTAATTACCCCTATTCTGCTTGGAAACCAGGAATGGCCAATGTGCAATGAATGTGAGGGACAGGTTTTAAAATGTATTAGAAACAAATGATTTATTAGTCTAGAATAGAATTTGTTCATGCAGTAGCGAATTGATACACCAACAGCTCTCGCGAAACGGCCACCATCTATTTATGGTGTCCATTCAATGCGGAAAAGGTACTCTCAAAATTAAGTAAGTTAACTACAGTTTTTAAATTGGGAACGGTTCTGTTATGAGGGGAATATCACCTTCTGTTGTGTGGATGATCCAGTGTCCATTCCCAACGACTTCTCCACTGATTCTGGTAATGAATCGGTCCTGGTAAGCGCCGCCAGTGATGCCTGCAAATGATGTATTGCCAACTGATTGTGTCTTTGCGTGGCTTGTAACTGTTCTACAATTTAAAAAAAAACAAAAAAAAACAAAAAACAAAAGTTAAAGGCACCTACTTTCTGGCCATCAGACTAACTAACAGCGTAGACAAGAACAATAAGGCAAATTGCGCAGGATATCACACTGCGGTAACAGTGGGAGAAGACACAATTACAACTTGGTCCACTGCCCCTACCAGTGAGCAATGGTGTCAGGTGGAGATCCAGCCCAGGGAGTAACAGGGAAGGAGAACCTGAGAACCAGCCAGGAAGTCGGATGGGCGCCCTGACCCTGCCCATAGAGTCAGTTGAGGGCTATCGGGTGTCACTGAAACTATTGGAATAGAGTACACCTAGGGGGGAATGTCATAAAAGGAGGGACACAAAGCATGCAGATGTTTGGTTATTTGCCCACTTATTGACTGGCCATGGCCATGCTAATCCCCATAGCCATTTACACCCAGATCCTGCGCTTGCCCCAAAATACCTTCTCATGGGAACTCTTTGAGCTCGTATTAATCAAGCCATCCCATCAAACGGTGCACTCAAAGTGCCTGCCAGTGTTTTTTTCAAAGCAGTCTTCTGAGCGTTAATAACTTAATTGGAGTAGTAAACCCACTACTGGTGTAATAGAAATGTCTTAACCAGGTCTGCCTTCAGCCACTCAATTTAGAACTGGTGCAGCAAACTTGCTGCTTCAGCTAGTTCACACTGAGACAAGTTGTGAGGTGAATAGCCAGTGCTGTGACCAGTGTAGTGCGGAACAGAGCTCCAAAAAGGTGAATACCCAATTTTAATAATGAATCATAATGATTAAAACATATAACATATCATTAAATGTAAGGGTCCACAGTACAACACTTAAACATCCAATGTGTAAAATAACAACAAGGAATATGTAGCAAGCTAAGATAGCAAGATAAAACGGTGTCACAGAAAAAACAGGCACAAATGGTACTAATCAAACAAATAGTATAGTACCCTCTTGAGGTAAAATAAATGTGTCATAGATTAAGATCTCCGTTTACAGTCCAGAGAGTTGTCACCCTCCAGGTGGCAGGTAATGTTGAGGACACTCAGCCAGCAAATGCTCTTCTTGTTCAATTAAGTTTGTTTATGGTCATTGCATCTTACCTGCACCCACCACCCTTCTCCCCAAACATCAGTTGGAGAATGAGATGTGGGGCCAGTAGAGGGGGAAAAGGCAGTAGGGTCCTGTGGGCAGTTGAGGGTGGAGCATTTGATGGATAAGGGGGTAGTTGGGGTGAATGGTGGCTGGGAGTAGTTGATGGAGAAGGAGGCAGTTGGAGAAGGGGGTGGTGCAGCTGTTGAGGGAGAAAGGGGCAGTTGGGGGGTGGTGGGGTAGTTGATGGAAAAGGATGCACTTGGAGAGGCTGTTAGGAGAGAAGGTGTGCAGTTGAGGGAGAGGGAGCAGGTAGGGGATGAATGAGGTGGGGCATTTCACAGTTAAGGGGCAAAGAGTGGATGGGAGTAGTTGACGGGGAAGGGGCTGGTGGGGCAGTCGAGGAGGAGAGGCTATTTGGGGGTGAAAGGAGATGGGGAGTATGTTGGGAGAGATGGTGCACAGTTTCAGTGTCTTTATATTTCAAGCACATGGGCATATATTAGCAGTGTCTGTCAAATGCTAGTAATTATACACAAGCCAAAACGGTTGGCTTTGCCAATGCTTGTTTTTAACAAGTCTTCAGTGAAAGATGGTCATAGTGCTTATAAATAGAGTGGCTGAAGGTACTCCTGGTTAAACCATTTTTATTACCCCATGCGCGCGTTTACAGCTCCAATTAAGTCATTAACACTCAGAAGACTGCTTTGAAAAAACACTGACAGGAACTTTGAGCACACCGTTTGGTGGTAAGGCTTGATAAAGCTAGTTGAAAGAGATTGCAGGAGGATGTGTTTTGGGCAGGTGGGACTGGCCATAAGGATTAGTATGGCCATGGGCAGTCAATTAGTGGGTAAATAACCAAACACCTACAAGTTGTGTCCCTCCTTATATGCCAGTTCTCCCTAGCTGTACTCTAATAGAAATGTGCGGGTTCCCGTGGAAGGGAACCAACGATCCCTCAAGACTTACCCGCCTATCACACTCCCTAGTGAATGATCAGATCCCCACACTTGCAGGGCTTTCTCTCTGGACTTCAGAGCACTGCCAATTCCCTAGCTCCAGCGTCGAACTGAGAAAATAAATAAGCCCAGGCAGCAAAGATAAAGTGTCCCACTAACCAACCAATGTGGACCACATTTGTAAACCGCAAATACAAAATGTTCAATCTTATACTCCCTAAACTAAATAATCTCTAGGATTTATCTATTTTGGAATGTAAGGGCTCAGTGAGATTAAAGGAGTTGTACAAGATCAAACACTCTACTTAAGTAGTGAAACCTGAATATGTACCCAATCTCCAATTTACAAACTTGGCTAAATTGTTTTGCAGCTCAATTTGTACAAGTTAAAATTACTTGCAAATATGTGGGTTTCAAGATCTGAAATTATGATCTATTTTATAATGTTGGCTTGCAGTTTAGACCACACTTTATGATAAATAAACCATTCAGACAATATATATAATATTAAATACTTATCGCAACAAGCTACACAAAAATGGTATGATTGAAGATATGTTTCTCCATTTTAAGTGGAATATTACAAGAACTATAGTGTGTGTCACGATTAGACTGGGTCTTTGTTTTATGAGTTTGAAGGAAACTGAAAAAGGAGGCAATAAAATGACCTCCTTTTTTCAGCATACCTGATTACGAATTTCAAACACAAAAGGAGATAATGCCTCCAGCATATGCATAGAGGTATGACCTCCGGGGGATTTCATGTGGAAGTAATTTTTAATTATTCAAACAGGAACTAATCAGAACTCTTAATCAGGTGGCTATTGACCAGTTGCCACCAGTGGTAACGGTAATTTCAATTTGAGGAATTATCATTGCTTACGATTGACAACCACATGAACACCTGGCATTTGTGATAAGAGCTTGAGTTGTCTTGTGGTGGAGAAGCAACAAAATGTCCACCTTCACAGCACACAATTAATGTATAAAGAAGTAACAAGGTCACACACAGCACACAGGGAGAGAACGGGATTAGTCAATCACACTACACAATCCTGTGTTCGCTTTTGCTCATTGAATCAATTTTACTCCCTTCAGTAAGAACTTTGACACTTGTAAAAAGTACAAGGGATTCCTTGGGAAAATCCCCATGTGGTGCTCCAGGAAGCCCGGTCCCTTTAGGCCAATTCATTCACATTGGTACCAGTAGCAAACCTCTTACCCACACCCTTGATTCCACAAATGCCGTAGTTATATTTAGTTGACTGTGCACTACAAAAGAAACCTCACTCAAGCCCCTAGACAAAATGTACCGTACAGTATGCCTTGGACTAGCAACTCACTCAAGCCCCCAGGAGTGACCCAGTTGGCACTATACAAAAAAACAAAAATACAAGCAGCAAAATTATTATGCACTGTGCGTGGTACACGAAAAATCAATCAAAGCTCCAAGAGAGGAATCAGTGTGCACCAACTTAATCTCCTGAACATGATTTGGTGTGTGTAATGTTCAAATAATCTCTCAAACTCATAAAACTGATTCAAAGTGCAGTGCACTCTGCAGGAAAGTCCCAGCAAACACCTTCAGGTGATTCAATGTGCTTATACTAGGAATCTCACAAGTTCCCAGAGTTGATCCGGGTGTGTTACAAAGCAAGAAATACGAAAACACCTTGATTTTCTGCAAACCAGTCACCGTAAAAGAAAAACCTCACTTAGCCTTCTCAACGCAAGCTGGTTTGTGCAAAAACTAACTCAAGCACGCAGGTGTGTTTGCTGTGCATTTACAAGAAACCTCACCAACACCTTGGTGGTACAAAGAAGATGCGTGCAGAGATGATTCTCCATAAAGAACAGTGTGCTTCAGGTCTGAAAGCCGCAAAGAAACCTTTTTTGCATTTAAATGTATGAAGTATAAGAATAGCACCAAGTTCCTGAGGGGGAGGATTTGAACCCAGAAAGTATAGAAGTATCCACGTTTAGCTGTGGCAATTAGCACTCCTGGCCAACTGAGGAACCCCCATGAAATCAGCGTCATGGAGCTAGTTGTGCTGCTATTCGCAGGAGCATTATGTTGGAACAAAGGCTCATTATCCATCTACTTTGCTAATCTGAACCATATTGTTCTGACCACTCCAGCCCTTGCCATTGGTCAAAGTCCAATCTTCCGATTTGGGCTTGGCCTTTTACATCAGTCGTTTATTTATTGCTGATTATAGAACTTTTAAGTCATTATTTGGAGCAGAGTTTTCTTTATTTGTGGACTTTTGTTATATTATATGTTATACTGTTTCTCCCAATTACGTACGTTCAGAAGATGTGCTTTATCCTCAGTTTGCTATTGAGCCAAACACGAGGGTACCATCGAGGCCATGTACTCTCTTTGTGGAGAACACATAGTACAGTTGTGGCCCTTTGACCATGATTCATGCAATGGTGCTTAGTTCACCCAAGTCTGCGCTTCATCATTTCCTCAGAGTGCTTCATTAAGGAGCATGACGCAGCTGATAGCCAGCACAAGTGCTCTATAAAAACGAGAAACAAATTAAATGCATGCTTTCTGGAACTAGAGAAAACTCATGGCGATGATCTTCTGGAGCAGAGAGCACAATTAACACTTTTCAAGCATCGATGAAATGGTAAGGAATGATCAACACATGGGGCCCGGTTGACTACAGCTCTGAATTAGCATTTTCAACTTTTATCCAGCACTTCAAGCGATAGAAAGATGACTGTCCCCACACAGCAATGCATTTCACAAATAAAGGCAACACAACAATTGGTGCCTGCTTTGAAGGCCGAGCACTTTTCTTTTTGAGTATCTTTACCATCATCATCATCATCGTTTATTTTGGATACGCATAGAAAATCCATAAATCCTCACTCCATACCATATTAGCCATGGTCACTGTACTTTCAGATTCGGCTATGTGTCCTGCACAGTAGTGATTGGAAAAATGGTCCATCCAAGCCTGCTCTGTGACCGTGGTGCTGACTGGGGTGACTAAATTATATTTATAATAAGGGCCTTTCTGTGCAATCTCCCAAAATAGCTTGGAATCAATATTCTTGGTGGCCACCACCCAGGCTTCCCAAGCTTCTTCTTCGTTCGCCCGTTTTCTAATTCCTATAGATTTCTTATAATGGACCTGGCCCCAAAAATGACATTTCTGGAGGAGCCTCTACTCGCCAGTGCTAGAAAAAGATTTTTCTTAACTTTTGAGCAATCCTGGTAAAACCGCCCCCCATTTCTTTTCCCAACTTGTTTCGCTAAACCATTTGTAAAAGCCTGCAAAATGTGTGTCAGCAGCCTACCAAACTCCTCCGAGATATTTATATTCTCTGTATTCCCTGACAAGTTATCTAATTCACGAGGACTTGTCAGTACTGCCTTTTGCAACAGTTCCTCCTTCTTATCCCCCCTCCGCGAGGACTTGTCAGTAATGCCTTTTGCAACAGTTCCTCCTTCTTATCCTCCCTCCATTTAAGTCTGCGCCACGAGGTATCCAAGGAATCCTTTGGATGATAAACCTGCTTCAACCTGTCCATCCGCGACGCAGACTTAATCTCCAATTTAATAGGATAATGGTTGCTGCATATGTCGTCCAGCACCCCAGACCCCTTAATAAGTCCCCAGTGCTCAACTGATAAGCAGTAATAATCTATCGTTGTGCTTCCGCTGGTAGAGGGAAAAGTAATTTTGCTGGGGATATCCACACAGAACCGACCATTGGTTGAGCATAAACGCTAACCATACAGATCATGCCAAAGACGCATCCCCTCCGCACAGAGCCTAGTGTCCACCATGACTGGGGAGGAAATTCCTACCACCGAATCTTCAGTACTGTCATATAGATTTTCGACTGTACCACTCCCCAATTTCGCATTGAAAACTCCTCCCAAAACTACACACACATTAGCCCGCAGGGACCCGGCCAAGAGTTCCTCCAAGACTAGAGCCAACCCCCACATACAGTTATTCAAATGATGCTTATGGAGGCTATTATATAAATTTACAGTCAAAAGATCTGGTTGGCCCTGCTGGAAAACTCTTAACAACCAGGATAAATTGTACCGGGGTTGTCAAAGACACAAGTACACTCTCCAGGTGCGTTTTGACTAGAGTGCACAACGCGCCATAGCTTCTCCCTCACCAATTCCCATCTGCCATGCACTGATACGAGACATAGCCATCAACACTGATCTCATCCTGCGACCGTGTCTCCTGAAACAGTATGTCATCTGCCTCATTCAGTGCAAGCTGTGTTTCTGCATGGGCCAGCCTTGTCCTAATTCCAGCCACATTCCATGACAGCATGGACAAACTGCCCCCCTCATTCAAAATCCCCTCTTCAGGGGTCCCACGGCAGCCCCTAACGGACTCTCTTGGGGTATATCGGGTACCACCTCGGGGGGCTCACATCATTCGATATCATCCAGGTCTGTCAGGCAATCATATTGATTCCTGGTTGTTATCGAGACAGACACATTACCAGTTGGACCAGGTGCTCCAACCCCCTTGCACCCTGCATCTACTGAGCCACCTGGGTGGGATACCAACATGACCTCGGAGGCATTTTCACAGAGGCATTGTCCTGATCCCAACCTGGTGACCCCCTTCCTGCTTTGTCCTGGGGATAGAAAGAATTCAAAGGGCCGAGCAGGCCCTACGGTCATGGCAAGGCCTACACAGGTTAGACTCTACCAAATATTTAGTCACCTGTGGGGGTTCCTTAAAGTTATCACCACACAGTCCCCTGCAATGGAATTAGTCATGGAACCCACCCACGGTATTCTTCAGGCCAGTAGGATTAAACACGGGTCTATTGAGCTCCCCAGAATATGCGAGTTAACCCATTGGGCTGATTTGTTAATCAAGCCTCACTACCCTCATTACTCAGAGGCGGCACATTTAATATCACTGCCACTAAGGGTAAAGCCTGCAGAGGCAGCTGGAAGGGTGAACTCTTTGAATTTGCCCTTCCCTGTGTCAATGACTGTGCTCCACCCTGTGTTCCCCCCCCCACTGTGGAATGCTGGGATAATGACTGCAATCATTCCGACATCAGGAGTGGCACATATTTACTAGATGGGCAATTAGAGGGTATATGTATCTCCACAGGAACTACTCGTTCTTGGCTTATTCCATTTTCCCCACTCGCCCTTATACCACTTTCCTGGACTGTGGGCTTCTCTGCCACATTGGTGCAAGTACCCTGTACAGACACCTTCCCAGCGGCATTCAGCCTCAGACTAGACCTGATCTCAGTACCCAATATCCCAACCTCTCTTTTTAAGGTCCTCATCTGATTATCAAAAAATGACAGGGTATTCAAAACACCAATTTTGAAACCTGTCAAAAAACGTATCAGCAGTAGTAGCAAGACTTTATTTGGTTCTTCAGCACTCGCTCCGTCTAACAGACCCTGCAGGTTAATTGTTAGGACGGGTGGTTCCTTTGTTAGGGCAGGTGGGTCACTGTTCAGAGATGCACTATGACAGATAGCTTGTGTGCAAACACCCAACATATCTAATTGGGGGGGGCCACATATGTGGCGTCCTGTCCTAAGGTCATAATGGGGACAGCCCCTTGCACCCTCTCCTCCTCTGGGTGCAGATTTAACTGGCACTAGGGGGTTTGCCCTAGCCATTTGACAGATAGAGGCACTGGACTGCACCGAACAGCACCACTTCAGTTTTCCGCTGCCCATTTATCCTCTGTTTCTCGTGACTCCAAGATATGCACACAGTATGAGGTCAAGCTAGCTCCCAAACCATCATAGACAGGGGGCAGGGAATGCCTGACGGCTTAAGCAGCTGCCGTAGTACGTCTCTCTCCCCCCCCGCCCTCCCCGTCTGCCAAGATTTAAGAGGGTAAGCAGAGAAAGGATGCCAAAAAATGCTGATAGTTTTAGGCCTCCACCAGGCACGCTTCCACCTAGCACTAGTGCGAGTATTGGTGCACTAGTAGCGCAGGCAAATCCGTCAGGGCAGTAAGGCAACTAGGGCACACTCACCCTCCAGGTGCCGGACCTTAGAAATCACCAGAAACTCACCAGAAAAATCCGGTGGCACTATGGCTTTATAACTTTGTAGCTGTCTCAGACTGTCTGGAACTGTTTTTTGTCTATGAATCACAGCAGCAGCAGTCACCCCACGTCACACCTCTGGCGATCTGGAGGTTTAGGGCCTGGGGTCACAGTTGCGGTTACAGTTAGAACTGGACTTTCTTTGGCTCCTTTCTCTGTGATCCAAGATGAGCCCTTTTGGAAAGAAAGAGACACCTATCCACCCGCGCTCGTGGTAATCCACAGACTGCAGCTTCAAATCCCGAGGACACTCCTCCCAACTTCAGTTGTCCAGATATGCTAGATATACTTGCTCACTCGCTCAATCTCTGTCTACCCACAAAGAGCAGGGAAACAGCCCACCTCGCTGACTGCTTTGCTTGGAGCCATTTTTAAAAGCGGCAGCAGGTTTGGGTTGCGGGTGTGGAACTCCTCCTCTACCAGACACAAACAGCAGGGAAACAGCCCGTCTCACTGACCGGTTCACTCCGCTTCGCTTGGAGCAATTTTTCCAAAGCGGCAGCAGGTGTGGGCAGTAGGCGTGGGACTCCTCCTCTTCCTCTCCCAGCACCAAACACTGACACAAACAGCAGGAAAACAGCCCGCCTCGCTGACAGCTTCGCTTGGGGCAATTTTTAAAAGCAGCAGCAGGTGTGGGACTCCTCCTCCTCCTCTCCCAGCAACAAACACTGACACTGACACAAACAGCAGGGAAACAGTCCTCTTCACTGACCGGTACACTCTGCTTTGAGCAATGTTTACAAAGTGGCAGCAGGTGTGGGAGGTGGTTGTGTGGGACTCCTCCTCCTCCTCTCCCAGCAACAAACACTGACACAAACAGCAGGAAAACAGCCTGCCTCGCAGACAGCTTCACTTAAACATCCAATGTGTAAAATAACAACAAGGAATATGTAGCAAGCTAAGATAGCAAGTTAAAACGGTGTCACAGAAAAAACAGGCACAAATGGTACTAATCAAACAAATAGTAATGTACCCTCTTGAGGTAAAATAAATGTGTCATAGATTAAGATCTCTGTTTACAGTCCAGAGAGTTGTCACCCTCCAGGTGGCAGGTAATGTTGAGGACACTCAGCCAGCAAATGCTCTTCTTGTTCAATTAAGTTTGTTTATGGTCATTGCATCGAAAAAGATGCATCGAAATGACAATGCATCGAAAAAGATGCATCGAAAATAAAAGCATCGAAATTCTATGTTTTACATTAAAAAATACATATCCTTCGAAACTTTTCCATCGAATGGATATGTACTTTTAAATGTAAAAGATAGCATTTCGATGCGTTTATTTTCTACATTAAAACATTACATGGAGCTGTCTAGTGCTGAAATTTCGGCACTGGCCAGCTCCTTGTAACGTTTTAATGTTTTTTTGTATATTTGGGGGACGGGGGTTTCCCCCCCAATCCCGCTAATCTCCACACCCACCCCCTAACCCTAATCCTTAATCTAACCCTTAATCTAACCCCTAACCCTAATCTAACCCTAGCCCCAAACCTAACCCTAATCTAACCCTTAATCTAACCCTAGCCTCAACCCTATTGATCGAAATTAACAATCGAAAATTATTCAATGAATATGCTTTTCGATGGAAAGGCAATTCAATTAATAATTTTCGATGGAAAGGTGTTAAATGGAAAGACCAGATACCATTAAGTGGGATCCTATTTTTTATGACTATATTTTTGAATGTATGCACCTGTTTTTTAGTTACAATAGACTTTTTAAAGTGTAGGGTTTTGTTGTTTGGGATAAACAGTGAACTGCCTTTTCAATTCAAGGGCAAGAAATATGTTTAAATATACAAAGTTGTCAAGAACTCCCTTCACAGGGCTGGGAAAGTGGGACTCAAAACAAAATCAGAGAGAGTGGATGTACTAGATGATATGTAGTACTGTTGAGCCGAATAACATTTAAAAAGGTAATTTAATAGCCCTAGTTTACTCACATATGTCATGCCTATTTACGGGGAATCTTTGCACATTTTTTGAGGTTTTGGGAACAACTATTAATTTAGACCAAGCGCCTCTTCTTTGTAGTGAGTGCCTTAGGTACAACCCAGGGTTTGATTATAATCAGAAAAATACAATTCACACTAAATGGGTCTGTTGTTGTAATGAGCTGTTTTGCATACGGCCTTTCATTCATAAACAGAAGGATCCTGGAGTTTATCCGAAATCCACTCCAGGTGGAGACAGTATTGTGGAAGAGGTCTTTTCATATGGGGCATGTACACTCCCGCTACAGGTGAAGCACCAACTGGTCTCCCATTTGCAAAAAGGAGCTGGGAAATGCTCTAGGAGTGGTGTGACCCATCTCCTGCCTTTTCCATCACACAGGTTGTTCCCATACATGAATGGAGGATGCACAATATCCCCTTTTCTCACAGAATGATATATCACTGGATGCTCATCTAATGTGCAGCAAAGACAAAAGACAGTTGTATTCATCTATGTAAAAGGTTACATCAGTGGTGTCGAAAAGCCACACAAGGTTCCTCAGAACATGGCCTCCTCCAATTGTTTTTGAAAGAAATAGAGCCCTTATTTTACAGACCTGTATTGCTTGATCATTTCTCATTTCTCCGAGGGGTCATTTTCACTGTAGGTTGTTGCTTGAACGTGAGTCTGTCATCAAATGAGATGTAAATCTTTCATTAAGGGGTCAGGTTACATCAATAGTGTCGAAAAGCCACCCAAGCTTCCTCAAAACATTGCCTCCTCCAATTGTTTTTGAAAGAAATAGAGCACTTATTTCACAGACCTTTGTTGCCCAGGCGGGCCAGTATGAGCCACTCTTGTGCGGGCCTTCATCAGGACGGGTGGACTGGAGCGTCAGAGTGTTCTGTGTGTGTACATGTCAGTGCGATGACTTGGCACGGTTTCGGAAGGCGGGTAACCCAGAATTATTCAGGTATCCACTAATGGACATCAATTGTCCAAAGGAAAAGTCCATTCTGTGCTCCCTCAGCGTAAGTATACGTCAGGTTTTTCAATTGGGAATATTGTGGCCTTGGTGCTGTTTATGTTGGGACGCCTCTGTGTCTAGGGCTGCATTATGCCGTGCACTCAAAGCGTGCTGGAGGTCAAAAAAATATATACCTCGCGGGCTGTCCTGACTGTCTTCTCGCCACTTCAGACCTGTTCCAACAGATTCAATCCGAGAGACAGTGAGCCACACAGCAGAGGAGAAGACAGTTGGGACAGCCCGCGAGGTATATATTTTTTTGACCTCCAGCACGCTCTAAGTGCACGTTCATCACCTTAAGAAGACATTTCCTTCATAACATTGGCAGACCATCCAGAGGTCAAAGTCTAAATTTGCCCAACACATTTGGGTGTCCAAGTACTATTAACCATACCAGCAGCACCATATTCATTCCTAGTTCAATCAGAGACAGATTCCCACTGTATCTTCGATCTCCTAACTGTGCATTTACAGGGGAAAAAAGAGGAGCATTCTTCAGGCTACAGTGAAACCCAACAAGAAGGATGCATTGAGCTAATGTCAAAGAAAATGTTTTGGTTAACATTGGTGAGTGACCCAAATTACATACCTGGCATTTGAAACCATGAGGTACAAAGAGCAACAAGTTGTGATTGAGCAGTAAGGTCCGCTTTTGATTGTGATATAGCAAAGGTTTGTCGTACTGCTTCAGAAGAGGTAGCTAGTTACTAAATGTATGCTAGGACAAAGTCGACAAATGTGATCGTTTTCTCTCAAAATTCATTGTGTAAGCTGATTATGGCAACTGTGCCAGCCTAAAAGTGGGATCTTTAGATATTGTGGAAATGGGTTTTCCTTTGCAGAGATAGAAATGGGACGAGGATCGTGGTTATATATGGTAGTGTAGTGGCTAGATGTGTTGCACCATTGTACTTGGAAGGTGTATATCTGTATGTTTTTGGGTGTCTGTGAGGCTTATACTACATACTTCTCAATGAATCCACCTTATTGAAAAGGCATTCAAACTGATGAAGCTTCTATATTCAACAACAGAGACTGAGACTGAAGGTTGCATGATTGTTCCTGTTTTGTGACATCAGTGTTGTGATGAAAATAGGATGTAATGGGTAGATTACGTACTGCTGTTCTATATTGCTATGCCCAGCACAACATCACTGCAAATTTGAATCACAACTTCACTCATCATTTGTGAGCAAGGTATAATTTCTCAGCACTGCTTTCCTGTTCAACAACATGGCAAAGTGTGCAATTTGGCAAATGTGAACTAGATGAGAAGTATTTACCTTCTGGATTTTTGTAACGCAAAGAAGAACATTCTCTCTGAAGAATGCAGTGTATATTTTTGCAAAACCCAGCTGTAATCTTGTTTTGCTTGGCTGTGTATTAGGGTAATTCTGATTATGAATCTGTAAATGCATAAGCATGTGCTAACCTGTATATATGTTATTGTCTTGTTACTTTAATTGATGTTGACTAATGGTCAATTCCTTATAACTACAAGTTTACAAAACCCATATTGTAATTATTTGCCACTAAGATCTCAAATGTTCCTGCTTCTGTTTTATGTTAAATCCTCTGTTTTTTTAAACCAGATAAAGAATTTAAAATCCCGTGGTATGGAGTTCCTGTGCACTCCTGATGTATACTACGACCAGCTAAGGGCTAGTCTCAAAAACGCAAAAATAAAAGTGAAAGAGGATATAGCAACACTACAGGTGAGATTCGTGTGCTCTCCCTATCTTGCTATACATACAGTCTGAGGAAGTGAGTACAGTGACGTAGTATGTTCAATTACTCTAAGTGCATTATGTTAATTCTGTATTCAAATATCATGAATCTGGGGTGGGTGCAATTGTATTTAAAGATGGGCAGTCAAAATATATAGCAAACAATGAGGGGTTTAAGGCGTTTCCGTAAAAGGGAATATGTGCAAGAACATACGTCACATAGGACTATGGGGGTGCAGTTCTCCAGATGATAAATGGTGGGGGTGAACTGGCTGGGACACTGAAAAAGAGCAGCCTCAACATCATGATTTGTGAAACGTGGTTATTTCAAGAGAAAAGTATGGAGTACCTGGCCTCAGGTGAAGACTGTTAATGTATTTTACAATATTTTGGGGGCTGTGAACATAAAATGTCTGGCAGGCAATGCAGATGACCTTAAACATATGACCCTTAGAACGGTATGACAGTGAAGTGGTCTTTCCTCTGAAAACCATTCCTCAGAATCAAGCTGGCTAACATGAGTCTCACGTACTTCCGAAGATAGTGGCATAGTAATAGCTACATAAGACTTATGGAATGACTGCTATACCGTTCTGAAAGATATGGAAACACTGTTCTATGTAGTATAAAATGAAAGGTAAAAATAACCTGGCCACAAATGCAATCTGATGGAACAATTGATGATCAGAGTAGAAAATTAGGTGATAGTAATGTACTAGATCAGAGGGACAAGTTCAATGTCCTATAGTCAAATTGTTCAGAACAACCAACATCCGGACACGTTCAGTTTTATTCGGGTTAGGTTTTATTGTTGTACAGGCAAGTATTCATGGACTACATGAATTAACTGTATTTTGATTTGCGAGCATCTGTAATGTTATCCAAATTAAGGATGTTGAGTGTCTTTTTTGCAGAATTGTATAACCTAAAGCCTATTAAAGTTAGCAAGGAAATGTTAAATAGATTTGGAGAAATAGCAAAGCACTAAGCAGTTCCTTTGGCAGCCAGATAAAACAAAAAATGAAAGAGAAAGTTAATGGTCACCTAGGAATTATCTGAACTACAGGAGATCTTGAGATCCAGTCCCAGTCCACAAGGGTAGTTGATCAGAATTGTTTGATCGGTTATATCAAAGAAGACGCTGGGGGGTTGTAACAGACTTATACCTTCTCTAGAGTCCTTACCGATTTCTATTCTTGGCCCCCATGCTTGAAAAAAAGATGGCTAATTCTGTTACACAATCCAGCTGGTAGCTGGCCTGAGTACCGCCATTAAGAGGAATTCCTGAAACAAATGTTGCAACTGCTTAAGGAGTCCTTTCTAGATGTTTAAATGGAAAAAGGGAGAATTGAAATTGGTCAGCAATTACTGTGGTTGAGGGATTACAAAAAGGTGTTTTACTATATACGATCATCTGTGCTTGATCTTGAAGGAAGCAGACACATTGTGATCTAATCTGGAAATAATTGCATATGTTCTAGTTGTTCAGTGACGAGAGAGAGACGGGGAGAGCGGGATAGAGAGAGAAATAGAAATAGAGAGAAACAAGTGCCTTGTACCATTTAGTACAAATGACCAGGGTTTAGTATTGCTCAGATGAAAGAGAGAGGAACGAAACAAGCCTACAGAGGAAGAATGAACAGCTCAAATGATAATTTTAACTCTAGGGGCCATGAAAAGTAAGAAAGGTAGGAAGTTAGCAAAGAAAAAAGAAAGTTGATATTTAGGTGGTTTTAGGCTACATGCACATCCTTCTTAAAAAAGAAAAAGGTATTGACAAAGTCAAAAGGATGGTGCAGTGATTCATCAATGCCACATGTAACTGAGTTGAGAGCACAAGAAGGATTCAGTTATCCATCATTGGTATATTTCATAGATTAACATGCTGTTAAATATTCCTGTTGTCAGGCTGGGAATCCACCAAAACAATAAAGCAATTTAAAAGGAAATACGAGAAACTGAACTAACTTTAGTGGTCTATAAAACTAATTTTGGTTCATTTACCCTTTAGCCAATGGTCAGTACGTCCTTTAGGTGCACCTGTCACCTGTGGAGGCAATCTTCAGATTGTTGTAGCGCACATAAGAGCAAAGTTGAGCCTCACATGAAGTGAGGGGCCGGGGGATGTTGCATGTGAGTTTATGAACAGGAGTTACAGGTAAGTAACTTCATTTTTCTCCAGCATTGGATCTTTTATAGATACACATGCTGTTGAATAGATTACAATGCAGCAGCACTAAAACTGCATTTATTTATAAAGGAGCAGGCTCTGAAAAACTGCCCCTTCCCAGCCTTGCACTACGACATAGAATTCTTGTTGATGCAATAAAATCTAGTAAAGGTGTGCAAGTACCTCCAAGTTGCTGCTCTGCAAATGTCCAGAAGAGAAATCTCTTGTGGAATGTGCTCTTGCCCGACTTGTTCATAGCAGAAAGCAATTTAAGCCGCAGCTACCTGAAGATCTAGACTTTAGACAGGCCTTTGCTAGTAGCAGCAGGTCCGAAAGAAACAAACAGTTGGGAGGTATAAACCAGGATTGGTGCCGAGTATGACCTAATTCTTGTCGAATGTGAGGTATGTTGGCAGAGAGCCATGGGTTTGAATCTCACCCACTCTTTTGATTGAGGTGATGGCCACCAAGAACACTTCTAGGAGACAAACATTATGACGACCTTATGCATAGGTACAAACGGGTGCCCTATCAACCTAGTGAAAATGAAGTTCAGTTCCCAAGAAGGGTCTGGCTTGCACACAGGCCGGGAGCCTCAAAAGAGTACCTTCATAAACGTTTTAACAAGTCTGTACGACCACAGAGAAGGCACCAATGATGTACATGTGTAGCAAGAGCTATCTGTCAAATGTACTTTGATGGATGAAAAGGCGAGTCCACTGTTAACCAAGGCGAGCAAGTATGGTAGAATTTGCTGAGCCAGAAAGCAGATAATCAAGGGCATCAACACTATTGCCGTAACACTAAATGGTCGAATCTCTTCCTTTTCTTTGCTATAACAAGAGATGGTGGAGGGGGCCCTAGCACTGGACAGGATATCCCTGCAATCCTGGGACATTTCGAAATGTAGGGATACAGGAGCCAGGTTCTGAGACTGAGAGAAGATAGGTCATGGTACAGAAACTTGCCCCCTTGTCTGGAGAGTAGGTTGTGTGCAGGCAGGAGCATTATTGGTGGAGCCATGGTGAAAGCCAGGAGCTCTGAGAACCAGAATTTCCTCGGCCATGCCAGTGCCACAAGGATCAGTCTGCACGGCTACTGTTTGAGTGCATGGAGGACTCAATGGAATGAGAGGAATTTGTGTGAAAGTATAGAGGAACCTGCCATTATATCGAAATGTGTAACGCATCCCCTTGACTGGCTTGTTGAGGCAACCTGCTGGTGAACAACGGAAGCTTGCAGTTGTTCTTTGTGACAAACAGGTCTATGTCCGGCTTCTCCCATGTTTAGAAGATGATGTCCATTTGGCTTTGCAGAAGCTGCCACACATGGCAGAAACAGAGTTCTCTGCTGAGTCAGTTGTTTATATCTGGCAGGTGAAAAGGAGAGAGAAACATTCCCTGTGCAAGAGCCCCATTTCCAAAGGGTCTGTGTACCAGATCTGAAATCCGGTGCACCCTTACTTCCAGATATAGAGTTGTCCGTGACATTTGCAATAACGTTTCCTGCAGCTTGTGTAGGAAGGACATCAGGGCCCAAAACACTGTCCTGAGTTCTAGCACATTGATATGCAACGTTTTTTCTGCTGCCGACCAAAGGGCCCATTGGCATGAAGATTTGTAGTGCGGGCTTCCCCAGTCCTACATGTAAGCATCTGTCGACACAGTCACCTGGCGCCATGGGGCTATGAAAGGCACACCGCTGGTGAAGGTGTTGCTATTTTCCACCAAAGAAGAGCGTTGTAGAAAGCGCTGATCAGCCTAAGCTTGTCGACCCATGGGCCGGAGATCTGATTACAATGGGAATCCAGAAATGTGTGTAAGGTCTTTCCCGAAATATTTACATTTATACATCTATAGAGCAGCTGAGGCCTGCGGGCAAACGGGCTTTTACATAAAACAGAGACAAAGCACAATGGCACACATAAAAACTAAAAAAGCAAGACCAGAATACACACAATTAAAGGCATGATAAAACCACAAAAAACATAAAAGCTATATAAGCCAGTTAAAAGTAAATAAACCCAAGAGAGGCACAATAAACCATAAAAATGATAAAACCGCCAGCCAAGTCCTAAGTAAAAAAGGTTTTAAGTGCCTGCTTTAAAACAGGCAAAGAAGGCTTGGACCGCAAATGGGGCGGTTAAATCAGGAGCGGTTACCATGGTACCACCAGTGAGTTCAGATGACTCGATCAGAGTGTCCTCACATGCTGCCTTACTGACAACCTTTAGATAGCTGGGATTCATACCAAACAAACATTTGTGAGTGGAGGTGAGAAGTCTGAACTTTATCCGCTCTCTCTACGGAAGCCAATGCAAGGCCTGTCTGGCCTCTGACATGATCGCGATGCTATCCTCACTGCTTTGTTTAGAATTACTTGCAGTTTAGAGAGGCTCTTCTGAGCTGAACTCATCAGTAAACTAGCACAGTAATCGAGTTGTGCTCCTACAATGGCCAGGGCCAGTGTGGCCGCATTACTTTCAGATATATAATCTGAGATAGTAAGCAGAGGAGGAACACACACAGTTAATCTGATCTTTCATAGATAGCGTTGCGTCCAAGTAGACTCCCAATGTTTTGACCTTCGGAAGAACCTCTAATTGACACCCAGCTATAGTAAAGCCTTTATATGTAGCCAGCAGTTTTTCAAGCCTTTGTCGGGTACCTACAAGTAACAGCTCTGTTTTGGATTCATTAAGCGCAAGTCCATTTTGTGGTTTTGATCACGGCACAATCAACAGCAGAATCACCTGACAATTTTAGCATTGTCTGAAAATCGTCAGAGTATTTAGTGTAAAAAAAAACCTGCAGCATCGAAAACAAAGGCTTCACATAAATATTAAAAAGGGTTGTAGAGATTCAAGAACCCTGTGGAAAACCATGAACCGGCTCCACAGGGTGAGAAGACACATCCCCATTAAAAGCTCTCGCAGTCCGGTCAACTAAAAATTATAAAATCCATTCGGCTGCCTTTTTAGATAAAAGCGCCTCGGATTGCATCCTCTCAAATAACATTTTAAAATCCACCAAGTCAAAAGCTGCTGACAGGGCCGATAAAAGCAACAAAGATGTGTGCCTCTGATCCATGTTCAAAGAAAGGCTAGACTTTAGAACCAAGAAACATGATTCTGTGCTTTGGTGGGTGTGATGCTGGAAATCCATTGAAGGGACAGGGCCGCCATGTCCCTGCCATGTACGCCCATATGTGTATTCTGTGTTTTTTTCTGCGCAGGAGTCCAGTTGGGATTCCTGGCAGTGCAGCTCTTCCTCTTTTTGGTTGTGGCGAACAGAGACCCTTGGGATACCCTTATGGCACCCATGGGTGGGGGTACAACCCTGTAGCTCTAGTGTATGTTTTTGGGCACCTGTTTGTGGCCCACAGAGCAGGGTATGGACTGGTGGCAGCTCCATGCTGAATTTGACAGATGCTCTGAGCATCCTCCATTTTGGGATACCCAGGCCCTGCCAAAGGAATAAATGGATTCCTGATAGAAGGCAAGATGGCCCCTGTGGCTTCTTGGTGTCTATTACCTGTTACATTGCTTTCCTAAAGTCCTGGGAAGCCCTGACTCTGTCCCTTCCCCTGAGTGGCTGTTGGGTGGAAGAACCATATATGGTATTGTGGGCAAGCCCAGGCCAGACTGCCTGGAGCTTTCCAGTAATTGTATGTTGTGGGTACACCCTTGGGGTCTCTGTGAACGGAGTGTGTGACCAATATGCATTCCATGTTATGGGTGTCTGGTTTCTGTGTGTGTGACACAACGAATGAAACAGCCCTACCTGAAACTGACATGAATGCAGTGTGGTGTCCTGATAGGCTGGGTGCCAGCCCCAATCCACATTCCTTGTTATGGGTGTCTGTGTGGAAGTTAATGGCCTGAATGCACTGTGAGCCTGATAAGCTGACTGCCTGCATGAATGCCCTTCTGACTGATTAGCTGACTGAGCTGGGCTCATCAGTGTGAATGAAGGACCAATGTGTATATCTGGGGACCTCTCGCTTGCCAAATATTGTTCAGAAGCTGAAGTTGAAACCTGAAGCTCTTTATCCTTGATGCCCAGCTGGAAGAAGAAGAATTGCTGCTACTTTCCTTTGACGAAATCTGAAAGCTGTGGAGTCTGTAGAGGACTGATCCGAGAGAGGACCTTGTTAGGAGCCCTCTCCCCGAGCCACGAGGGAACATCGTGCAGAAGCTGATCTTCATCAAGGCACCCTGGTAACCAGTCCCGAAAAGCTGTCAACAGGTGACAGGGTCGCCCGAGAATTCTTGAATTCCTTGCCGTTGACCGGGGTAAGGAGGATTTCTGTAATCGCTGGAAGCCAGCTCGACGCTGTGCTGCTCCACGATAGGAGCCACAACGCTCCACCTTTGCCTAAGAACATTGAAAGAAGGACTCCCTTGCCATCACCCTAGACCACTTTGTCCCGCCGGAGAAGGTCGAGGTTGAGAATCCGCCTGTGGGTTTCCCACATCCCAAAGTCCACAAAGTTGCCAACAAGTGAAGATCTGAAACCCAGTCGTGGTCGAGTTCCGATTGACGACGACATCTGACACCATCACTTGACGTCTGCTGCCAGGACTGCGTTCTTCATCGAGTCTTCTTTGCGACACCAAACTCTTTTCTTCGAGGACTCTTGACCCAGAGGTTCACATTTCTTCGAGGACTCTCGATGCCATGTGGCTCCTGCTTTAAAGCAAGTCCACCCTCGAGGGATCCCTTGATGAACCGTCGAAGAAATTCTTCTAACTCGGGTACATTGGGGTAGCTGAACATTTTGACCAGGAAACAAGACTATTTTAACATTAATGGACTGGGCTTGTTAATACTGTTTATTACGGGTTGCTCAGGTTGGGGGAGGGGTCCTCACATAGAACTGTGTCTTGGTAGTTGGACAAAGTATTCTGCCATTGTTTAACTAACCTGTCTTCCTTCCTATGTCGATCCACATTACTGTTTGATTTGTATGCCATTAGAACTGTCAGCAGTTGGTGCATTATAAAGGGGTCAATAGCTAAGTGTTGTTCCACATAGACATTGGGCCTCATTACGACCCTGGTGGCCGCGGTATGAACGGTGCCGGCCGGTAAAAACTGCAGATAAATGGTGCAGTTTTTAACAATTTTAGCAGGGCAGGTATCCCCTGGACAGCTAGTGGGCTTTAATGTACGGAGTAAATCTAACACATAATATTCAGTAAGATTCTTGAACTGAAGTGCACAGAAGTCAATACTGGAATATAGCCTTCTTCCTGTGTTCAAGTCCTATGCCTTGGTTTCTCAGGCATCTGCTGGGTCTTCCTCCAGACCTAGGTTTTATTAGGTCCTGCTCTCGACCTGTGGCTTTCAGTTTCTTTCGGGTCTACCACCGGGTCTTACGTTCAAAATTCATAGAGGGTATTTCTCAGTTTCTTGTTTTCATGGGTTGTTCCTAGGTCTTCCGATCGACCTTAGTTCAGTATTCATGTTAGGCCTTCTTTTCAGTCTTCTCTCTCTCTAGGTCTTCCATCAGACCTTGGCTCAGTTGTGGTGACAGGCATTTCCCCCACCCTTCCCTCATCAAGGTCCTTGTTAGGAAGCCTATTATATAATTTACCTCCTGCCAAGGGTCGGTCATTTACTTTTGGGGTCGCTGCTGGAGGTCCTAAGCTCTGAGTGTTCCAGTTCTTTCAAGGTCAAGAAGTGCAGATCTCCACCTCCTAGTCTGTCTCTTCCGTGCAAGGCTCCCCCCTTGTGGGTAGCTTCTGCTCTCGTCTGCAGTAGTCCCTGACAGATGTTGGCAAGCTTCCATTAGCCTGCAGTCTTTCTGGGACACTTATCCTGCAGGTTCTCCCCTTGACACAAAGGATTAGGGATAGAGAAGTCTGCCTCCCTCTGGACCCAGTCCCTAAGTCTGTATTTCCAGCCACTTTTATCCTCCCTAAAACAAGGCTTGCTTTCTTCTGTTCCCATAGGTTATTCCATTTCTCAGTTTGAATCAGGCAAGTGGATTGGTTATTCTGTGTTCATCCTACTCCTTTTCATCACCTCATTATCAGCTCACTGTGTGAATTGGGTACAATTTTGATGGGTCAGATCATCTCTAATGAGGGTCTGCAAGGCGTTGAAGGGCAGAGCGGTGGTTAGCGCCATCTTGGAACTCTTTGAAATGCAAGACCATGCATTTCTGCAGCTTTCTGGTCTCACCAGCCCTGGCACCTCCACAAGACTGCTGTTGAGGGTGAGCGTGATCCAATGTTTCTGAAGTTCTGCTACAATCGAAATCGAAGTCCATAAAACACCATGGTTTCACATAACTTACAATAATCTGTTCCCGAATTCCATTGGTTTTTGAGGATCACTGCACTCTCTCAGCTTTGCTGATACTCATCCTTTCATTTTGGAGAGGGCCTTACGAATGTTAAAAAGTTGATTTTTACTAAACACTCAGAGGGTTTGGGTAGGAATCTGGGTTCCTAGTTATCATGAGATGTCTCACAAGGACCTGTAGTTTTCGAAGCCACGTTCTAACCGCCTATGGAATCCCACATCAACTGCCCCCATGGAGGCACATCAGGTAGAGGCTGCACCAACCCATTCATAATGGCCCCCGACTCCTACAGGAAAGGATGGAGAGTTTGGGGAACTCAGCACAGGATATAGTGCCCTGCTTACTCCTTCAAGTGTTTTCTTTCTAGGGAGAGGATACGTTCCATGGCTTCTTTTTTTATCTCTGAATATCCGAATGATACCTGAAAACACACTGTTCCCAACAAGCACTTCTCACTGCCTGTCTAGGGCCTTTGTCAGGTTGTGATACTCACACCAGAAAGCTGTCAGTCCTCCATATTAGTCTGGTTTCCAGCAGTGTCTGAGAGAGTGTCTAGTATTGTTCTCAGGTCTCCTTCTAAATGTATGATAGGATAAGTGCTCTTGCAGCCATAAACATATGTGGCAAACCAGACATATTGGGACAGTCCTCTTGGCCAAAGTCGCTTCCTCCTGTGCACGCCCCTTTTCTTTCCAGTTCTAAACCTGGTCTGTGTCCTCACTGGTGGCACTAAGCTCTTTCATAGTAC
This sequence comes from Ambystoma mexicanum, assembly GCF_040938575.1. NCBI lineage: Eukaryota > Metazoa > Chordata > Amphibia > Caudata > Ambystomatidae > Ambystoma > Ambystoma mexicanum. The sequence goes on from NC_090931.1 coordinate 375,544,325, forward strand.
ATGTGATTGCCTTGTTTGTTCAATAGTGCAGCTGAGCTTATCCCCATGTAATTTCTGTCTTAGAGCATCATTGGTTGTCCTGTTCCTAACCAGTCTCTTTTGTTTTGCTATTTAAACTATTGTCCCCTGCTGTGGCTGGTTACTAATATCCTGCTGGTAGTTCTCACTAACTGGTGTTACATACTGGTGGTAAAGTTCTGAAAGGGACGAGCTGTCATTCTAAAGTCTGGCATAAGGGACAGCCTTTCTTGCTGGGCTAAGTGTTGGGCCTGCATCCCTGGATTCTGCATCCATTATGATGGACAGCAAATCGTAACTATGGTCAGTGTATATGCCTTTCCCCCTTGTGGACCAGAGCTGGAGGATCTGTTGTCCTGCTTCTACCTTGTGTCTTTCCCTCAATACCAATCATCCTGATACCAGATGCCATCTTGTCCTCGAGCGTGGGGGTCTGGAGGAGCAACCGCAGTTCTTTCCAAGAGTTCTCTAGCTGGCGGCTAACATCCTGGAATACTTTTTCTGTTAGTCATTTCGAAGGCAAAGTCCGGAGTGTCTGGGAGGAGGGTGCGGTTAGTAAGGAATCATAGAGCGGAAAGCATACTCTGTAGAGGATGTATTACCCTCAAACAATACATGCTTACACCGAAAATGCCACACTTCTATCTCAGATGACTTAAGCTAGATCGGCTAGGGCATTTGGGGAGGGACATGGGAGGTGGCGGCTTTGTGAAATCCACCATTTACTACCTCATGGTAACTCCTTACTTAGAAAGCAAGCATCCCCGGTCCCCAGTGTCTCTATGACTAAAAGAAGGGGCAATTATGGTGCTTTGTAACATCATTTATATACACATAGTTACATCTCTCGAAATTGTATACCCCGTACTTTCACGTTCAGAGCTCTCTTTCACAGTATAAGAAATCTGTCAAGTCTCTGCCCCTTCCATTCATTAGTTTACATTAGCTTGACTGCAGCGCTCCTCATTTACTTGGATGATGCATGGAGTGGAGGCAGTCATACATAAAGTCATGCTGATGCTATTTAAGAAGATATTATTACAGAATGACAAGCTTCCCACTCAGCAGCCGACCCACTGCTGGCAGATACAACTATTTTTTATTTCATTAGAGGAAGCTTTCACTTTCATTGAGGAAGTGCGTGTGTGACTACATTGCTTTTAGGTGTGGGGTTTTCGGAGGCATGGAGTTCCAGCGGGGTGGGCAGAGAGGCATCTGTCCTGTCTGCTGTTGCACTGGGAGCATCAGTGCGCATTGTTATTGGTGAAATGTGCGCTGCAGGTATTGACAGGCCTAGCCATGTATGTGTTTGAGAGCTAGACAGGATAATTTGAGCCTAAATCTGTCCATCAGTGGTAGCCAGGGTAGCTCTCTCAGATGGAGGAGAGTGTTGGAAGTGTATTAATCAATCAATCTGGTAGCCAGCTGTACACTGTGCCCAATGGAGCTACACATGGCACAACCATGGAGTATCATTCTCGTGGAATGTTGCAAATAACCTTTGTAGTAGCTTCATCTAGAAGAATGTGTTTTTAACCATCCAGCAAATGTGGGTGTACTCGTCATCCTATATAATCCCAGGTTTTGGCGGTGTATGGTGTTTTGCTCCCTATGGATGTAGTTGTTGGAGAATGGTGGTTCACTCTTTGTGCAAACAGTAACTCATCTACACAACCCTGTCAAATCACACTTATAAGCTCACCTATCCATTAATAATGTTCGGTTTTTACGAAGCACTTCATGACAGACTCGTCCAACTTGTAACTGCTGCAATAACATTCCTCAAAGTACTAAGTGTTTCAAAACACGTTTGATTTCTGCCCATTTTGAATGGTACTTGATGTATCAACCTTGTAATGATGAAAGGCAAGGTCATCACTGCCATTTCACATACTACCCCATCCACAGCCACAGACTGAGACATCCATCTTCCACCAGCCCAACCACATGCCACACAGACTATGCTAATTCGTGCTACTACTAATACTTCTAGAGAACCGCATAAGCTTGCAGGATCTCAGACTTTCACAAACAATTTCACCTGTAACAACCTGACATATTGGTTTAGTTGTATCACAGTTTTCTTACTGACAGTTATATTAATAATAATAATTTGATATTTATATAGCCCTTTAGTCCAAAGCGCTTTCCATAGCACACATGTATTTAATGTAATTAAAGTAAATTTAAAGTAAATTTGAAGTACATTTAAGTAATGTCTTTGCTGAAATAGTCCTTTGAGGCATCTCTTGCAAATTCTTGCTTCAACTGGCATATTTCCAATGTTCTTTAGCCTTTGTTTTATCACAAGAGCATACAAATAATTCGAAAATCGACCTAAATAAATGTAAAGCACTGGTAATGTTCAGTTTATAAATCTTTAATTCTATGATGTCGAAATGAGAACCTTGAAAAATAAACAGTAGGGATACTGCAAGGTTTAGTGTGGGTTTGTCAGGACAAAGTCATGATTAGAAACGTTTTAGTAGGTTCAGCGAATAAACTCTCAAAGTAAGTTTGAAAACTATTAAGAAATGTGCCTTCATCGCCAGGGACATGAAAGGCAATTTTTCCAAATGCTAAAAGGGACAATATTAGATTATAATACAGAGATGGAGGACAAGGTACAAGTTACTTACCTGTAACTCTTGTTCTCCTGCATGGGTCTTACATGGATTCACATGTTATAAATGTTCCCTGTCATCAGGCTGGGAATCCTCTGTAATATAAAGCAGTATAGCTTTAAGATAAAGAAAAAAACGGATTGTCGCTTGCATAGTCTATTGCTGTCACTTTGGGTCATACTGCCCCAGCCAATGACATAAGTCCTCCATAGCTCCTCCCCTGGTGGCCATCTTCAGATTTGGTCACACATGTAAAGTGGCAATAGACACCTAGAAGAGCCAGAGAGGGGAAGAAGGGAGGGTTTGCATGTGAATCCATGTAAGACCCATGCTGGAGAACAAGAGTTACAGGTAATTAACTTGTACCTTCTCCAGCATGGGGTCTTACATGGATTCTCATGCTATGAATATGATTATACAGCAGTACAATTAGACAACCACGGGGAGAGGCAAGGCTCTACAGAAGCAATTCACTCACCCCTGGAACAGACTCACCTCATGCAAACAGGTTGTGAAGCGCTGCTTGCCTCTTCCCTGAAATCCCTCTCTACACAGTAGAACCTCATGAAGGTGTGAGTAGACCTCCACGTAGCAGCCCTGCAGATATCCAACAAGGGAACACCAGAGAGGAAAGCAGTAGTCGAAGCAATGGCTTTGGTGGAATGGGCTGTCAGCCGGCCTGGCAATGGTCTGTTGGCCAATTGATGGCAATGCATTAAACAGTCGGTGAGCCACCTGGAGATGGAAGCCTTCGATAGGGCCTTCCCATGCCCCAAAGGTCCAAAGTTGATGAAAGTTTGAGAAGTCTTTCAAATATCTTTAGTGCGTGCCACATGAATTTCAAGCCACGCAACACATCCAGTGAATGCGAGGACCTTTCAGCAGGTGTAAAAGGGTTTACAAAGAAAACTGATAAGACTAAAAGTTCATTTAAATGAAAGTCGGATGGGACCTTTGGCATAATGGACAGATGAGTTCATAGAACCACCTTGGGTTGATGGAAATACAAATATGGAGGCTTACAGGCTTGAGCCTGCATTTCCCCAACACGCCGGCCCGAGGTGATCGCCACTAGGAAGGCAGTGTTCAAAGAGGTCTGATGCATAGGTTGAAACCGAGCACCCATCAGTTTGGACAGGACTGGGGCAACTACCACACCAGGGCAGGAGCCTTCACCAGGGGGAATGTTCTGAAGAGGCCCTTGAGGAACTCCTTCTTGCCTCACAAGCCTGTGAGACCACAGGGAGAGCTTGCCAGGAGCCCCAGTATATCAGGATATTGCAGCTAAGTGCATCTTGACGGACGTATGGCCAAAGCCAGCCTTAGCCAACGAGAGCAGGTAAGGCTGAAGGTGCAGCGCTGTGGAGAGATGTTCTGTGTCCGGTATAGTTTGAGTCTGTTGATCACAAGTAGGAGCAGCGGAATTGGCTGGAATGTGTAAAGGAATAGGCCTTCCTGTGGGAGCTACAAGGCGTCCCCCAGACTCCTTTCCTGAGGATACCTGCTGGCAAACAGCTGGCACTAGTTTTGGCTGCTGTTGCGAACAAGTCGATCTGAGGATGGCCCCACTTGTGGAAGATCTGAGAGGCTTGAGTTTGCAGGAACTCCCACTCATTGCAGGACCACATCTCCCTGCATAGAGTGTGTGATGTTATTCTGAATGCCTGGCAGGTGGAACAGGACTAGAAACATCTGGTGAGCAATGGCCCAGCACAACAGGTTCTGTGCCTTCAGAGAGAGAACGGGCAAGCTTGTCCCGCCCTGCTTCTTGATATGATCATGTTGTCCGTGAAGACCCTGACCACCTTTTCCAAGAGCTGAGGCTTGAAAGACTTTAGAGCCCAGAAAACTGCCTGTAGTTCTAGTACATTGATATGCAACGCCTTCTCCTCTGGGAGACCCAGGCCTCTGGCATATAGTTGGCCTTCCAGTGTGGCGTCGGTCGTGACCGTCTCCTAATGCACAGGGGTCTTTAAGGGAGCTCCCTACGAGATGTGAGTGTGAATGAGCACCAGTGTAGGGCTTGGCGGAAAGCTTCATTGAGGGTCATCCTGTCATTCCATCAGCCGAGATCTGCTTCCACTTGGCCTGTAGAAACTCCTGAACCGGTCTCATTTGTAGTCTGCAATGAGGGACCAGATGGATGCACAAGGACATTATTCCCAACAGGGATTTGATGGATCGGACTGTAGCAACCCTGTTCGATGCAGCCATTGTACTTTCCCTAGGATGGTCCTTATCTTATTCTCCGATGGGTCCGCCAGGCACAATACTGTGTTGAGTCGCGCCCCCAAGTACAGTGTATCCATGCAGGATTTTGGATAGTTGATAGAGAAGCGCAGAGAGGTTAGAATGTGGACTCCAATGTATGTCGCAATGCCAGGGTGAGAACGGGACCGGACAGCCAATAGTACAGGTAGCCGTAGAAATACACTCACTTGCGCCGAAGGAACGCTGACACCAGGCCAAGCACTTGGTAAAAACCCTCAGTGCTGATTTGAGGCCGAAGAGCAGCACCTTGAATTGGTAGTGTCTTCCTTGGACAACGAGCTTCAGGAATTTCCGATGTTTTGGATGAATGGGGATGTAGAAATATGCATCTTCCAGATCTAGTGTCGATAGAAAATCTCCCTCTTCCAGTTGGTTGAGCATGTGCTGTAATGTGACCATCCTGAAGTTTTGGGATTCTGGGAACCTGTTGAGGCGTCGTAAGTCTAGGATGGGTCTCCACCCATCTGATTTGTTACAAAGAAGAAAGTATCTGGATCATATTCCGGAGCACCCGATGGTACAGAGGGACAGGTTCTATGGACCCTTTTCGCAGCATAGTCTGAACTTCCTTGAGGAGTTGGGCTCCATGCTGCTATTCGCTTGTCACAGGAGGAATGCAAGGGCATTTGCCCTAGAATTCTAGGGTGTGACCCTGATCGATGAAGTTGAGCACCCATTTGTCCATGAAGATGCTGTGCCACTTGTTGACAAGTTGCGATAGCTGGCTTCCCACCAGGCTGCTGAAGTGGAGACTCAGGACCTGGGTCTGGTCAGGCTTCCTTCGGCATCTGTGTCCAGGCAGCTTGGGATGACAACGCTTGGTACCCCCTCTGTAGATAAGGGAACAGCCTCTATGTACTTCCTGCATAGCAGAGCAAGAGGGCTGGTGGTAGGATGGGCTGAGAACCTTTGATGTTCAAGAAATCTTCCTCCTTGAGGAGCGAAGGGACTGCTTCCTCTGCTGAAGTGAGCCCACAGAGCGCGCCGTCTCTATGTCCGCTTTAATGGCTATGTGAGATTCGCCCACTGCCTTGTTGAATAGATTCTCTCCATCGAAAGGCATGTAGACACTTCTGGCTTGCACATCCTGCCTGAAGTTAGTGGCCTTAAGCCAACCTTGACGGCGTAGGGCAATACCATTTCCTATTTGAACCAGAGTCGACAATGTCTAGGGCGACAGTGATCCCATGGTCTAATGCTACTTCGCCCTCATGAAAAATGGCTATGGCCTCTTCTTTTTTGTCATCTGGCAGGAAATCGAGAATGAGACCCAACTTGTACCACAGCTCCCTGTCGTAGCGTGCAAGGATTGCTAGGGCAGTGGCGGCCTTGACCGTAGACGCTGCAGTGGTAGCAATGCGTTTACCAGTCGCATCCAGCTTCTTTCCCGCTTAGTCCGGTGGTACCAAGCAAGAGGATGATGGGTTCGAAGAACTCTTCCTCACAGCAGCTGAGAATACTGAGTCTGGTGTTGGATGGCATCTGAGGCCTTTAGGGGCTGTGTTCTGGACATTATACTTCTTTTCCAGCCTCTCCTTCTTAATAGAGGCAGAGTACAGATTCCTCATCACCACAAATCCGTCTTCCCAGATGGCATCTAGTAGAGGGATTGCACCCACGGTCTTTCTGGAGGATTCACAGCGTAGGAACAGGAATCCGTCCTTTTTCTATTCTGGACCAGGTTGAAGTGCTTAGCACCCCAACAGATGTTCCCCTGGAAAGATCTGACCTTGTTTGGAGGGGAGTCTCTTGATGGCTGGGATGTAGTCCTCAAACTCATCTGTTCCCCGAGTACCACATGTATTTGGGTTGGCTCCACCACAACAGAGGGCCGCAGAGCCACTGGAGCCCCAGATGCCACAGGTGGTAGGCGCTGCTGAATCTCTGTGACCAATGTGTGGAGAGTCATCAAAATATCCAAGGAGACATCACTCGGAGCTGGAGGTTTCAGAATTAGAGCATGAGGCCAGGGACTCGGAGGGGGACCGGCTGCACTAGCTGCGTGGTGAAGCCACCATGCCCCTCTTCTGGGTGTGGGAAAACGTCCTCTGTAAATTCGTCCTCCTCTTCTGAAAAATGTCAAGGCTGAAACCCAGGAGTAGGGGTTAATGCCCTGTGAGGATTCACATGGGATGTGGCCTGCAGCTGTGTGGGCTTTGGCAGAAGTGATGTTCCATCATCAGAGCCTGAGCGGTGGACGGCGAGGGAGTGGACAATCTCCGGTCTCCCGAAGACAGGGCCACCTTCGTCGTCCATGCGATGCAGACGCTATAGTCACAGTACTCATCGACGAGGAAGTTGAAGCATTCGATGACTTTACTTTTTTAGGTACCTTGCCCACCTAAGCATCCTCAAAGGATCTCGACCCCTTGCCAGAGAGACTACGCTCTTTGGGCCTGCCAACCCTGGGAGAGGCATGACTGCATACCGATGACGAGTCAGAGGCCTAATCCTACTTGAGCCATGTCACCAACCTTCGATGGCAATCCTTCCTTGTCTTTAAGGAGAAGGGCCTGCAAACGTGACATCCTTTAATAACGTTCTCCAGGTGCAGACAATAGATGCACTTTTGCTGGCGGTCCGCCATGTAGATATTCTTCTGACCGCATCTTGAGCAGGCCTTGAAGAGGCACTTCTCAGCCTCCAACATGGCACGTGCAGTAGGCCCAAAATGCAGCCTGCGTCCTTGCACGAACTGGAGATCCAACGTATGGCATGGATTTCTACCGGCAACGGTTCCCCGCTGCCGACAAGTCACAATGTTGATGGATGAAAAAATAAAAGATGAATTTTGAACAAAAATAGGCAAATAGCTCAAGAAAGTCGAGGAGCGAAATTGAGGACTCCCAACACAAAAATGTGTAGTAAAAATCTGAAGATGGCCACCAGGGGTGGAGTTAAGAAGGACCTAAGGAGGAGGTCATTGGCTGGGGCAATATGACTCAAACCGACAGCAATAGACTATGCAAGCGACAAGCACTTTTTTTTTAGCTTAAAGCTATACTGCTTTATATTACTGAGGATTCCCAGCCTGATGACAGGGTATATTCATAGCATGTGAATCCATGTAAGAGCCAATGCTGGAGAAGGAGTATGTTGCTTACCTTTAAATCCTGTTCTCCAGCATTGGTGTCTTTCATGGATTCACATGCTTTGAATATTCCCCGGCGACAGGCTGGGAATCCTTGGTAACTTTAGTATTATGGCTTTTCGACTCACTTTAGTACCCCACTATGTTCTTTTGGGTGTATTCTGTCCCAACCAATGGAACATCGAACCAGCCCCACCCAGGAGGACATCTTCAGATTCTAAACTCAGAGAAATGAGAGCTAGCATGGTGTAGACTTTCTCCCTATGGGGTGGTTGGTGGGCGCATGTGAATCCATGAAAGATACCAATGCTGGAGAACAGGAGTTACAGGTAAGCAACATACTGCTTCTCCGGCATTGGATCGTTCATGGATGCACATGCTTTGAATAGCGTACACAGCATTTTACATTCCTTCATTGGATGTGGTAAGGGAGAAAAGCATACGTTATTGAAACAGGCGTTGTAGGACAGGTCTTCTGACCCTTGCCGCTGCCTTTCCTTGTCCTTCCATACATTAGTGTTTCACAAAGATGTGCGGTACCACCCTGGTTGCTGCACGGCAAATGTCTGACAGGGGAACTCTTGCCCATAAGGCCGCTGATGAACCCACTGTTCTGGTAGAGTGAGCATGAATGGGCCTTAGTAAGGGTCTATCGGCTTGTGTATGTGCCGTTGTGATTGTAGCAGAAACCCATCTTGCAATTCCTTGCTTAGAAATAGGCCGACCCTTCTTAGGGGCTGCAAAAGCCACAAATAGTTGTGATGTGCATCGAAAATCCTTAGTCCTGTCTGTATAGAATTTCAGAACCCTTCGAAGATCTAGTGATTGCAGAGATTGTTCTGCTTGGGTAGTCGAACATCCGAAGAATACTGATAAGGTTACTTCCGCTTGTAGGTGGAATTCTGACAGTACTTTTGGGATGAAGGTACTATTTGGTTTTGGGACTACTTTGCTCTTCTCAAAACGCAGGTATGAAGGTTTAACGGATAATGCATGTATTTCAGATAGGCATTGAAAACATTTGATTGCAACCAGAAAAGCTGCCTATCAGGAAATAAATGTTATATCTATAGTAGCCATTGGTTAAAACGGCGGTCTCATTAGGGCGGATAAGACCATATTTAGGCTCCATTGCGGGGGCCCCTTCTTTAGTGGAAGTTAAGTGTGGAATAGGCCTCTCGTGAAATATTTCACTATGGCGAGCTCCGAAGAGAGGTACTCTTCCCTGCTTTTTTTGGTATCTAGAGACCGCAGCTATGTGTACCTTGATGGATGATTGCGACAAGCTGTCTTTGACTAATTTGAGAAAATATGGCAGGATCTCTTGAGGTGCTATATTGAGTGGGTCTAATTGCTGTTGAGAGCACCACTTGCAGAAACAGTCCCACTTGTAGGCATAGGACATGTTTGTGGATTGCTTTAGAATGTTTCTGCATTCTTCCGTGAGTGGGATTTGTCCAAATTCACTGATGTCAGGAGCCAGGCCTTTGAGTCGAGGTGCAGCACCTGTTGGTTGCACATTAAGAGCAAATGAGAATGGCCTAGAGAGATTGGATGCTCCAGAGATAAATGAATGAGGTCAGAGAATCAGGGTTGCCTCGCCCACGTTGGTGATATCAGAATGATTGTGCATTTGTGCGTTGTGATCATCTGCAGGACATTGCGTATCACAGGATCGGAGGGAACGCATAAGCGAAGATCCCTTGCCATGATATCGCAAATGTGTCTCCCAGAGACTGGTGGTGTGGATATCTGCTTGCGAATCAGGGACATTTTTTGTTCTCCCACGGGGCGAATAGATCAATGCTAGGTGTTCCCCATCTTGTGAAGATCTTTCTGAGTTTTCTGTCTGCCAGCTGGCAATCGTGCGACTAATTGCCAGCCCTGCTGAGTTTGTCTGCGGCCCTGTTCTTGCTTGTAGTTAGAAGCCGTTTTTGATTGCCCAGTGCCATAACTGTTGGGCTTCTGTGGAGAGTGTTCTTGATCTTGTACCCCCTATTTTTTCTTACATAATACATGGTGTTTGTGTTGTCTGTCAACACTCTGACTAACTTGTTTCTCAGTATTGGTTGGAACAGGCGAAGCGCACGTGGCGCCGCCTTTTGTTGTAGGACGTTGATATGGAGTTTGGTCTCTGCAATGCTCCAGTGGCCCTTTCCTGATAGGTGATTGGTGTGCGCACCCCATTCTATCAGTGATGCATCTGTGAAAGGTCGGCTCCGTGAATGGCATCCCCCTTGTGATGTGAGGAGGTGTCGACCAGCACCGTAATTTTTCTGTTATTAGTGGTGTTATTGGTAATTTGTCGTTCCAGGTTCCTGTCGTCTGAGACCATTGATCCGCCAGAAATTCTTGCAGCAGTCTCATCTGTAGTCTGCAATGTTAGATAAGTGGTGTGCAGGAGGACGTGGTTCTGAGAAGCTGCATGCATGTCCTTACCGATACTTTGATGCTTGGGTAGAATTTGGTTACCAGATGGGGTATTGCCCATGTCCTTTCTAGGGAAGGTCAAACCCGTCATTCGGCAGTGTTGAATTGGGCTCCTAGAAACAGTGAAGTGTTTGATGGCTCGAAGTAAGACTTGTCTGGGTTTATCGCAAAACCGAGGTGTGAGAGGGTGCTCAACACATGTTGGACTGTGTTTTTAGTTTCTGTATATGGAGGTGCTCGTATTAACCAATCATCGAGATAGTGGTATACATGGTACCCTCTCTTTCTCAGAAACGCGGCCACTAGAGCTAGGCATTTGGTGAATGTCCTGGGGGCTGAGCGCAATCTAAATGACAGGACCTTGAATTGATAATGGTTGGTTCCTACTACAAACCTTAGGAACTTCGTGTGTCCCTTCTAAATTGGAATATGAAAATATGGATCCTTGAAGTACAGTGATGCTAGGAAGTCGTTTTCCCTTACCGGCTTGATGACGTAGGTCAGGGCGACCATTTTGAATTTTTGCTTTTTGGCGCATTTGTTTTGACCTGTTAGGCCCAAAATGTGTCTGGCTTCCAGACTAGAAAGAAGCTGGAATAGGTGCCTTTACCCCTTTGGGACCTTTTCGATTGCACGATTCATCAGTAGTTTTCCTCTTCGTTTTTCAGGATGTTTAAGTGCGGTTGGTGTTGTAACCACAGTGGAGTCAGTCTTCCGTTGAACTCTATTATTTGTCCTCCCTGTATAATATCTATAAACCACCTGTCTGTGGTTATTTGTTTCCAATGTTGCAGATGGTGCTGCAAGTTGCCTCCCACCTGTTGTTGATGTTTGAACGTGGGGGCCGGAAGCGATGGGAGTTAGGCTTGCTTCTGTTGTCTACCTCTCAAGGTAGATGTCTGTCGTCTCCTTGGAGCAGTTTTGTATTCCTTTTGTTTGTAAGGGTAGGATCTTCTATTTCCTTGGTAGTATGTCTGAGATTAGGAAGACCCTTGTTGGTAGGACTTGCCACCGCTGCTTGCAGTTGCTCAGTGAAATGAGACTCCTCGAAAAGAGCAAAAAATTGTGCCACACTGTCAGAGTAGTTAACAACCTTGCAGTATCTATATCTGTCTTAATCGCTCTTAGTGCCTCTTCAATTTTGGGCTGAAAAGTTGGTCTCCATCAAAAGGCATGTCTACTACCTTCGATTGCACGTCTGGTCTGAAATTGGTGCATTTTAGCCATGCTTGTCTTCGTAAGTTTCTGCTATATCAACAGCAATGATGATAGCATGATTCGATGTGTCTTGCTCCTCTCGTAGAATGTGCAAGGCTTGTTTGCGTTTGTTCTCTGGCAAGTGTTCCAATAGCAGAGACATTCTGTTCCAGAGCTCGCAGTTATATCTGGAGATTATTGCCAGGGAATTTGTCGCCTTAACTGTAGAGGCACCTGTTGCCAAAATCTTCTTGGCAAAAGCATCTTGTTGCCTGCTGTCATTATATGGAGGTACCGTGCACTTCTGGCCTTGCGTGTTAGACTACCTACCGGCTTCCGCTGATACCACTGAGTCGGGGGTTGGTTGTAATATCAGGCAATTAGGGGACACATCTGGCACCCTGAACTTCTTTTCCAAGCAGCCTTTTAATGCTGGCTCTGAGAAAGGTCCTTTCATTAACAGCAGTCCTTCTTCCCATACGTGATCTCGAATGGGGGTGGACATCACTGTTCTTCTACGTTTCTGCATTAAATAAAAAAGGAAGAAATCATTCTTCTGTTCGGAGGGAATCAGATCAAATTTCTTGCATGCCTTTTGCACTGTAGTGTGGAAAGCGCCTATTTTTTCTGGCGTTGACTGGCGAGTCAGTTCATCAGGTTCCTTGGCCTAGACCAGTGGTCGTCAAACATTCTAGGCCTGGCCGGCCCCCCCTGAGCAAAATGTGGGCAGGCCGGGCCCCCCCATAAATAACAAACGGACAGTAGTCCAAATGGCTATAAACTATTGTGCACCATCACGGCGCCCTACTCCCAGTATAGTCCCTGGGACCCCCCACCTGTGTCATGACCCTTGCCCAGGCCCTCACTGGCAAGTCAGCCTTCCAGTTAGGGCCAGGTCAAAGCACTTAAAACCTCATCCAAGACTCTCTTGGAGTCAGTCCTGGCTCATAACCATCATGAAGACCAATATTAGAATGGGACTATTTACTTGGGACTATTTAACTTGGGGGGGTGGGGTGGGTTCAGCCAACATGGAGACACACACATAGCTCAGTTACAAGGAACTGAGCTATGCGGTCTAGTCTTTTGGGTGTGGCAGGTCTGGAACTACTTTACCTGGACTACTTTGTGTGTGGCAGGCCTGGGACTATTTTACCTGGACTACTTTACCTGAGACTATTTAAACCACACCCAAACAGCAGAACATGCTTTGCGTTATTCTGCTGTTGGCAGCGTAACGCTCACCGTCTCCAGTTCTTTGATGCCAGCTTACCTGAAACCAAGGACCTGCAGAGAGAGAAAGAACACTACGAAATTTACCTGGAACAGTATCCTGTCTTCAATCTATCTCTGACTTCAGTTCCACTCACCTGAAGGTACAAACTCCATCATCCGGCACCCCATGCATACCATAACCTGGAAAGAGGAGAAAGAAAGACAGCATTAGTAAGCGTTTACTCACGTTTCCTCCCGAATTAAGAAAGCCACACAATCCTTACCTGGCTAGTCATCTCCTGGTCAGTATCATTGCTGGAACATTACGGCGCTCGGTGAGGAACATCGCAACCTGCAAGGAGAGAAAAGACACAGGTTAGCAATATAAAAGGCGAAACAGCCCCGCCATTGCACATTACTCACCAGACAGCATCGCGCACACCGCGCCTTCGCCTACCGGCCCATGCTCATCTTCAAACTGCATGACAACATCAACATACCTTTCCATACCTAAAAGGAACCTACGGAGTCGCAGCAGGCCTGGATTCCCACAGGGGGGCTTGCACCAGTGAAGTAACTTGGGCGCTGCTCGCCCCCACATCTACGCGCTTCTGCCACGAGGAGCAGGACGGAGAATCCATCTTTTACAATATTAAGGTGAGGAGAAGGCCCAAGAGGGGAGGGAAGAGTTGAGGCCAAGGGACATGGGAAAACATAAAGACAATCTGGTATTGAATCCAGCTTCGCTATATTGCAGACCCATCTTTAACCAGAGGCATTACCAAGGGACCGGGGGAGGGTTCGATCATCCAACCAGGGCTGGGTGGCGTCCCCGTGGATACCAGGTGAGTGTAACACCTGCTCCCATCACAGTCTCTGGGCTCCTTTATCCCACTCCTACCCAGTTGCTGGTATCTCACCACCCCACCACAGACCCTGGGTCTCCCCATCGTGCTCCCACCACTGTCCCTGGGCTCCCACACCCTGCTCTCAGCACAGTCCCAGTGCCAGTGGCGGCTGGTAAATTTTTTAAGTGGAGGGGCATAAATATTTCCCGCAGATATGCTATAGCGACCAAGTGTAGCGAGGGATCCCAAACCAATCAAGGGGGGTTCAGGGGGATTTCCCCTTGGGAATTCTTTTTTTAAATAATGGGTTAAAATGTTCAATTTTAGAGCATACTTAAAAAAGAAAAATTGGGTAAAAAGCCAAATAGTTTACAATTGACGCTGAGGGGGCAGGCATGATATTTTTTTACTGGACAGCTATGATAGATGTCCAGTAAAAAGATACCATCCCTTTCCCCTGGGCCCCACAGTGCTTAACACATAACATGATTATGTGTGTATGCAAGGCGCTGGGGGGCCCAGGGGGAAAGCATGGTATTTTGTGACTGGACACCTATGATAGATGTCCAGTAAAAATAAAATACCATCCCTGTGCCATGGGCTCCACAGCACCTCCGAAGAAGAGATGATTTGGCAGTGGGTAGGGAGATTGTGCAACAAAGGCATTTTTAAAATGCCTTTGTTGTACAACCCTCCTCCCCCGACTCGCAAAATCAGATCCACGGACCAACACAAACACACACACATTCACACAGCAGTCATACAACAAGCACTTCATCCTTCACACAAGCACCCATCATCATACACTCACTCATAACACAAGCATACCATCATCCATACACATATTTAAATAAAAGATAAATGAAAAAAAACCCTGGTCCTGAAGTTTCCTCCCTAGGACTCCAGCTCCTGCATAATGAACAGGAATCGGGAAGCAAGAGCTTCCTGTTTCCTGCCCATGCGTGCAGGGGCCTGCGTGTGGGTGCAGAAACGCCCCGTTCCAGGCTGCTCTGTCCGTATGTGCAAGGAGACGTAGGAGCTCCCCTTGCACATACAGACATTCAGTTCCCTAGCCAGCATTTCCAATGAGCTATGCAAGGCTTGCGAAGCAAAACGCCCCACCCTTGAATGGCTCAGTGAGCATGTGCAGCTGTGGAACTGAACTGTCAAAGGGAAACAGTGTTGCCTTTTGACAGTTCAGTCGGCCCAGGAGCAGTCCCTCAGCTGTAAAAAGCAGCTGAGGGAGTGCTCAGTGTTCCTCTGGGCTGGCTCCTTGGCCCTCCATAATAAGTGAGGGGGCCACTGGGTTCATGCCACCTCACCCATTATGAATGAGCCGGCAGGCTCGGACTGGCCTACAGGGCGGTAGGGCAATGCCCAAACAAAAATTGCTAGTGTGGGCCAGTTTTTTGGGTCAAAATGGGCCAGTTTTTTAGCCAACGTGGGACAGTTTGATGAGTTACTACATTATGCAGCTAGTAGTTTTGAACATTGTTACTGAATAAATATTCTTTAAATATCACAATTTGCTTATATTTTGGTAGAAAACACGCCTTTGGGTACTATTCAAACAGTCTCTCACTAAAGGAATGAATTGCCATTTGCAACGTGGCCCACTCTTTCATTGGTGCCCGAGACAGTTTTATGTTCCAGTCAGACCTTGTGAGCCGGCCCTGCCCATTTCCTCAATGTTTTTTTTTTTTTTTAAATTTCAGGCTGGGAACTCATGCAGGCCTCCCCACCCCAGGGAATGCAGCCGTTCCCCCCCGGGGGGGTGCACTCCACCGTTTGAAGATCTCTGGTCTAGACCAATGTCTGTGTCCTCCCTGTCGTCTAGTTGTGGAGAGTGGCAGGCAGTAGTGTCTGTTTCTCTATTATCGCTGTCGTCGTCTGTGGTGGACGAGTGGAGTTCTCCCTCTTTGTGGTCATGATGTGGTGATAGTATTGGTCTTGGAGAAGAGCCTTGTGTTCTCACCTGGCTTTCTGATCTATTTCTCTGCCGATGTATCATTGGCGTGATTGGTGGTGATCTTGTACGCCTAGTCGGTGTATCTTTAGAGTGATTGCTTCTCTGTTCTTGTGGCCATTCTATGTCAGAATTTTGAGGAATCCCAGAGGAACCCGCTATATCGTCAGGCTTGTGTGGTTGTGCCTGCCCAGATATGATATATGATATGATATGGCATTTATAACGCACCTGTACATAAGTGTTTCTAGGAGCCAGTGGTAGTCTCTTATGTAACTGTTGGGCTAGAGACTGCAGTGTGGTCAATATTTGCAACGATAATAAAGATTGCCGGTTAAGCAGTGGTTTCGCCGTATGTGGCAGGTGTATTGGTGTTGGTATTGAAGAGACTGAGAACAATGATGGCTCCCTTATTATGGGTTGATCATCAGTTTCCTTGGGTGACCGCAAGTTTTTGAATCCTAGTTTTATAACTATTGTTTTTTCTTCTGTTATTACAGATCCTTCAGCAGCCTCTGATTCCTTTGCATCTGGCTTCAGTGGTTGTTTTCCACTGGATTTGTGTGTTTTGTGTTGTACTGACCGTGATTTCTCCAATTCTGCTTCTTCAGTGTCTTTCTCGCCGTGTTTTCCCATTTTTTATGTGTCCGTCGACAATGACCTTTTAGTGGTCTTCTTCGTCGCCTCGTCGAAGATTGTATTGCTATTGGAGAGTAACGGAGTAGGGACATTCCCTGGACTGTCAATGTTGTCCTCGTCATTGTTTCCATTGCCTTAGACTGATTAGTCGGTAGAGTCATTGTCGACACGGTTGCCGTCGACGGGCGTGCCGTCAATGCTGTCGTTGTCGAGAACCTGGTAGTAACTGGTCTGACTATCAACAGGGTGGTCGTCAATGTTAACGATGATGATGCTGTTGACCAGTGTTTCTTGACCACAGTCGAGGAGACAGTCGTGACCCCTGACGAAAAGATGATGTTGGGATTTCAGAAAATTACAGGTTTCTGGAAGTATTTGCAAGGATTTTAACTTTTTCTTAGGAGAAAATGTCTCAAGGACTCCTCAGCACGATGTGCGGTTGGAATCTGAAGATGGCCTCCTGGGTGGGGCTAGATACTCGACGTCCCATTGGTTGGGACAGAATGCACCCAAAGGGACATAGATGGGCTACTAAAGTGAGCCTAAAAGCTTTATTACAGTCTAGATTATTAAAGTTACCGAAGATTCCCAACCTGTCAGCGGGGAATATTCAAAGCATGTGAATCAATGAAAGATCCGATGCTGGAGAAACATGGTGTCCATGTCAGATCATACTTCACATTAAACTTTTTTTTAATTAAAACTGTTGATAGTAAAGTACAAATTCTGATTAAATTAACATGACAAAACCATCTCTGGCAGCATTATGCTTGGTATGTATAATAAAACACACGTGAGACTACCTTGGTAAAGCTAAAGCCAAGATTAAATCAACTGTAGGTACGATTACCAGTGATATGCATAATGAAGATAAAGCATTATTGATTAGTGTGACTGTGGAGACATAAAATGAGGTAACATGCTAACGCTGCATTTGCGAACATCACTGGAAGGAATAGAGTCAGGTAGCATAGCTCAGTGACAAGTGGGTAGTATAGCTGAGTGGCAACACGCTCGTCTTGGAAGCAAGACAAACGCAGAGCGACACAGATTTGAATCTCTGGTCCACACTTAGAAACCTCTTCGGTATGAAGCGGGTTATGAAAAAACAATTATAAAGGTTGAGTTACTGTGGCATGCTATAAATGAGATCAGACATGTCAGGTAGCAGTTGAACGTTTGTCACACTACAAGTGAGAACCCTATTGACAGTGTTAAAACTGATAGCATGACAGCAAGTTGTATGTCCGACTATTGGCTGCATTACCGGAACTCAGAGGACAAGGCATGCTACAGTGTAGACAGCACTAGACAATTAACAACAGCAGGGTAAGGGATGTCAGGGCATTTCACTTGGTCAGTCAGATGTTATGTTGCTAGATTAGAAGACCAGCAGCAAGATAAATCCTAAAATGTTTCATAATAAACTTTTTCTTTCATTGCAAGGAGCTGAAGATTCTGGTTGATTTTGATGACAATGGATACCTTCTTCAGATATTCACCAAACCCATGCAGGACAGACCCACCCTTTTCCTGGAGGTCATACAGCGATACAACCATTCTGTGAGTATCTAAGTTTTTAAGAACCCATAAACACGCATCTGCTTTTCCCAGTCGAAATGCTGGTGAGGCAGACAACAACAGTAGGACTCCCTCATAGCTCTTTCCTTGACACACTGTGCTATATCCTCTACACCTCCTTGTTTGGAAAGCTCATCTCATACTTCAGATTCTAGCATTGCATCTTTGCCGCAGGTTTTCTTCTTGTTTCTCTACCACACTCCATTAACAGCTGTTCAAAGAGTCTGTCACTAGATGGTGCAAGGCTAACTCATACTTAACTCCAGCTGGCTGACCTGGCCCTGGCCAGGCTGACCTCTTTCCTCTCTGATCGACCCTCCCAGGTTGAACTTGGGTCCTTCCTTTCCTCTATCTCACTCTCTACCTGTGGTGTTCCCCAGGGGTCCAACCTCTCTCCCTGGCTTTTCAACCAGTGCATGGCACCTCTTGCCCACCGCATTGCTGCTCTCTGCTCCAACTTTCAGTGCTATGCGGATGACACTCAGCTTGTTTTCAGGCTCCCCTCTGCCACCTCATCTCCTTGTCTCATCTCTGACTGGCTGTCTACTATTTAGGAGCGGTGTGCTGCCAATGATCTCTGCCTTAATGCCAGACCTGCACCCTCCTTTCCTGTCACTCTCTGGCCGGCCTCCCTTGGCCCCCTTCCTGCTCCCACCTGTGAGGCTAAGAACCTCGGGGTAATCTTCGACTCCACACTCTCCTTTTCTCCTCATATCTTTGACTTCTCCTAGAAGTTAAACTACCAACAGCACCTCCTCAGAGGTATTCTTCCTTTCCTCTCCTTCCCCAGAGGCTCACTGTCTCTAGAGCTCTGGTTCTCTCTAGGCTGGACTACTGCAACAGCCTCTTTCTAAATCTGCCTGCTTCCACTCTCCACCCTCTGCAACTCATCCAGAACAGGACTGCGAGACTTGTCGTTGGCCTCCAGCTCAGGGATCATATCTCTCCGGCACTGAAATCTCTTCACTGGCTCCCAGTGGCTGCAAGGATTAAGTTCATGACCCTCTGCATTGTCCACAAGGCCTTCTGGGGCCTGGGACCTCAATACCTCCAACTCTCTTTTCGTAAATACCTTCTTACTCAAGCTCTCCGCTTCTCCACCTCCAACTCCCTCAGGGTCAGACGCTTCTCCAAGCAACAAGTTGGGGGTAGATCTCTTTCTTCGGCTCAGGCCTTCCTCTGGAACAGCCTCCCTGCCTCTCTGAACCTTGAGGAGAACCATCTCCGGTTCCGTAAGCACCTCAAAACCTTCCTCTTTGCTTCCGTCTTCTCTCTTTCTCTCCCCTGCTGATTGCCTTTCTGTTACTGCACTGGTGATCTGACTACCCTCTGATTTCGTGCCCAGGTCCTTGCCTGCCCGGTTGCACACCCGCACTGCCTCCAGGCAACCCTTACACTTGGGTCTGTATCTGTAAACCAACAGTCCACCTACCTGCACTTATTGGACACCTGCTGTCTGCACGTACCCTTGCATCTGCCACCTGCTGGCCGCACTTCTTGTTATTGTGATCTCATGTACAGCACTGCCCCCCGCCCCCTCCCCTGGCACTTTTCCCCTCCTTTCTCCCCTGCATTTGCGCAATCTCAATGTCACCTGGCCTAGTAAACTAGTTGTCCCTGTCCTCCCTCTGTTACCCCTCCATTGCCTCGTTGCGCCTTCAAACACTTGTGTATAGGATCATCATAAATGCCATATCATATCAAAATAGGGTTTGGCTCTACTACTAACAATGCCATTCTGAAGCTGCTTAACATCTTGAAAATCTTCACTCTTCTCTTCAGCCTCACCTACTGTACCTGGATACCTTCCAAATACATGTACCTGTAACAGTGCTTCGATGCCTTTGGACTGTTTGTGCGTTTTATAAATTAAATAAATAAATAAAATACTGTGTTAGCTTCTTCCTGTGCCTTATGTTCTACTCCTTTCCCCTAAACAAAATGATCAACTTTGCAACTCACACTTTGTACAAACTCCCCTGCTCTTTTTGCACCTCTCTCTATGCAACACCAGTACTCTTCAAAGGGCTGAATATAGTAGTCTAGCACAGCCGATCTATGCCAATTATCAAGGGCTGATCATTCAATCTTAAAATAGGGTGTCCAGTTATTGTCTATGTCGCCCAAGAGCTGTGCCACCTGGTAATAACTGCTCTCTCTAGTGTGAAGCAGTTTGTTAACTAATATTCGCTGCTCTCTTTATGCTGTTATAGGCATGTAATAGTTGGAGGGTCTGTTAATCAAGCCCCATGGTAAATGGTTATAGTTGGCTTGTCTGTTTTGGAAGCCCTGCACTGCTGGTAATGGCTGTCATATTTCTATTGTCAAATAGCCGTGCCTGTTAGTAACAAGTAGCTGTCATTTCCCTGCGCCTCCATCCAGTGTCAATGGCAGGTGTGAAGTGACATACTTGTGCAAGCTGATTATTCATAGCTGACATTTGCTGAAGCATTGTGCAAGCTTCCGATGGCTGCCTTGTCTCTGTAAGCCTTGTGCCAGTTGACAGTTCCATCTGTGCCCGCTTTTAATGAATAACTCTTCTTCTGGAAGCATTGTGTTGGCAAGCAATTCTTGGCCTTTCTCTGCGGAAGGCCTATGCAAGTAGATTATGGCAGCAGGTAAGGTCTAGCAACTTTGGTGCATGGAGGCTGAATCAATGGACTAAAGTTCCTGTATTACTACAGGTTAACTCTAACCATCTTTGTTTATCAAAGCAAATTAATTACTGACCTCCTGCTCTTCTGGGTGCCCATGCCAGTAGGCAGTGGGCAACCACTCTCTAAATGGGTGGACTTTCTCTATTGCGGGAATTCTGTGTAAGCTTGTAATAGATGGTCTCAGCTGTGTAAGATGTGTGCCAACTGGTAATGGCTGACCATTCTGTTAAGAGTGTCACATGTCAGCTAGGATAGGAGACATTACTCAGTTCTGTGGTTGCTCTATCTTAACCCTAATCAAACAGGCTGTCCTTAAGCATTATTTGACTCATTTAAATGTGGTTGAGGAAACAAGGCACGATCTTAGAAGGAGAGCATGGTAGACAAGACTGCAGGATAACACATTACGTCGAATAAATAAATGTTTACACAGGAATGTGAAGATATATATTATATTAATTTGTGTTTTTTGAGTATGGGGGTGCAGTCTACAGGTAAGTAATTTGGGCGTAGAAGGTTTTGTGAACGGAGGATAGCACAGAGGAAACGCGCTGGTCTTGGAAGCAAGACCACGCAGGGCAACAGAGGTTTGAATCCTGGATTCGCATGTGGAAACCAAACTCAGGTATGGAATTTGGCGCATTATAAAAAACCAATAAATTAAAATAAATAAATGTTGCAGTCTTTACTCTCTCAGATAGGCCCCCCTGCAAGATCAACCAAGGCTTTAGGGATAGTTAGTTATCATAGGTTACAGCAGGGTACAGCAAGGCTTGTATTCCCTTAACCGTGAGTTAGTCTTCTATCGGTAAAAGTGGAGGAGTCAGGGGGCTTCTATCTGACTAGGCGGGAAACTTGTCCTGATACTACACAGTGTGACATTTTCCACATGGTCGTGGGATTTTGGCAATTTCTGACTTTGTCAGTCAGTTCTTGGGTCCCATGAAGGGAACAGTGAACAGCGACAGACTTTGTGTTCTGGTGGTTCAAAGACAGTTCAGATGCAGCTGCCAAAGAACTTAATTCAAGAAAAGCTGTGAAATTGTTGAGTATGTGGTTATTCAGAGGAATAGGGACTGCACAAGCTGGGGTGTGGTGCACTGTCCAATTTGTTGAAGATGCAGCCTTAGTGGCTAGGTTTGCAGTAAGTAGAACTCTTTTTCTCTTCCTCTGTTACGCTCACCTGGCTCCCACAGGGGCGTCGATCTGAACTGGACAGCTGCGGCCTCCACCAATGTGACGCGTAGTGCCGAGATGACGGACTGGACTGGCACACCTAGCTTCGTTTGCTTGGCCCGTAGGAATGTTCTTCTGCAAATGGAGAAAGGGAATTAACCACCCGTGGAGTTGAGCGTTAACCCTCCCCCACTCCCGCTGTTCTCCCCACTGATCACCTTTGATGTCCCCTCTTATAGTCTCACCTGATGGTTTGGAAAGCTGAGCTCTCCATCCTGCATTGAGCACAGGGGCGCGTTGAAGACCAGTTGCTTCACTGGCTCGAAGGAATTGGTGAGTTCCAGAACAATATTGACTCTGAGATTCCCGGCAAGATGCCGTAAGTGTGTAGTTCGTAAGAGTTCAAATGTCTGACTTTCACTCTTGTCTGATTCCTTGCAGGTTGCAGCTTGACCCTAGTGAAGAGTTCCTCGTGGCAACCAGTAATATTCAGGTAAGGATTTCTATTATCAAACACAGTTCGATAAAATAATGTCAATATGTAACCTGTTGCTTTCTCCCTTATTCAGGCGCTGAGAGAAAATATGAAGTCTCGGGGAATAATGCCTCCAGCGGTAAAATCAGGTAAGTCTATTGTGGTGAGGAGGTTTCCCCTTGTTTGTCCCTTTGTTTCACCTCGCTGTCCTTTTGTTTCCTCTTAGGGGCCGGGGTTCGGCGAGGATACAGTGGAAGCTGCGCCGACCCGTGAAGAGGAATAGTACCCCCGGTGGTAAAATCAGGTAAGTCTATGGGGGGTAACTAATATTGCCTCTGTGTATTCCCTTGGCTCACCTTGCTGTTCTTGTCTTCCCCTTAGGTGCCGGAGTGCGGCGGGAGCATGCAGAAGGATGCGGTGGAATGTGAAGATGCTGCGAAGGCCGGTGAGTTCAGCGCGGCGCTGCTGCAGGCGAGGCGACGCGCATAAAATAACTTCTTTCTTTCAGCTCGAAGGCGCGATGGATTGGGAATTCAGGTAAGGATCAAAGATATTGCTCTTGTTCTAACCTTTTCTCCTTCTCTCCCCTTTTTTCTAGGAGCTCCGGCCTCGAGGCGGGCGTGGCAGAAGACTGGATGCAGACTTGCAGGCACGGTGAGCGTTGCGCTGCTAGATGCAGAATAACGCGAAGTGTATGCTGCTCTTTGGCGTGGTTTAAATAGCCCCCAAAGTAGTCCCAGGTAAGTATTCCTCCCCAGCCCCACCCGAGTAAAAAAATAGTCCCTTAGGTAAAGTAGTCCCTTCCAAGCCTCCTTTGGCTTGGAGCTCTTGCAGCATGGTCTGCATCAGGTGAGTTTGCAGCATGGTCTGCATCAGGTATGTTTTAATCTATGAGCCCATATGAGCCTGGCGCCATAGGCGCCAGGACTGCACCCAAATAGCCCCTACCAGGGTTTGTTGGGTTTGCTTAACTTGGTCTGGGTCCCCTGGGAATACATCATGACATCCTCTCCAATTTGGGGTCCTCTTCTATTTCCTCTTAACACTTGTGCCCTACCTGCTATTATCTGTTCTCTGGTCTCTGTGAGAAACCAAAGGGTGTCTCACTTGCTGGTCCCGGAGGATCTCACACTCAGATGGCCAGGGCACAGCCATCACCTTTGGATCCAGACCTTGGGGGTGGACCAGTGTGGGAGGATCACCTCGGTGGGGGATCTTTGGGGAGTGGGGGTGAGGCAACCGATGGTGAGATGCGGTATCCCCATCTTTCCTGTGCCCATACCCCATCCTATTTTATAGGACTTTCCCACGTTGCAACACCCCCCCTTTCTACACAAACACTGGGCAGAGGAAAAGGACAAATGCGAGTAATAAAGAGTCTAACACTTATATATCTCATTGGACATGTCCCATTAATCAGGTCAGGCAAAATCAGGCACTTGACTGACTGTAATCACATACATCTGATATCCATTAGCTCCCCCCACACAGATAAAAGGCGGAACATAGAGACACTCTGAGCAAGGTGAGACACGAGAAGGAGCAGATCTTCCGGGGCAAAGGTGAACCCACTGGAGCAGGACGACCGATCGAGGGACCAGAGCGAAGGGTAGAGAAACCCTGAAGGTCCCTGCATGAGGTTGCGGCCTCCGGGAAACCACACAGGATACGTGGAGAAAGCCAAATCCCAGTCAAGAAGAAACCTGCATTGTGTTTCAAGGAGGCCAGCGACCCTTGTGGTTAAACGACAGAGTTGGTGAGGCGAGGCCAAGCCTGTGGTATCAACCTTCACCGGTGAATGAAAGCCGCAGAGACAAGAAAGGAATGCACACAACCGGTGAGTTAGCGAAAGACAGAAAAGGCTGGTTTGTGTCAAGGAAAGATTGAACCCCAACAGTGTATCTCACAATTGAAGGTTGCGCGCATGCTGATGAGACGCAAAAGAAAGCAAACCAGTAGCAAACTTTTGAGTTACCGATAACTGTGAATCCAGTGATACAGAGTAGGGGAGTGATCAAGCAGAAGGAAATAGCCCACTCGAAAGTCTCCACGCAATGTTTAATGTCTTGTTATAAAGCGGCAAAGTGAACGAACTCTGAAATGCGAAACGGTCAAGATTAACCAGACGAAAGGGGAAGTTAAAAGGTGATTGCTTTAAGGGGAAGATTTCTTTGAACTTTTCTGATTGTGGTATTGAACTACCAAGACCAAGAGAATCTAGGGCAAATAGCATGCAGAAGAGCTGAAGTGAAAATCAAAGTGGTCCTGCGGAGGTCTACAGTAAATGCCTTGCACATTCGAAAGTCTTCCACATCAGTAAAAGGTTTTGTTGAAAGTTCCGAGCCCGACTGAGGGAGACCAGAAACATGAAATAAGTTAGGGGAAGGGAACCCCTAAGGGATGTGAATAAAGCGTGAGGAAGGGAACCCCTGTAAGTGCTGTGATTATGAGGTCCGAGCCCGGCTCAGGGAGATCTACGTTGAATCAGGTACTTTATGTTGAGAGGTCTGAGCCAGACTGAGGGAGACCTATGTGAATTGTTCATACCTTGAGAGGTCCGAGCCTGACCGAGGGAGACCTACTTGAACTCTTGTTGAATTGTGAAAGAACTTTTAGAAAACTTGAATAAGTGACTTTAACGTGGAATGCCAAGCGGGCCTCGACTCATGTTTTGAACTGCCTTATTTTGATAACCTGAGCCAGTGTGTGTCATCCTGTTTACGGGGCCGCCTTAATCATGCTGTCTAATGTGGGGAGGAGAGCTGACTGAGGCACCTTTATCCTTTGTTATAACATTGACTCTCCTTTGCATATACATCCCCCTTTACACACTTTTTGTATAAGAGACAGGGCAGGCATTAGATTGTGTTAGTATGGGCCATTTTGATTTGACACATTGGCTAGGACTGTGTTTTCTTTATTATTTGATGGTAGAGACTACTCCCATCATAGCTATAGGGCAAAGTAGGAGTTTTTCCAAACCCCAAGAATTTAATCAAGGTTTTGAAACTTGTAACTCTTGTGTCAGTGGCATACTTGTGATACTGTGCCCCCCTTACAATCTCTCATGCCATTTTTATTTTGGGGTGCATTTCACTTTATTACAGATTTTAAACACCAGAAATTCCAAAGCATCATATAAATTCACAACATAAGAAAAAAACTACAAAGAAAGAAAGCTTTATCCCCACAAACCCACCATCCACACCCCAACACGGATGGACACATAACCTTGTAGTGCTGGTCGATATCACAATATGAATAATTAGATAGTGCCTGGAGACAGTTTTAAGTCATACTACACTCCACAACCAAGTCCCGGGGAGGGACCCCATTTGAGAACACCCTTAACCCAACTTAGCATAGCATCCTACTTTTGCAAAAACAGCAGCCACTCCATTTCCCTAGAGGGTCGTACGTCATGGAGCATCCCTGTTATGTTCTCCATCTCGTATATCTCCATTGCCTTATGTGCCCCTTCCCTTCCCTTTCACTTGGAACAGTATCCCTCTTCGAGCCAATAGTCAAGCAAGCCCTTGCTGCCAGCAAGGAAAAGTGAACCATGTGTGGTAAGGACCTCCATCCCCATCCTTCTCCTCCAAACAGAACCAATATTGGATCTAAATCTCTCCGATCCCCATCCACCTCCCTTTTCCGCCCAAGCACCTCCTTCTAATAACCTTAAACCTTGACACAGGCCCACCACATATACTCCCTCACCACAATTCCTCCAACACCCAGGACATATGGCAGGAAACATCTTACACCATACTGATCCCTGTGGCCATCTATACAATAATTTTATCACATTAAGCTTTTTAGCAGGAAATTGAAGTTCTATGCACCCAGTGCACATTTCCCCCCACAATTCTTCATCTAAGTCCATATTCAGGTTTTGTTCCCATCTACATCTCAAACCCATCGCCTCTCCTACCTTAGCTAGCAACTGTGTTCGATAAAGACCAGAAATAACCCCCGTTGGTGAGCGGCATGTGTTTCGTATGCTCTGCAGGTATGTCAACTCTCTCTGAACAGCCTCCTTCCCTTTTTGTGCTATAGCACGCCCTTTAGTTGCAAATACATGAAAATGGACAGTCTAACTATATTAAGAGGTTCCTTCAGCTCCTGTATGGATATAAATTCTCCATTCACCTACAAATCTCTGACCCTCTCCACACCCGCCTCGAACCAGGGCTGGAATCTGAGAGGGTCTGGTACATATCATCCCGTATGTAGGGGTGTGGGTGGCATATGTGACTCCAGTTAGCCACCACCAACATCAGCGTATGCTTTTCCCAAACATCCCAATATATACCTGCAACAGAGGGCGCCACAATCCTCTTTGGTATCATTTTAGGGACCAATGAAATTCTCAACAAACTCCCCCCCAATACAAATCCTTCAACATCGACAACTCCACCATCACAGTCTCCAAGACTGTTAAAACCTTAGGTGTTCACCTAGATGCCTCACTATCTATGTCTCGCCAGGTCAACGCCATAGCCTCTTCCTCAGCACTCACCACCAAGGTGATAAATGCTGTCAAGCCTTTTCTCTCCACTAAAAACTGCCTGTCCATCGCCAGAGCCACTATAGGTTCAAAACTAGACTACTGTAATGCCCTGTTCCTAGGCACCTCCGCCCACAACCTAAAAAAACTCCAAATCACGCAAAACAACGCACTCCGGGCAGCGCTGTCCATTCCAAAAAGAGAACACATCTCCCAAGCAAGGAAAGATGCTCACTGGCTACCCGTGAAGGAACGCATACTTTTCAAAGCCATGACCATCACTCATAGATGCCTCTCCCTGGATGCCCCACCCTATCTCGCAGAAAGAATCACACCGAAAGCCTCCATCAGACCCACCAGAGCTCACCGCACCAACATGATTGATGTCCCCATGTTTCAAAGATCCAGGGCGGGAGGAACCAGCTTCCAACACTTCGCACCTAAAAACTGGAACTCCTTACCTACCTCACTAAGGAACGAAAAATCATACCACACCTTCCGTAAAAACCTCAAAACCCTCTTATTCCGCTAAAGTCCTCCACATGCACATTCATGCTTGCATTGTAACCACAGCATAGCATAACCTCTAAGCTCAATGTTTATTACCATTGTGAAACGTACTCTGTAACTCGGTTTACATCTGTAAACATATTCCTATGTTTGTGTTCAAGACTAAGTCTGCTGTAACAGCACCACGATGCCCCAGGGCAGTTTTGTGCACTTTATAAATGCAAATAAATAAATAAATAAATAAAATTTTCCATGGGACCCACAGCCATTCCCTAATGGTCGCCAGCTTCAGCAAATCATTCTCAAGACCTACCTATTGTTTCCCCATGCCCCCTCTCAAATGTGGCAACATTTCTCTCCTTTGTGCTGCCCTATAATAACACTCCAGGTCCGGCAGAGCCGCTTCACCATGTTCCTTCGGCAAAATCAAAGTATTATGGGCCACTCCCTGCTTCTTTCCATCCCAAAGGAATGGCAAAAACTGAAACCCAACGTCCCAAAACACCCATTCGAAGACCCTCACCGGGAGCATCAGAAGTAAATACAATATTTTCTGGAGGAGAGTCATCTTCACAGCATTCATTCTCCCCATTCACAAAAGTAAGTTGGGCCCAGGAAGCCAAACCCTCATAAAGGCTGGTCAAAAGGGCTGGATAATTTGCCTCATAATTCCCCCATTGTCCTAGTAATCATCACCTCCAAAATCTCCACCCCCCGTTACTCCAAATCTTAAATCCCCTCATCTGCGCTCCTACCGAATGGAAAAATAATCGAGCTCCTGTGTTTACCTTAAACCCAGATAGTACCCCATATTCACGGATGACCCAAAACCCCCCCGGAACTGACGTAACAGGGTTACGGAAATGCAACAGGACTTCACCCGCATATAAACCCAATTTGTACTCCTTGTCTTCAGCTGCAATTCCCCCAATAGCTGCCGCACCTCTTATTTGCACCGCTAAAGACTCCAACGATAAAGTGAGCAAGATCAGGGACAACCCTGCCTCATACCCCTCTTCAAATTAAAAGAGGTAGAGCTCCTTCCATTCACTACCATCTCTGCCGTCAGCTCCAGGTGCAATGCCCAAATCTACCCACGAAACCAAA
The DNA here is from genome assembly GCF_040938575.1 of Ambystoma mexicanum. Lineage (NCBI taxonomy): Eukaryota > Metazoa > Chordata > Amphibia > Caudata > Ambystomatidae > Ambystoma > Ambystoma mexicanum. The sequence goes on from NC_090931.1 coordinate 375,572,640, forward strand.
CCTTTGCCGGACTTAGAAAAGAAAAACCCAATCCCCCCGATCAAAGGCCTTCTCAGCATCAAGGAACATGAATACCGGATTGCCCACTTGACTCTGGCATGCACCATTAAATTCAAAGTTTTCCTTACAGTTTCCACACCCTAACGACTCAGACTGAACGCCAATTGGTCCGTATGCAGCAAGCGTGGCAACAGTTCCTCCATCCCAGAAGTCAATGTTCAAGTGAAGTTCTTCTCATCTGCATTCAAAAGAGAATGGGGCAATATGAAGCACAACATGCAGGATCTCTCCCTTTCTTATGGATTACCAATATCAGGGCCTTACTTAAAGAAGTAGGAGTGAGTCCCGTCTTTAGGATATTGTTGAAAAGTATCACCAAATTGCGTGAGAAGCACTTCAGCATGGTGCTTATTAAAACCAATGCTGAAATCCTCGTCCACAAGAGCTTTACCTGCTGGCATCTTGCCAATCACTAACCTAACCTTCTCAGTGGTGATTAGAGAATCAAGCTCCGATCACTCCTCCACCGTCAAAACTGGCAGGACAATCCCGTTAAGGTATTTCCGCACCACTTCCAAGCTCCCCCCTCCTTCACTATCATATAACGTTGTATAAAATTTTGCAAAGCTCTCTGAAATCCCCTCCAAAGTTATGAACATAAGATTCTACACCTCATGTATCTTATCCACCCTTTCTCTCTGCAATCTGGCCACTGACATTGCCTTCGACCTTGTCCTCTTTCTCATAAAAAGCCGATTTGAGAAATTTCAATTTCCTGACTGTGTCCCCCACGCCCAGTGATTTAAGAGCCAAATGTTTTTGTTTAAGCTCCAAAAGTGTCTCCTCCATGCCCACACCACTATTATGGAGGTTGCCCTCCAGCCCCCTTAACTCTCTGTCCTCAGCACAGTTCTCACCCTCTTCTTCCTAGCACCCTTCCTAATTAGCACACCTCTCCATGTCGCTTTAGCTGCCTACCACATTATAAGCATCTCCACTCCATAATTTCCTTATCTAGCTGTTCCCCAAAGACTCAATCCCTCCAAAGGGGGTCATTGCACCTCCATTTCGTATCACAATGATTAAGACCCATAATCAAAATATCCATAACTACCAGATTGTGATCCGACAATCCCACCGGCCTTATCTCACTGTCCAATATTCTGTCCACAAACGCTTTGCCCATCAATAAGTAATCAATCCTGGTATATGTACCATGGAGGACAGAGAAGAAACTGAAACCTCTACGCTGAGGGTACATTTATCTCCACAAATCTGTGAGTACTCTAACGTCAAGAACCTATTGAAATCCTTCCTGCTCCGTGAAGCAGGCTGGCCACTGAATTTTCCCAGTGTGTGTCTATCCCATCCGGGATCCGCCCATGAAGTAAAGTCAACCCCAATTCACGTCATTTCTCCATTCAGAGCCGAGACACAGAACAAAGCTTGCCCACTGAAGATGATCTGTCCCAGATTGGGGGCATAAACCAATGCTGCCACCACCACATTAACCCCTCCCAGTTCCCCCTATACTGTAAGCAATCTCCCTTCCATAGAGGAGAAAACCTTTACGATCGAGAACTTCAATGTCTTATGAAATAAAATACCAACCCCACATTTCTTAGTGTCCCCGAAAGCGCACGGAGACTCACCCACTCTCCCTCCCTCAACCCTTCATTCCTCCCCCAACTTCATCCTAGTTTCCTGCAAAAATAAAATATCCACCCGCTTTCGTAAACTCACATGAGACAAATGATCTCTTCATGTGGGAATTCAGGCCCTTAACATTCAGCGAGCCCACCCTCAGGCTCCCCCCTTTGAATCCACCAAACCACGAAACTGCCATCTCACTGCCATGTACGCTTCACTACGTCCGATCCACCCCAGCACCGCATTCCGCACACCCCAGCTCCCCCTAATGTAAATCACCCCACAACCCATCCAGCTGAACCCCAACAAACCTCCCCAACAATATAACTCCCAAAAACACATTGCAAAACATAACCCTGCTGCAATCCCCGAGATGCCCATGTTATAACATGGGCCACCAGAATCCCCCACTTTCCTGTCAGACACAAGCCGTAACACACTTCCTCTCAGCTGCGAAATTATCCCACCTGCAGAAGCCCAAAGTCTCAGTTCCAGCCATGTTCGCCCTGCATGGTCAAAGGCCAAGATAAAATAAAACTCTATCCCTTTCCTGGTAAGGGAGTCCCCAACCTGACAATGTCCTCCCACTTCGCCCCCTTTTTTCTTTGCATCAGCCCCTTGGGCAGATTCCGTTTGCCCTCCGGTCCAGCAGCCGTAGCCATCTCATCTCCAGGCCGTTTGAATTGTGAAGATGCTCCAATGCCTGTGCGGCCTCCTTCACCTTTGTGATACAACATTCATACGTTCTATACTCCGAAAAGTAATGCAAAAGGGTAAGTCAAACGGCAGGGAATCACCTTGGAGGAAAGTCAAAGTGTGAGTTGACAGCAGTCCATCCTCCTAGACAATGTCAGGCCTGACAGGTTTTGAAACACCCTTAACGTATCCGTCTCAAATATCACCTCCTAGTGAGATTTAGCTCTAGTCAAGACTGCAGCTTTAGCCACATAACTGTCAAACCGTACGACAACCGATCCCGAACCCCTAAAAGGGAGCTTACCCCCTCTGTGAGCCTTGTCTATCTTAACGTCTTTCCCTCCTTCCTCCTTGAAGAGAATATTAACAATATCCTTGATCTTCCTTTCCATGTCTGCTGGTGTTTTCCCATCACGTTCCCTCAGTACTCCTCTCCCGATACTCCAAGTCATCTATCAGCAGCAAGATCTCCTCTTCTCTAGTCTCCAGGCCCGTAAGGCTTGCATCGAACTTCATTATCACCGGATCCACATTTAGATGATTATTTACCATGCTTTCCATTCCTCCCTCAATGTTATACACCCTTCCTCTCAAGTCTGCAATGGATGCCTGTATGACCCCACGCAGAGCCTTAATCTCCTGCAGGATACCGCAAATATCCTCCTTGGTAGCTAGGGTAGTGTTCACTGACTGTTGCAGACACACCCGCAGCATCTGGGCACCCTTGGAAGCCATCCCTGAGGTCTTCCTGAACCGCTGCAGGGAGGAGATCAGTTCTCTGATGCCGGAGACTTGTGGCTCCAGGTTCTAACCGAGGGGTGTGAAGTCCAATGCCAGAGGAGCGCTACAACACAAAAAGTCACCCAACACCAGCGCCACCAAACCAACCACTGCACAGTACTTCACTAAAATGGTGTTTTTCCTCACTCCTGATTATGCGGTGCATACCATAGGCAGACGAACCTGAGGGAGAGACACTGCGCCCCAGGGGCGTTGCTAGGTTTGTAAAAGATCTGGGACTAGAGCCCATTGTAAGCTTGGACGTCACATAACTACAAGATATGAACGAACGCGCCGCGTTGCGATTTCATGCGTTAATATTGCAAACTATAATGCTCAAAGTGCTCATTCTCATTTGAAAGATTTGCCACTCCAAAACCTGAACATTCATCCAGTAGTGCTATGTAATACTTTATGAGGTTATATAAATCAAAGAAAAGCCTTTGGACAGGACAGTCAAAGACTTGGCGTGGATTGAGAAATTGTATTTAAGCAGCAACTGGAGAAATATCTGTTTGCTACCTTAACCATACAGTCACTTATTGCTGGTTGTTGGACTGACAGAGGGTAGCTAGTGGGCTTACAAAGTGGTGGGACATAATTAATGTAATTATCCAATGTAGCGAGCGAGCAAGCCTCAACGTGACCCGGCTGGTACGGGGTGGGGGGGCGGGAGGGGGAGAGTGGGTAGGAAATGGAAACAGGCAGGCGACTACCATACTAGGCCTGACAACATTTCTAGTAGAGCCGAAAAAAACAAAGGGTGATAGAGAGGGAGCAGAAAGGGAGGGGAGGAACAAAACAAGTGAATATCATTCTAGGCCTGACGACATTTCAGATAGTGCTCGGGGGGGGGGGAGGAAAAGGGGGAGGAGACAGACAAGGTTGCTATCATACTAGGTCCAGGAACAATTCTGATAGAGAAGTGCATAGAAGAAAGTAAGGGGGGAAGGGAGGAGATAGGAAAAGGAAGAAAGGGAGAGGAGGAGACTACAGAGAGAGTAAGCAGTAAAAAAGAGTAGAGAAGCAAGAGGGGAGAGCAAATACAATTGCAGAAGTCAGTAGTAACACATGTCCAACCAAACCTGATGAATCCCAAAAAACCTTCAAGAAGCTGTGCTGCCAAAGCAGAATACTGTGCAAGCAAACGGACAAAATAAGCATTGGTTTCACCAGAGTCGCAATGATCTTATTGGATAGACAGCTAATTAACAAAGTACACAATCAAAATAAAGAAAACGTCAAAGGATTTAGTTCTACAAGTCTGCGTTAACCGGTTGAGTCTGTCAAATACGTGTTACGGTGGCTAGGACAAATAGAAACCACTTTTTGGGGCAAAAGCAGTTTACGGAACTAATTATGCAAATATATAGTTTCAATAAAGGGGTTCAATGCTAGCTGTTGGCTGTTTTTAAGAGATTCCAGTTTTTGAAGATTTGGGAACTAAAGCAAGTGCAGGAAAGTATTGCCCACGTTCACACAACATGGTCAAGTGGGGAGCAGTTTTTACAAATATGTCTGTCTTCTTACACAGTTGTGTTAACATTACCCAACAAAAAATCGGTTTGGTTTAAATACGCTTTTACTTTCTGCCTCAATTACTAATTTATGTATATGAATTTAAAAATGAATAAAATGAACAAACACACACACACACATTGAATGATGTTTCATGGTTCTTTTCCAAGGGAGGCGGAATAAAGGAGGTGCATGGCCTTTTGGGGTGGAGGTGCTGCATGGAGGTCTAACTTTGCTACACTGCCTTCAAACCTCTTCCAAACTTACATGGGATTGTATTCATGAATTGTACAAAGCCGATGGGGAACCCCAAATGTGAAATCGGACTGGAGGGGTGGGGGGGCTCATGGCCATGTTGTTTAAAGCTTAGTTTAACCATACGCCCCTACATTTGTAAGTAGAGATTTTTAAAGCGCATCTTATTTTGTAAAGTGCCCAGCATAAGAATGCGGATGCTGATTAGTATTCGGGCGCCTGGTCCTAAGTAGGAAGGTTCCACTGAAATGTTAGAGTGGACACTAAATACGTTTTTCAGAAGCTGCCAGTGTTAAAACTCATTTACTCAGATCTAGTGCTGCTAACCGTTTATTAGGTTTACCACTGTGGGTTTCCACGTGCGCAAGAAAACCACCTGTAGAGTTCCAGCAGGTGGTAGCCACAGTCAGAACCTTTGCTTTCATGTGCTACATTCCCCATTGTGCCCTTTCACACCTGTACTTTAAACACACATGTTAGAATTTCGTAAATAAATGCTCCTCTTTGTAGCTATTTGTCATGCATGCTGGACGTGGTCCTACCTCCTACGCTCGTAGAACAGCTAGACCGTTCTATTCCAAATGGCGGTTGTTCGATACGTTGCCGGGAAAACGACGTTTGCACTTTTCACGTCGCTAACTTCACGTGTATTCTGCTTCGTCACGTGAACTACGGCATTACGTATATAAGCAGCGTGGAAACTTAACTCGCTGCTTCTGATCGAATCATTTGGAGTTGTGTAGCTGAACCTCCGATCTGCATCCTTGCAGGTTACTACAGCTACTTTTTGGGCCTTCTATAGCGTGTTTTCCGCCACACGCTGATTCCTGCAGCTCTTTGGTTGCGTGTAAATCCACACGCGCACGTTGTCTTCAAACGCGGCTGGCCTGGGCTGCGTGAATCCTGTTCGCGTGCAAATCCACACGGTCACGCTATCTTCAAGCACGGCTGGCCTGGACTGCGTGAATCCTGCTCGCGTGTAAATCCACACACGCACGTTGTCTTCAAACACGGCTGTCCTGGGCTGCGTGAATCCTGTTCGCGTGTAAATCCACACGCATACTTTGTCTTCAAGCGCTGCTGGCCTGGACTGCGTGAATCCTGCTCGCATGTAAAATCCACACGCGCACGTTGTCTTCAAATGCGGCTGTTCTGGGCTGCGTGAATCCTGTTCGCGTGTAAAATCCACACGCGCACGTTGTCTTCAAACACGGCTGTCCTGGGCTGCGTGAATCCTGTTCGCGTGTAAATCCACACGCATATGTTGTCTTCAAGCGCTGCTGGCCTGGACTGCGTGAATCCTGCTCGCGTGTAAATCCACACGCACTCTTTGTCTTCAAGCGCTGTTGGCCTGGACTGCATGAATCCTAATTGCGTGTAAATCCACACGCACACGCTATTTTCTTCGCGGCTGTACAGAACCGCGTGTACTTTGTTTATACCATAAAAAGGGCGCTATTTCCAACTCCTGCACCTGTGATATTAACAGGGGGATTGATACATTTCTATACTTTACTCTACGTGGGAAGGAAGCTTTTCAAGGATTATTGGAAGGTGACAGTGAACAGTACTTTGGACGCTATCCTGTGGTGCATCAACCCGGTATCTAGCGTGAGCCTCGTTCCGTTCGGGATAAGTCTCCCTTACTAATCTTCCCTTCCTTGTTGTCTGTTCTACCTTTGGATTTCCTCAAGAGACTCTGCTGGATTCTTCTGCCCTAGGCTTAAGGTCAGTGTGTGCATTCATGTCATTTTCTGTTCCATCATACTCAGGTTGGGCAGTTATTTATGATACTTTATTTTGTTCTAGGCTGACTTCCTATACCTTACCCACGCCCTTTCCAGTGATCCATCGCTCTGCCTGTTTTACCAGTCAGAGAGTTGTATAATTTGGAAGGTCTTAACTTGACTTCACAACTATCAAATCGTGTGAACAGGGATCCGGAAGACCCTACCACCTGTATCCTTTTGAGTACCGTATCCTTTTCAGTTAATACTTTGGTGCTCTCTGACAGAATCAGAAGCCATGGAGGGTACGGATCCTTTAGCTGTTTTGACTCAGTTGATCAGCGATTTGAGAAATGAAATGGTTACGGCACAGGACATGTTACGGCACCGTATGGACGTTATGCAAGACGCCATGCACGGTAGTCCTCAGGGAGCACAGGTTCCAATGGCCACTGCATCTGGATCTGGGACTATGACACCCCCACAAGAAACTATTAATGTGGTTATGCCCACTCAGTTTCCCTTGGCCCCTCCGGAACGGTTCACTGGTGATCCCAAAACCTATAGAACCTTCGTTAATCAGTGCCGACTCCATTTTCTTTGCCGTCCTACATCTTTTCCTGACCTAACCACAAAAACAGCATTCGTGCTTTCCCATTTAGGGGGCACAGCTGCTGCTTGGGCTAACCCTTTGTTGGAAACAAATAGCCCTTTGTTGTACGACTGTGACGATCTCTTGGCTGCTATGAGTAAAGTCTTTGACATGCGTTATGCTACTCAAGCCATGGATCTGGAGTTACTTAATCTACAACAAGGCAATCAACCTCTTTTGCCTTACATTGCCCGGTTCAATCAACTAACAGCCGAAACTCAATGGGCTGACGGCAAGAAAACGGCTGTTTTCTACAAGGGTCTTTCAGAAGAACTGAAAGATGCCTTATCTACAGTTCCGGTGGTTCCTACGGGATTCACAGAGTTGCTCGATTTGGTTCTACAAATCGATGCCCGAAGGAATGCTCGGAAAGGAGAGAAAAAGCCCTTCATACAAGCCTCGGTGCGTTCAGAGACACCGACAGTCCTCTCGAACGACCCCGAACCCATGCAGATTGGCGCCGTGAGAGGCCGGTTGTCCAATGCAGAACGAGAGAACCGAAGAAAGAACCATTTATGTATGTATTGCGGTTCATCCGAGCATTTATTGGCGACATGTCCTAAAAAACCCATCAAGCGTTCGGGAAACGCCAAAACTCGACAATAGCAGGAGTCCCTATGTCCAGTGTTTCATCAACTCCAGTACCATTCCTAATCACGCACCCGTAATGGTTGAGGTGGCGTTGCGTTGTGATGAACGAGAATTGGTTTCCAAGGCCATGGTTGATTCCGGAGCCACCAACAATTACATAGACATCACATATGCCAAGAACTGTTCCATACCCCTTGTAAACAAAAACAAACCTGAAACGGTTAATACCGTGGACGGATCTGTTTTGACATCTGGTATGGTAACCCAGGAAACGGTATCTGTTCAGATGACATTATCGAATAATCATTCGGAAGAAATCGTCTTCGATGTCATAGCTGCTCCGCAGTACGAAATCATACTTGGTCTTGCATGGTTAACCCTTCATAATCCCGCCGTTGACTGGGTTTCGGGATTGCTCCAGTATCCTTCGATTCATTGCAATGAACATTGCTTTACCAGTCAGGAGGTGTCAAACAAGCAACACATATTGGCCTCTATGGGGGGGGGGGAGCTTCAACTATCAGCGTGGTACATCAAAGCGACACTACCATACCATGCGAATACGCTGAGTATGCTGATGTCTTTGATAAAGGCCAGGCAGAACAATTGCCTCCCCATCGACAGTACAACTGTCCTATTGAATTGATTCCTGGTGCCAAAATCCCTACAGGTCGTTTATATTCACTGACCCCAAAAGAAGACGTTGTGTTGAAAGAATACATTGACAAAGCTTTAGCGATGGGTTTCATACGGCCATCACAATCACCTGCTGCATCTCCTCTATTCTTTGTTCCGAAGAAAGAGGGAGATCTAAGGCCTTGCATTGATTACAGGGCACTTAACGACATCACCATAAAAAACCAATATCCTTTACCACTGATAAACGTTCTATTGGATCAATTAGGTACTTCCAGTTACTTCACCAAATTGGACTTGCGAGGAGCATACAATTTAGTTCGCATTCGTGAAGGCGACGAATGGAAGACCGCTTTCAAGACACGGTATGGTCTTAACGAGTATTTGGTGATGCCTTTTGGTCTGTGCAACGCTCCCGCCACTTTTCAATTCTTCATGAATGATATATTCAGGGACATAATGGACCAGTTTGTGGTGATTTATCTGGATGACATTCTGATCTATTCATCATCTTTTTCGGAACACGTCAAACACGTTTCTACAGTCCTACAAAGACTCAGGGAGAACCTTCTTTATGTGAAAGCCGAGAAATGCGTCTTTCAGTCACAGGAAGTGGAATTCCTGGGTTATGACATTACCAATCTAGGTGCTCGAATGAGCCGTTCCAAGGTGAAGGCCATATTTAATTGGCCTATTCCACACAATGTCAAGTCATTACAGTCTTTCTTAGGCTTTGCGAATTTTTATCGCAGATTTATTCATTCCTTCTCCAAAACAGTAGCTCCTTTGACGGCTTTGACTAGTTCCAAAGTTCCTTTCTGTTGGAACCAAAATGCCCAAGCATCATTCGAAAAGTTGAAGGAAGCATTTACCACTGCACCCGTGCTTCAACATCCAGATCCAGCCAGTTTATCGTTGAAGCGGATGCATCCAGTGTCGCTACTGGAGCGGTACTCTCACAAGTTTGCACAGAAACCAAGGAGGAGCACCCAGTGGCTTTCTTCTCTCGCAAACTTACCCCATATGAACGAAATTACACCGTCACTGAGCTGGCTATCAAGGATGCCTTCCGAGAATGGCGTCATCATCTTCTTGGGGCCAAACATCAGGTGTTGGTGTACTCTGACCATAGAAATCTTCAAGCATTCAAATCTATGAAATGCCTTACGGCCCGACAGGCCAGATGGCATGTCTTTTTTGCCCAATACGATTTCCAGGTCACATATCGTCCTGCCCGAGAACACGTTAAGTCGGACGCGTTGTCTCGTATGTGTGAAGAGGCGAAGGAAGAAGCACAAGTACAAAATCAGTTGTTGGCAGATCATGTAATATGTAGTTGTTCTGTTCAACCATCCTTAAAAACCGAAGTACAAGAGTGGGTGAAAAAACATCCACAAGTTATCCAGGATATGAATCTGGACGTACATAACAGTTTACCATTCACACAAGGAGTGCTCTACCTACCGACGTCTTCAGCGCGGAATAAAGCCCTCAAGTGGAATCATGATTCCTTGATCGCAGCCCATCCTGGATGGAAGAAAACACTAGAGCTGCTCAAAAGATGGTGCTGGTGGCCATCCATGTCAAAAGATGTCATAGATCATGTATCAACTTGTTCTGTATGCATCCAATGTAAAAACACTCCTGGTAAACCAGCGGGCTTACTCCAGTCCCTACCTGTCCCTAACAAACCATGGGACATGATATCTATGGACTTTGTGGTAGAACTCCCACCAAACCAGGAGTACGAGACCATATGGGTTGTAGTGGATTATTTCACTAAATTGGCTCTTTATATTCCCTGTATTGGTTTACCAACCGCTGCTGTTCTGGCTGACCTATTCATCCAACATATATTTCGTTTCTTTGGTCTACCGTCAGTAATCATTACGGACAGGGGCTCACAGTTTGCGTCACGCTTTTGGAGAGCACTAACATCTGCATTACTGATTGATGATAGAATGTCCAGTGCTTATCACCCTCAGACTGATGGACAGACCGAAAGAGTCAACTGCACTATGGAACAATATCTGCGGTGTCTGTGTCTGCAGTACCAATCGGATTGGCTCACGGTCCTGCCGGCAGCAGAATTCGCCTATAACAACTCCTATCATAGTGCCCTAGGCACTTCACCGTTCTATGCGCTTTATGGACAACACCCCCGATCAATACCTTTGGATTCCAGCTGGTCTTTGGATACTCCTGCCGCAGGCCGTACTTTTCGTGATCTGAAGAAATTACAAAGGAAAGTGAAGCAGCAATTGGAGCAGGCTAAAAGATGCAACAAGTTCTACGCCGATGCTCATAGAGTACCCGCACCTGTCTACAAGGCTGGTATGAAAGTATGGCTGTCCACTAAGAACTTGAGAATTCCAGGCAAAAAGAAATTATTGCCTAAATACATTGGTCCGTATGTAGTGCTCCAAGTAATTAATCCGGCTGCTGTCCGTCTGGCTTTGCCACAACGATGGCGAGTGCATCCCGTATTCCACGTGTCACTCATTAAGCCATGTTCTGAAGCTACTAGATTGCCTGTACGGCCTGTTGCTATTTCTGTGCGGGGTTCAGATGAATACGAGGTACAGGACATACTGGATATGAGACTACGTTCTGGTAGGCCGTTTTATCTGGTGGACTGGAAGGGCTATGGTCCCGAAGATAGGTCCTGGGAACCTCTTTCTAATATTCATGCTCCTGCTTTATTGAAGCGTTTTCACACGAGAATGGGAGAGGTTGCCCCTTTGGGGGATGGCACTGTCATGCATGCTGGATGTGGTCCTACCTCCTACGCTCGTAGAACAGCTAGACCGTTCTATTCCAAATGTCGGTTGTTCCGATACGTTGCCGGGAAAACGACGTTTGCACTTTTCACGTCGCTAACTTCACGTGTATTCTGCTTCGTCACGTGAACTACGGCATTACGTATATAAGCAGCGTGGAAACTTAACTCGCTGCTTCTGATCGAATCATTTGGCGTTGTGTAGCTGAACCTCCGATCTGCATCCTTGCAGGTTACTACAGCTACTTTTTGGGCCTTCTATAGCGTCATTTCCGCCACACGCTGATTCCTGGAGCTGTTTGGTTGCGTGTAAATCCACACGCGCACGTTGTCTTCAAACGCGGCTGGCCTGGGCTGCGTGAATCCTGTTCGCGTGCAAATCCACACGGGCACGCTATCTTCAAGCACGGCTGGCCTGGACTGCGTGAATCCTGCTCGCGTGTAAACCCACACGCGCACGTTGTCTTCAAACGCGGCTGTCCTGGGCTGCGTGAATCCTGTTCGCGTGTAAATCCACACGCATACTTTGTCTTTAAGTGCTGCTGGCCTGGACTGCGTGAATCCTGCTCGCGTGTAAAATCCACACGCGCACGTTGTCTTCAAACGCGGCTGTCCTGGGCTGCGTGAATCCTGTTTGCGTGTAAAATCCACACGCGCACGTTGTATTCAAACACGACTGTCCTGGGCTGCGTGAATCCTGTTCGCGTGTAAATCCACACGCATATGTTGTCTTCAAGCGCTGCTGGCCTGGACTGCGTGAATCCTGCTCGCGTGTAAATCCACACGCGCATGTTGTCTTCAAACGCGGCTGTCCTGGGCTGCGTGAATCCTGTTCGCGTGTAAATCCACACGCATACTTTGTCTTTAAGTGCTGCTGGCCTGGACTGCGTGAATCCTGCTCGCGTGTAAAATCCACACGCGCACGTTGTCTTCAAACGCGGCTGTCCTGGGCTGCGTGAATCCTGTTTGCGTGTAAAATCCACACGCGCACGTTGTCTTCAAACACGGCTGTCCTGGGCTGCGTGAATCCTGTTCGCGTGTAAATCCACACGCATATGTTGTCTTCAAGCGCTGCTGGCCTGGACTGCGTGAATCCTGCTCGCGTGTAAATCCACACGCACTCTTTGTCTTCAAGCGCTGTTGGCCTGGACTGCGTGAATCCTAATCGCGTGTAAATCCACACGCACATGCTATTTTCTTCGCGGCTGTACAGAACCGCGTGTACTTTGTTTATACCATAAAAAGGGCGCTATTTCCAACTCCTGCACCTGTGATATTAACAGGGGGATTGATACATTTCTATACTTTACTCTACGTGGGAAGGAAGCTTTTCAAGGATTATTGGAAGGTGACAGTGAACAGTACTTTGGACGCTATCCTGTGGTGCATCAACCCGGTATCTAGCGTGAGCCTCGTTCCGTTCGGGATAAGTCTCCCTTACTAATCTTCCCTTCCTTGTCGTTTGTTCTACCTTTGGATTTCCTCAAGAGACTCTGCTGGATTCTTCTGCCCTAGACTTAAGGTCAGTGTGTGCATTCATGTCATTTTCTGTTCCATCATACTCAGGTTGGGGCAGTTATTTATGATACTTTATTTTGTTCTAGGCTGACTTCCTATACCTTACCCACGCCCTTTCCAGTGATCCATCGCTCTGCCTGTTTTACCAGTCAGAGAGTTGTATCATTTGGAAGGTCTTAACTTGACTTCACAACTATCAAATCGTGTGAACAGGGATCCCGAAGACCCTACCACCTGTATCCTTTTGAGTACCGTATCCTTTTCAGTTAATACTTTGGTGCTCTCTGACACTATTTCAGTAGGATTGAGGGGGGGGGCGGGTGTGTGCAGGCCATAACATGAACCCACATCTTGCTGCCACACTGACCCGCACAGCACTAAATAAACAATCCCCACTGGTACTAAGCACATCCTATAGGCAGCCTGGAAGGGCATAGAACAAATAAGGACAAACTGCACGCTGGGATTTGTGGTTTTGTTTTTACCATTGAGGTTAAAGGTCTACAAGTCCCAGCATAGAATGGGAAAAACATGGACTGTATTGAGGTGTCACGCATGACAAAGGGCAACTTGGCATCTATGTAGAGGCATGCATGGGAAAATGGTGGAATTGCTAGATCTAAATCAACAAGGGTACAATGAGGGAGGTAGGAAAATTGCATTCAATCCAGCCCTACAAACCTCTTCCCCTTGTAGGCAGAGTAACACCCAACTTTCTCTGCCAGTATCGAGGTGGAGAATGTTCTGAAGGAGACTAACCACGTAAATTGAGTAATGAAAAAATCAGTTTGTTTATCTGCAGTGCATGCACATTTATGCTAAAAGAGCATACCCTACTGCCCCTGGACCCCATATCTGCACACTCTGCAAAGGATACTCCAGACATTGCTAAGGACTACTTTTGATGGGGCAGGATGCACACAGTATGGAACGGTTAGGACACAGTGCTTTGTGCAATAGAATGCATAACCCTCTACGGTGGACCGGTCAACATCTGGTAAACGGTGGTGGCGAAAACAAGTGAGGCAAAACAAACAAAAATACTCCTTATTTAGGAGCCTCAAGCTAAGTTAGCATAGCGTAGAATACCCGATTTGCTTATCTCATATAAAGATTAACCAATCCCAGTAAAGACCCCCCCACTCAACATTCGGCTAAAAAAAGGCCTCAATACCTGTGTGCCTTATAATATATTGCAGTCAGTGCTGCCTCCTAGCCTGCATCATAATGTTCGGGGCTAGCCTTTGCTTGTAGCCCCGTGATCTTCATCCGGGGCTACAAGCAAAGGATCCGGGGCTATAGCCCCTCTAGCCCCCCCCAGCGAAGCCCCTGCTGCGCCCTCACCAAGAACACATGTCCATGGTTTCTCATTTCCAGCTCCGCCACAGCTTCCACTCCCACGTCATCAAAGTGTGTCGTTCACAGCACTCCAGGAGCCCGTCATCACCCGAGCCAAGTGCTCCAGCGCCAAATGTTCCAGCGCCCCAACCTGCTTCAACCAACCGGAGGGCACTGGTCTGTGTATTCGGACCCTGATTGAGCTTCTTCACTAGCCTTGCTCCCCCATGGCGTGAGCCAGCGCTTCCTCGCTCCTCGCCGTGTGGTGTCCCCACACAAACACACAATACGTTTCTGCGCTCCTCTGGGCCCAAACACCATTGCCAAGGGCTCACAATCGCCCACACTGTGAAATTATGCTGCAGAGAAGGTCCTCCGCCCTCCTCCACCATTGAAGGGGGAAAGAAGAGGAAGAAATTACATGACAATCACCCTATCCGACGAGGGAGCTTGGGAGCTTCAAATCATGCAGCCATTAGTGTCCACGCCCCCAGCAGTCTCATCTCTCATGCCATTTCTATGCTGACAATTTCCAGATTCTTCTCTCATTGTGTTCTTTTTCAGATCCCATCTATTCTACTCTTTCTGCCTGCCATCTTGTCACCAAATCTTGAATAAACACCCATTTTCTTCACCGTAATCCTATATGGTCACCTGTCATTCCCCTATTCCACAAAGCTTGAAAGGGGGCGGTTGACCACTCATGGACATATTTAGTAACGTGAATGAATCGTAGTTCACTTAATGCAGGGCAAGAGATGAATATGTGTTTTGAATTCTCTCAGGCTATCCTAACCATTTGGGAAAGAGAGAGAGCAGGACGCTGGAGTACTTGAGTTGTAACAACAGCAGGTGTTAGATAATGTTAGTTTCCAGAGTCTAGATGACTTGCTTTACACATTTGATCCTTATGGGAACAGGCAATAAGGCTTCCTGGGGTTTCGAGCTCTTAAGGTATTGCGACTCAGCAGGGTCATCTGAAGAAAGCACCAAGCCCAGTTTCTCTCTTGAAAGATGTGGTCAATACAGGTGGTACGATGGCAGAGCTTCACTGTCAGGCAGGGACTGGGCAGTTTCAGGCAGGGGTTCTTCATTATCTGTCTGTGAGTTGGCATGTGTCTTTGTGCTTTGGGACTCGACTCTAGGTGTTACACAACTCAAGGTGAGCAGACCTTCCACTTTTATGGAGGGTGCCCAATTTCCGAACACAGGATTGTATCCATTCAAACATTTTGGCAGCCACCCAATAAGTAGGGGCCATCTCATTCAACGTTCTACCTATTCTTCAGAGGTTTTCTCCCAGGTGTGAATTCGGACTTAAATCTAGATACCATTCATTGCTGGTTCTGGTAACGTCCCTCACTCACTCACTGAGGCAGGCAGTAGCAATGATCATATATGTCCACACTTGTTACCTATTTACACTTAAACAGGAGCAATAGATAGCTGTTGGAATAGGCACAGGATTTTAAAACTGAGTTCCTGCTAACAACGCACCCTGCTAGGATTATAAAAAGGCTGCAACCAAGCAATGGAGCCAGCACAGGCAACCATGCATGAATAATCACACAGTGAAAACAGATTTCATTGTGAGAGGTGTAAGGTCCCTTGGATGGCAAATATGGCATTTACAACACTGATCAGGCACCTGATGAGGACTCATCAGGGAAAATGGCAGGTAAACCATGTAGGGAAACATCACAGCGACCACACACCAGAGAGCTAAAATGGCACTTTCAGTCTCAAACTGGTACTGCCTGACTACTCATCGCCATAGAACTCAGGCACCAGCTGGTGTTATTATCCCCTCTCGATGCAGTGGAAGACTTGTGTCGGCTATTAAAGACTGCTCTTCCTTTGTTTTGGAAACCCTGTGATAATGGCTGACCTCACTCTACAGTGGAAGTACCCATCTGGTACTGGGTGGTCTCTCTCTCTCTCTCTCTCTCTCTGGAAGTTAATTGCCATCTAGCAGTGATGGTCTCTCTCTCATGGGTACTCTTTGCAAAGTGTGATCGCTGACCTCTCTCTCTATATCATGGAAACCTTGTGCCTCAACAGACGCGAGGTTTCCATGATAGAGAGAGATCAGCTATCATCGCTCTACTGGGGGAGGACTTGTGCCATTTATTGTATCTCTTTCTGAAAGCTCTGCCATTTGGTAATGACTAACCTCTCTCTACAATGGTAGTCCTGCACCAGCCATTATGTCCTACTCATATTTATAGTGGAAGCGTATGCCAGGTAATAATGGTCAGTGTCACTATGTTTTGGGAATCCTGTACAAGACCTCTATATGTTGTGGTATTTCTGTGCTAGCTAGTATTGGCTAGCAACCATGGAAGTTAATTGGCAGCTGCTAATGTCTGTCCCTCTCTGGTATGGAAGGCATCTATCAGATGATGAGGCTGAGCTCCCCCTTGTCAGAGTCGTATGCTTCATAGTAATGGTTGACTTCTATTTTTTGTGGAAGCCCTCTCTCATATAATACGTACTGACTTCGCTCTGTTGTGATAACTCTGATTCCGCTCGTAACGCATGATTCTTTTCTTTAAAAATACAAAGGCCTTCTGTAAACTATTGCCCTTTTGTATTCTAATGAAGCTCAGACAGCCTTTAAAATGAAATTCCAGATCCCACTGCTCACCCCTTTCTAGTATTATGCAAACCTTGTGTCAAATACTAAACGCTATTTATCTCTCTAACAGGGCTTTGGTGCTGGTAACTTCAAATCCTTATTTGAAGCTATCGAAAAGGATCAAGATGCAAGGGGAAATCTGACGATCCACACTGCAAATGGAGAATCCCTGAGCTTGTCATGATGCTAAAATAAACATTAAGAAACAAGTGTTCTAGCATATGCGTCCCCAATTTTCTTTTAAGCTTCCACTGACTCACTGTTTTTCATTCTCTCAACTATAGCTTGGGTCGACAATGGCCTTTGAATTTCTACTGGCACATCATCCTGATGTTCATAGTGCTCTCATCCGGGAGACCATCAATAAGAAATTACCAAAGAAAGCACATACAACATTTTCGTTCTCTGGTGCCAACACTTATATCATCAATATGACAACGCTCAATTTTACACACAATTACCATGTGAGGGGGCAGTGTTGAGACTGGGTTGCAGATCCAACTGCACTAACGCCAGTGGTGAATTAAACTTGTTGGAGAGCTCTAGGAGTGCGAGCCATGAACCTCTTTCTGTGGTAATGTCACTGATGATAAAAATGTATCTTATCCCGAACAAATCTATTTGTTTGATAACACATATAGCCAAGAGAAGAATCAAAATAACTACGTTTTGTTATGTGAACCACAGTAATAAAATATTAGACCATAAATGTCTAATGTGTTTGTTTCAGACTCACTGTCAACTACTGCCTGAATTCTCGACTAAAATATGACTAGTACCCTGATTCATAGAGCGTTTTTCCTATGGGATTGCGCCAATATAAAACCCTTCTGTGAATCAGGCCCGAGTCAATAATACAAGCTACTCAACATAGAGACTACTGTACTCCTCGGAGTCCTCATTCCCCCCATACTGAATGGAGTTCTGTCCAAGTCGACGGTACTGAAACTGTATCCATCCAGCAAAGAAGATATGTGTTTATTTGTTTGCAACGCATATCCATGCGCAATACTGCAGGCAGAACTCATAAGGGCTCATTTTTATAATCCTGTGGAATGCTTAAACAGGAGTTAAAACCACGCATAAAACGTTTGCACGTTTCACACCTATTTAAGCTCTCTTATGGATTGTAATGGTATTGGAAGCCAGTGGGCACACAGACTGAAATTTACATCCACACCTCTTACCAAAAACAATTGTTTTTCTGGCAGAATCATATTTACATGCTCCCAAAAAAACGGTGGATTCCTTTGGAATAAATCAACTTTTAGTTTCTGCTATTAGCTGATGAATATCATATGAACTGAGGTTAAAATGTCTCACATTGTACGGATACGGCATCGGGCATTTACACTTGTAACTATCGAATGTAAATAATACACATGAACCCAGATGTGTGTTACTTTATTGCACTTCATAGGGAAAACTGCAAAAATTGCAAGAGTTAACTGGAGAGCACATCCAGGCAAACAATGTCGGCAACCTCCATATAATTTGCATAAATTACAAAGTGAGCTCCATTTTGGTCAACAGTGATTTTGCACCTCTGCTGACAGGATAGTATGGACATAACAGTACTCTATGAGTGTGTGCCCATTCTCTTAACTTAACAGAATGGTGGTTTAAGGGACGACGTTTAGGGCACAGTGCCCTGTGTACTCGAGCCACACACATGTATGATCGGTTGAGGAATGTGTAAAGCAGCATACTGTTAACTGAGAATGTCATTTGTTTAGTAATGTTTGCTATTAGCAATGGGAGTGATCTTTTCATTTCATTTCTGTTCCCAAGCTGCACACATTCAAATGGAAGGGCTGGTGGGAGTTGAGGTTCATAATTTCTTGCGATTTGCATTGTATTCTCTTTAAACCCTGCTTCAATATGGGTATTCATACAGTAGTTATGTAATATGGTCAGTAATGTTTAATAAAGTGGGTGTGGCCTTTTGCATTCACGCATGCTCCAAGAATGCACGAATTCAATGGTGAGGGCTGATGGGAATCGTGGTTTAAAATATCTCGTGACCCACAAGTCGCATCTTTAAATCCAGCTTCCCTGGCTTAGGTATGCATAAAGCATTGCTGCATATAGTAGCAAAGTAATTTGTTTTGTTCAATAATGTTAGTGGGTGTGACCTTTTTAAATCACATCTCTCCCAGGCTCCATGCATTTAATTAGAACAAGTAGAGCTGTGGGTCTAAACATCTTGTGACCCACAGGTAACAAATCCAAATCCTGCTTCCCTTGGTTCAGTATGCATATGCCTGCATAAAGTAGCAATGTAATAAGTTCATAATATTTAGTATTTGTAAATGGGCATGAATTTGATAATTTCCCATCTGCAATGCGGGCCCCAGGTATTCAGAAAAAAGGATGTCCTTATTCTCTTCAACTCCTCGCAAAATGTGTTTAACATTGCACTCCTACCAGCTCTACTCAGGATAGAGGGCTGAACTGTGTGTACAGAGACCTGTTTGATGTAACATATAATATGATAGCTGTACATGTCACAATGCGGGTCTGTTACCGTGAGCACCAGCGACCTGAATACTGGAAACAACACCATCTGGTTTGCAAACACCACTATTATGCACAACGGTCGACATGACAGAAGAGCACGACTCAGCGAAGCATCACTCATAACTTGGAAACCTCAATATGTCTACAGAATGTGCACCAGAGCCTTTAGCGGCCCCGAAAAATCTAAGATGGCGACTGTCTTGGGGTTCGTAGTTCCTGCACGAACTGGAAATTCAGAAAACTCAATTGTAACGACCCTGCAGCTGAAATGATTAATTTAATTATCAAGTAAATGGACCAACTCACTAGATTATAAAAGGGGGCACACAGTCACGCGCAGTGTTGGGCTCGGGAGTCGGAGACAGCATGTTGGAGCAGTGCAAGGAGAGAAGCAGAGAGAAAGAAGATGGTAGAGCAAGATAGTGAAGGTGGAGATAGAGAAGCAGAGAGAAAATGGAGAAGGTGAAAGGAGCGGTGGAGAAGGAGGTGAAAGAGAAGCAGCCAAGAGTATAGGAGTTAGAGGAAACATCTGCAAGAGCGGTAGAGCTAGAGCTTAGAAGAGAAGTGAAGCAGGAGTGAAAACAGTAATAGGGGAGGAGAGAAGACAATAGAGAGGAGTATTCGATAGAGGGGGAGGAGTGAAAAGGAGGTGAGTGGAACATCATGAGAGGAGGATGTGACATAGAAGTCAAAGAATGTTGAATGAGTGGATGACCTTTGAGGTACAAAAGTGCATAATGAAACAGATTGACAATAGAAGGGATGATGAGAGAAAGAGGAGGAAGGTAAGGTAGAGGAACAGCCACGATGATTGACGACAGACTAGATTGTTCTAGAACATTGATCTGGAAAGGGGGAAACGCAATGAGACAGAGGGAGAGAATGTTGGCCTGGAACTGGCTTTCTAAAGAGATTCCTGACATGGTCGAAGACAGTCTCTCTAAACCCGAGAAGGAGCTAAGCACAAGAACCCCTTGGCCCAGAAAAATCCTACCCAGGATCACAAAGAGTTGGGTGACTGGCAAAGGCTGTTGGTTTAAAATGTAAGATAAGAAGCAGACAAGTGATATCAAAGACAACAAAGACATCACAGCCAACAATGAAGCACAGGGCACAGGGCACTTAAAACCCCAGAGAATGTGAGTGACTCATTTGTTCAACGTCAGGAAGCAAGAACCTAAGCAAGAGAGGGATTGACTGAGGACTATGGTCGTGAAAGGAAGTTTGATTTGTTTGTGTTTATTGTTGGACCTCAGTCAAACCTAATCACATTATTTGCTAAACTAAAGGCTCTTGGTACCTGACAAATGACTTTGTGTCACCTGTTGATCATGCAGCCTACTATAACCGCCATACAATTAAGAACCTTTCCATTGGCAATCACAAAGGCATCCTTTAAAATTAAGTGTAGCAATGTGACCTGGGCTGTGAAGAGGGCTTTGTGTGCACTTTTAACGTGTTTTTTGGCCTTGTTGGTCACTTTCTTGTGACTGTCAGAGGACGTGACGGTTTCATGACAGACTGCTGACATCGCAAAGCTAAGCTGATCTATTGATGAAGGCTAGCTTTTACGTGGCATATTTGCTTGTTGTAGAACCTCGTGGTCTCAATTTAGAGACTGTTGCCATCCGATAGGATAAGGCCTTGGCAATTCCTGTATTCCAAAGTGAATTAGTCGTGAAGGTGCACTTGGCTGTCTGTTCCTTGGTTTTAAACACTGCACAAACTATTGTCATGTCAGCAGAATTTCTACCATGCAAAGGCTTACCTTTCCCTGTTTGAAATGCTGCCATGCTACAGCAGGGGTTCACATTAAGGTCACGGATTCACACCCTCCAGCAGAATCACTGCAGTTTTGCAGCCCCTCTGATAGATCCTGATGGGATGCAAACTATCGGATTCGCAGTCAGCAATCTGTCAGGTGCAACTGGGTGGAAGAGGGGAGGGCAGTGCCACCAAGTTCCCTTAACTGGCCAAAAGCTGTAGGCATCACCTCCTAGCACTGTGTCAGGTGTGAACAGGGAGAGGAATGCAGAGCCAGCTGGAAATCCATTCTGCAGAAATTGCTGTTGTGGGAGATGGGGGTTTATTGTGAAGTGGAGGAATGTGTGAGAATATTTGAAAAGAAGGGCTCAGGAAGCTTACCCAGTGTGTTTCCGGTTTCTGATTCACACACTGGAAGCACCAAAGCACCCAGTGTCACACACATAGCACCAGGGGAGTCAGTGATAGAAACCTACCATCCACAATGAGGAACAGGCCCCATGTTTGGTCCAACCCCTTGGGCACAAAGCTGCCACAGGTGTACACTCAGAGATCCGCCAGTAAACGCCTTCATCGAATTACCAGTCACATGTGCAAATCCTCACTGCAAATCCTAATGAGGGTTGTAGGAGCAGGGGGCTTGTGTTTGGAAACAGCTGGAGAGCAGTGGAATAAGCATAGTCTGGAGAGAAAGAGGCAGTTGTGGTGTGGTAGCAAAGGAGAGCAGGAGGAGCCGATAAGAGCTAAGAGGTTCACACAGCAGGTGGTGGAAATTGAGAAGATGAAGGTGAGGCAATAGTATAGGGTGAGAAGAAGGAGGTGAAGCAGGGCATTTTGACATCATAGGGTGAGAGCAGAAAGGAGGTGGTGGTAATGAGAGGCATTGAGAGAAAAAAGGAGGATGTGAGAAATAATGGGATACAAGTGAAGTTGATACTATCATGAGAAGATTGGTGGCAGGAGCATAAGACAATTTCAGGACAAGGGAGTGGAAGTGAAGGGGAGGTGGTAGAAACAGGGTTGCCGAAGGAGGTGACCAGGAGGAAGGAGATAAGCCACACCTAGCTACTAAGAACAGGCAGGTTCTGGCGGGCACTGATGTCCGATGGTGGGAGGAGGTATAACCTGGGGTCAGGGAGATTACTATGAGTTGAGAAAAGTAGGGTAAAAGACCACAAGAGAGAGTAGACAAGACCCCAGAGGCCCCTCACTTGTTTTCCCTGCCAGCTGCAACCACTGACCTGCCTACTAACAAAACTTTATTAGAGTCAGTCATGTATTACAGGAACCTGGAACGTTCTGATCCTTTAGACGATTTCGGGTAGCCTAGAGCCACCTAGAGCCAGCAACGACAGAATGGGAGGTAACCTCACTTGAACTGTGTAGACTGGGACATTTTCTTCTGTGAACAGGGAGGGCAATACACTTACATCTGTGCTAGATACACTGGACAAGAGGGGGGTTCCTGAGGGCAGAGAATCCAACCCCAACTGAGGAGAGAACCAACCCGACCACTTGTTTGTTTGGATAGATACTGTTTAGTTTTCAGTTGCACAATCTTGTAACTATGTGGAATAAAGATTTTAACCAATGCTATATGGTCCTCTTGTTCCCACTGAATGAAGATTTTAACCAATGCTGTATGGTCCTCTTGTTCCCAGGTGAGAACTCTGTGACACTATGTTTAGGATGCATATGTTGTTAATACCATATTCCAACATGCCCCTGACTTCTGGGACATGTAGTCCTAGATCTCTAATAGGAAAAAACAAATACAGCTGTGACAATATATTGCAACACTGTCCGAAAAAAAGAATTCTGGCCTCCCGACCCCTGACTGTTCTGTGCCTGTTCCACTTGTAGCATGACTTTCCAGCAAGTATTTACTGAACAGTAACACTGCTGATAGATTGTGTTTCCCTGTGTCTTGTTAGCAAAAACTGTACAGCGACAGTAATAATAATTGAAATTTGTAATATTGACTGACACACAGTGCACCCTTTGCCTCGATACAAGACCTGCTGTCTTCATGAGCAACTTTTGAGGAATTTACAGTACAATATTTCCTTTTGGTTTTCCATATTAACAGTACAGTAATGACTTTATACTATTTAGTATCTCATAAAAACAAGAAATAATAAATGTATTAATGACAAACGATACTACCAAAACAGCACAGAATAAATGAAAACAATACAAAAATTAATGAGCAACAAATACTAAATGCATCAAGTGGCATCACACACTCATTGCCTGCACCCAAAAACATATAGAATACATAAAACATGTTCCGATAAAAAGCAGTGGTTAAATAAAAACAAGACACTAATAACACGTTAAATGTACAGTTTACTGACTTCTCAAAATTACATTGGTGGAGTAGATTGAAACCTCCTGGCACCCAGTTGATTTAAGAGTCACCTAGTTGATAGAGAGCAAGCCCAGCTGATGAGACAGAAACAAGGTTCAACCCTTGTTCCCAATCCATCCGGCATACACTAGGCAGGCACTTAACCCACCGCACCCACCCATGTAATTGAGAATGGGGGCCTGAACACCCATCTGCTTAAAAGGATTTCTCCATTACACTCTCTTTCTCTTTAAATTGCATATATGGTTAGCATCAGAGCAGGTGGTTCGACTCCTGTTGAATGCCAAGGAGCCAATATATCAAACCAAAAGAATGTCTCCTATCCGTGTTTGTGCACTTCGTAAGTAAATCACTCAGTTGTGCCACTCCACTACTCAAGGGATGCACAATCTTGTTCCTTCCTTGCCCTTGCTTCTGGTGTCAGGCAATTAGGGGCAAGGGAACTATAAGTGAACTTTTCACACTTCTTATACTCATCTTGCCTAAGTCATATAACGAAAAAAGGACAAACTTAGGCCTGACATACAATTTATATATGTTTTATATAAGGTAAAAATCAAACAAAAACATGTATAGTACAGCAACAATTATACACAATCACATATATGTAGAATATAAACAAAACATCCCATTCATCTTCTAATATTCAGATCTCAATCAAGAATGGCATATATTGCAACACTAATTATTTACAAAAGCATATAATAAAGTCTAAACAAGAAATGACATTCATCTTATGATATTCAGATCAAACAACTCTCCTAAATCATATCGACTGTAACTTATTTGGTGACTATTTCAGGAAGCAAGAGACGAAACAATTTTATATCCTAACATATGCTTCTAGAATGCACATCTTCCCAAGGTCACAGGTCCTTTATGTTGTTACCAGAGGTATCTGAACTATCCTCCTAGTCCATATGATCTTTGGAGTCTGGGTCTTGGACTTAGAAGATATCTTTGAATGCCAAGAAGCCGCCTAGCAGTAAAACGATAAACAGCATCTTAGAAGGCTGTGCCCATGTGAATCAAAGCTAAATTGGTCCCAAAATAGCGATGAAAACTGTCAATGGCATAGCTGATAAAAAGGAGCGGTTTGTACACTCTCAATACAGTAGTGTTTGGTGACAAACACACATGACACAAGATGAAGACTCAGGAACCAGGCTGAGAAGCTCACTGATTTCAGAGAGGGATGAAAAAATCCTGCCTTTCCTTTGACATAGGCTGCCCAGTCTCCAGAGAAGGTGGTCCAGAGGAGCAGAAGCCAGAGTCATCAAGTTGAGAACCAGAACCAGGCCAGCCACCCCGAAACGAGGACCATTATTCAGGAGAGGGATTTCCAAAGGTTCCACATGGCCCTGTGAATCAGGGTAGAGGAGGAAGGCTGAGATGATCCACCCTTCCCACTTGAACTTTAGAGAATTCCCAAGAAAATGTGGCACCTTGCCCAGACAATGTGCACATTGAAGGCTTCTCCAGTTACTTTCTGGGGTAAACATTACACTCAGTCGAACCCAAACACGAGGAAGAACTTCTGAAGGGCCTGCAGGTGAAGTTCCCACTTGTGGTTGACTCATTCCAAACGGCTTATAAAGACCACCTCCGTGTGTAGCTCCATCAGCAGGTGGAGTGCTTGGAGACAAATCCTGCATGAGATGGCCCACTGCAACATATTCACTGCCATCCTTGAAAGCTAAATGCAACACAAACAAGTTCCAGTTTCACTGTGCCAAGTATAGCAAAATAAAAATCGGGAGTCCAAGTGATTTGTATGAAAGAACAGCCTTTAAAGTCCAAGGTTTAGTACAAGCAACAGCCTAACACGTGTTTTGAGCCTTCCACAGCTCTTCATCTGAGGCTTGACAAGGATAGAGCCTGAAATTTAAGATGAAGGGACAATGCCCAAAAAGTACTCTGAAGCCTTCGCAATCGCAATTGCTGAACAGCCGACCAGCTTTAACCGCAATTGTGAAGCCTTCACAGTACTTTTTGGGCATTGTCCAAAAAGTGTGGAATCCTCAATCATTGTACCCTTTTAGACATAACGCGAATAGCAACTACAGTAGCATAGAACATTCAGCCATTATGCATTATAAACACTAAGACAACACCCCCCACACCTACACAGGACAACCCAGTGTGCCTGTTAACACATTCCATTAATAAGAAAGTATAAATTCAATAAAACTTATGTGCCTTGTTTTTCAAACTAGTGCACAAGAGAACAGCCAAATTGTAAGACCCAACCAGAAATATATCTATGAGGTGGATGCCTTATAACTAGAACAGACAGGCATTACGCTTAAGTAGTAGAAGGGGCCCCCTTTTGTCTCCATCAACAATTTGACAGGTGGTCACGCCCCCTGATTCTGGTCCTAGTCCCTCCCAAATTTGATGTGCTTTGATATAAACTTAATATACATTTGATATAAAACGGATATCAAAAATGTTTGGTATCGATTTTATATCTAATGTATATTGGCTATAAAGTGTTTTCTAATTTATATCAGATTTGATATAAAGTAAATATACATTTATTATAAAATCTATAAATAGATGGGAGCGGCGCTCACCGATGTAGCTCAATCGAGCACAGAGAGCCTAAGTGAGCTCTGAAGACAGGGACTGTGAATATAGGGTTTCGCACAGTGACATTGTGATGACGTCACATAGGGGTTCCGCCCTGGGGTGATAGGAGGCGGATATACATTTTGAGCTTATTCACAGAAGCGTTTTATAATGGCAAAACCCCATTCGAAAATGCTCTGTCAATTAGGGCATTTATATCAAATTGATAAGCCCCCTAAAGTTTTTGATAGCAATGTTATTGAACCCTAATAATTTGTATATAAACTGAATAGGAATCAGGAAAGGCTATCCAACAATTTTGACAGCTTTTCAATATAAAAATGTAAAAATGTATATAAAAATATAAAATATATTGTTTAATATTCACATTTATATATACATCAATATTAAAAATCATATTTTGAGATTGAATTTTATATACAATATTAAAAATCATGTTTGATATAGAAATGTATATACAAATTAATATTAAAAATCATATTTTTATAGACATATACAAATTCATATTAAAACATTGTTTTTCGATATAGAAATGTATATAAAAATGTACATTTTGTTGATACAAAATATCCATTTTAATTTTTTATATAAACTTCCCTGAAAATGTTGATATAAAAAAATGTTTGATATCAATGTTGATATAAAAATGTACACCAATCTTATATGAACTGGCTTTGATACAGAGTGTAAATAATGAAAATCAGTTTACTTTATAAGTAAAGTGTGCTTCCCAGAGCCCGCACAAAAGTCAAACTATTGTTGCTAATGGGCCTACAGCATCTCATGCGCGGCATACATGTGTCCCTCTGCGACCCATCAAAGAGCTGCGAATCAACACTGCAGGGGTTCTATATTACGACAATGCCTGCGGAATCTAGGAATGTGGTTAGTTCTAGAGAGGTACTCTAGCCGCATCAGCAGAAAACACTAATGGGGTTTATATTTAGATCGCCGGTATACAGGGTGTTTGTGCCAGCTATATAAACAAACCATCCATGTAAATACACATAAACAATGTTTACCAACTAAAACTAATTGTCATTAGCAAGGTGTTTTTCACTTATGACTGAAGGCCGACACAGGAAGCATCTACAGGCTGAACTTATTTTGCAGAGTATGCAGGAAATACAATGCTCTGCTTCTGTTGGTAAGAAAAATTGCATTGGTCCAAGGAAGCTTCTGCAGGGGTGAGGTTATTTTTAGATGTTGTTATAAAACATAGGCAGCAGTATGCATGAAACAGAATGCTCTGCTTCTGTTGATAAGAGACCCATTTCTGAAAACTAAACAGAAATACATAAATCTGTGTGTTGTTAATATTAAACAACATTGAGCTTTCACCCCTTTAAAAAGGGTCATCAGAACGCCTGCCTGATGACCCCCTGCATTGGAAACTAATTGACTTAGAAGAACAAGTTACTTCTTACCTTGTAACGTTCTTTCGACGGGATGTTCCTCCGACGTATTCCTCATCTTAGATATCTCCTTCCAGCTCTGCTGGCCTCGGAATTTTTTTTCTCTCTCTAGAGGGCGCTGCGCGTCGACGTCCTCCGAGTCGATGTCCCTCGACAGCCGCCGTATCGACGTCGACGTCATCCTGCCTATAAAGGCCGCGCGCAGCGACCGTTGCTCAGTTCCGTTTTGTAGCCCACAATAATACTTTCTGGACTAAACTAATCACCCTGAAGGAGCGTAAACTGCAACAACAAGGGAAGTAGAACTGCGGGGATGGATGGGAGGGTCGATGAGGAATACGTCGGAGGAACATCCCGTCGAAAGAACGTTACAAGGTAAGAAGTAACTTGTTCTTCGAAGGGATTGTGTCCTCCGACGTATTCCTCATCTTAGATAGGCTCCCATAGCAGTATTCTATTATCGGAGGAGGGAGTACTGACTTCATGCTGTCTTCTATTGATGAATAGAATGCAGTACAGCCCTTCCAAACCTAGTCTCTTGACTGGAGGAGGAATCCAAATTGTAAAAACGTGTAAAGGTATGGACAGACGACCATGTAGCGGCCGCACAGATGTCTTTAACCGGCACGCCTCTTTTGAGGGCCGAAGAAGCTGCAATACCTCTGGTCGAATGAGCCCTAAGGTTTTGAGGGGGTTCTTTCCCTGCCAGTTTATAACATTCCAGAATGGCTAGAATGATCCATATGGAAATGGTCTGCTTAGATATTGGTAACCCCAGCTTGTGACCTGCGTAACCTACAAACAGCTGGTCTGCCTGTCTTATCCCGGCTAGTCTACTGATGTAAAAACTTAAAGCCCTCCTAGGGTCTAGCCTGTGCAACCTCTCTTCCTCATTCCCCGGGTGAGGAGGAGGATAGAAAGATGGTAGGGTAATCTTCTGAGTGATATGGAATTCAGAAACCACCTTTGGGAGGAAATTAGGCTTCACTTGCAGGACAACTTTGTCTTTGTGAAATATTGTGTGAGGGGGTTTACAAGAAAGAGCTTGTAATTCGCTCACCCTTCTAGTAGATGTAAGTGCTATTAATAAAACAGTTTTAAGGGTAAGGAATCTTAAGGAACAAGAATGGAGAGGTTCGAAAGGTGTGCCCATCAGGAAAGTTAGTACTAAGTTTAAATCCCATAGGGGAACTTGGAATGGTCGTGTGGGATAAAGATTGGTTAACCCCTTTAGAAACTGTATTACCAAGGGTAATTTGAAATAGGATGGTTCTTCCGCAGTACGCTTAAAGATGGATAGCGCTGCGAGATAGCCTTTAATGGTGCCAACTTGAAGGCCTGAATTTGCCAAATATAGTAGGAAGGACAAAACCATTGGTGTACCACATGAAAAAGGGTTGATATTCTGTTCTCTACACCAGCTGCAAAATCTGTTCCAACGGCAGCGGTATAAAGACTTTGTTGCTGGCCTCCTTGCCGAAAGCAACACCTCCATAACATCATCAGGGAGGTCCCAATCCTTGTACCTCAGCCTTTCAGAAGCCAAGCGTGAAGTTTGAGGGTTTTGATGTCTGGATGGAGAACCTGACCTCCCTTCTGTGAGAGTAGGTTCTCTCTGAGTGGAAGTCGAATTGGAGGGCAGATGGACAAGTCTAGAAGGTCCGGGTACCACGTTCTCCTGGCCCAATCCGGGGCAATTAGGATCATGGTTCTCCGGAATCTTCTCAACCTCCTGATCATTTGAGGAATGACAGGGACCGGTGGGAACGCATACAGAAGCGGAAACTCCCAGTCCACTATGAACGCGTCTCCCAGAGCTCCTCTCGGGGGAAATTCCCTTGAGCAGAACAGGTCGCATTTCCTGTTTAGACTGGTGGCGAACAGATCTACCTGAGGGGTTCCCCAAAGGGCGAAGATCTCTTGAAGGACTTCCTGAGCTAGTTCCCACTCGTGGGAGACTGTGCCCTGCCTGCTCAGAGCGTCCGCTGTCAAGTTCTCTCCGGCTAGGTGAACTGCCGATAGAGAGATTCCTTCTTGGATTGCCCAAAACCAGAGCTGCATCGCCTCTCTGCACAGGGGTAGTGATCCTACGCCTCCTCTTTTGTTGAGGTAATGCATGGCCACCGTGTTGTCCGTCATTAACAGGACATTCTTCCCTTGTACAGCTGGCAGGAACGCCTTCAGCGCAAGTCTGATGGCTCTCAGCTCTAACAGGTTGATATGTAGTCTGGACTCCGATGGAGACCAACGACCGCTGATGGTCAAGTCGTTGGCGTTGGCTCCCCACCCCGTGAGTGAGGCATCCGTGACTACTGTTATCTCCGGCCAGGGTTGCCAAAACTGTTCTCCTTTCAGAATGTTCTCCTGACAGGCCCACCACTGAAGGTCTCGAGCTACTCTGTCGGGAACTTGAAGAAGATCTATCATTCTCCCTGAGAATTGTGACCACTGAGTCCTCAGTGCCCACTGGAGGGATCTCATTCTCAAGCGAGCCTCTGGCACTAGGAAAATGCAGGAAGCCATGAGGCCTAGCAACCTCAAAAAAGTCGAAGGCTGGGAGACGTTGGGCATGTAGGAACTTGGTGACCATCTGTAGAATATCTTGAGCCCTCACCTCTGGTGGCGAGGCTTTTCCCAGGGAAGTGTCCAGGATCGCTCCTATGAACTGGAGTCTCTGCGATGGTATCATTTGTGACTTCTTTAAATTGAGGGAGAAGCCCAGTCTGTGAAGGAAGTGGCACACATGATTTAGCTGGATCTGAGCTTGTTCCGAAGAAACAGCCCTGATCAACCAATCGTCCAGGTAGGGGTAGACGTGAATCCCTTCCCTCCTTAGACTTGCAGCCACTACCGACATTAACTTGGTGAAGACCCTCGGGGTGGAGGTCAGCCCAAATGGCAGCACTCGAAATTGATAGTGAGAGTTGCCAATTGCGAACCTCAGGTATTTCCTGTGTTTGAGATGTATAGGCACATGGAAATAAGCGTCCTGAAGGTCCAGAGATACCAACCAGTCCTGGAACTGAAGGGCCTGGAGGATCTGAGAAAGAGTGACCATCTTGAATTTGTCTTTTCTGAGGAATTTGTTCAACTCTCGCAAGTCCAAGATGGGTCTCAGTCCTCCGTCTTTCTTTGGAATGAGAAAGTAAGGGGAGTACCAGCCCTTGTTCCTCTCCGCTACAGGTACCGGTTCTATGGCACCTTTCTCTAGCAGGTCCAAAATTTCCTGCAAGAGGAGCGGATCTGGAGCTTTCTGAGAGCTGATCCCCGGTGGATGACTCTGAGGTATACCTAGGAAAAGCAGGCAGTAACCTTGGGCAACTGTTTCCAATGCCCAAGCATCTGACTTGATAGCCTGCCATACCGCCAGATGTTGAGTCAACCTGCCTCAGGTTTTGGGGCGGCTGATGCAGATGCCGATGGTAAAGAGGCACCTGCTGTTTCTGCGGCTTTTGAATATCTACCCCGCCCACCTCGGGTAGTTCTTCTTTGTCCCCTTTGAACTGGTCGTCCTCTACCTCTTCCGAATGCGGAGTAGAAGCGAAAGGACTTGCCCCTCGCAGAGGTTCCTGTGGGACGAAAAGGAGTCTGACGGATTGCAGCTCCTAGGGATTTAGCTGCTGCTTTTGAAGTTTGCAGTTTCTCTAAACTGTCATCCGCCTTTTTCCCGAACAAAGAAGAGCCATCGAATGGCATGTTCAAGAGTCTGGCTTGCACATCTGGGGCAAAACCAGACTTTCTCAACCAAGCGAATCTCCTGGTTGATGTACTTGCCGCCATTGCTCTGCTGATACTGTCAGCCGAATCAATGCCCGTCTGGAGGGATTCGCACATAGCGTCTTTACCGTCCTGTATAATATTCAGGAACGCATCCCTTTCTTCTCCCTCCGGGATGCAGTCAGCCGCTGTAGAAGCACACTCCCAAAGTGTATGGCTGAACCTAGCAAGGGTGCAAGTAGCATTCACAGATTTTAACGCCATGCTACATGCTGAAAAGACTTTCTTTGCCATAGCCTCATATTTTTTATCGTCCCTGTCCTGTGGGACGGTAGGATAAGCCGTCTTGACATCGGTAGAGGATGCTGCCTGTACCACCAGACTTTCTGGGGATGGGTGTTTAGACAAAAACTCCGGGTCTGTAGAAGATACCCTGTACTTTGTAGACAGTTTTTTATTTACTGCTGGTACGACATCTGGGGTTTCCCAGTTTGTCATGATCTTCCTCTGAAGAGCTTTATGAAAAGGCACCACAGGATCCTCCTGTGGGCCTTTGTCAAGAATATCCGTGAGGTCATCTTGTTGGAAAGATTGTGAAGGTGCAGACCACCCCATGAACTCTGTGATCCTGGCCATTAAGGCTCTATAGGGGGTTTCAGCATGCTCCCCCGGGTCTGGCCTAGCAAACTCCACCTCAGGGGAAGTGTCTAATCCACTTGCCTCATGTAAGGAATCATGAAGGTCCTTTAACCTGCGTTCTTCAGAGGAAAATTCTTCTCTAATTGGGGTCACAGGTCCCTTCAACTCAAATGTGTCTTCCTGTTCAGACAATTCACCCTCTTCCAAGATTGAGGACATAGTTCTCAATTGTTCTGAACTCATAAAGGGAGTAAATCCCATTTCCAAGGCAGAGGGTGCCGAACTTGTCATTATCGGCCTCGAAAACGTCGATGTCGTCGACGTCGAAGGCTTCGAACGTGGCGTCGAAAACAAAGGCGGAGGCCTCGAAGACCTCGACATAATTGGAATTCTACTCGACAATCTCGAAGCCATCGACGTCGAGGACCTGGGGATAGTCACTGGGTGTGTCGTAACCGTGACTTTTCTTGGCGTCGACGCCGGTGTCGAAGCTGGCGTCGGGTCGATAGACCCGTGTTTTGAAGGTCCCTTCGACAACGGCGTCGAAGACACCGACCTCGGCGTCGACGGAACCCTCGTCGACGGAACCTTCGAGGAAGGTTTGAAGGTCATAGTCCTACTCGAGGGTTCGAGACGCGCTCGAGAGGTTTCCTTCGCCGGGTACTGCGACTCGCGGCGTTTTTGACCTTCGGGTCTTTCGACCAGAGCATCGCTCTCTGCAGTCTTCGAGGGGGTCAAGGCCGCTTTCTCGAAGACGCTCATCATATTTTTGCGGAATTCCTCCCATTCAGCCCGGGAACTATGTTTCGTGGGGCAAGGGATTCTTTTTGGCGAAACAGAGGAAGAGGAAGACGGAAAAGGGGATCTTCGACGTCTCCTCTTAGAGTGCTTCGATCTCGAGGAGTGATGGGACCCACTCCGAGACCTGGAGCGTGAATGGTGACGAGGAGACGAGTGTCTCGACTTCGTCGACGAAGAAGAAGCTTTAAAAGTCTTACCTTTCTCCAGCTTCCCCCTACGCTCCTTCAGGGCCTTAGCTGTCATGGACATACAGTCCTCGCATTCCGAACAATGGTGTTCAGCTCCCAAACACCACAGACAAACTCTGTGAGGGTCAGTCAGCGACATCTTTTTCCCACAATCTCAGCATTTTTTGAAGCCGGATCGAGGAGTTGTCGGTTCTGACGAGGAAGCCATCGAGCACGGATCGAATAACTCGAGGTAACTAGGTATTAATCTGACAAGAACTGAGCAACGGTATTCCGAGGCACTGAGTAAGCGCGGAAAAACGGAACTGAGCAACGGACGCTGCGCGCGGCCTTTATAGGCAGGATAACGTCGACGCGCAGCGCCCTCTAGAGAGAGAAAAACTTTTCCGAGGCCGGCAGAGCTGGAAGGAGATATCTAAGATGAGGAATACGTCGGAGGACACAATCCCTTCGAAGAGGTGATTTCAGCTCTGTCCAGGGTGCCTTGCTTCTCGACTGGATTTGATTGTCTGTCTGTAAACACTGGGAGAACTCCTGCAAAGTCTGCCGATTGGAATCTGGGCGTGCTTTTTATTGAGAGTTTTATTTCAACAACAGCAAAATTGTGAGTTTGGGGGGTATTTCAAAACAACAGCTATGTGCTTTTAATTACGTGTTTGCAAATGTATAGTTTGCCTAGAATGTTCTATGGTTTTGCATGTTGGCTAGGATAGCGCAAAGGATTCTATTTCTATGCATGTAACCTATGTTCTAGTACTGTTATTCAATACTTTAATGGATTGTTTCTGTTGTTTTGACAATTTATGAGGTTTTATTCAAGCTTGAAAAGGCTTTTTTACACTGTATTTATCGTTAGACAGGCCTTTTTTGAGACATGCCAAGAGGCAGGCCCTTTTTGAGACAGACCCTTTCTGAGACAGGCTGTGCATTTTTAAACTAAACAGCTATGTGCTTATAATGACATGTTTGCAAATGTATAGTTTGCTTAGAATGCTCTGTGGTTTTGCATTTCTGTTAGGATAGCGCATCGATGTTGGGCATGCCGGAATCTATTACTCTGTATGTGTGTGTGATATCACATGGACGCAGAGCTTATTATGTTCTGGAACTGTTGTTTAGATTTTGGCTACAACGCTTTGGAAGAAGTTGAAAATGTGTAAAGGATTTTGGAAGTGTTTAGTGTTTATAGCGCAGCAACAATCATTCAGACACTTCAATTTTAAATGGAATCCGCAACCCTTATTGCCGTTCCAAACATTAAATAAACTCTTGCACTTTTGGGGTACTTATTGTTTTGTGATGTGACATATTTGCACGTGCACAATGCCTTGTCTCAGTTTCACAGCACCGATAAAGTTGATGAAATATTTTTAGTGTGTAAAATATTCAACACATTTGCAACAGTATGGCCCAAAGACCACACATGCCACGCAAACGCTATAGTCGAGATTTATTTTTTACAAACTGTTGGCATGACAGATTTTTAAGGGTGGGGAGGGTCAGTGTGTTATACAGGGCTTGATATATGTGTGTGTGTGTGTGTGTTAAATCCTAATTGCACTTTTGGGGCACTTGTCATTTGTGATGCAACATATTTGCATACACACAATGCCTTGTTTTAGTTTCACAGTGCCGATAAAATATTTGCATTATGTAAAATATTCAACACAGTTGTAACTGTAACAGTATGCGGCAAAGATCACACATGTTGCGCAAATGTTATAGCCGAGATTTATTGGTACAAAGTTCTAGAGTTGATGACATTTTTAAGGGTTTCGAATGTCGGGGTGCTACATCTTACCTGATATTTTTGGGGATGTGTCATGTGTTATGTATTGATCGACTGTACCAGTGCATGTGTTAGATTGAGCCGGATTAGTTTTGTATTTCCAAGTAGGCGCTACATTTTATTTTATTCTGCATGAACCCTTACCCCCGCCAGTGTGTCTATGTGCCCCGCTACCCCCGCCAGTGCCCCATGTCCACCCAACACCCGCCAGTGTGTCTTTGTGCCTTCTTACCCCCCACTAGTGTGTCTATGTGCCCACGTATCCCCGCCAATGCCCTCATGTCCACCTGACCCCCGCCAGTGTGTCTTTGTGCCCCCTACCCCTGCCAGTGTGTCTATGTGCCCCCTGAACCTCGCCAGTGTCTTCATGTCCACCCTACCCTCTCCAGTGTGTCTTTGTGCCCCCTTATCCCCGCCAGTGTGTCTATGTGCCCCCTTACCACCTCCAATGCCCTCATGGCCCACCTACCCCCACGAGTGTGTCTTTGTGCCCCCTTACCCCCCCCCACCAGTGTGTCTATGGGCCCCCTGACCCCCGCCAGTGTTCTCATGTTCCCCCTACCCCCTCCAGTGTGTCCTCATACCCCCTGCCCCCGCCTTTGTCTAGTCTCACCCCCCACTCCCTGTTCCACCTGCCCCATGATCATCTTCTGCCCCCTCCCTCCATTTCTTGCCTTACGCCTTGTCTCTTTTTTTCTCCTCCATCTTCCTCACCCCTTCCTCCCCTCCTTCCCTTTTCCCTCTCCTCTGGTCCCTTTTGGCACTACCCCAATTGCTGTTAGGCATAGTAATCCGTAGCCATCTGTCTTTGCAGCCTTCTTGCCCCCCCTAACCTCCCCATCTCAACCTTTTTCTCAGCACTTACTCTTATCATCTGGCCCTGTGACCACTGATAATAGCTTGTCTGCCCCCCCCCTTTTTCCCTTCTTGTTTTATCCTCCCACTCCCTCTCCTGCACTCTTGAACAGTCGTCGACCTATTTTGGATAGTCACTTGTTTGTTCTTCCCCTTACCCCTTCCATTCCTCTACCCCACAACTCCCCTCCTGCCCCCTCCTTGTGTCACTCTTGCACTGCAACAATTGTCGTCAGGCATAGTAATGTTACTGCTAGTTTTGTCTCCTTTTTTTCCCCCTACCTCTCCCTTATTGTTCCATGCACTTGTTCATCTGTTATGATTGATAGTTATTTTTCACATTCTGATCTGTTTCAAGGTCTTGTAAGGTAAGAATGACAATGCATTACTTACTGTAAAAGCATTTCTGATGGTTGTATCTGCTTAGACTCACATGCTGTGCATAGGTCCGATATCCAGTGGTCACTGCAGAGTATTGCATTTTGTTTTTTGTAGTCGAAAAGGGGACGTCAACAAGGCGTGTCTGTAACACTATCCCTATAGTGACGTGCGGTGTACCCACAATCCCTCACGCGTCGAGGTCCCTCTGTATTTTTTCTGCCCTGAGGGCGCCTTCTAGACGTGAGTGAGTACAGAAAAGAGAGAGAGATATAAAAGGATGTCTATGTTCCTTCCATCCGAACGGGGAGGAAGGGTGGGCGCATGTGAATCTAAGCAGATACAACCATCAGAAATGCTTTTTAATGCATTGTCTTCTGATGTTTGTTAATCTGCTTAGAATCACATGCTGTGCATAGACTAGCGAGCAGTACCCGGAGTTGGAGGTGGGTTGTGAGAAGTAACAGTAGAGAAAAGGTGTCTTAATACTGCTTTTCCCACCTGGTAATCAGCTCTAGAGTGGGCATCTAGACAGTAATGTTTTGTAAAGGTGTGTACAGAACTCCAGGTTGCCGCTTTGCAGATGGACTCAAGGGGAACATTTGCATTGAATGCTATGGAT
The DNA here is from genome assembly GCF_040938575.1 of Ambystoma mexicanum. Classification (NCBI taxonomy): domain Eukaryota; kingdom Metazoa; phylum Chordata; class Amphibia; order Caudata; family Ambystomatidae; genus Ambystoma; species Ambystoma mexicanum. Next base: position 375,609,069 of record NC_090931.1, read on the forward strand.
GCCCCAGTGCCACGAGTAGAGTGTGCTCTTGGCTTGAAGGGTAATTCTCTCTTAGCAAGAGTATAACAGAGAGTGATGCATTGAACAATCCATCTAGATATAGTGGACTTTGACACTGCATCTCCTTCTCTTCCTGCTGCCACCGAGACAAAGAACTGATTAGTCTTTCTCAGTGGTCTAGTTCTTCCCATATAAAACATGACAGCTCTGCGCACATCAAGTGTATGCAGGCTTTTTTCTCCTACATTTGAAGGGTTTTGAAAGAACGTTGGTAGTTCTATTGACAGGTTGACATGGAATTTCGAGATGAATTCAGGTGCAAACCTCAGGTGTGTGCGTAGAACCACCTTATCTCTGTGAACCGTTACAAAGGGGTCTAGAACAGAAAGAGCCTGCAGTTCACTTACTCTCCTAATGGAGATGATAGCTATTAGAAAAGCAGTCTTAAGAGTGAGGTCTTTAAGAGTTGCCTTGTGCATGGGTTCGAAGGGTGAACCCATGAGCCTGGTGAGTACCACATTTAGGTCCCAGCCGGGAGCTGGGTTTGCTATTGGAGGGTGTATTCTTTTTACCCCCTCCATGAAGGCTTTAATCACTGGGACTTTCCACCATGACACTTTGAGTTGTGACGTGGTGTATGCAGAAAGCGCCGCTAGGTGGACTTTAATAGAATTGAATACTAGACCTGAGTCCAGCAAATGGGTCAGGTACAGAACAATTTGTGTGGGAGTGCAGTCAATGGGATTGATGCTTTTTCCTCTACACCAGATGACAAATCTCTTCCATTTGCTAGAATAACAGTGACGAGTGTTAGGTTTTCTAGCTTCCCTGAGGATGCCCATGCACCTTTGTGGAAGTTGTAAATGTCCAAATTCTATGACCTCAGGAGCCAGGCTGCTAAGTTCATGGTTCGAGGGCATGGATGCAGTGCCCTGCCCTTGTCCTGTGACAGCATGTTGTACTGGCAGGGCAGTTTCACTGGTGGACACAGAGACATCTGCATCAGATGAGCGAACCATGGTTGCCGGGCCCACATAGGGGCCACTAGTATCATGGTGGCTTGTTCCCGGTGCATCTTGTGCACAATCCTGATGAGAAGGGGAGTCGGAGGGAAAAGCGTAAACAAATTTCCCTGACCATGGAATCGATAGACCGTTCCCCTTGGACTGGTTCTGAGGGTACCTGGAGGCGTAATCTTGGCATTGTGAGTTCTCCAGAGTTGCAAACAGGTCCCCACTGTGTGAAAACGTTGAAGACAATGTCTTTGTGTAACCGCCATTCGTACTCTGCGGGCAGGGGTAAATCTCTGCTGAGTTCGTCTGCTTGCAGATTGAGTTCCCCTGGTACATGTTGTGACAGTAGGAACATGTTGTGTCTGAGAGCCCACTTCCAGATGTTCTGGGACAGCTTGGACAGTCCTGGAGAGTGGGTTCCCCCTTGATTGTTGAGGTAGTACATTGCTGTGGTGCTGTCCGTGAGGACAATCACCGTCTTTCCTTGTAGGTGTTCCTGGAAGGCTTTCAGTGCCTTGAACACCGCCAGTAACTCCAGTAGATTTATGTGCTTGGATGGTACGCTCGGAGTCCACACTCCGTGAGCAGGCCGATGGGATAGGTGAGCCCCCCATCCTGTGAGGGATGCGTCTGTGGTTAGAGTGGCTTCCACTGCAGGTGTGGCAAAAGGTTTCCCTATTAACAGGTTTTCCTTTGTTCACCACCGTAGCGAGAGAACCAAGGCCTGCGAGACCACCATTAGATCGTCCCATTGTCCGCTGGCCTGACACCACTGGCTGTTGAGCCACTCTTGCATTGGGCGCAAGCACAGGCGCGCGTGAGGTACCAAATAAATACATGACACCATCATTCCTAGCAAGCGCATTGCTTTGCGTACCGTCACCTCTCGACCTGCCACATATTAGGGGATCTGAAACAGCATGTTTTGGACCCTCTCGTTGGAGGGGAAGACAAGGCCGTCCTTTGTTCGAATTAGAGCACCTAGGAATTGTTTGATCTGGCTGGGGTCTAAGCTGGACTTCTTCTCGTTGATGGAGAAGCCCAGTTGGAACAAAAGGTCTACAGTCTTTTGGGTATTGGAGAAGCATGTTTCGTAAGAATCCCCTGTTATGAGGCAATCGTCGAGGTAAGGGTATACTGGGATGGACAACCTGCGTAGATGGGCCGCTGCCACTGTCAGTACTTTCGTGAATACCCTTGGTGCTGATGCTATCCCGAAGGGTAGCACTCTGAACTGGTAGTGTTTGCCCTCTACCATGAACCTGAGGTATTTTCTGTGCGCTGGCAACATTAAAATATGAAAGTATGCATCTTTCATGTCCAGTGTTGTCATGTAATCCCCTTGTGATAGCAAGGGGATTACTTCCTGTAAGGTTACCATGCGAAACTTTTGGGGCTTGACAAATTTGTTAGTTGGGAGCAGATCTAATACAGGGCGCATGGTTAGGTCCTTTTTGGGTACAAGGAAGTACACTGAATAAATATCTTCCGTTACCTGAGATAGAGGCACGACCTCTATAGCTCCTTTTTCCAGTAGCTGTTCCACTTCCTGTAGAAGGATGGCGAGGCGTTCTGGTGTCATGCGTCGTCCCCGTGGGGGTTTGTATGTTGGGGAACTGTTGAATTCTATACAGTAGCCGCGGGCTATGGTAGATAGTACCCAACAGTCTGATGTTATTCCCTCCCATGCTGGAAGAAACAATGTTAACCGGGCCCCGACCGGCGATACATGGGAGGGGACCCGAATCTTCGGGTCATTTGCTGTTATTGGCCTGGGAGCCTCTAGGGGTAGAGCCCCAACCTCTCACCTTGCAACGGCGTTGGCCTCTCTTATTGTACTGGCCACTATTACCCTGGTTAGAGGACCAGTTGTTGGCAGAGTATTGTTGTTGTTGATTCTGCTGCTGGCGTCGGCCACAAAAAAAAGTGCTTATTGCCATAGCCGCGTCTGTTAGGGGGCCTAGAAATCTGGTCAAGGGTCTTGATAGTGTCAAACTCCTTTTTACCATTTTCTAGAGCCTCATCAACTGCCTTACCAAAGAGATTGGTATCCTCTATAGGTTTGTTGATCAGGGAAGCCTGTGTCTCAGGTTTAAACCCTGAATTGCGCAGCCAGACATGGCGTTTGAGGAGTATCCCTTGGACTAGGGAACGCCCAGCAGTCTCTGCAGCATCTAAAGTGTTTTTAACGATGCTTTGGTTCACTAGTGTCCCTTCCGTGATTGTGGCCAGAAGGTATGTACGCAGGGGTTCTGGTGCCTCTTCAGCGTCGCTACGTAGCTTGCTCCACTGTGCGTCTGCGTAGCTTGCTAGTAAGGAGTTGTTATTAGCGATCCTTGCTGAGAAAGCAGTGGAAGCTGCGATTCTTTACCTCAGGGCATACAGCTTTTTCCCCTCCTTGTCTGGTGGTGCCTCGCTGGTGGACAGTGGCACCTCTGCCCTCTTCCTTGAATTTGTTACTACAAGGGAGTCTGGTACGGAGTGGCCCCTGACGTACAAAGGGCCAGAAGGAGATGGACTGAAGAGTTTTTCTATTCGAGGTTGACCCCTCTGACCAACGCAGGAGTGGATAGAGAAGGGGTGAATCTTTTCTTTACTGAGGCAAGGAGTGGAATGGTTTGACTGACAGGGGGTTTCTCCTTAATTACTTTTTCCACAAAGCCAATGTCAGGAGAGGTCTCCCCTGTGTCTAATTCGAAATGTGCTGCTGCTTTGCGCAACAGTGCATTAAACGTAGGCTGATCATCTATAGGAGATGTGTTCCTAATAGGCGAGTCTTTGGGAGGAGATAGGGTTATCGCATCAGGGTCAGAGTACGCTGATGGGGACTGCCAGGGGTGTGAGGTAACTACCTCTAATTCTTCTCTGAAGCCCCCTGCACCTGTATCTGGATCTTCTTGAAAACCCTCCTCCTCTAGGTTTCGTTCTTCCTCTACACCCAAAAAATCATCCTCTTCCTCAAAATGTTCCTCTTCAGTGAGGTCATACACATCTAATTCCTCATGTGAAGGATCAAACAGCCTAGGAAGTTTGACCCTGGGGTCCTCCTGGGGTCCTTCTCTTGGCCTTTTGGGTGTTGGTAGGTTTTGGTTTTCCATAAACCTTTCCATTTTCTCCATACAGAAATGGAGTCTCTCCAGAGTTTCATGGGGTACCCCTGAGTAATCTAGGGGGGGGGGGGGGGGGGAATTAGTGTCTTGTGCCTGGAAACGCGTTGACTTCTCCCGCAACGTCGAAGAAAGGTTTCCCTTGCCGTCTGAAAAGCCTTCCGGTAGGCCAGGAGTCCCACTAGATGAAGGGGGCAGTTCCTGGCTCCCCTTTGGCTTTTTCGGCGTATCTTTAGCCCTTTGCGCGATATTCAACGTGTCTTTCGTCGTCAGCTTATGGGCATCGGCGGAAACAATCCTCGCTAGGCTCTCGACAAGTAATTTGTCTGTGGAGGTTTCTGGTCTCGACGTTACGTGTTGTACTGCGACGGGCGCTCTTACATGGAGCGTTACGTCAGATGGTTTGGGGGTAGCGCCTTTATCTGTAAAAAGCCCAGTCGCTACTCGCGGCTGCGTTTGCGAGTGGGGCTTTAGACTCTTACGGTCTGAGGTAGACGCCGGGGTTCCCTGCGTCTCCTTTGGCACTGATGGATTCTTCGACGAAGAAGAGCCGTGGGTTGTGTGCTTATGGGAGTGAGTCTTTTGTGGGTCCTTGTCGCCGGGGTGTTCATCCCCATAAGCAGGGCGTGAGCCGAGCCCGTCGTGGCCGGGGACGGACGTCGAGGAGCGTGAGCGCTCCCTCGAGAGGTTTAAGACTTCCGCAACGGAGGTCGTGTTATCACCTTCCTCGTCACTTTCCGCGACGGCGGCGGCGGGTGAGGAATCGGCCTTCGACAGGCCGCCCACCTCTTGACTACGTTCTTTTAGAGTTTTGGGTTTTAGAAGCTGACAAGCCGCGCAGCCGTCTTCTTTATGATCGAGGGGCAAGCAACGATTACAGCGTTTATGCTTGTCCTTCCAGGTGTACTTGCCCTTGCAGCGTGGGCAGAACCTAAAGGGTGTTCTCTCCATAGCTGAGGCAATAATTTGTGGTGATAACAACCCCGAGGGAAAGGGAGGGGAAAAGGAAAGGCATTCTCAAAGAGAAACAAGAAAGTTCCACCCCCACTCTCCCTACTGTATGTTGGCCGGCGAGGCCAGGCCACGTGTTCGGCAGCGCTGAAGGATCTCCTCCATCTCGTCTCCTCCGTCGAAGGTCTTGTTCAGCGGAGAAACAGCTTTGCAGCTACGTCGAGGGGAGGGATCTATGTGTTAATGAAATAAGTCAGGACCAAGGTCCAGGAAATATGTTTTGCAATGTCTCTCGAGGAACTCCCCGTAAAGGCGACCAAAATCTGGGTGGAAAAAAACAATCTGAGGGACCTCGACGCGTGAGGGATTGTGGGTACACCGCACGTCACTATAGGGATAGTGTTACAGACACGCCTTGTCGACGTCCCCTTTTCGACTACGAAAAACAAAATGCAATACTCCGCAGTGACTACTGGATGTCGGACTTATGCACAGCATGTGATTCTAAGGGCCTCATTACACGGATGGCGGTAGGGATTTACCGTTACCGGTAATGGAATACCGGTAACGTTAAATCCCCATGCGGATCACGACCCGGCACACCGCTATTAGCGGCATCGCAAATTACGGTGCCACTAATAGCGGGCAGGCCGTGTGCGCGCGACCCTCCATCCCGTAAATTACGCCATGCCGCTATTAGCACAGCATCAAGGCCAGTGGACATGCTAATAGCGGCATGGTAAATCCACCCAAACCCCTTACCGCCATGGTGCTAATACCGGCATCGCGGACCACCCGTTAAGAGGAATGAGCAGTGTTCCCACCTGCCACAGGTGGACACAATCAGCACAGGTGGAGGCAATGGAGACTGTGGCAGCTCAAAAGGAGCACACCACACCCCTTCCCACACGCCTTCCCACACAAAGATGGTTCCAATACTGGCAGCAGTACATGGCCTGGGGGACCTCATTGCAGCGCAGCTGCTACTACAACAGGCAGCACAAAGGAGACGCAGGAGGAGGAGGAGGAGGGCAAGACAGGCACAGCAAGCACCACAACGGCACCTATTCATACCACAGAGGCACCCACCAATCCCCAGGATCAGAGCCAGTCCATTCAACCTAACCCCTGAGCAGATACACACCCTGTACCGTCTGGACAGGGTTACCATCACCAGCATCGTGGACATGATCCACGACGACATTGTGAGCCTCATAGACATCAGAACTGCCATCCCCCCGCTACTGAAGGTGGTGAGTGTGCTCCACTTTCTAGCCACAGGCACCTACCAGCATACAGTGGGACACATGCATGGCATCTCACAACCAGTATTCTCACGCACGCTGAACCAGGTACTCGATGCACTCCTGAAGCATGCACCTGAACACATATCAATGCCACGGACTGCCCAGGAGATTGCAAACACAAAAGTAGGCTTCTATTCACTGGCAGGCATCCCAAGTTGCATTGGGGCCATCGACTGTACACATGTGGAATTGGTGGTCCCACATCACAATGAAGTAGTGTACCGAAACAGGAAGCAATTCCACTCTATCAATGTCCAAATGGTATGTGACGCCAACAAGATAATCACACATTGCTGTGCCAGATTTCCAGGATCAACACATGATTCCATGGTCCTGCGGAACTCAACTATCCCACGCTACATGGAGCGACACCCCGGACAACGTTTGTGGCTACTCGGTGAGTAGCAGGGCAAGCACATGGCAACGTGATTGGGGGGGGGAGAGAAACATACTGCAACTGGGAGTGATTGGGGGGGAGAGAAACATACTGCAACTGGGAGTGATTGGGGGGGGAGAGATACATACTGCAACTGGGAGTGATTGGGGGGGGAGAAACATACTGCAACTGGGAGTGATTGGGGGGGAGAGATACATACTGCAACTGGGAGTGATTGGGGGGGAGAAACATACTGCAACTGGGAGTGATTGGGGGGGAGAGATACATACTGCAACTGGGAGTGATGGGGGGGAGAAACATACTGCAACTGGGAGTGATTGGGGGGAGAGATACATACTGCACCTGGGAGTGATTGGGGGGGGAGATACATACTGCAACTGGGAGTGATTGGGGGGGGGAGATACATACTGCAACTGGGTGTTGACTGTCGATCGTAGGAGAAATGGACATACAGATGTACACCAATGTGCATCCGGGAAGGCCACGATGTACTTGAGAAGAACCCACATGCAATTTGAAGCTGCACAACATCGACAACAATGCAGGTTGCAAAATATCACACATCCATCCACATTGAACATCCTACCACGCCACATTTCACACGAATCTGCAACATGGCGTCAAGATAGTAATACACAATCAGCGCAGCACAACATCAATCCAGCAATGCGCACTTGAATGCATGCAAAGGGATCACCCCTAGACATAGCACTGAACCACACACCTATAGCACCACTGAAGTGATGCCTCACAGCATGGCCACATTGGTGTCAGAATGTCAGTACACTCGCAGTGTGGTACCAAATTTGCCTGGGACAGGGACACCTAAGACCTGGCCTCACCCAGGACATGTCAAATACTGTTGGAGGCATTAATGTTGCATTACTACTTGCAGGGTCAACCTCCCCCTTGCACGTTGCTGCCACACAGACCATCTGCATGTATGCTGTCAATTCAGTACTTGAATCACAATGCAATGTCAATTAGTGTGATGTGAACAGGCCGCTCTTGAGGTGAACAGTAACAGGACCCTTTTCATTCCCCCATACAGGTGATGCGGGCTATCCCCTGAAGACCTGGCTCCTCACACCTGTACGGAACCCACAGAACAGGCACGAGGAGGAATACAATCGTGCACATACCCGTACCCGCATCGTGATCGAGCAGACTTTTGAAGTCACGTTTTAGGTGCATTAGCAGGTCTGGTGGTGCTCTCCTGTATGGACATGAGAAGGTGGCCAAGATCACCATGGCATGTGTCATGCTGCACAATATGTGTATCAGACGGAATGTGCCACTGCCCCCTGACGTTGAAATAGAAGCACCTGATGAGGATGATGATGGTGGTGATGAGGACGGAGGTGAAGGGGATGCAGGTCTTGCAAGAGGGGATGGGCAGGAGGGACGTGCTGTGAGACAGCATCTGATCAACCAAATATTCTGAGGAACATGTTTTCGTACTGTCACATGGTAATGGGGAGTAATGCACTGGTGTATGTTTTCGAGCACACAATGGACCCTGTCCCCAATAAAGTACACACACACAATGAAGTAGTCCAAGCCAGTGTTTAGATCAGAAACCAGTGTATTGAGTAACATTAAGGTGTGAAAGTGCAAGTCCCAAAACATCCCACCACCCTTCCCCCCACCCCCACAACAGACCCATAACACCCTTCCCCCCACCCCCACAACAGACCCATAACACCCTTCCCCCACCCCCACAACAGACCCATAACACCCTTCCCACCCCCCCAACAGTCCCTCATGTGTTTGCCAAGTTTGCCCTGGCCTATGCACACATAGGGATCTCTATCGACCCCCTATTTTCAATAGTCCTCGGGGGGATTCAGAGGGTTGCCAGATGTGCGCCTGGTGGTGCGCGTTGAGCGACGGAGGGGGCTTGTTTGTCTCGACCCAGAAGATGAGGATGGGGCAGACTGGCCTTGTTGGGAAATGTGGCGGTCCATAGTGTCAGCCATGCGTACCAGGACCTCCCTGAGCCTCCCTATCTCATCGCACAGCCTGTTGGTGTTGGCGTCCATCCGCTCTGTGGAGTGCCTCAACGCCTCCACGATGTTCTCACTGCGATTGGCAGCCTCCTCAACATGCTGGCCAACCAGCACAGACAGCTCTTGTTGGCGCTGCAGGATGGTGGTCAATTGGAGGGCAGTGCTAGGTGACTGTGCACTTGAGGCTGTGCCCTCGGATGCATCCACTACAGCAGGTGATGCCAACATGGGGGACATGATTGCAGGGTTGGTGTCCTCAACTGTGGAATCACGACGCAGGGGTCTGGAATGGCACTGGCTCTGGTGATCCAGGGGGGCTTGGGGTGTGCATCTCCATGGCCTGGTCTAGGGTGTCCTCCAGATCGGATAGGGGGGCAGTGGCGGCTGCCTCACCAGTGGAGCTTGCCGCAGCTGATGGTGGGCCCTCGGTGGCTGGCATCGGTGCGGGTGGGTTCACCACCGGTGGTGGGGCCACAGTTGGTGGTGCAGCTAGTACTGCCGTGGCAGTGGCACTCCGACGAAGTTTGGCACTCGTCTGGTGCGGCCTGCCCCCCTTGCCCCTTGATGTTGTTGGGGTATCCGCCGGGTCCTGTGCCCTTGGCCTCTTGCATGTAGCTGTTGCCTGTGTTGCATCAGCGGCATCCTCCCCATCTGTATGTGAGCCTGTCAGGGACGAGACGGGGGATGGCATTGGTTGCGTTTCAATATACTTGATGCAGATTACATAAATGATGCAGTTGTGGCAATTGGGACTTAGTGGTTGTGGATGCAGGTGATGTGCCAGTTCAGTGCCTCATACATGCATGGTTGTGTTTGGGACTTGTCTGTGGTGTTGTGTGCATGTGTGTGTGTGTGGGTCTGACACAGGCATGGTGAGGGATGGATGCATGTGTGGATGTGTGTCCATGCATGAGAGGAGTCTGTGCTCACATATGGGGGGTACAGTACATTCACATCGCATCCTGTCATGTGTACACTCACCTCCATCAGAAGTGGTACCCACGCCGAGCTCCATGCTGCCTACTCCCTCTATTGACTCGACGGCAATCATGTTAGCGCACGTCTCCTCCCATTCCTTCATCCGGATTGGGGATCCATCTCCACCAGCACTGGCAAGGCGGTGGTTCTCAGCCAGGATGCCCCTCACCCGCAGCCTGAGGTCGTCCCACCTCTTCCTGCATTCGCGCACAGTGCGCGTGCTGGTGCCCACTGCACTGACTTTGGCAGCGACCTCCTCCCAGATGGCTTTCTTCCTCAACAGGGTTGGCCGGCGCATGTCATTCGCGAAGACCACCTCAGCATTCTCCGCAAGGGTCTGTGTCAACATCACCAATTCCTCATTGGTGTATTTTTCTTTGCGCTGCCTGTCAGTTGATTTCTTGAGTGCCTTAGGCATGATGCAGGTGTCCACAATTGTTTGGCACGGCTCACGAATCAATACAGGTCCAGGGGGCAGAGGATGGCAATGGATTGTGTTTTTAAAGATGGCCGCCGGGCTCTTTCCCGTTCCGGCGCGATGACGCTATTTCCGGTTCCGCAATTTTACGGTCACCGCTAATAGCGGTGACCGCTAATGGCGGTCACCGCAATTTGCATGTAGCGTGAGGGCGGAGGTGCTATCTGCACTTTCGTCAAAGCCGGTAAGGGACTTTTTTGGGACTTTTGCGGCATGGCGGTAGGGTCATTACCGGCGTGGCGCTATGCTCGTGTCCGCGTACTCGTAATGGTACGTAATTAGCGCCTTCTTACGAGGGCGGACACGTTAATAGCGCCATGCCGCTAATATGCGGTTTTTAGCGCACAACGTGTAATGAGGCCCTAAGCAGATTAACAAACATCAGAAGTATTGTTTTCTCCCATGTTTCCTCCCTCCTTGAAGCGCTTTGAAACACATTGTGTATAGGCGCTATACAAATAAACAATCAATTCAATTCAATGCAGAGTGGCACAAAACAGAATGTGTCAATTTTCTGTCTGTCAGGGAAGCGCAGAGTGTCGCCCTGCTTCTTTGCATGTAAAAACTACAATGTGTACTTTAAAAGCACAATTGTGAAGTAGAAATGGTATCCCTACATATTATCCCCACCAAAAATATCGCCATATATATGGTCGTTTGTCACGCCATAGGCGATATTTTCGGGGGGGATTATTTGTGGGAGCAGGGTGTGCGGGGGTATCCCCAGCACATTTAAAAATAATGCGGGGGTTGCGGTTGTGTCCCCCGCAGGGTCCATGGCTCAATATCGCCACAAAAATATGGCGATATTTTTGTATCGCAATATTTTTGCGTGGATATTAACACATGGAACCATAGAAATGTGTCAGTACTTTTTAAAATACGGTTCTAAGTTTTGCAGTTTTCTGCAATCTTGACAATGCTGCCAATGCAAAGTTGTATCTTTTTTTTTTTAACTTTTCTTTATTTAGCTTGGCAGCACAAAAACAGGTGAGCAACATTCAAGGCAAGTACAATCAGAGGCGGTGCAGGTAATACAGATACAAAGAGCCAATTCACATCTAGATTATACACCAGGGGGATACCTACAGAGTGGGCGCAGGGCTGAAGAAACCGCAGTTCAGGAGGTGGAGAGGGAGGGGTAGGGGTCGTGGAAAAGACACCTCATTGGGGGTGGAGTGATTGGGTGTTCAAGAACAGTTGACATGGTAGAACATGCTGCACTCCAAAATTGGGCAAGATGGGGGTAGGACCAGATCATGTGAATATAGACAGCATTTTCACAGCCACACCTGGGGCATCTTGGGGAGAGGTCATTTGATACATGATGAAGTCTATTCGGGGTATTGTGATTTCTGTGAAGCACATTAAATTGAATCTACATGAAATGGGAGCCGAGGGATAACCTGTGGATACGTGCACACATAGGGGCCCATCGTTCGTTGGTCATCTCCACCCCATGGTCGCCCTCCCATACGTGTCTCAATTTAGTGAATGCAGGGGCAGATCTGGCTTGGACCAGGGTATAGAGTCTGGATACTTTACCCCTTGTGGGAGTGGGGGCAGCTAGCTCCGCAACTGCAGGATCATCTGGTGGTATCGCAGGGAAAGTGGGGTAGTTGCGTTCAAGGAGTTTCCGGAGGGACGAGTACTGGAGCCATACGGATGGTTTCCGTCTCAGAGACAATGGAAGGTTTTGCCATTCTATAAAGCTGCCCTGTTTAAAGATATCCCGGAGCAGTTCATATCCAGCCTCAGCCCATCGGTGCACGATGAGCAGTGGTACATGCGGGACCTCCGGAAGGAAGTTCCAAAGTGGTAGGTTACCATAAAAGGGGTGGGCGGTGCCTAGTAATTTCCACGTTTTAGAGCCAGGGAGGTACAAGCCACCGGTTCAAGTGAGTCCAGGACTGTCGGCATGGGTGTGATAACTAGGGAGCGAATCTCACAGTCGCTGACCGTCAACCTTTCGAGCCTGACATGGGGACGGGGGTCCGATGTGTTGAACCAATGCAAAGCGAATTGGATTTGCGCTACCAACCAGTATTTGAGGAAATCAGGGGCACCAAAGCCACCACCCTCCATTGGGGTGGCCAAGGTCCTGAGCTTAAGTCGAACCACGCCTGAGTGCCACAAAAAAGCATTAAGAGTGCGAGTCAGCGCTTGGAAGAACCCCTCGCCTGGCCACTGGGGGATGTTGGTGAACCTATACAGAAGCTGGGGCAATACCACCATCTTTAGTATCCCTATCCTACCCGCCAAGGAAATCGGGAGTCTGATCCAGCCTAGTGTTTTTGCTGGAAGGCTCGTTAGGTATTTTTGATAATTTTCTTCGAAAACCAGTTCAAACTGACAAGCCACTTCTATGCCAAGGTAGGTAAACTTTGACTGGGCCCATGTGAATCCCAGGGTGTCAGGGGGGGGACGTGTGCAGTCAGTGAGCGGGAAAAGGGTGGACATAGAACATTTCACTTTGAGTCCGGAAATGCGCCCCAAAATGGATAACATCTTCCAATATCGGAGCTAAATTGGTGGCAGGGGAGCGGATGAAAAGAAGGGCATCATCAGCATATAGGGAGAATATATCCGAATGGCCAGCAGTACGCAAGCCTCTGTGTGCATGGGATTGGCACAGCATGTCTGCAAATGGTTCCATCGCTATGGCGAAAACCAGACGGGAGAAGGGACAGCCCTGCCTCGTCCCTCCAGCAATTCGGAAAAGGGGAGAGCATCGATCTTCAGCACGGACCCTGGCAACCGGGTCAGAGTATAGCAGCCTGACCCAGGAGAGAAAACAGGGGCCGTACTTGCATTTTTCAAGAACCCGCCAGAGGTACTTCCATGAAACAGTGTCAAATGCTTTTTGAATATCGAGTGTGGCAGCTACTGCGTGAACATTTGGGTTGACCCTACTTATTATGTTGAAGAGTCGCCTCACGTTCAGGGAGGTGGAGCGTCCCGGAATAAAACCTGCTTGGTCAGGGTGAATAATGTGTGGCATGTAGGGGGCCAGCCGTAGGGCTAATGATTTGGCATAGATTTTGACGTCGCAATTAATAAGCGAAAGTGGACCGTGCAAGCCACATTGGGTGGGGGTTTGCTGGGTTTAAGCAAAACAGTTATTGTGGCTTCACGGAGAGAAGGGGGGAATTTGCCTGCTTCTACTGATTCCTCCCAAAGGGCCAATAGGCGTGGAAGTAGGAGCGATTTGAAATGTTTGTAGAATTCAATTGGGATGCCATCCGAGCCTGGGGATTTGCCTGATGAGAGCGAGTCTATGGCGTTGAACTCCCATTCCTCGGGAGTGAATGGACTCTCTCGTCGATGGTTTCGGGGGAGAGGATTGAGAGGGGAAGGCTATCTAGATAAGAGTCAATCTCCCGTGTCGGAACACTGTCCACGTTGGCATATAGGGATTCGTAGAAGGACTGGAATTCCGAGTTGATATCTTGCGGTGACGTGGCCAGGGAGCCCTCAGGTCTCTCCACTCCAGAGATGTGTGGGGAGCCGAGCTCGCGGCGGAGAAGCCTAGCCAGAAAGCAGCTTGGACGTTTGCCCTCACCGTATTTCCTATCGAAGCCAGGGTTGTCCAAGAACCTTAGTTCACGGTCCACAAGAGAGCGAAACGTGTCGAGCTCCGTGCCTATGGATGCTAGAATTTCAGAGGTTTGGTGTAGCGAGCACTGAGCTTCCAGGGTGGACAGTGCGGCCTTGCTCTCTGCGATCTCCCTTCGAATTGTTCTCAGGATGCTATTTTCCTTGGACAGGGCAATACCTCTAATATAGGCTTTAAAAGATTCCCAGAGGGTGGCCTGCGAAGAGACAGAGTTAGTGTTGATTTCAAAGAACTCCTCAATGGCCGTCTCTAACTCAGAGCTAAAGACCGGGTTGAGGAGGGAGTGAGGTTTCATTCTCCAGTGTTTAATCCGATTGCGGTCTGGGCCCCAACAGAGGCTAATGGTCACTGGTGAATGGTCAGAGAGGGTTCTGGGAAGAATCACTAGACGAGTCACGTTCCTTATCAGTGTGTCAGACACTAGCCATCTATCAATTTGGGAATATGAATCATGCACCGATGAGTAGAAGGAGTAGTCAGGATAAAGTAGCCTCCGTGCATCTATGAGCGCGAGGCGGGGAAGAGATGACAATGTAGTGTAGGCTGCTATGGAGAGTTGGCGGGGTCTGGAACCGGATCTATCCAGGTCTATGTTGAATATCATATTAAAGTCACCTACAAAGAGGATTGGTATTAAGGGAAAGCTGTCTAGAAGGGACGTAAGGTGCAAGTAAAACTCCCGGTCATCAATGTGGGGGCCATAAATATTCAATAGAACTACCTCCTTATTCTGCAGGATACCACGGAGTAACACATATTTGCCCTGGGGTCGATCTGTGAAGATATGGAATTGAACTTAAGGCTCCTGTGGATTAGGGTCATAACCCCACGGCTTTGGGTAGAGTAGTTAGTAAAGTACCTTTGAAGGCCCCACATTTTGGCAAACTTTTCACAGTGCTCAGTATAAGCATGTGTTTCTTGTAGAAAGAGGATTTTGACCCCATAACGTTCGGCTTGAAACTGCAATTGTCTCATTTTCTTGTAGTTTACCAGTCCCCGCACATTCCAACTCATAAAAGTTAAGTTATCCTCGGTCAACAGTGCAGAGGTATCCGCTATAAATGAAGATTTATCAGAGTGGTGACCCACGTGACCGATGCACCGGTTGACTATCTTTGCAATAGCATCGGTCCGGTACTGCCTCATACTCTACCTCCTTTGTGGACGCCAAGCCTTTTTTAACATAACACCCAACACCACCCACTCCCTCCCACATCCCTCCCCCAAACAGAGGAATGACAACCCCCATACCCAAGTAACCAAATCCAAACCAACGGCATCAACGCCGGGGGGCCTGCGGACTGGCCTGGCTGCGATGCTCCGGACCGGGGGGCAATTTAAGGATAAACATGGAGCCTAACAATGACATCGTGCATAACTTGGGTAGGACCTTTCGTGGATGGGCATGGCACGGTCACACATTAGTGAAACAATTTGCTCATGGTTGGGTGGGATAGTCTCCCAAGCAACTAAAAAGGGAAGGTTACTGGATTTGGCAACAATTAGCAGAGCGACGTAACAGTAGTTAATAGGCGCTGCAGAGAGGGGTTTAACCAGAGAAGTGTTCATCAATGAACCTGGAGGCCTCCTCTAGGATAGTGGAGAATGGTCTAAGGACTGGGACGTGTGTGACATAGGTAGAAAATTACATAGGTGAGAGACAGCCCTGTCCCACATTGACTAACAAGTTGCACATTCCTGGAAAAAGTAGGTGTCCCCAACCATAAGCAAACAACCAAGGAACATAACGTTAGCAAGTATGCATTTCAGAAGAGGGTCAGCCGGGGAAGAGTTCATCAATGAACTTGGAGGCCTCCTCCGGGATTGTGAAAAAGTACACCTGGTTGGAGTGTTCAATTCTGAATTTGGCGGGGTATAGCATGGAGTATTTGACCCCCAGGGCTCGAAGCCTCCCCTTCACTGCTAGGAAGGTTTTGCGTTCCCGTTGAACAGCCACTGAAAAATCCAGGTACAGATGGATCCTGGCAGCCCTCAGGAGGAGTTCATCCTTTGCTCTCGCCGCCCTGAGGAGGGCGTCCCGATCGCGGAAATTTAGGACCCTGGCTATGATGGGACGCGAAGGTGCGCCCGGTCTGGGCTTTGCAGTTAGGGCACGATGGGCTCTCTCGATTGCGAACAGTGGAGAAAGCTTTGGGGAGTCAAGCAGTGTTAATAGAGTGCACTCAACGTAGTCCTCCATAGGTTCCTTGATGCCATATTCGGGCATTCCGATGATGCTGAGGTTGTTGCATCTCGAATGCGATTCAAGGTCCTTATTCTTTTTCTCAACCTCGAGAACTCGGCCAGAGAGTGTGGAAACCTCTGCCCTGAGGGAGCTCAGGTCATCCTCTGTGGCACTTACTCTTGTCTCGATCTCAGCCACTCAGCGTCGGTCCTCTCAATATGAGCTTTGATGGAGGATATGGTGCCATTCATGTCATCTAGCTTACTATGGAGCGTGGTGAAGCCATCCCGCATGTACTCAATTATTTTCTGAGAGTCTATAGGATCCGAGGTTGTCAAGTTGGACGGCTCCTGCTCAGGCGGATCCCCCACCGACCTTGACGGGGTCTTAGTGAACATGTTGATCGGGCACTGTTTCTTTCCTGCTCCCTTATTCATGATGCCAGATGGGGGGCGAGCACAGAGGCCCAGGGAGGCAGCAGAGGCGCGAAAGCAGGTCGGGGGGGTGGAGGGGAGATTGCAGGAGGTGGTCTGAAGGGCTATTCGAGGCATTCCGAGCGCCCAGGGACCCTCGGGATGAAGGTGAAGTGCAGGTCTGTAGTAGGTTGTGGGGTCACTGGGCCACCGTGTACCACCAGCGCACAGAGCCGGGGGGGACCAACCCGGCCAGTGGCAATATGGACACACCGAGTGCTCAGCGGTTGGATCCTCTGGTGTAGACCGTCTTGGTGAGGCTAGGTGAATACCGAGAGCCGGAGGTCTATGGTCTGTAGCAGGGGTGAGGGAAACAGTGTTCTCTGGCACTGATGTAGTTGAGTGGGTTAGGGAGACCACTTCTTGTGTTGGAGAGCAAGACGGCTGGGTGTCCCAGCACAGGAGTTGTGGGTCGCTGGGGGGAAGGCAGGGCGCCCCGGGTCAGGTGGCAGAAGGGCCACCAAAGCGAGGGTCAGCGAATCACTGGGCACTCAGGTGAAGCGAAAGATCCGGGTGTCACGCGCCGCGGTGGGGGGACCAACCCAGCGCACAACCACCAACAATATGTTGGGTGTGGGACCCGGGCCCCCAGAAGGTGTACGGCACAAGGGGTGGAAGGCGTAGACCCACAGTAATGTCCTCTACACGTTTATTTCAACATTGGATAGTGTGACCAAGGCCGGGGGCTGCACAGATTTCAGTACTCAGGTCCAATAATAGGTATGATGTGCCCTTATTCCAGCGGCGCGTAGAATGAATGGGCCCGTAGCCTGGGGTCCCCGTGTCCCCCCAGCATTGCCTGCTGGGTTGTGTTGGGGGCGGGAGCCCCAAGTATGTGAAGATGTTGGGGGGAAGGAGAAAGCACAGCCCCATTCGCGCAGATGCCGGCGAGAAGGGGCACGGATGTCGGCCGTACTCCCGGATAGGGAGGCGGCCGAGGCTGGAGCAAGTGTCACTGCAGGCGGAGTGGTCGGGGGCCCCAGGGACTCACCGCAGTCTCCACGGGGCGGGAGTGTCTCCCGAGTGGGCCACAGGCTGAAAAGTCCTCCGTCTGGACCCCGCAGGGGTGCAGGATAACAGCACGCTGCCCAGGAGGGGCAGCGGAGCAGACCGCTCGACGTTCAGAACGGACCTCCGGGTCCAGATGTAGATGTGAGCGTGGAGGCTGGGTTGGCGGTTGGCGCCCTCACGCAGGTCGCAGCAATCTGAGGGAGAGGGCGAGAGGACAGCGTAGCGCGAGCACAGCACACCTCCCCCACAGTAGGTCTTGGATCCCCGGAGTAAGAGGCAAACGTCTCTGGAAGAGAGGGGCGGGACGGGGAATCACCAGCTCACGGTCCGTTTTCCCCGGGCTGAATCTCGATGGCAGGGCTGATCCAAGGTGCGGGGTCCGGCCCAATTCTCGCTCAGGCTTCTCAGCAGTGTACGCAAGTAGTTAGAGCAGGATTCAGCGACGCACCACAGCAGGATTCGAGAGAAAAGGCACCTGCCGGCACGGAGCTCTCAATTCAGGCAGCTATCTTCCACGAGCGCAACAGCGCCCCCCGCAAAGTTGTATCTGAATATGTGCAAACATGTTGCAAAAATGTTTTACAAGAGTTCCATTTTGTACAAACTGACGGCATAACAGATTTCGTTTTTTAAGAGGTTATGTGCTGAGGTGTTACACCAGACCTGAGATGTTTGGTGGTGTGCCATGTATTGATGGAGGACTGTGTCCGTGTAAAAGACAACCTATCCTGATTCTATTTTTTTTTATAGAAATGTCTTCCAACAACTGGATGGCACAGCCGGAAGATTCGAAAAAAAACGACATGCGGCAACCAACAACCATCACCCATTGGATTCATGAAAATTTTGACACCAAGTTTAATAATTTCTGGATGTTTGAGGAACGGTGAAAGGTGTTTCGGAGGCCCCACACACCATCATAGTCTCTGTGCTGTTCCCGTAGTGTGTGTGTGGCATTTGGCCTCTCACAACCAACATACAACGACACAATGGATCTAGGTTTGCCCAAGGATAAGGCTGATGGGTTCACACAATCATTGAGGGTGGATCTGTGTAGCAAGGATTTGTGGAGTGTGCAATTTGCTGGTTCTCAGGGCGCTTCAAGCCACAAAGGCCTGGGTTTACCACCGACAATGGAGAATGGCTTTTGGGGTAGTTCAAGGAGCTGCAGCAACAAGTGTCATGGGTATTGATGGGGTTTTGGATGAACCTGTTATCCGCAAGCACAAGGTATAGAGGGTGTGATGGTGTCCCATGCTCCGTCATTGCTTGGTGTTACACACCAGAGGAGCTGCTGCTACCAAGATATCAATCATGGGGTGCTACAGATAACAGTTCTGATCTCCAGAACCAGCACTACAGAATGTGAAGCATTGTTTTGAGGACCTGAGGCTGGGTCATCTTTGCTGTTGATCATAAGGGCCGCTGGATTGCCTGCGGGAGGGGGCCACATATGGAGTTGTTCTTTTCTTTTTTTTATTCATCCATGGGCCAGAGGAATGCCTGGGGGGTCCTGACGAGAAGAGTTGTTCTTTTTTTGCTTTTGATTCGCCCAAGGGTCCTGAGAAATGCCTGGGGGCCCCGATGAGTGGAGTTGTTCTTTTGATTTATCCACGGGCCTAGAGAACAGGTGTTTTGGGTTGTCTAACAAATGGCAACCCATTGTTTTCTACAGCGGTGATGGGATAGGGTGCTATATGTTGGATGAGTCATTATAACTTCTAAAGGTATGTTGTGTGTGATATACAATGCATGGGTTATATACAGTTTTAATGGGTGCATTGTATCATGTTTTTATTTGCTGCTTATAGGAACGCTAGAAAAGACCATGCATTTCATTTGTAGGTTTTCACGTTGCGCTTAAGTGCCAAATATACACGCCCAGATACAGCAGTGTTTGTTTTAACAACCCCAAGAAAGTTGAAAGGCTAACCACCCGCTGTGATTTAGACTCACCCGGGGTGCTTGCACATAGATATGTGTACATGTTTTTAGTGCTCAAGTATTTGTTGTTATGGATACCAGGCTACACCATCCGTTTGCATGTGTGCTGGCAGGGCCTTGCAGCTGCGGCAAGAGTTTTTTTGTCAGAAAACCTTTAGAAAATGCCCACACTGCAATATCACATATCCCCGATAATATAATCTGGTTCTACAGCTACTGGCAATCTCTTTATACCACCTTGCAACAGCAGTCTAAACACCTTTCGGTTTGGACATGATTTGCCTGTCAGTCTCAATGACAATCGTTTACTTCCACCTAGCATGGTAAATATGATCATTGTGGATGATTTGATGACCAAGGGGGGCCAGAATGCTGAGTTATAAAAATCCTTTACTCCATGCTCCCACCACAGCAATCAAATCATTTGTTACATAGTGCAGAACTTGTTCAATAAGGGTAGGAGCAGCAGATCAATAATACTAAACGCTAGTTACATAGTGTTATTTAAAAATCCTTGGGATATGATATGGCATTTATAACATGCCTATACACAAGTGTTTCAAGGCGCGACGAGGCAAAGGGGGGGAACAGAGGGAAGACCGAGACAACGATCTTACTAGGCCAGGTGCCATTGAGATCACGCAAGGGAAGGGGAAAAGCGTGGGGGGGGCAATAAACAACTAGCCATGATAGCCCACAAGATATATCTGTCCAAAACGTGTTTCTTTATGGATGCTTTTGAAGACGCTACCAATAAGCCCTACTGATATCTCCTGGTTGATTTAAAGACAACCACTCTAGAGGATTATCGATTGTGAACCAATATATTCCTGCCAGCGTTACCTGCTGTGTATATTCCTAAAAAGACATCTAAAAAAACAGTAATCGCATTACAGCATCAGTAGCCGGTTGTGCTTTCACCATGCATACTGAGAAACATCGAGCTGCTCAAAATGCTTGTATACGCCACCCCTCAACAACGCAAGGCCATTCTAGCCACGGCTGCTGATGATCTGGTGGCCGCTATTTGGGAGATTCCTCAGAACACTTTAAAGGGACACTTGCCCCTAAGACACCGTCAAATGAGTGTGTTGAAAAAAAGGTCAACAACAAGCTGGTCAATAAGCGAATATCCCTACCGCTAATCACTAGCTTACTCTGAGTCAGAGATGGAGCACACCCATAAAAACTTATTTGGTGACAAGCGTCAGTTAGAAAGCCTGACGACTCCCAGACCTCTGCCAGATGGGGATATACGCAAGGTTGTTACCAAGTGTCTCGACTTGGAAATGAAGGATGTTTTAAACAGACCTGATCTAGCAACAGGTTATGCCTTTAAATGCAATCTTGGATGAAAAGGATAAACAGCTGAGAGCAACTAAACTGATCTGAAGCAGCACCGTGCAGAAGTAAAAAGCCTCCTAAATGACCTCTGCATCTCCCTTTCCCTCGAACCTGTAGAACAGGGAGATGCAGAGACCACAGGGAAACCCTCTGGGGGAAGAAAACCCTACTCGTCCAATTCAGTGGGTCTCGTCATCTGCAGTCATGACGTTCAGCAAAGGAAGCTAGCTGTCTGCTGTTCTTTCTGTGATTTCTCATGAGTTGTTTAGCCTGGGAACCAAAAAGCATTCTATCTGCTGATGTTGCGCTGGTTAGGAATGAACAGACAGTGTTGCTGAGGGTTTCGGAATCGTGGGTGAGTGGAGAGTAATTGGTGTTAGCGTACCGAGTATTCCTATGGAAGGATTCATAAGCGCGAGGTATGCTGTAGCGTCTTGAGTGTTCCAGATTGGGTCTAAAGGCAGGAAAGGAGCAGAGAAATAGATAGTCAGTCAAGTATTCTGTTGGTATAAAATAGAGAAGGGAAAGCAAACTTACAGAGCATCTGAAAAAAGGATCGACAGAGTGAGGTTTTCCTGGAGGCTGTATGTGACTAGTCCTGGCGCCGGAGCAAGCAGAAAACAGGAAGGGGGCAAGAACTCAGCGAAAGACTAAGCCTGGACACGGCACAACGGGCACCATCTTGAGAAGGGAAATAAATATTCTATGGATACTCCACTATCTGTGCCACACGGAGTGCTGGTGAAACTAGGCTGTAACAGGTGCATGATAAATGTGCCTTATATACGAATATTCTGCATAAATACTTAAACTACGCCCAACACAGCGATGCAGAGAAAAACAAACTAACTTTATACATGTGGCCCGAACAATCTTGCGGTGTGAAGGCTCCACCAGAGGCAGATCCGGTTGTGGCTGATATTGTGAAGATAGTTATCAACGCTATAAACCTAGCGCAGAACTATTGTTACATAACATGAAACTTGCAAAGGATGTGGCTGCGTGGACCGATAGGGGAGTTTATCTACAGAGGCCAGGTTGTCAGGGGCTCGAACTTGCACTATCTAGTACAGGGTGTTACAAATCGCCACCCCACTGCTATAATAAATTCTGCCATCGGCTGGAAAGTGTTTATGTAAGCGATTGCTGATTTAAATATGGGTAATGTCGCCCAATGACACGTTCGGGAGTGGCTTAAAACTGGTGCTTCCGCAACTCCTCGCCAACAACACAGCCCTTTAGTCGCCCCATGAACAGACCCCGCTCACCCAGCCCTGAAAAGGAATGGAATACCAGCTGGTTTAAGGAATCTTTACCCACCCCCCTCATGCATGACTCTGAAACGTCTACGCTACGCGGATACGTGGCAGATCTATATGGTTATCTGAATAACGCAGGGGGACCCCCCATTGTTGAATGTATGTTTCTTCTTTGCTATGTTGTGGTTGTGGTATAACATTTTTTTCTTTCTGTATTAAATGTCATTTTTATCAATAAATATTTTCAATTCATAAAATCATCTGGTTCTTTTTATTATGTTGTATTATTTATTATGTATAATAACGCTGAACGCATTATGATTTTTTTACCTTGATTTTTTGATACATGTTTCACTGGATAGATGACCCGCATTTACATTTTTGAAATACTGTGAACATTTTGCAACATCTATGCACAATAGGTAATGTTTTGTTAACAAATCTGGCCACCATTTGATAGTTTTGATTGCGATTGCTCCAATACTTTTTCAAAACAGCCGACAGCCATCTCCATTCAGACGTTTGACTGATAACAAGTATACAGTGCCGACCACAGGTGTAACGTAAATACTTTGCAAGCTTTTCACACAGTCCATTAAAACTATGGCGTACATGGGGTGTTGCGGGAAGTGCGCCAAAGTATCAAACACTGTTAGCACATGCCCCTCCAACCACAAAGCTATCCAATGTGTTCCACCATGAGTCTGTGGATTGTGTTCACCACCACGCTAGTTGGACGATCCCTGTGTATGCGCTTGGGACATGTATCGCGGGCATACACACCGTGAAATGTTTTCTGAGCTCTCTGTGCTTATGCAAAAATCCCTTTATCTGTAGACTATCCATTAAATGTCAAAAAGTATGTTTCTTTGTGCATTGATCTCGAGAACGCTATCAAAAACACTCCAGACTAGCAGCGAGAGCATGTCAGTTAAGTTTCTTTCAAACTTCATTTCAATGTGTAGGTTTCCACTCTTCATGAGATTGAAATGACCTGCTGATGCTTTGTCAGGTCTAAGATCGAAGGCATGTAGGGTATAGTCGAGAGCATTCTCGTTGCATGTGATTGAGACTGGTGCATCATGCTTCTCTGTGACAGCCACCAGGCCCATGTATTCCTTGATTATGTTTGCAACTCCAAAGTTAGGAGCAGATGCTTTGGCAGGGATCAGGACACAGTCCTTATGCAGCGCTGCATAGTTCATGTTATAGTGTTTGAAGTCAAAGGGATTTCGATCATACGCACTGGTCATCGATACTGTTTCAACAATACCAATGATGATTTTTTTGGAAGCTGTGCCAGGAACAGGTTGTCTTCACTGGTGCCCCGGGCTATGGTGCCCCGACGACCGGTAGGAATGCTAAAAGACTTTAAGGGCGACTCCATCAACAGGATACTTCATGTTAGATATCTACAGAGCCTCTACATGCGATAGTCTAATGGTCGCGAGATGCTTACACGTTTGACGAATAAACTTGCCGATATGATGACTAGTTTGTATTCAGCGTCTCCGCTCATAAGACAAAAAGAGTAATGGTTTCCGGATAATTTCACTTTAAGGTCAACGCCATTGATCAGTAGTTTATTCAGGAAGAAAAGGTCAGTGTGTAGACGGCCTAGTAAATCGAATACTGGTTCTGACATGAAGGGCTCTCTTCATGGACCCGTTGTTGTCACCGTCCAGAATGGTGTTGGCGAAAATGCCCTGCATTGTCGTGATAAAAGAAACCAGCCGAGTGCTGCTTTTCCAGGATATTGTGGCTATAATTTAGTAGGGTTTCTATATAAGCCCGGTAGGCGTACAAATGATCACTCTGCATTATCATTCAAACACCCAATGTCAGGTCCACCTGGTTGAACATGGTGGCTATCGGGTAGGTGATAGTGCCCACTCGCACTGTACTCGCCATGTCGGTCCCATCCAACTTTGTTACTTAAAAAGGTTAGATGCAGCAGCGTGTCGTTCAAAACCAGATAAATGTTGGTCGACCCTGATACAAAGAACTCTATGCTGGCTAGTGGCGATAGAGCTGCCACAGACGAGACCTCCACGTAGAAAATGTTATCGATGCTTCTTGGGTCGGGGGCATGGTGAAGAGATTGAGCTCAGTTTTCACACATTCCCCTGGAGACTTGGTGTAAGAAGGCCATTGTTGTTAAAAGATATCCCTGCCCTTGTGTCTTCTAGTGATAACACGCTTCTTCTTCTTACATGGCTGACCGCATCAGGCTTTTGATCTGTTATTTTGGTGGGTTTCGGGGGTTTCACAGCACGGACACTGACCACCTCCTCTTAACGTTCCTGCCTGGTTTATAAATTAGGCCTGATCGGTCCTGGCCCTCCTTTTCCTGTTTCAAGAGACGCTCAGGAACTGCCGTTGTCGCGCTTCCCATGACGTCTTTTGCAATATTGGTGGCTGCCATTTTTACGTGCGGTTTAACCAATTCAATGCTGCGACATAGGCAGGGCATTGCAAGTCTGAAAAGACTTCCAAAGATACTGCCGAGCGCTGCACCATAAATTACATGGGTTCTGCTAAAAAACAGTTGATCGCCATAACCGGCATGGTTCATGTAATATTCCATGTAGGCCCTGGGGTCTCCATGGTTCTTCACTACAGCCATTATAATGTTGTTTTATTAGTCTTTCAGCCAGAGCCGTCTGAAGTGCGCGACCCTATTTTTCCACATTTAAATCATACAAACTCCCCCTGGTTGTCTCCTATCTGTATGTTGATGGTGTTGAAATGGTTTTTACATACAGGGAAGTAATCAGGCTTGTTTTGTTGAAAGTTCACAATATTGTTGTTGTTCCATTTAATCTCCATGGTTCTAAGCAGCAGGATATAGCTATCGGCCACCCTTTGATACTCCACAATATAGTTGTAAAGCAGCAAGCTATAAAAGTCCCTATTAATGTTGGCAGAGGCGTGGCTAGGAGGGGGGCTAAGGGAGCTATATCCCCTGGTCTTTTGGGTGTAACCCCGGATAGAATCTCAGGTGCTACAACCAAATGGCTAGCTAGCCCCCAGTACTGACATCAGCGTTGCCCCGGGTCTTTCAGGTATTGTTCCACGGTTCTTTACTTCCAATGTGCTGCACGCTTCCCAATATGTTGCACAGTCTTTCCGCTGTTGAAAACCTAACAGATGCATCCAGACCCTTTAAAAAAAGATACTACTGTTGTGGGTTTAGGTGTAGCGTCATATCAGTGTACTCGAGTATGATTGATACAGCTTTGTTGATGAATCTGACAGGTTCCTGTATATTTGGGAAAAGGCCCCTCAGGGAACTAGCCCAGCCAGAGCCTCAGAGGGTTTGTTCATTTTATGATAAACGTGGTCGGAAGCGGCTGATACTCTGATACTCTGAGCACAGATTTTCAGTGCGGCTTGACTGCATGGACTGACAGCGCCGAGTAAGCGTACGTGTGAACGTGCGTTTTGTGTGGGTCCTTTCCTCTAACAGGAAGTTGCAGGACCCGGACCATCGTTCCAGCAAACGACGGCATCGGACAGAGCGAAGAGCGAAGACTGCGCTTAGCGTGCCCAGAAGCAGAAGCAGGAGGCTGTGGCGTGCCCGCAGAGGCGGCGGCTCGAAGCCGCCTGTGGGAGCGAACTCGGTGATCCTAGCGATCCCAGCGTTTCCTTTATTTACATACTCGCGAGCCGCAGAGGGCCACAGAGGTGAGTGCTCGCATTGGATTGAAGTTGCTTGAAGCAGCCCACGGCGGCGGCGACCTCTGACACATCTGCTATTTCTCAAATTCACAAATCCACAAATCATCACGTTTGGTGGGCCACATAGCTTCGCTAGTATTAACTAGTATTAATGTGTGACCAATATTGACCAATATTGACAAACTAGTGAAATTAGTAACACCCACCCTGATTTGCTCTATTAACACCGACAACATCCCTGCCTGATCATGAGCTTGCTGGACAGACAGTGAGACAGTTAGCGAATCCTGGGTTTGTGCTAGTATTCAAAACACTAACATCGGTATTGATAGAGGGTGGGTTGTTGCGATTCACATTCATTTTTATATAGCAGTGCTCTTGGGCTGCAAAGTCCCTTTACTAATCTCCTTAATGAGTTAATGAGTGAATCAGAGATAACTCTGAGTTAACCCGCAGTTCGATAATAGAACTTTTGGAGCTTATGCAACTTGGTCCTAGGCAACTTGAAGTGGACAGTAGAAAGGAAGTGGCCGGGTTCAGACAATAGAAGCAAATAAAAAGGGGGAGACTGCGGGAGATTTTACTCCTTTGATCCCCTTTTTTTTTTTTTTTGTTCCTTGGCCTAATCTTTAATCAACGAAGGGATAAGAAATGGCCCGTTATAACTTAAGGAGTGGACAACACGTTGATGACTTAAGAGCTCCAGAATGGGATGGTTCCTATATTGAAAAATCACTGAATAAGGATGTAAATCCCGCTAATCTCCAATCTCCGATTGCCTCGACAAGGAGCAACAATATAATAGAGGCACAAATCCATCAAGAACTTCGAGTGGATAAATTAACGGAGGGAGAAATTACAAGAGACTCAACAAGGAACACCCCACTCAGACAGGTGAAAGAATACACCTTGACATCAACTAATATAAAAGGGACTATTGATTATTATTTCAAGAAACCAGTTCAAGAAAATTTAAATGAACCTACATCATATTCTCCAAAAAATTTTAATCAAAACATTAATTCACAAACGGAGATCAGTGGATCTGAATCATCTATCATAGCTACGGAACCATTAAAGACCCCAAATCATCTGTTGAACTCGGTGCAGAATATACAATTGCATGAGGAAAGATTAAACTCAACAGCGGCATCGAGAGGGGATATGGTCGCGTTTGAGGGAATCTTATTGGATTTACCAGAGCAAATACCGAGTATGATACAGGAAAATAAGAACCAAGACCCAAATGATGGTGACTCCTCTCTCTCGGCTTTACATTTTGTTTTAAATTCCTTGGTGAAGGTCTTTGACCTTCTAAAAAAAGATGTGCAGACCCACACAGGGATCTTAATGGAAATGACAAAAGACATTGAACAACTAGAATTTTCAGTCATAGGCCAAAACAATGTAATAAACTGCTCAGTTCTGCCCCTAATGATAAAGATGGAAGATGGTTACACAAAGCACAGTGGAGATTTAATGGAAATTAAGCACCAAATGACTTCTCTTATGAGTGAGAATAAGGAGATAAAGGAATTGTTACTACAAATGAATGAAAGAAATGTACCGCCTTCTTCATTAATACAAGATCTAGCAACTAAAACTATAAATTTAGTCACTGAAACGAGTACTTTTGAGGATGATACTCCATTATCAGAATCAATAATGGAAGAATTCTGCCGATTAGCACAGATTGCTGAGTCAACGGTGGAACAGCCGGTGGAAGGTCGACGGGAAATTATAGAGAATCTTGAAGACGAGGCAGAAAATAACTACATGTGGAAGAAGAGCTCGCAACAATCTTATAAAAGAAGGAGGAGAGAAAGGCGGAAGAATCAAAAACAAAATAATACAGATTCAAAATCGCGAGGTCGACAAGAAAAGAAAACAAAAAATGTGAAGAATATTGGATCAAAAAAATCAAAGATAAACAGCTTTGTCAAGGGGATTTCAGATCCTGTGAAAATCAATGAGAATCAAATTATCTTGGATAAAGATGGTAGAAGTAAAGGCAACAATTCTCCTCAACAAGAAAAAAT
Source organism: Ambystoma mexicanum (assembly GCF_040938575.1). Taxonomy (NCBI): domain Eukaryota; kingdom Metazoa; phylum Chordata; class Amphibia; order Caudata; family Ambystomatidae; genus Ambystoma; species Ambystoma mexicanum. The sequence goes on from NC_090931.1 coordinate 375,636,861, forward strand.
TGCCGGGATAAATAAATCCAGAAAACAACAAAGGAAAAGACTTGGGACTGTTAGGATTCCCGAAATAGAGGTAGAAGTACATCTGGTAAAGAAATCAACGAGTACCCAAACAGAAGGAAAAACAGCTGATCTGGATAGAAATCACCCTCGACAAAACTTGATTAGATCAGAGATTGCAGGGAAATTGTTAAAAATAGCTCCAATATTTCTTCCAAAACAGAAAAATGTTTTCAAAGCACCAATGCAGACCCAGACTGGCATAAGAATCGCTCCAATATTCAATCAAATAAAAACAAAGACTAGCGATTTGGTAATCACTCAAAGGTCTAGGCTGGGATTTGCAGAGGACACAACATGCATTCAAACATCAACATCGAATACGGATGACCACGAGCAAACTAAAGAGGCAAGAAGAGAAGAGACTATAAATATCCCAGCGGGAAACTCATCCTCCGATATGGTAATTGAAAGAACAACATATCTCCAAGAAGATCTGAATCCATATGCAATCCCGAGACTGTGGTTTACTAATGAGGAAAATCGTAAGTCTGGTAAACCATTGAATAGGAGCTCGATTCTATCACTGGTTAAAAAACCTCCAGAATTATATCTATTCTCAACAAAAGACATTGAATATGTTCGGTTCCCGGAGCCAGAATGCATTAGCTTAGTTGAAGTTGGATTTGTTTCTAAATTGGGGGTAAATGCTTTTTTAAATTTACAAGAAAGATTAAGGGAGGTGGGTTTGGAAGTATATGAGCAATTGCCATCTTACATAAAAGAAACGATCGCAACTGAGGAACATGAGTTAACCAAGGGAAATATCTCCTTACTGCATGAAACCAACCGGGGGAAAAACGAAAATATTATTAATGATGGATCACAAATAACATCGTGGTCAATGTTACCAGAGATAATTATGCAAGTCTGTCAGAAGTTGGGTGTATCACAAAGGTCTCTTTAATAGTGACAAATTGAGAATCACTAGTTGGAATTCTCGGGGATCCAGTTCATTTAAAAATAATAAAATGAGTGCGTTGTTGTTTGGGGGAACGATCTGATCTTGCTACAGGAAACATGGTTAGTAAACACCCCGGAACTTGAAGGCTTTGCTTTGATATCACAACCAGCTAACTGCAAAGCCAAGGGAAGACCGACGGGAGGTTTGCTGATCGCCTGTAGAAAGATTTTATTTAAAGAAATAACAATGCTACCTTGTAAACAGGAAGGAATACTGGTGGCAAGAGCGACCATTTCCCCAAAAGGTTCACCGGGTAAGGAGATAATAATTGTGAATCTATATTGGAACCCCGTGAGGGAAAAACTCTGAGTTTCTAAAATCAATTGCGACAATCCTTTGTGACATCAATATAATACACTCTAGAGCACACATATTGGTAGCAGGAGATCTAAACTCGCAATGTATCAAATCCAAATGCCATACAGGGAAAATGAAAGAAGCAACAAATAATGGAAGAAAATAGTCGAACTTCTTTGAAGACTGGAATTTAAAATTCCTAAATGGCTCTATATAAGGTGATGTTCCATCGACCACAACATGGGAGAGGGGTTCCTCGGAATCGACACTAGATTATATGCTTTTATCAACTGAATGTTTTCATACTTGTACACAGTTTTCAGTGGTTGATGGTGGAACAAGTGATCATAAGCGATTAGTCGCTCATTTAAATTGGTTCAGTGAGGAAAAATAGAAATCTGGGACCAAAGAATTGAAGTTAATGCACAAAAAAATTGGTTGACAAAATATGAGAGAGAAGGGAAGTGGTTCAACAAAGCCATGAATGGATTTGCCAATTTGGGAGGACTAAATATCTTGCACCAGCATTGTGACCCATCACGATTTCACAAATTTTTATGGTCAATCGATCCCCCGTCCTGTTCCCAAAAGGGTTTGCAGCGAGTACACAAACACTTTTTTGATGAAGTAGTTTGGGAAAAAAAACATGAGACGCAAAAACAATTAAGACTTGCTAAGAAACAGGCCAATAATTCACTAGAACTAGAAATAGTATCGAAAAAAATTAAAAATGATCTGAAGAATTGGACTAGACAACATAGAGGAAAATTATGGCAGAAAGATGGAGAAGAGATGCTGCGCGCTTTACAAAATAATTCCTTGCAGAACTTTTGGTCACTAATAAATGCTACCCAAACACATCAAACCATTGCTCAGACGAATAATGTGTCGGAAGCAAGTTGGTTAACCTATTTCGGTACAAAATATCAAGAACCAGTGGGAGGACAAAAATATAGAAGTGACAATGGAAATTGGGGTTTAAATTTTGACAAAGAGGATATTTTAAACTTGATCATTAAATCCTCGGCGTCGAGATCTGCGGGCCCAAATGGACTAACCTATCAAGTCCTTAAAGGAAATAAGACACTGTGGGCCGAAATATTGTATACCTTATACATTAAAGTAATCACAAATAGAATAATTCCATCTTCTTGGAAGACAGCAATTATAATCCCGATCTTCAAGAAGGGGGATCGTAAAAACCCAATTAGCTACAGGCCAATTACACTGCTTGACGTAGAAAGCAAGTTGTTCACTAGTCTAATATTAAAAGAACTTGAAACATGGGTGAAACAAAACAATATAATCCCTAAACAGCAGACCGGATTTAGAAAAGGCCATTCAACTGCTTTGAATGGCATAATATTAGCTTCACTATCAAATCCGAAAGATAAAAATAATAAAGGAAGACTTTATGGAGCATTTATCCATTTGTCAAGCGCATTTGACATGGTAAATCGAGATAAATTATGGAGTAAGTTGGAACAACAAGGGGCTCCCAAAACTTTAATTAACATACTAGTAAAACTTCATGAAAGAAACACAGCTAGGGTAAGATTAAATATGGATGGTTATCTGTCAGAATACATAAACATAGATAGGGGGGTCAGACAGGGTTGTATGGTTGCTCCATTTCTCTTTAAGTTTTACTTGGGCGACTTTGGAGCTGCCCTAGAATCCTCATCACTAATAAGCCCTAAGGTGGGGTCCTTGGCCGTTAGATGGCTCATGTATGCGGACGATATAGTCCGTTTTGATAGGTCTCCCATTGGCCTACAAAGATTGTTGAACGCCCTTGACAAGTACATGAAATTAAACGACCTGGTGGTTAACCCTGACAAATCCAAGATCGTAATCTTTGAGCAGAAAGGTCGCAAAGAAATAAAATATCGGTGGTCGATTGGCAATAACCAGATACCGGTCGAAAAAGAAGTAATATACCTTGGCATCACAGTGCATGCAACCCCTATAGTTGGGAAACAGTATGGTGAAATCCTGGCTAAAGGAACTCAACTGATAGCTCAGATGAAGAAGATTGCCAGCCTGTATGGCAAATTTTCAATTATACCCATTATAAACTTTTATGTGGCCAAAGTAATCCCAGTACTATTGTATGGGATTGAATCTAAACCTTTATTGTGGTCAATAGACTGGCAGAAAATAGAAGGTTACATTTGGAAACAGGTATTAGGATTGCCTAAAGGACTACATACGATAACTCTCAGATACGAACTTGGATTAAAATCTCTAAAAAACGCAGTTGATTGGAAACTCTTGTCTTTGTATAGGTCTATTACTGTGCCAATGACTAACACATTATATGAAAATCTCCTAGAAAATATGAACTTAAATTCCTCATTCACTTTGACAGAACTCTAAAAGATAGCAGAAAACCTGCTAACTTACTGTGAAACAGATAAATTAACACTGAGTTTAAACCCGCTGAAAGTTAAAAAGTCCTTATCTTTGAGAGATTGGATTACAACAGGGGATATGGTGAGATCAACCTCTGTTCGCGAAGGGTTTTTTAAGTACGGGAAAAAACAAGGTGTAGTACCAAGATACTTGATGAAGTTCCCTAACCCAAAAGGAAGACAAAATTTTATGAGGGTACGGTTAAACTTGATTAAAACTGGATCAGTGTTAACTAAATGGGGAGTCACTGAAGGGGCCCGTAGTCTATGCACGGAATGCACAGACCTAAGTAAACAAACGCTAGAACATCTGCTAAGATTTTGTGAAGGCACCTGGAAAATTAGAGTGGAATACTTAGGGAATTTAGTTGGGTCTTTGGATAGACTATCCTCCGATATTTTTTGGGAAAGAATGATTGCGGGTCATGAAATAAAATTGACATTAAATGTCCTTAGGGTCTTGCAAAAGACAGGTTTTATATCGTCAGAATACTGTTGATCTATTGTTAAAATAAGGGGAAAACTGCTTTTTATAGGTAAACTAGTCACAGATGTGACGAATTTTAATATGCTAATTTTATGAACATGATGTTGTTTTTTTTTTTTTTTATATGCGGATATATGTACTGTCTTTTGAATGTGAAAAAAACCCCCAAATGAGGTTATATCACAATAAAAAAAAAAAAAAAAAAAAAAAAATCGATAAACGTGGCTTCAGCCGGGGCTAAAGTGTCCCACGATCGGACGTACTGAACTTCAGTGAGCGCCACTGTCCATTGCCCTTGCAAATTTACAGGCTTGGGCAGCATCACAGTAAAGTTGGATATTTTGTTCCCTGGGAATATCTCAGCTGAAGCGTTGGTGGGCAGCATAATATAGAAAGGTGCAGACTCCATGCCACCCTGTTACACCCCTGTGGCTTCTAGGGGCCCAACTGTTGAATTTGTCAGGCCACCTTAGCCATTTGACCATCTACTGTTTCCTGGCTCCACAACCTTTACTCTTTATGACTTTTTCAATTCTATGAACGCTGTTGGTCTTTACTGACTTTCTGGATCTCTTACCTGTAAAAAACACCTTGAACACCCTTGCCCGAATAATCGATTAGTGTGTGTATATATATATATATATATAGAGGCCTTCCCTTTGAGTCGCTCCATCTGCGATAAAGATCTTGTTGCTGTAGTTCTGCTCATAGATGGCCTTGTGTTTTGAGATCCACATGTGATACCCCTTTTTAAGGGGCATAAGTGTTGGTCTTTTTAAAAAGTCTTTGGCCATACAGTTTTTTCCAGACCTCCAGGGTATCCTGTGGCATTACATCAGCGGGGGGTGGTTATAATAGATCTATGTTGCGTGTTGTTCTACAAATTTATCGAAGTTGGTTACACCGCCACATATCGATGGGATTTTTTATCCAAGAAAAATCGCCAGCTGTGTGTTTTAAAAGTTTTAATGAAACGTTCTACAACAAAGGCTTTAACTTAGGAGTGTGTTACGAAGTGATGCACCCTGTGTTGCTTTAGAAGACTCTGTAGTGTCTTATTTAAAAACTCCTTACTGGCATCTGTCTGTAGTTTAGCTGGGACTCTGGCTTTGTTAAATATGCATTTAAAAGCGCTCACCACGCTGTGACCCTTCTTGTTCTTTAAGGCCTCAACAGAGGCATATTTCAATAGAACGTTGATGACGGCTAGAATGTAGCAGAGCCCATCGTTGTATTCACAGAACTGGCTCAAATCCATAACATCTGCCTGCCATTGTTTGTCGATTTCAGATACCACAGTCATTTGTCGTTTAAAATGTTTTCGGGCCTGTTTGTGTAGCGTGTAAGCCTCCTCCCCTGCAAGCCATGTCTTGACCCCTCCACATGACATCTTCTCACCATTGGTTTGCAGTTTACAGAACAGGCTATCAACCCGCCATAACTACCAACACCTCCTTCATCATAATATATTTTCGACAGCTTCAGGCCAGACATGTTCACCCATAACGGCTCAACATAAAGACGCACCCAGGTTTTATGAACAACAGATTTTTATTAACATTTAAAACATCCATTTTCATTCAAAATGTATTCGCATTAAAATGCTAGAACAATAGGTCCTGCTATAGGCTCCATAGTAAATGCGATTACTGCACAGATTCATAGCACGCAACCGCCTCGATAACCAAGCATTTCGACATTCCATTAGGCGTTCAATTAGATATCGTTATTCCCTGTCAACGATGTTTCTAACAGCCATCGGACACACACGTCTAAATTGCTTCATTTTCAAAAGGGTGTTATTCGCAGATTCTATACCCCATGTTTTAGACATGCATTGTTCAGTCCCTATGTCAATCCTTATCTGTGTCAGCAGTTGCGTCAAGCGCAGCAAATATACTAGACATTTAGGGCTCAATACGTAACATATTTTACATAGCTAATTATCCACGTGGGATATTTCCAAACATTAGTGAGCATCCTGTCGGGGATCTTCAATTTCATGTCCGTAGCACCATCTGTAAAAGTTGTGTTTTAAACACGCCCCAGCCACTATGGCCGTAAACCCCTGGATAGCTCTCGTATCAGCGTGGGAGAGAGCTGGCGTGTCTGTATCAGTCTCCATTAGTGAGATGCATTCCTTACACAAACTCTTATCCCCGGGGCTTCCAATTTGTTTTGAACAGCAGGTGCAATAAATAATAACAGTGTCTTTAAGGCAACCGGTTTCCATTAGTGAAACACATTCCTTATCTAAGCAATTGTCAGGAACCACTGGATTTTAAGTAGTTTTCAGCAGCAAACACAATAACTATTGATAGTCTTTGGTGCAGCTTGGCGTTTATCGACCACTGCACACAGGCCCCTATTTTGCATCAAGTCCCCTGGGGGTAGATCAGTCTCCGGCATCATCACCACCTGCAAAACCCTAGATTCACAGGCCCTGGGCCACATTATAAGTTTGCCGGTCCGGTAGTAACGGTGCCAGTATGCTACCGGCGCCGTTACTTCCAGACCAGCAAACTACGAGTTGTGCTCGCGGGTGCCTTTTTGCCCACCACGTCTGACCTGGCGGGCAGAGCAGCACCCGCGATCACAACTCATCGGATCCACCGGCACCATGTGCCTCCGACCTCCCAATACCCGGCAATGGGGACGGACCAGGTGCGCCGGGGTCCGAATGCCCCCGTACGTCCCCATTGCCGGGTGCCGGTAATTTCACGAGTTTGGCGGCAGTCATATCGGTTTTACCGGCATGGCTACCACCAAACTCGTAATGAGGCCCGTCTTTGAGGCGCCCATTGGCCACGGCTGATTGCTCCAAAACCACATCATGTCAAACCTCTTCATAGTCAGCCATTAAATCATGGGCATCTTCCATCCCATCATACACTGTAAAACAATCAGGATTATGACTATCATCATAACGCCCGAGGCTTCCAGGGGGTGTTTTCCTCTCGTCTTAACTGTAACCGTTCATATTCATTGTTGCCTGATAGCCCTGGAAAGCTGAAAGAGCACCAGTGTTTCCCAGGCCTACTGCAATGGCTATATCTCTGGTTTTTAAGATCCACAAACCCACGACATCGTAGACTTAGGGTCGTCCCTTTAGATCAGTATATCAAACATTCTTGGGATTCTTGAAACATATAAAAAGTATATAAAAATGATAGGGGTTCAATAAAATTGCTATCAAAAACATCTGGGGATTATCAATTTGATATACAATGTATAGCTACTTCCTAACTCCCCGGGGCGGCACCCCTCATCACTGCGTCACTCTGCGAAACCCTAGCTTCACAGTCCATGTCTTCTCACTTAGATTTCAGTGCTCGATCGAGCAACATCGGCGAGCACCGCCCCCGGCCACTCCCCTCTATATATAGATTATATATTCATTTTATTTATTAACATTTATAAAGTGCACAGCAGCCCGAAGGCATCGTGGTGAACATACTTGGTTACAAAATCAGTAAAAAAAGGAGGGAGGTGGAGTAGGAGGGAAGTGGCAGAGTAGGGTGGGTGTGAGGGGGGCTGTGTTAGTTGAATATGGCAGTTCAGTTTTTAGAGCTTTCTGGAAGGCTAGGAGGAAAGTCTCTGCTCTGAGGGTGTTGGGTAGGGAATTCCATAATTTTGGGTCTTTGTGGGGGAAACCCATCTGCTTTGGCTCTCTTAATCTGTGGAATAAGTAGTTGGTTAGCATGGCAAGTTCTTCTAGGACGTGAGAAAGTGGCTCTGACGATTTTCTCTGATAGGCATGAAGGGGCTGTGGGCGCTAGGCACTTGTGTGTTAGGGTGAGCGTCTTGAAGGTGATCTGTTCCTTGACGGGGAGCCAGTGAGCAGCACGCCTAGCCTGTGCAATGTGGTCTCTTTTAGGAATAATTAGGGATGCTCTAGGGCATTATTTTGGATGACTTGGAGTCTATTTAAATGTTTGGCCGAGGTGCCCGCTAGAAGGACATTGCAATAATCTAGTTTGGCCCCAATGGTGGCTCTAGCTATTGAAAGACAATTCTGTTTGGATAGGAAGGGTTTAAGTGCATTTATTAACTTGGTGGTGTGAGCAGAGGTGGAGGCAATGGTGCTAACCTGTCGCGTCATGGACAGAGTGCAGTCTAGGTATAACCCAAGTGTCTTTACAGATGAGAAGCCCGGGATGTTGGAGTTATCGATGATGAAGTCACTATATTGTTTACTGAGTTTGGATAGTGTTGCTTTAGGGCCAATAAGAATGACCTCAGTTTTATCTCCATTGAGACATAGCCCATTAGTAGCCATCCAGGTTTGGATGGTGGCGTACAACAGATGGAGTGCTGCAGCGTCTTCCTTATAATCACTTGAGAGGGGTAGGAGCACTTGCGTATCATCAGCATAGTTTGTGTATGCTATGCCGAGGGTGTCCAGTTTGTCAAAGAGCAGCTTTGTGAACAGGTTGTAAAGAGAAGGAGCCGTGCATGCACCCTGCGGGACTCCGCAGTGGATGGTCGTTGGAGCTGCATTTGCTTGGTTAGAGAAAACCTTCATTGCTTGTGATCCATGAAGAGGCTTCTTTGGAGAATTTTGCTGACTGAATGAGATGTCTGATAAGGATTTTGTGATCTACAAGATCAAATGCGGCCAAGAGGTCCAGAAGTAGAAGAAGAGCTGGCTTGCCTTCGTCCATGATTTCTTTAATTCGGTTTTTGAGGTCAAGAAGGGCAGATTCTGTGCCATGACCTTTGCAGAATCCTGATTGTCTTTTACCGAGGATGGAATTGGACTCGAAGTGTTGAATCTGGTTGTGCGCTGCTTTTTTAAGAGAAACGGAACAGTGGTCATGGGTCGGTAGTTGTTGGGGGAGGTGGGATCACAGGAGTTTTTTTTTTTAATAACAGGCGCACCCAAGCTTCTTTGAGGCTGGATGGGACAGTACCTGTGGTAAATGAGGCATTAGTGAAAGCCGTTAGTAGAGGTGCAAGGGAGTCGGCACATTTTTTAATGATGTGTTGGGGACAGATGTCGCCTTTACAAATGGATGGTTTTAGATGTTTGGAGGAGGCCAAAGACTTCCGATTCGGAGACGTCTCGGAAGGAAAAGACTGTGTTGTTAAGATTAGATGTGGCAAGGCTGGGCGGGAAGACTCATCGAAGTTAGGTAAGGCTTTGAATTGCACTTGGATTTTATTTTGGAGTAATTCTATTTTACTGAGCAGGGCTGCTTGTATGCTAGAGCACCAAGCTTCATCTTTAGTGATATTATCAGGGCTATACATTAGGTCTCTGAAGATGACGGACATTTCCTTGGACTGGGAATTGGCATTGGAGATCGTGTGTTGAATGAATTAGATTCAGCTTTAATGATCGCTTCTTAATACTGTGGAAATAACTTTTTGAAGTCTTCCTTGGTGGAGTCACTGGGCTTGGACTGCCAATTGGTTAAGGTAACACGTTTACTAGTTGGTTAGGCCTGTAGTTCCGCAGTGAACCATGAGTTAACGTGCATGAATTTTTTCTCTTTTTTACGTTCGGCTGGGGCAATAGCGCTGATTGCTTTGGTAAGGGTGTCTGAGTAGATATCTGCTAGAATGCAAGGGTCACTGGAGAACGGGGGCTTGAATTCTGGGACTTCCAGAAAAGGAAGAGGGTTATCCTCTGTTAATTTTTTTGAACTTCTGACCTCAGCTGGGGGAGCACAGGTGAGAGCTTTAGTAGTTGCTGTTGTACGAATGGTGAATTGTATACAGCTATGGTCAGTTCATGGGTTGGAGGAGTTAGAACTGATGGAGGTGGAGCAGTTATGGTCAACAACCCATTCAAGGGTGAGACCTTTACAATGAGTGGGGCTAGTGACTTTTTGTACGAACCCCATGTCTTAGCTAAGGCTGAAGCTGCTTTATCTTTTGGATCATTTAGGCCTAAATTGAGGTCTCTGAGTAGGATGGTTTTGTTAGAGCTTTTGAGGTTATCCCCTAGTAAATGGAGGAGATATCCCTGGAAATCTAGTGCTGGGCCTGGGGGCTGGTAAATGAGATGTACGTTTATGGTGCAGTTAGGGGACATGGACAGTTTCACGGAGATGATGTCCGCGTTACCTTCCCATGGGATATTGTGCAACCTGATGGCGAGGGCATCTTTAGAAATAAGAGCTACTCCTTCTCCTTTCATTAACTATCTGTCTTGTCGGAGGATGGAATACCCAGGTGGGAGGGCTAATGAGATGGCAGGACTGGAAGCCTCATGGAGCCAAGTCTCAGTGATGGCAAGTAAATCGAGATCATGGATGATCATGGATGGTGAGGAGGTTGTGGATCTCCATAGCATGGGCGGGGAGAGAGCGTTGAATTCCTCAAGGCCGTGGGTGTGGGGAAACTGAGATGTAGAAATGGTTTAGTGCGAGAAAGCCTAAATGTTTTGTGTGCAGAAAGGCATAATGTGGCAAATGGGGCACATGAGGGAGGCCAGGATGGCAGGGAGAGCAAACTGTGGGTAGAACTGGGGAGTGGTTCCTGTAAGGGAGCATGAGGGGTGTGCGTTCCAATGGAATCATACATTGTAAGTGAGGCAGAGTTAAAGGGGGTGTTAGTGGCAAGCACTAAATCGGAATAGGTGGCAGGTAAAAGTGACGAAATGTAAGATCTGTAGGGAGTTGAGGTGGGATGCCTGGTGATTTGTCATAGGATACATTTGTGCAAATGGCAACATGGCAAACTAGACGTTCAAATGAGAAGTGTCATGCAACATGCAGAAAACCATTTAACATTCAACATTAGAACTGCGGTAGGGACAATAATTATAGAGCTGTCCTTTGTGATCGGTGATACAGCACAGGAAATAGGCAGCTTGGATAATCACACGATGCAGGCGAGAACAGCATAAGCATTCAATACTAAATAAGAAAGGCAAGAGAAAACATAGATGACTGATCTGCGTGAATGAAGAAACACTTGAGGGCTAGCTTTGAATAGGTGGAGTGCTGCCATTCCTGCAATGCAATAGGTGCACGGATAAGGAGGAATGCTGTTGTAGTGTGGGGGTTGGGGTTTCAGTTTGAAGGTAAAAAATTAGGTAGAGACAGAGGTGGTAGTAGCATTAAGTTCGTAGGGTAGTAGAATGGGAACAATGTTACAACAGAGGTGCAGTAGAGTCAAATGGTAGTAGTGGTGTCTTAACAGTAGTGAAACGTGGGTCTTGGGTAATACCTATGATTGACTAATTGCCGGAGGCTAAGGGACAACAGTCAAGCATAAGCAGCAGGAGCACGCAAGCGGCAATGATACTGTAGTAGAAACGTGTAACAAAGTGGACCTCCAGTACTTCAGGTAAGTTACAGGTTCCTTTATTGTCCATGTCCAGTACTCTTCCTCAAGACACAGGGATGGTAGGGGACACAAGATGACAAGGGAAACACCGGGCTCACCCCCACACCCATCTTCTCAGCTCACTCTTCTCACTCTCACTCCCAACCGTCACTCATAGAACCTTGCACACCAACATTCTACATAAACATTCCAAGTAGGTGATGTCACACACACACCTAACCTGAAAGCAGATTACTACACTTCTCCCCCCCTTAGAAACACAAAAGCCAACTGCTATGCCAACGCTTCCCAGGGAAGACAAAAAGGAATGACAAGGAAGTGTGACCAGCACGGGACCTTAACACCCCAAGACACCACGCTACCAGAAATTCCACAACACAGCGGCCGCCTATGTGCAGAACCTCTGGCAAAACCAAAACGGAAATCCAACAAAAGGACAGCATTAACTGGACACCAACGGACCAAGAAGGAAAAGATTTCCAACGGCATGCAACCAAAACATTACACCTCGAGGCCACAAAAATAAAAAACAGAGCACTTACGCCTGTCCCGAGCTGCCCCTCAGGACCTAGGGCTGCCACCCCTAGCCAAAACTATTGTTAGCGAACACTAACACAACTAACACCTAACCAACCTACCCACCTTAGCACAAATCACCTTCCACTTCGGTCTGCCACCCCAAAGTCTCAGAGCTGCCCCTCCAAGCGCTAACCAACCGCCCCCAAAGGAAGCAACAACAAATGGCCAACAAACCGAGGGACCACTTAAACAACTTTGACAACAGTATGATGAAGAATCACAACACCATGCTGCTACTCTGCACAAAACCGTTGGCCATTCCCTCTATCCACCAAATCCATTTCGAACACACCAGGAGACAACCTGACATACCAGACTTGGAATCAGGAGGCACACTGGCAAAGCAAAATTGAACACCACCTCGTCCAATAGGATAACACTATGGACAGTAAGAAAAACTCCACTCAACTCAGGCATAGCGACCAAAACAGAAGATAACAACGCCCTGAGAATAAGACTCCGCCAAAAGTGACTTACCCTGATTTAAGCTCAGGCACTAATGACCACAACATACAGGCCAAAGTGACCAAACCTGAACTATCAGGCACTAATCACCACAGTAATGAGGGAGATACTAAAACTAAAGTGACCTACCCTGGAAAGACCAGGAACCCAAGAACATCTAAAGTGACCCACCCTGGACACCAGGCACCAAAGACCATAATCACCTCACTCCAAGACACCTAACCTGAAACCACACAGGTAGATGCAACCAAAAGTCAAGAGATCAACAACACACGCAAACATAGTGACCAACCCTAGCACAACTAATGCCAGGCACTAAACAATTGCAGTTGAAAACACATGACCTCAGATGCGCCAGAACACTTGCACGCACCCATACAGTGCACTCTCGGACCAAACACTGATAACATTAACCATACACAACATGACATAGCAATAAGCATTAATGCAGGCATCATAAAAACACATTTCAAGATTGAAAACATTGCACAACACATGTTGAAAACATTGCACAAAACATGTTGATAGATTAAATGATGACCCCCCTGCAAAGTCCTCAGATGTAAAATAGCACTAAAAATATGTGCAAAGACAATGTCACTATTGCTTGCTTGAAATCAGTGTTCCCAATGAAAGTTGACAAGTGGACCACCACCCTCAAGTCCATGAAAATTCTAGACCCTACACTTTACTTAATAAGTAAGAACGCACCCCAACCTACACCACTAGAGGTTAACATTAGTCCCAGTAACGTTCCATCCACCAGGTGAAACATTAATATAGCATTGGCATTTACAATTGCAAAAGTGGTTAATCAGTACACCTCCGAAGAGCATTTAATTACAAACCACCCACACCAACCCTTCAATTGCAAAAAGGGACCACCCCGAGCCCCCTATACTAGGGTACAGATTCCCCACAGGGCTACAACACAGTGACACCACAGGAAACTAACAACGGCCACCTACACCTAAGTGAGGGAAATCCCCGCCTTGAGACTAATCAAAGGCACTGATATCTCTAAACAAATGGGCCACAACAGATACAACACTCAAACACAGGCACGCGGCCCCACACTAACCTGACAAAAGTTCCATGTCAAGCACCAGGCAAATTCCAAACTTATTGTTGCCCAGTACGGAATCAAAGAAATGACAGGACAATGAACCCGCCACTCAACAACACCACTCCAACCAGTGGTGAACTCTCGAGGCGTGTTCTGATCCAATGTGCGCTTGTGCAAACTTATTGTTGCCCAGTACGGAATCAAAGAAATGACAGGACAATGAACCCGCCACTCAACAACACCACTCCAACCAGTGGTGAACTCTCGAGGCGTGTTCTGATCCAATGTGCGCTCGTGTTCTGATCCAATGTGCATTACGTCTGAAACGAGTTCCTTCCTCCTCTCTCCTGGGAACGAGGCTTGCAACGCAGGAAGTAAATGATCCCTGACACAAGATCAAAGTTATTATGTAACTTTAAAAACATCCGGAACGGCCGGGAGCTGGGGAACGCAGGCAGACACGCAGGACCAAAAGAATTTGCTGCTGCGCACGTGACATTGATGTAGATGCCTCTGACAGTTATGACGTCACCAAATCCGCTTGGCTGTCGACCCGTAAACACCACCCGAAACCGCAAACCTTTATCCTCGGGCGCCGTCAGATTCAGGCCAATCACAGTAAAAGTACAGACCCACAAGTCTCTCGGATCTGTGTCATAAGGCTGCCCTGTGCCGAACGATCTGCGGCGCTCACCATCAGCCTTTAGACGCTGTGTCAAGGATCCACGCACACCCCGACAGCAGACTCCCTGGTGCTGCGCTCACCGTCAGCCTTGAGACGCTGTGTCAAGGATCCACGCACACCCGACAGCAGACTCCCTGGACCAGACGATGACATGGGCTCCGCCAAGGGCAACAGACAGGCACAAGCACCGCTACGCTCAGCCGCAGGACATAGACTGGTAGCCGGCTCCACAACGCGGACAAGGCACCAAAAAGACGCATTGCTGGGGAATGCGGCTGCTGCCTCAGGAATATCACAATCAGCTTCAGCAGCCCTCCCACTCCTGTGCTCGCCTGAAACTGCGTTGGAAGCACCTGAAGAAGCCCTGGCTCCGGGTCAAACTGGGACAACGGCCAGGTCCAAGGCACCATCTGCCACCAGGTTGCCCCTCTCTACCAATGAGGGGCCACGAACTGCACACGGCAGGCAATTGGACACGGACCCGCCTGGGTGTGGGGGGGCTCACGGGGGCGGTGTTCCAGGGTGCTGCACCCCCCCCAGCAGCGCCGAGTAGGCAGTCCACCTACCATCCCATCTGTAACGCTCACCTGATTCCCACAGAGGCGCCGGTCTTGACTGGGTGAATGCCGTATCTTCAAAGGTGATGTATAACACACGGTTGGCTCTTTGGGCTGGACCTCTGTGCACTGTATGTCTGACTCGAAGAGTAAGATGTCTGCAGATAGAAAATATGGGATTAATGAACTGGGGTTATTGGGTGCCTCTCTCCTCTTCCCTTTCTCTTCTCCTGTAGAACCCCAAAGGTTAACACCCTCACCTTAGGTAAGTGAACGCCGAGCTCTCCATCTGCCTCGGGGCAGGGTGCCGTAACCAGTTTCTTCACTGGATAAGGGTGCAGGCCTCTTGACCTCAGAGGACTGCTGTCCGTCGTTAACTGCACGAACGGTAAGTTCTGGGCACTTCAAATGTCTTAAGTCTTTTGTAATGATATCTCTTATTTTGCAGGGTTCCGGCGATGGCGGATGGCGGGCTGATGAGAGTTGAGGATCGAACCCGCGCAAGGAATAGAAGCGCCTGGAAGCACGTAAGTAAGCGCTTGTAGCCTGCTTCACGATGCGCACTAACTGTCCCTTTTATCTTGCAGGTACAAGTTCGGAGCTTTAGAGAAGCTGAAGGGTGCTGGAATACCCACTGGATTCAGCGTGGGAAGGAGTAATGGCACGTGAGTAATAAAGTTGCCCAATGTCTTTAAACGCACCTTCTTTTGTCTTTCAGATGCGGGATGCAGCGCCGAAGGCCTCGGAGCGTGCGAAGAGCTGGTAAGCTTTTGTCTTTCAGATGCCGGAATGCAGTGCGAAGACCTCCGGAGCATGCGAAGAGTAGGTAAGCCTTTGTCTTTCAGATGCCGGAATGCAGCGCGAGGCGTTGGTGACAGCCGATGGACCAGGTAAGAGATGCGCTGCCACTGAAGACCGTAGTGCTAACCTGTTCTTTCTTTGTCTTTACAGGTGCTGCTGAAGACTGGATTCCAGGATGGTAAGCCTTTGTTCCCTTAGGCCCAGGATCAGAAGCAGAAGACACGATGAGCGTTCTGCTGCAGAGAATGCAGAATGCAAGATTCATCCATCGGGTGTGGTTTAAATAGCCTCCTGTAGTGCTTAGGTGTCTCCTTCCACAGCCACGCCTAGGTAAGAAAAGAGTTCCTGCTTTCCAGAAGAGTTCCAGTGTTCTGAACCTAGGGAGTGGCTCCTGCCCCACCCAACAGGAAAAGTAGTCCCAAACAGAAGAGGATCAGGGGTTCAACTGGCAGGTAAGTAAGCAGCATGGTCTGCTGCAGGTAAGTCCACCCAAGCATTATGAGCCCGGCGCTTCCAGCGCTGGGACTGGGCATCTTTATGAGCCTGGTGCCACTGGCGCCAGGACAGGGTCCAAAAGGTCCCAATTGGTACTGGCTGGCACTCGGAACCGGGGTTATGGGTCTGCTTCCAAGGGAGTCGGGCAAGTCCTGATCTTTTGGAAGCAGAGATCATGACACCATCCTCGTCGCCAGTGTAACAAAGTGGACTTCCAGTACTTCAGGTAAGTTACAGGTTCCTTTATTGTCCATGTCCAGTACTCTTCCTCAAGACACAAGGATGGTAGGGGACACAAGATGACAAGGGAAACACCGGGCTCACCCCCACACCCATCTTCTCAGCTCACTCTTCTCACTCCCAACCGTCACTCACAGAACCTTGCACACCAACATTCTACATAAACATTCCAAGTAGGTGATGTCACACACCCACCTAACCTGAAAGCAGATTACTACAAAACGCAGTTTGGGTGGATAGATTGCACAAGCGAATCAAACGGGAGACTCTAGCAGTGAGTACAGAGAAACATTAGCAGTTAACAAGTTGAATACATGAGGTGGTGTGCGCAAGCTGGAGGAAGTAGGTGAGGAATGTCTCGTGGGTAGGGACTGATGGCTGGTGGATGTGATCGTAGCCGAGACGGGCATCAGCGCAGAGCAGCTCAAGAGAGGTATGTTACTGAAAACAGACGTACCGTGGTAGTAGTGAGCATCTTGGACGGAGAGGGTGTAGAGAAATAAGGAACGATCCACACGTTCCTCTTGCTCCGACAGGCTTGGGACAGGAGCCTTTGTTTGAGCGTCTGATTGGGGAGAAGTAGAAAGGGGTTGCCAATTAGGAAATCTGCATGCAGGTACCAGGCAAAGTTAGTCTGAAGGTGCAAATAGCAAACACAATGTGGCCATCTTGGCCTATTCTGCATCTCGTGGTGCACAATGGAGGAATAGGGCAGAAATCAGATGTTGCAGCAGTAACTGCAAAATGTAAACAGCAAGGGCCTCCAGCAGGAATTGTAGATGAGATGTGGAGGTGGGTGCCCGTTCCGCCGCACAGGTACAAATTAATCAGCTCATCTCAGCTGAGGACGAGATAAAGCCCATGGGCTTACCTTGTACAGATTGATACTCCGGATGGCTGCAGACACTGCTCCTGCAGTGCTCGAGAAGCTCCTGCTCCTCGGGAGGATTACTTGCTACTGTTTCAGCTCAGGAATTTTCCATAAAAAGTATATTTCTATAGCCCCACATTGGTTTCTGATTTGAATTTTTGGTTTTACTCATAGGAGAGTGTACCGGGTTTGCCTTTTCGAGATTGCGTTAAGATTATGGCTATGCCAGTCACTAGACTGCAATCCATGTCATAAAAAGACATATGGCCTCATTACACGGTAGGCAGTGAACCATGGCGCAATTAGCGCCATGGTTCATGCCGATAATTTACTGGTACCGCCTTGGAGGAAAGGGGAATTACTGCGCATTCCAAGGTTGGCGGGGCGGTAATTCCCCCTTCCACCATTGCCCTTCCCCATTCCCATTTTTGCCCCATAGGGCATAATAGGAATGGGGAAGGTGCTAATTACGGCACCACAAATTGCGGTACCGTAATTAGCTCTCTGGGTCCCTTTGCGGGTTGGTTTTGAACGCCTGCAAAAAGCAGGCGTTAAAATCCCCAACTCGCAAAGGGACCTCGTAGTAAGGCGGTAAGGATTTACCGGTATCGGTAAAATACTGATACCGGTAAACCCTTACCGCATACCGTGTAATGAGGCCCATAGACACTGTCCGCTCTTTAGAAGCGGAATAGGGCTCACCTCCGCAGCCATCTGTAAATCAGGTGAACGCGGTGGAGGGCGTGGGTTACTCACCATATATTTCACCCTCACCTACTATGGACCTTCAAAGGAGAGGCTTACGTTTTTCGGAGGTGCTAGCATTAGGTGCTAGGAGACGTCAGATGCTCCAAAAGGAACATAGCCTCCTCTCTGAGCTGCTAGGTAACAACAAACAGCTCAACAGTAACATTAGTCCTGGTGTTACTCCCCCGCCATCTTGCGCTTCCCCTGTACTGCCACACCTTTCTGAAGTGCCACCTACACTGGTGTTTCAGTGTGTACAAATAAGTAACAAGACCCCAGTAACTCCCAGTTGTGAGACAGATACACCTTTGGCTCCCTTTAACTGGACGGCCTATAAGGACCAGTTACTCAAAGATCTAGGGGTATGCCATAATTTGGAGGACTTCATCTCTTGGGTCAAGGTAGTTGGGAGGAACTTAGCCGAGTCTTGGCAGCCCATTCCACTAACGGACAAGGCCATCAGGTCAGGAATGCCTCTGGGCAATATAGAACATCATCAAGGAACTCAAACAGATCCTGTTGCTGTTACGCACTTGACATTGCCCGCACAGAAGAAGGGAGCAGCTGCCATCATCAGTCATGGTCTCAAAGTACCATTAAAGGGTGTTTCTTTCGGCACCAGGCCGGTGAAACCTTTGACTAATACATCTCTTAGAGACTTACGTCTTCAAAAATCAAAAATAGCAAAAATCATCGACTCCACCGTGAGTAGCTTTGCGCTTGATTCAAGAAACTAAAGAACAAAATCCAAGCTTGGCTTAACATAAAAGTGGTCCTCAATTGTGTCAGACCAGATGATTTGAGGGTTCTCGAAGAATTCATATTGATGTTTGGTGAAGTGAGGATAATACTGACTGTATAGTGGTGGGATGTGGATCAAGTAGTTTTCCTCTCTTTTTTACAGAGTCTCGATAAATTGAACCACCCATCATCAACTTCAAAGATGAATATTGTATTGAACTGAACTCTCTGAATTAGCCATTTTTGTATTTGTTCTTTTCTCTAATGCTGGAATTAATCTTTCTAGATAGTAATAGCACCCTTTTTATGTTTCTGATTTATGTTCTATGTTTTGTGTGTCCTGTTGCGCCATCATGCCTGCGTGTCTATTGTGTGCAGTATAAATAAATAAATGTAAATGTAAATATTCACTTTATATCAAAACAGATAAATTAGAAAACCTTCTAGCAAATATACATTTGGTATTAAATCAATATCATAAATGTTTAATAGCTGTTTTATATCAAATTTATCTTAGGTTTACCTCAAAGCAATCAAAAGGGGGAGGGACTAAGGCCACCAGTTAACTTTGTGGAGACAAAAGGGGGCCTCTTCTACTATTCACTTACATTACATCAAATGCTGCCAAGAGCCCCCCTGGATGATCACCTGCAGGTTGCACTAGAAGATTCTTGCTGATCCGTTGGTGCTTCTTTCATCTTTGAGTTCTGCCTTTTGAGTCATGAAGTAGTGGGCTATTTTTGTATTGCAGATGCAAATTGGCTGGTGCAACATAGAGTAGATTATGTTCCGATAAAGAAATTCTCTTTGCACTGATGAAGGATTTGCTCCACCATTGCGTAATCAGGAAATACCTTTGTAGTGGCTTCTTTGAACCTCAGCAGTCCCTTTCTCTTTCCAGCTTCAGTACAGTGTCTTGATCTCTATAATTTAGCAGTCTCGCAATTATCGACTGGGATTCCACTTAAGTAGCCTGCCTTGCAGCCAACAAGGGATGTGCACATGCCAATATAAACAACTTTGAGAACTGAAATGCATCAAATAGTTCTGAAAGTAGTTTCTTGACAAATGTCTCCATATTCCCTGTCTGCACATACTCATGTATTCCCAGAATTCATAGATTATTTCTCTGTGACCTTCCTTTGAGCTACATGTTCTTTGCTTGTATCAGTTTCACTGCAGCCTCTAATTTCTTCACTGCACTAGCAGAGCTATTTGCAGAATCTTCCACTTCTGATGTTACTTAGAACTTTTCATATGTTTCTGGTGCCTGTTGAGACTCAACTGTATGACACCCACTTTCGAATATGAGAGAGTCTAACTTGGCCTCAAAGCTCCCCTTGCTCATTTACAGCTGTAGAAACATCTATTATTTCCCTTGGGATGAAAGTTCCCACCTGTGCCTGTCCATTTTCTACATAGCCTTCACTCGTCTGTCAATCTGCATGTTTGCTAACTTAGGACTCAAATTCAGTTTCAGGTGCAGTTAATCTCCCTTACCCTTTTATTTACACTACTTTGTATTATGTGGTGTATATCGTATTAAAGGACAGCCACTATTCTGATATTTGGCTGAAAGGGCACTCAGCTTTAACCACCATACAGGAGTTTCCAGGCTGTACAGTGTTAATTCTTCAGGCGAGAAGACAAACATATCTTTTTTTGTTCAGCTCTACATGTTGAAACCACTTTAGGTCTTGTGCCTTCATCATAGACGTCCAGCAGTGAGACTCACCTTCACGTCAGATTTGTACTTCACCTCAAGAACTCCTGGCAGGTAGCTCTACCAGGGACGTGATGTCACCAACATGCGAGGGGTAGCGGAAATGACATCGCATTACCCTTCACTTCTGATGACATCACATGATGTGATGTCATTTGACCCCCCCCCCCCAAGTGCCATCACAGGAAGTGGTGGCATCCAACCTTTCACCCCTTGACAAAACAGGAAGTGGCATCCCATAGCATTATTCCTCAGTACACTAAGAAAAATATGGCTATGATACCACTGTAGTATGATAAACATTTCACACCATATGTAGCATTAATATCAAAATGTATAGGCCCCTTATTAACAAATGACTGTGAATGTAAGCAGACGTCCAAAACAACAACCCAGACTATTGTATATCACTCAGGCTATACTGTAAACAGACAGAGCATCTCGAAGAAGCCTAAACCCCAGAGCGCAGACACCACTGCCTGCTAAGTGTCTGGCCACAGATTGGAAACAGCAACTGACCAACACAAGTCCAACCAGAAAAGGGATGGTCTGGAAGGGTGCCCAGAGCTGTGCCAATGATTTGAAACCTTCCAGCCATTACCTTTTTGTTTTGCATTTTTGGTAAGTAACCCACCGTTTTTATTGTTAGATGGGATAGAGGGGAAGGGTGTGTTGCAGGTCACCTTAATTGCATTTTCTTCTAATTTTAAAATGTAAACAGCAGCAGCTTCATGACATCGCCCCTAGAAAACGTCAATTTTATTATTTTCTTTTGGTCCTTTATATCTTGCTTAATGCTAGCCTCCTCCACCTTCTAAGCACTGGAAAAGGAACTGAACCCATGTTGTACTGCATCCTCTTGTTCCCAAAGCATGTGTGTTGCCGCTGAGCTATCCTTCCAAATATATATTTCTTTTGCTTGAGGAAGCAACAGATGAACAAGGTACTTACCCCTGGTAACGTTCATTCGATTGGATGTTCCTCACACGTATTTCTCATCTTTGATAATTTTCTAGCTTCAGCTGCTTCCGAAAACAAATTCTTGACAGAGGGTGCTGTGCGTTAGCAAGGATGACTCTATGTCCCTCGAGGGTCTCCCTCCGATCGTCGATGTCATCCGCAGTATATGTAGCACGCGCAGCATCCTTTGTCTTCAGTTCTGTTTTTCAATGTTTAGAGGAATTAGAAGACTCTCAGAGAGCGTAGAGTGTAAAACATGTACATTCTGCAGTGTGGTAGGTTGGGAGGAGCGATGAGGAATACGTGGGAGGAACATCCAATCGAAAGAACGTTAACAGGGGTAAGTAAATTGTTCTTAGAATGGATTGTGTCCTCCCACGTAATCCTCATCTTTGATAACATCCCAAAGCAGTAATAGTCTTGGAGAAGGGAAACATTTTTAGATCTGTCCTTAGCAGTCATCAAGGACAGAGTGCAAGACAGCTTTCCCAAAAGCTCCCTCTTGATATGAAATGGTGTCCAGGGTGGAATGTTTTACAAAGGTGTGTATGGTAGACCAAGTGGCTGCCACACAAATGTCTTTAATTGTTACTCCTCTCTGAAGAGCGAAAAAAGTACCCATGCCCCTGGTTGAGTGAGCTCTTAGACCCTCTGGGGGATCTTTACCAGCCAATCTATAGCATTCTTGGATAGCCATAATAATCCATCTGAATAGAGTTTGTTTTGTTATTGCTAAGCCCAATTCATGACCCGTATATCCAATAAATAATTGTCATCCTGGCAAATGTTTTACATATGCGAGATATACAAACTGAGAGCCCTCCTAGGGTCCAGTCTATGTAACCCCTCCTCCTCCTTTCCAGGATGAGGATGAAGAGTGGGATAGAAATTTGGTCAAACTATCTTTTGGGACAAATGGAAGTCAGGGACTATTTTTGGCAGAAACAAAAGGTCTTACTTTAAGAATCACCTTATCCTTATGGACAGTGCTTGCAATTCACTCACCCTGCGGACAGATGTGATTGTGACTAGCAAAACAGTTTTTAGTGTTAATAGTCTTAATGGACATGAATGCATGGGTTCAAAGGGGATGCATGTTAAGAATTTTAATACAAGATTTAAATCCCAAACAGGGACCTGAAAGGGACTAGGAGGAAACACATTGGTGAGTCCTTTAAGAAACAGAATGATCAAAGGGATTTTAAAGTATGATGTTTCCTTTGATGGGCGCTTGAAAATCGAAACCACTGCCAGATAACCCTTTATTTTTGTGATCTGGAGCCCCAGATTAGCTAAGTGAAGTAGAAAAGATAACACTGTAGGTGTATCTCACTGAAATGGATCCACATTCTTATCCCTGCACCAGCTGCTGAACTTGTTCCAATGACAGCGTTATAGGGGTATTTTTGCAGGAACTTCTGGCTGAAAGCAAAATTTCCATTACGTTGTCAGGGAGGTCCCAATCCTTGTACCCCAGCCATGTGTGAAGGCTGAGTGTTTTGACCTCTGGATGGAGAACCTGACCCTCCTCTCGCAAGAGAAGGTCCTCTCTTTGTGGAAGACGTATCAGAGGGCAGATGAACATGTCTAGAAGGTCCAGGTACCACATCCTTGTGGCCAAAACCGGGGCAATTAGGATCATGGAATTCCCAAACATTATCATCCACCTGATCACATGAGGAATGACGGGGATGGGAGGAAACGTGTACAGAAGTGGTAACTCCCATGTCACCACAAACACGTCTCCTAGAGCTCTTCTTGGGGGAAATTCCCTGGAGCAGAATAGCTTGCACTTCTGGTTGACACTAGTTGCGAACAGATCCACTTGAGGGGTTCCCCAAAAGGTGAGGATCTCTTGAAGGACTTCCTGAGCTAGTTCCCAATTGTGGGAGACTGTACTCTGCCTGTTCAGAGCGTCTGTCGCCATGTTCTCCTCTCCGGCTAGGTGAACTACCGATAGAGACGCCTTCTTGAATTGGCCAGAACCAGAGCTGCATTGCCTCTCTGCACAGTGGTAGTGACCTTACACCTCCTCGCTTGTTGAGGTAGTACATGGCCACTGTGTTATTAGTCACTATCAGGACATTATTTCCCCGTAAAAGAGGGCAGAAAAGCCTTCAGCGCAAGTCTGATTGCTCTCAGCTACAAACGATTGATGTGTAGTTTGTACTCCAAAGGGGGCCGACAACCACTGATTTTCAGATCGTTGGTGTGGGCTCCCCACCCCGTGAGTGAGGTGTTCGTCACTACTGTTATCTCCGGCCATGGCTGCCAAAAAGGTGCTCCTTTCAGAATGTTGCCCTCGAAGGCCCCTCACAGAAGGTCCTGTGCGACTCTGCTCAGAATCTGAAGGAGGTGTGACATCTGGCCTGAGAATTGGGAACATTGAGCCCTGAGAGCCTATTGCAGTGATCTCATTCTCAGACGAGCCTCTGGCACCAGGAAAATGCAGGATGCCAAGAGGCCAAGCAACATCAAAAAATCAAAGGGCGGAAGAAGCTGGGCACTCTGAAATTTGGTGACCATCTGCAGAATGTGATGAGCCCTCACCTCGGGTGGCGAGGCTTTTCCTGAGGAGACATCCATGACTGCTCCGATAAATTGGATTCTTTGAGATGGTATCATGTTTGACTTATTGTAATTGAGGAAGAAGCCCATTTCATGGAGAAAGTCGCAAGTCATGCTGAGATGACCCAGTGTCTGTTCTGGAGAACAAGCCCTGATCAACCAATCATCCAGGTGGTGGTAGACTTGAATCCCCCCTCTCCTGAGACTCACAGGCACCACCGCCACCAACTTAGTGAAAACCCTTGGGTCGGAGGTCAGCCTAAAGGGCAAACTCAAAATTGATCACGAGAAACGCCAACTGCGAACCGCAGGTACCTCCTGTGCTTGTGATGGGCAGGCACTTGAAAGTAAGCATCCTGAAGGTCCAATGATGGCCATCCATTCTTGGAGTTGGAGGCCCTGAAGGGTCTGAGAAAGGGTAACCATCTTGAACTTGTCCCTCCTGGGGAACTTGTTCAAGTTTTTTTGGGGATTGGACAATACAGGGAGTACCAAACCTTGTTCCTCTCCGCCGCAGGTACTGTTTCTATTGCACCTTTCTCTAGCAGAATAAAAATGTCCTGCATAAGGAACGGATCTGGAATTTTCAATGAGCTGTTCCCCGGTGGATGAACCTGAGGCCTTTTTAGAAAAGGAAGGCAGTAACCCTGGGCTACCATTTCCAGTGCCCAAGCATCTGAAGTAATGTCTCGCCCCTCTTTCAGATGCTGTGAGAGCCTGCCTCCCACTGGGGTTTTATGGATTAAGGCCCACAGAGGTTTTTAGGTGGCTTAAGCAGCTAAGGGCAAAGCTGCAGCTGCTTGGGCTGATTTAGCACCTCTCCCTCGTCCACCAGGAGGGTATCTTCTCTGTCCTCTATGACTGGTTTGTCCTCTCTCTCTTCCAATTGAGTAGTAGAAATTAAAGGACTTACCCCTCCAAGATTATGTACCGCAGTAGGAATGTTGAGGCTTTCTAATAGCAGCACTAAGAGATGTAGATGCTGCTTTTGAGGTCTGTGGCCTTTCCAGACTTTCATCAGCCTTGCTACCAAACCGTCTCGAGCCGTCAAAAGGCATATTGAGTAATCTAGATTTCCCATCCGGGGCAAATCCAGACTTCCTCAACCACGCAAATCTGCGTAGCACGGAACTACTTGCCATGGATCTGTTAATACTGTCTCCAGTATCCAGACCTGAAAGGAGACACTCACACATTGCTCTTTTGATAGCCACAAAGCCGTCTCTCTCTTCCCCTCCGGGGGTGTGGTCAGCTGCAATTGCTGTGCAATCCCACCGGATGAAAGAAAATTTAAACAAGGGACAAGTGGCATTTGCTGATTTCAAGGCCATGCTACCGGTAGTAAATACTTTCCACGCCCAAGTGTCCACTCGTTTATCATCCCTGTCTGTAGGAATGGTAGGGTAAGCAGATTGTTTTGTGGACGTGGCTCCTTGGATCACCAAACCTTCCGGAGTCGGGTGCTTGGTTAAATAATCTTGGTCACTGCTGCATGGCCTATATTTTTGGGGAAAGTTCTTATTGACCGCAGAAATAGATTCTGGGGCTTCCCAATTTTTTGTAACCCTTTTTTGCAAAGCAATATGGAAGGTCAAAATGGGATCCCTCTGTGGACCTTGGTCTAATATGTCTGTTAAGTCATCTTGTTGAAAAGGAGGAGCAGGTCTTCTCCATCCCAAGTATTCCATTACTTTGCTCATTAATTGTCTATATGAGTTATCAGCATGATCTGCAGGATCTGGCTTCCCAACTTCCAGTTCAGGAGATCTATCTATCCCACTGGCTGATGGTAGTTTTTCATACAGGAAATAAACTCCTCTGGCACATTAGGCGTCGATGGCTTCGATATGGGTGTCGAAGGTTCCGTCGTTAAGGGCGTTGATGGAACCTATTGTGTTTTTGTCGAAGTTGTCTTCGGCAAAGCCCTCGAAGGGCTGGACTCTCCACCTGTCGAGGTCCTTGACACTTTCATTCTTTCAAGGCTTTGAAGGCTCTCGATAATCGTCAGGCTTGCGCCCCAAACTCGAAGGTGCACAGGGTTTTGCCTTAGACTTCCCTTTGTCATCTTTTTGCAGAGGGCACATGGTCTTTCTTCCATTTTTTCGAGGGGGTAGGGGCTTCTCTCTGTAAGATTTTCATCGTTTCCCTCCAAAACTCTTCCCATTTATCTGGGAAATCGGATTTCGTTGGACATGTGATTCTCTCGGGTGAGGAGTCATCCGAGGAAGAAGGAGACCTATGACGCCTTTTCTTCAACTTCTTGGAAGATGAAGAATGACGCGAACGACTTCTCGATCAAGAGTTCTTCAATCTTTTTTTGACAAGGAGACTCTTTTGACTCATCGGAAGTATGTTTTTTAACAGAAGGGGATTTAGGAATTCTATCCACTGCCAATTTACCTCTACGCTTTCTCAGAGTCTCGTCAGTCATCGCCTGACAGGATTTGCACTCCTTCATACGATGCTCTGCCCAGAGGCACCACAGGCAAACGCGATGGGGGTCGATGATGGACATCTTCGACCCACAATACTGACATTTCCTAAAATCTGTCTTGGGAGTCTACGGTGAAGACATGATGTTTTCTTTAACAAACTGAAGAGCGCCATCATTTCTCTCGAAGCGAAAGCTGTGTCGGAAAAAAAGAACCGAAGCCAACAGGCGCTGCGCGTGCTACATATACTGCAGATGACGTTGACTATCGGATGGAGGCCCCCGAGGGACATCAAGTTATCGACGCTACCGCACTGCACCCTGTGCCGAGAATGTCTTTTTCCGAATTCCAAAGCAGCTGAAGCGAGAAAGATGATTATCAAAGATGCGTAATACGTGGTAGTACACAATCCATTTGAAAGTTTACTTCAAAGGCGAAAGGGCAACTTCATGTAAATTTATTATATCACATTGCGTCTATCTACAGTGGGCAGGGTTTTTTATTTTAAAATGTATACAGCAGTAGCAGCCCCACGACATTACCCCTAGAAAAGCCTGCTGGGCCTACAGACCTAGGCTACTCCTCACAGATGACACCCAATGAGGCTGAAACATGTCTGGGTAACTTGTGGTCTCGTGCAGAAGGGATGTGACCTAGTGGTTCGAGCTGGACGGCCCCTTTTGGGGTGGGACCAAGCCTTATTTGCATATGGTCTTTCCCCTTCCGAAGTGGCTTGGCAAGCTGAAAAACAATGGTCTGTAAAGTTTCCCAGAGCTGTGCTAGTGGTTATGAATGATTTTAAAACATCCAGCTATCATCTTTCTGTTTTACTTAGTTGTTAAGTAGCCCACATTTCTTTTTGTTAGATGGGAGGCAAAGGGGATGTGTCAGAGGATGTGTTGCATGTCACAGTAATTTCAGGTTTTTTATACTTTAGAATGTAAGCAGCAGCTCTACAACATCACCCCTAGAAAAGCCTGCTGGGCCCAGAGACCTAGGTTACTCCTCACTCATGACACCCAATGAGGCTGGACCACGTCTGAAGATGCTTGTGGTCTCGTGAAGAAGGGATGTGACCTAACCGTGCGGGCTGGACTGTCGCTTTTGTGGTGGGACCAAGGGCATGATTTGTATATGGTCTTTCCCCTTCTGTAGTGGCTTGGCAGGCTGAAAGACAATGGCCTGGAGGGTTGCCCAGAGCCTTGGCAGTGCTTATGAATGTTTTGAAACCATCCAGCAATCACCTTTCTGTTTTACTTATTTGGTAAGTAACCCACAGTTTTTTGTTGTAAGGGCGATACAGGGTGGAAGGATGTGTTGCAGGTTACAGTATTTTCAGTTTAAAATATATATATATATATATTAACAGCAGCAGCAGCAGCTCCATTATATCACCCCTTCAAAAGGCCCATTTTATTATTTTCTTAGGTCCTTTATATCTTGCTTAATGCTAGCCTCCTCCACCTTCTAAGCACTGGAATAGGAACTGAACCCATGTTGCACTGCATCCTCTTGTTCCCAAATCAAGCGTGTTGCCCTTGAGCTATCCTTCCAAATATATATTTATTTTTCTTGAGAAAGCAACAGATGATTTACTTCAAAGGCAGAGGGCAACTTCATGTAAATTAATTATATCACGTTTGCGTCTATCTATAGTGTGTCTGTGATGCAGGTATGGCAGATCTGGTTCAGGTCACACAATGCCTAGGCAGGATTGGTAGCAGAAACCACTAGGGCACACCCCTCTCATCACAGGCCAGTGGCTCACTGGATGTGCAGCACACTGATTTGCGTTCATGCTGTGTTGTCACTGAGTACTGCAGGCTGCTCTTACCCATTCCCAACTAGCTAGACCTAGCACCCATACCCTTCCTGTTGCTACCGTAATGAGTATGAGTTGCACAGACATCCCCGCCTCTGAACCCAACCATTCAGGCATTGTTCACTAATGGACTGCCAACCTGTTAGTGATGGCGGCTTCATGGTTTTTCCTGCATCCGTGTTATTTCTCCAGCTAACAAGATTGAGATTCCAGGTAAAAAGTGATGGCACATTTAGCTGCATTTACAACCACCTTTTTCAGGTGCAACACAGATATCTGCTCTTAGCACTGCCTCTTTGTCCAGGGGCCATGGGGTAGCAAGGACAGGTCTAGGGGTAGCAGAGGGGGAGCAAGGGGTAGCACCTGCTACTCTTGACAACCCCCAAATGGCGTCCCTGAACTCCACATCACTGCCTCTGCTTTGAACCAGCCTTCCAGTCCCCTGGTTTAACCGGGTAAGGGCTAGATGTCATGGCAGGTATAGCTGGTGACCTGACAAAAATCTCTGTCCTTCAAAGCTCCACAGCAGTTCACAGTAGCACGAGCATCAACCTTTAGCAGGTCATAAGTCAGGTCTTCTATCTTTGTGCTCGATCGAGTCATTGCTATGCTAGTTCCAGTTCTTCAGGGACCTCAGTGCTACCCTCCTCATCAAGTTCCAGCCCTACCTACCTTACAGAGATTAGGAGGGGGCCTCTCAAATCAGTTCCACTATGTTTACAAATTGCAGTCATTCTATTCCATCCACCTATATCCACGTATATCCAACACTCGAAAGAACTGCTCTGGGATATGTTTTTGAGCACCGCACAGAACTTCTTTAGAAAGTGCCCATCTTGGTAGCTGGCCCTGGAGCACCCTAGTAGTCCTCAGGACTGTAGATGCAGAACATGGCCATGGTATTGTTGGTCAGCATCTATAGCAAACGGCCCACACTGTTTGTTGGAAAGGCCTAAGAGCATAGAAGATGGCCATTTGTTCTAGAATATCATGCATAGGGCTTGCTTGAAAAAGGATCAGAGATTGTGAGTTATGAGGTTGCAAAGGGTGATGAACCATGCCACTAGGGAGGAGCACATGCTCATTACTAAAGGAGGGACCACTGCAAATGTCACGCTCCGTCAAAGAAGATCTCCTCTCAGGTATTGGAAATTGGGATCATCATAGATTGAAGATGGAACGCTTGATTCCATAAGCTTGCTAAACATAGTTAAACTCTCATCATTTTGAGACAAGCATGAGGTATCGGCAGCACACAGCAATGAGACCTAGATGCCTCATGAACTATCAGACCGAGGAGGAGCTGTTGTCGAGAAAGAACTGACATGTTGATACAATATCCTGGATCCTCTCTGAAGTAGAGTAGACACAGGTCAGCATTGTATTCCAACGAAATCCTATAGAGATTGGGCTCTGAGAAGCCATCAAAGTAGATTTTGATGGGTTCACCAGCATATCAAGATGAAAAAGAAGGCCAAGGAGACATTGAAGAGATCTGAAAGCCTTTTGAGGCTATAGTCTTAAACTAATTTGTCATCCATATGTCACTACTCTGCAAGCACAGGTGGGTTGCCACCATTTCGGCAGAAACCCTCTGTCTCAAGTAGAGCCTCAAGGGAGGAACCTGATACTGTAACTGCCTGCTTTCCAACAAAAATAAAAGAATGTTTCCTTTTGGGCCACATATAAGAGGGTGAAGAAGAAGTAATTCAGAGCCACCGCAACAAATCAGTCTCCTTGGAATAAGGCTGACCTAATGTGTGCTGGAGGGGGTCATATTAAAATTCTCAAGGGGTAAAGAGAGGTTAAAAAGGGACAAATCTAGGATTGTGCACGGCCCTGCCTGGTTGGGTTTTGGCAGCATTAAAAACTTGGAAGTGGGAGATGAAGCTCCAGGATTGTCTCCCAATGTCCCAAAGTTTATGAACTTCTGGGGGTAGCGTGGGGGTTCCCATTTATAATTGGGGAGGACATGAGTGGAAAACAGAAGAGGCCGCAGATATCCACTTTTTCCGCACAGAAAGGATCCATGGATAAGTTGGCCCTGGGCAGGGCGAACAGTCATTGTTTCGCTTTGGCTATGAGAAGGAAAAAGTGCTCTGAAAGAACCGTTCTGGGCAGCAAATGCTTGGTGGAAGAACTTCTTTTCTGAAATCGTTTAAATACGCTAAAGGACTGTGACTGATTCTCCTGGTGCCCTTGTGAGGAGAAAAGGGATTGTGTGGCGCCTTGGTGAGAAAAAACAACAACGTTAGCTCCTCATCAGCAGAGGAATGAAAGACCAGTAGTGTCAAACGAGAGTCAGAGTTTTCTCCTAGATATCAATGTTGAATCTAGTCTCTAAAATTCATGACACAAAGCAGACGACTGGCCTCTTAAGCATGCCACGAAAGGCTGTGTAAATATGATTGAGGAATGGCTGCATGATATACTATGCCACCTGCTCAGCTTCAGACAGCCTCGCCTTTGAAGAACTACTGCTTGTCATTGAGGAGAAATTCCTAGAAATCAGCTAGTTTCCACCTAATGGTTTGATTGACAATTGCTAGAAAAGCATCTGAAGTAAGGATTTACGAATGCCTTCTTCCCAATGTTATCCAATAGCAAGACAAAAAAACACTAGGCAGATTCTTAGACTAGAGGATGGTCCTGACAAATGACAGGAGCTGTGGGTGTGACACTAAACCATGCTTTTGCGAAGGCAAGGATCTATAATGCAAGACTACCAGTCCACCGTCATGTTGTGAATTTTTTATCAAAGCTTAACTCCTCACCAACGCCAAAATATTAATTCCCCCAAGAATCCAACTGTCAGCAGGAACTCAGACCCCAGCATACCCAACAGGCCTTGGATCCGTTCATGTTATCCTGTCCGTGAGAGCTAGCATGTGTTGGCATGCATCAAACTTAGATGGAATTCTTAACTTTAGCCTGTGTCACATCTAGATAGGATTATGAATGTTAGTGTGTGCCACACTTAGATGGAATGCTTAACTTTAGCCTGCCTCACATCTAGATAGGATATTGAAGATTAGCAAGTGCCACACTCAGATGGAATAGTGAATGATAGCAAGCATCACACCTAGACATAATTTCAAGGACAGCAATGCCAATTAACCGATCCACTAACAATTTCACCCCTCTACATACACCTCTCAAACTCTAACCAAACACAACCACAAGCCTACAACACAACAATCCGCACAAACTTCACTACACTGCAACAACAAAACAAACCACACACAGAGTCACACAACAGCACACAATGACTACCGACCGTAAAAAACCCCAAGCCCAGCCAACGGGCCCACCGGGCTGAGGCTGCCAACAGCACATCACTGCTCTCTTAACTTTTCCAGCTTATTCCCACTAACTCACCCCCCTTTCCTTTTTTAGAGCCGCCAGAGCGCCAGGGGACCACTCCGGTGGGGATAGTGCGCAGTACAAATATCCTTTAACATTAACATCTATTACAAGTGGTGTAGCACAAAATGTGGGGACCCCCTGTAGGCAAAGGGCCACAGCCCCACAAGCTCAAAGAAACACAGGCCGCGCCACAGACTGTCGGTCCAGTCAGGGCCACCACACATGCGCATGATGATCATGCTCCTGCATAGGCGCGCTGAACACTGCATTAGGTGAGATTAACATTTTTTAATAGAATCGAAAATTCTTTGTCTAGGGTAGAAACAAAGTTGCAATACCTTGCCCCTGATAAGCAAACATACCAGTAGCCGCTGTGCACGGGCAATAACGTCATTATGTGCATGACAGTGGCGGAGGCAGCTTTTGGTTCAGGGTGGTCCGACGGTTCCTGAAGGGCACTGGCATTGTAAACCATTCAAGGTCAGTGGTGGCAGGTGAATATTTTTAGTGGAGAGGCATTAATATCTCCCACAAATGAGCGCAAGCGACCGAAAGGAGCCTTAGGTAATACATGGAGTTCTCCATCCGAGAAAATGCTTTGAATAATTTAAAAAATTGTCAATTTTGCAATACAATTTTGAGAAAAAGGAGTATTTGTGAACCTTTTCATGATGCATGTGTCCACAATATACGCCAGCATTACCACTCTAAGGGCCTCATTACAAGTCTGCCGGTAAGACATCAGATTTTCCGGCATGCCGGTGCCACCATGTGTGGCAACCCGTGATGCCAGAATCTCTGGCTGATTATGTGTTAGCATTCGCATGCATTCCGGCATGCTGGGAACGGCAGTACCGGCATGCCGGAAACACCATCAAAACCCCCATCAAAAATGACAACACGGTTGTCCTCGCTGTCAGTGACTCCGAATCCGGCAACACGGTCCCGGAGCCAGCGGCACCGGTAACAGCGGTGCTGCAAATACCGTGACCGTAAACACAGTGATCGCCGGAACAGGAAATCGGCCGGCAGCCATTACTAAAACACAATCCATTGCAATCCTGAAAGCAAAGGTGACATCCACCACTCCTCATCACAGACATTCCAACTTTACCTTGTCATCAAGAGTCTGTGAGACCGGGAGGCGCAAGCCACGCTTCAGTGAGGCGGAGCTTAACATGTTATCGGACACCATATTCCAACATGCTGCAGAGCACTTCGCAAACAACCAGGCCCAGCTGCGCAAGAAGAGCATCTGAGAGGAGGTTGCCCAGAAAGTTTCTGCAGTCGGTACAACCCCCCGCACAGTGCGTGACTACCACAAGCGGTGGGACAACCTGCGCTTGAGGTTGCACAACCTCCTCTCGGACTAGCACAGACAGGGCATGGCCACAGGTGGCAGAAGCGCATCCCCAATACGCCTGCTGCCCTCGGAGGAGACGTGCAGCTGGGTGCTGCATCTTGAGGCCATCAAAGGGGTTGGTGCTGCTGAGGCCGAAGCCAGGAGCCAGGACACCTGAAGAGACTGACGAGTACATGTAACCCCAATGTAATGTCAACCTCCCTGTCCAGCCTGCACCCACTACTGTATCAACATATGACATGAATGTGAAGTGCATCGTCCACAAAACCAATAAAGCCCTGCATCTCCCCCCCAAAGAGACCAGCAACCTGGGTGCACACACTGACAAACACCCTCCCCCAAAACATCACTCATACCACTAATACACTTAGAACACAGCACGTGCACCCTGTACTGCCAACAGAACATACTTCTGCTTCCACTCAGACACACATCCCCCTGCCACAGCTTAATGCTGTGTGCCTGCCATGCTTCCCCTGGCACTAAGTCATATCAGTGCTAAGACCTTTCTCCACCCACAAATAACCAGTGTTACACACAACGAAACATGTGACTCCCTCGTCCCTGCCAGCCCGACCCATGAGCAGAAATGGACAGCTATCCCTGTAAGTGCTACAGGCAGCAGGCATAAGGTGACCCGATCCATGACACACCCCTCCCCAACCCAACATCCCACAGCGTGAAGGCCACACCCCTAAAACCGTACCCAGCAATTGTCAGTACACCACAACAGTATCTCCGGCACACCACCCTACCATGTACGGACATCAACTTCCACCCGCACAGAACGCATGACACAAGCGTGTGTGCACCTTGCCATGTCCCCGACATAGAACAGACACAAACAAGATAATGCATGAATCTCTGCCTCATCATTCCACACTATTCACTGACAACCTGCCTTTCTGGTTCCCTCAGGCACATCATCTGACAATGAAGAGGCCCATCCCAGCACCTCAAGAGGCACCAGCCGTCGACGCCGCCAGACCAAGTGGACCACCATCACCACCACGTCCACCCAGGACTCCACAGCCTCAACAGGCACAACTGCCACTGCTACCCCAGCTGCACCCGTCGCGCCACCAATGGTCGCACAGGCTCCAGCCATTGAGCCACCACCGGTCGCACAGGCCCCAGCCATTGAGCCACCACACCGGTCGTACAAGCTGAACCCACCCAGGCAGCCACAGCTGCATCAGTGCCGGCGCATGCACGTGCACATGTGTCCAGTGTAGAGGACATAGTAGGCGACGGTGGAGTGTACACGGGGAGAACACTGACCACAGCACCAATGAGCCTTTGTTATTCAGCCCCATGGGCCCAATTAGTCCACAATGCCCACCCTTCCCCAGTGTGAGGGAAATTGATGGAAGACTCAGCCGCATGTATCAACGCCAGGATGCCTTGACAGCCTGGTGCAGCAGCACCTCCAGGAGGCGCAGCCGATGCGTGAGAATGTCCAGGCTAGTGGGCGTCATAATGCCAGTTCACTTGGCCGTTGTACACGAGCTGTAGTACAGATGTCCAGGAAGGTACGGGAGGGCAACAGTGTAATGGGCCTCATTACGACCCTGGCGGAAGACCATGGTGCTATTAGCACCATGGTCCATGCTGGTAAGTTACCGACTCCGCCATGGAGAAAGGGGGAATTACCACCCCATTACAAGGTTGGCGAGGCGGTACTTCCCCCTTCCTCCAGGGCCCTTCCCCATTCCCATTTTTTGCCCCATAGAGCTCAATGGGAATGGGGAAGGCGCTTAGTACGGTGCCGCAAATTGCAGCACCGTACTTAGCACCAAGGTCCCTTTGCGGGTCCCTACTTTAACGGCTGGTAAAACCAGCCGTTAAGGTCGGGTCCCGCAAAGGGACCTCGTAATTAGGCGCTAATAGGTTAACGGCGCTGCAGCCTTTTACGGCGCCGTTAACCCATTAGCGCCTGGGTCGTAATGACAATGACTATGTTCCTCCAGGCCTTCCTAGACCGACGGCCCACGGAATTCCCCCACGCACCATCCACCAGTACAACGCCTGCCAGTTATGTGCAGTGCAGCCCAAGGCGGGGTTCAATGCGGCTGTCAAGCTCGGCACACAGCCGCACGCCTGACCAGAAAAGAGGATGTGAATAGGCCCAGGACACACATGTGCCCTGTCTGTGACTTGTGCATGTCATCCTTGCAGAACATGACAAGAGTTGCGTAGAGACAGTTTGGGAGTGGTGAGGGATAATATTGACAGTTATTGTTTTTCCACATTTGTAAATATTTTCATTGTACACATTACAGTTGGTGTTACATAGAATGTTTGCACTGGATTAGATTCTTGATCAACAATTCATGCAAAGAACAAATGTGCTGTCCTTTGTTTGCACAATAGGGAGGAAAGAGGACAGAATAGGCATTGAATATTGCAAAGGATGGGGGTAGATATGTGCATACAAGTGTGAAGTTGCACAGACATCCGCAGCTAATTCACCACCATGCATGTGTGACTACACAGACACTCACACAAATGCAAATTATGGATAAAAATAATTGTGGAGTTCACACTCAAGAACACCACCAGGCTTAAGGATATGAATAGACACAATAGACACATGACTGGACATTGTTTTTTCAGTTTAAGTGAGGGTTTTATTTACTGTGCAGTGCCCAGTGGGCTAGCTGGCCAGTGCCATGTGCGTGTGTGAAGTGATCAGAAATAGTGGTAAATCAGTTCCTTGCGTGCAACATGGCAATCCATGCCATCACCGCGATGTGCAAATGGCAGTTCATCACTCTCATCCTCCTCCACCTATGGTGGGTGCATGTCCAGGTAAGCGGGCAGTGGGATGTTGTGCCTGATACACATGTTGTGCAACATGGCACAGGCCAGAACTATATTTCCCACCTTCACAGGGCTGTACATAAGTGCGCCCCCCAATCTGCTCAGGCAACAGAACCTTGCCTTTAACAGGGCAAATGTCTGCTCTATTGTACAACGAGTACGGATATAGGCACGGTTGTATCCCTGCTCGTGCTGGTTGTGTGGTTGCCTCACGGGGGTCATGAGCCGTGGCAGCAGGGGATATCCAGCATCACCTGCACGGGAGCTACAGAAAGTGTAGATTTTCACACTTGTGCCTGTTATCATATTGGTACATTCTGTATACTGTGTTCACTACACAATGCAAAATTACACATGCTAATTGCTGGTGACGTAGCATATCTCAGATTTCGGCAAGTTAAAATGTGCATTGTCGGTGTGAATGGATGTCCATACATTGTATGGACCATTTTTCGTAGGATCAGGGTGATTTTAGGGATATGTGTCTACAGTCATAATGACAAGTGCTAAATGCAATTGTGGCTTGCCCGGATGTAAGCGTGTGGGTGCCAGCACCAGCTGTCAATGAGCGAAGGCCAAGAGAAAAGGCCAGTGCTCTTTGCAGCTCTGCTGCGAGCACGTTTCCGCTCCCTCCAGCTGGATCAGCTGTGTTTTTGCTGTGAGGCGAAGCCAACGAGCGAAGGCCAAGAGAAAAGGCCAGTGCTCTTTGCAGCTCTTCACTGCTCGTCGCCTGCTTTCGGCCCGGAGCATATGTTCACAACCCAAGATAAGCGATCTGCTGCTACCGACTCCTCCCAGTCATGAAGCCTAGCCCTCAGGCTAGCACGGCTAAGGGCCCGCACAAGCAATGCCCACCCTCACCTCTCTTCCACCAACTACAACCGCCCGCAACGCACGCCTACTCACAAACACCCTGGGGCTACCCAACGCCTCTATCGCCCACATTTCCGCACCGGATACTTACAAACGGTGTCGGATACGGATGGCTGGGCCCTCATCTGCAGCAGCCAATCATCTTACAAAGCCTACTAAGACTATGTTACCTGCAACCCGCACACAGAACTAGCTCGCCCAGCCACAGACATGAACCAGCCCACTAAGACTCACCCCACCATGGTCACTACGAAGAACACCCCCGCCATGCTACATTGTGTTGCTATGAATACTGCTGTTTCTATGCCTATGACCCCTGAAAATGTGGCTGTCATGACCCTTGCCCCTGGCCCTCACTGGCAAGTCAGCCTTCCAGTTAGGGCCAGGTCAAAGACCTTAAAACCTCATCCAAGACTCTCTTGGAGTCAGTCCTGGCGCCTTTGGCGCCAGGCTCATAACCATCATGAAGACCAACATTAGAATGGGAATATTTAATAGGGCCTATTTAACTTGGGAGAGTTCAGCCAACATGGAGGCACACACATAGCTCAGTTACAAGGAACTGAGCTATGCAGTCTAATCTTTTGAGTGTGGAAGGCCTGGAACTACTTTACCTGGACTACTTTGGGTGTGGCAGGCCTGGGACTATTTTACCTGGACTACTTTACCTGAGACTATTTAAACCTCACCCAAACAGCAGAACATGCTTTGCGTTATTCTGCTGTGGGCAGCGTAACGCTCACCGTGTCCAGTTCTTTGATGCCAGTTTACCTGAAACCAAGGACCTGCAGAGAGAGAAAGAACACTACGAAACTTACCTGGCACAGTATGCTGTCTTCAATCCATCGCTGACTTCAGTTCCACTCACCTGAATGTACGAACTCCATCATCCGGCACCGCATGCATCCTGGAATACCATGACCTGAAAAGAGGAGAAAGAAAGACAGCATTAGTAAGCGTTTACTCACGTTTCCTCCCGAATGAAGAAAGCCACACAATTCTTACCTGGGTAGTCATCTCCTGGTCAGTATCATTGCTGGAACATTACGGCACTCGGCGAAGAACATTGCAACCTGCAAGGAGAGAAAAGACACCGGTTAGCAATATAAAAGGCGAAACTGCGCAGCGCATCGCGCATTACTTACCGGACAGCATTGCGCACATGCTCATCTTCAAACCGCATGACAACACCAAAATACCCTCCATACCTAAAAGGAAAGAAGCAAGACATTATTCTTTGAACTAAGAGGAACATAAGAACTGCATATAAAGACTGTAAAGCAGCAAACCTACGGAGTCGCAGCAGGCCTGGATTCCCACAGGGGGGCTTGCACCACTGAAGTAACTTGGTCGCTGCTCACCCCCCACATCTACGCGCCCCTACCACAAGGAGCAGGACAGAGAATCCACCTTTTACAATATTAAGGTGAGGAGAAGGCCCAAGGGGGAGGAAGGAGTTGAGGCCAAGAGAGGTGGGAAAACATAAATACAATCTGGTATTGAATCCAGCACTCCTATATTGCAGACCCATCTTTAACCCGAGGCCTTATCAAGGGACCGGGAGAGAGTTCGAGAGTGCAAATCATCCATCCAGGGCTGGGTGGCGTCCCCGTTGATACCAGGTGGGCGTAACAGAACGCAAAGCATCAATAATATTATCCACCTGGGTGTCATGGAGACTTCAGAGACTGACCAGTTAGTTCAGTTGTTGGGACAATTACGCGCTGAAGTACATTCGGCCAGGCAAGAAACCAACGCTCTTAGGAGGGATTTGATTCTTACTAAGGATCGTACCAACGAAATAAGTAGACAATTGCTCCAATCACAGGCAGGACAGACCCCATTGCCTGGTAACATTCTGCCAGCACCTGTACCAACTTCTTCCAATCCAGTACAAATAACCCTTCCTGTGGCAGTTCCTTTAGCTCCACCTGAACGATTTACAGGGAACCCCAAGAAGTACGCAACGTTCATGAATCAGTGTCGTCTTCATTTCCTTTGCAGACCTGGGGCTTTTCCTAACGACCAAGAGTGGGTTGCTTTTGTCTTGTCATATCTGAGTGGCAGTGCTGCAGATTGGTCGGTACCATTGGTAAGTCAGGATAACCTGTTACATGACTTTGGGGGTTTCCAGATGGAAATGGAAAAACTCTTTGCTCGTCATACCCAAGGCCAAGCATTAGACAACTAACTTTTTTCACTCCGTCAAGGAAGTCAAGACTTTCTTACATTATAGCAACATTTAACAGACTAGTCGTTGAAGCTGGGTAGCCTGAGGAAAAAAGGACCACACTATTTCATCGGGGTCTACGAGGGGAACTAAAGGATGTCCTTGCTCAAGTGGTTAACCCACCTAAAGACTGTGAGAGAATTCATCAACCTTGTGGTGCAATTAGATCACAGATTACAAGACCGAAAAGCGGACCGGATAAGGTTAGACACTCGAACTGTGTATGTCCGGTGAAAGGATAATGTTCCCCGTACATTGGAAAACACGGTAGAACCCATGCGAATCGGAGGTGTATGGCCCCCTTTAACTAAAACCGAAAGAGACAAGAGAAAGCAACAGCAATTATGCTTATATTGCGGAAAATCAGGCCACTTCCTCAAAGAATGTCCAGTGAAACCACCAAGGAGAGCTGTTGGAGCCACAGAGAAGGAAGATAATAACAAGGAGTCGGGAAAACAACCAAGCCTGGCAAGCGTAGAGGTCCGCTTGTCGAACGAGAAGGATGAGCCACAGACCTCACACTTTGAATTACCAGTAATTTTGATCAATCACCAACAACCATCTCGGATGCATGCTGTCGAAGCATACAGAGACAGTGGAACAGTTGGGAATTATGTAGACCAAGATCTGGCAGCAGAGATGGGCTTCCCTTATGCTCTAAGTCGACTACTGAAAAAGTTACTACTGTTGATGGGACAGAAATAGCTTCCGGACCAGTAACCCAATGTACAGCAGCACTAACCCTACTGTGGGGCA
This sequence comes from Ambystoma mexicanum, assembly GCF_040938575.1. Classification (NCBI taxonomy): domain Eukaryota; kingdom Metazoa; phylum Chordata; class Amphibia; order Caudata; family Ambystomatidae; genus Ambystoma; species Ambystoma mexicanum. Next base: position 375,676,542 of record NC_090931.1, read on the forward strand.
GGATGGACACTGATTATTTATTGCATTCGATTTCATTAAAGCTCCTCAGTTTCAACTAATCTTAGGGATGCCATGGTTGGTAGCTCAAAACCCTCTAATAGAATGGCGTGCCAAGAAGTTGGCCTTATCCGATGATTGTGCTTGCACCTGTTATTACCTAGAAAAGGGGAAGACAGACTTATGTACATCTGCTACTCCCAGTACGGCTGTGATTGTACTAGGTGTGACTAGTACTCTACCAAATGAATACCAAGATTTTCAAGACGTGTTCCAGAAAGAACAAGCCAATACTCTACCACCGCACAGCCCCTACGATTGTCAGATCGACCTCATACCTGGTGTGCAAATTCCTTGTGGTCGAATCTATGCACTTACTGAACCAGAAAACCTCCATTTGAAATCTTATCTTGATCAGTACCTGGCAAATGGATTTATCCGCCCATCTAAATCACCGGCAGCCAGTCCCTAATTCTTCGTACCAAAGAAGGAAGGAGATTTGAGGACTTGCATCGACTATCGCGCATTAAACCAGATCACAGTAAAAAAACGTTATCCACTGCCCCTTATTCGCGAATTATTGGATCAAGTCAAAGACGCCCAAATCTATACAAACTGGACCTTAGGGGGGCGTACCATCTTGTTTCAGTGACCGCCTTTGTACCAAATAAGGCTTGTATGAATACCGGGGAGTGCCTTTTGGACTTTGCAATGCTCCTGCTGCATTCCAGTACTTTATGAATGATGTTTTGTGGGAGTTAATCGACGTTTGCGCCCTGGTTTATATTGATGACATCTTAGTGTATTCTGCTACAAAAGAAGACCATGTCAGGCATGTCCGCTCCGTCCTTACTAAACTCTGCCAACATAAACTGCATGCCAAACACGAAAAATGCTCTTTTCATGTCACCAAAGTGGAGTTCCTCGGTTTTATCATCACACCAAAAGGTATCAGAATGGATAGGCACACGGTAGATGCCATTCTTAACTGGCCGTCACCAACTTCATTTAAAGGAATCCAGAGTATGTTGGGCTTTGCAAACTTTTACCGCTGATTCATCCCAGATTTTTCCCAAATAGTGCTTCCAATTACTTTACTATTGAGAAAAAACAATAAAAAGTTATACTGGACCAAAGAAGCAGAGAAGGCCTTTCAAGAACATAAGAAAACATGTACTTCTGCTCTAGTTCTACGGCATCCTTGCCCAGACCTCCCTTATATAGTTGAAACAGATGCCTCTAGCATGGCTATGGGAGCTGTTCTCTCACAAAGGGACCCAGGAACTGGCCAGTTACAACCTGTGGCCTTCTGGTCACGAAAATTCTCACCTCCCGAACTCAACTATGCTATCACAGACAAAGAACTCTTGGCTATAAAATCAGCTTTCAAGGCATGGCGACACTATCTTCTTGGTGCTAGACATACTGTCACGGTCATAACTGATTATCGAAACCTGCAATACCTAAAAACAGCAAAGGCTCAATCATCGCGTCAACTGCGGTGGGCTCTTTTCTTCACTGAATATGACTATGTGATCACCTACCGGCCAGGAGTCTGAAACAGAAAGGCTGACGCCTTGTCCCGCATGGGTGTTGATAAGGTATACGTAACTCCAGATCCAGTAGCCATCATTCCAGAAGACAAACTCCTGGGTCTTACGACAACATTGACGTAGGGTGAACTCCAAAACAAGATCCAACTCTTAATGGATACCACTTTCTCACAAGAGTGGTGTACTGAAGGAGAACATTACACCATTAAGGACCAGTTACCATATTTTAGGAACTGTAACGCTCACCTGATTCCCGTAGAGGCGCCGGTCTTGACTGGGCGTATACCGTATCTTCAAAGGTGATGTGTAACACACGGCTGGCTCTTTGGGCTGGACCTCTGTGCACTGTATGTCTGACTCGAAGGGTAAGATCTTAGGTAAGTGAACGCTGTGCTCTCCATCTGCCTCGGGGCAGGGTGCTGTAACCAGTTTCTTCACTGGATAAGAGGAGCAGGCCTCTTGACTTCAGAGGACTGCTGTCCGTCGTTTACTGCACGAACGGTAAGTTTCGAGTAATTCTAATGTCTTTAAAGTCTGTAGTAATGATGTTTCTTGTTTTGCAGGGTTCCGGCGATGGCGGATGACGGGCTGAAGTGAGTTGAAGATGGAGCCCGTGTGATGAATAGAAGCGCCTGGAAGCACGTAAGTAAGCGCTTGTTGCCTGCTTCACGATGCGCTCTAACTGTCTTTTTATTTTGAAGGTACAAGTTCAGAGTGGCTGCAGGGTGCCGGAATACCCATTGGGTTAGATGTGGAAAGGAGTAATGGCACGTGAGTATTAAAATTCCCCAATGTCTTTAAACGCACCTTGTTTTGTCTTTCAGATGCGGGATGCAGCGCCGAAGGCCTCCAGAGCGTGCGAAGAGTTGGTAAGCTTTTGTCTTTCAGATGCCGGAATGCAGTGTGAAGACCTCCGGAGCGCACGAAGAGTAGGTAAGCCTTTGTCTTTCAGATGCCGGAATGCAGCGCGAGGCGTTGGTGACAGCCGATGGACCAGGTAAGTGAAGAGCTGTCACTGAAGACCGTAATGCTAACCTGTTCTTTCTTGTCTTTATAGGTGTTGCTGAAGACTGGATTCAGGATGGTAAGCCTTTTTCCTTAGGCCCAGGATCAGATGCAGAAGACACGATGAGCGTTCTGCTGCAGAGGATGCAGAATAACGCAAAGCAAGATTCATCCATCGGGTGTGGTTTAAATAGCCTCCTGTAGTGCTTAGATGTCTCCTTCCACAGCCACGCCTAGGTAAGAAAAGAGTTCCTGCTTTCCAGAAGAGTTCCAGTGTTCTGAATCTAGGGAGTGGCTCCTGCCCCACCCAACAGGAAAAGTAGTTCCAAACAGAAGAGGATCAGAGGCTCAACTGGCAGGCAAGTAAGCAGCATGGTCTGCTGCAGGTAAGTCCACCCAAGCATTATGAGCCCGGCGCTTCCAGCGCTGGGACTGGGCATATTTATGAGCCTGGTGCCACTGGCGCCAGGACTGGGTCCAAAAGGTCCCAATTGGGACTGGTTGGCACTCTGAACCTGGGTTATGGATCTGCTTCCAAGGGAGTTGGGAAAACCCTGACCTTTTGGAAGCAGAGATCATGACAGGAACTGTCTATACTTGCCAAGTAAATATTTACAAGAGCAGGTTATTTCGGGTTATCACGACTCCCTGATTGAAGGTCATCCTGGAATTGCCAAAACTGTAGCTAAAGTAAAACAAAACTATTGGTTGCCCACATGGCGTGAAGACATCATACAAATTATCCAATCTTGCAGTGTGTGTGCACAAAACAAGTCCCAAAAGCAGAAACCAGCTGTTCTTCTCCAACCAATGAAAATTCCTCCCGAACCATGGCACACACTGTCCCTTGATTTCATTACAGATCTACCTCCCAGTCAAGGATTCAACACCATCTTAGTAGTTGTAGACTTGTTCTCTAAAATGGCACACTTTATTCCTTTTAAGGGTCTTCCAAATGCATCCAATTTAGCAAAAGTATTCTTGGAGGAAATCGTACAGCTACATGGCTTTCCATCGGTCTTGATCTCAGATCGAGGTAGTCAGTTTGTATACAACTTCTGGAGGAACTGCTGTTCAATGGCCCAAATTGACATTCGACTATCCACAAGTCACCATCCTCAAACAGATGGCCAAACAGAAAGAACCAAACCCTCGAGCAATATTTACGTTGCATGTTACATCAAATGGAAAGAAATTGGAAGGACTTGTTATGGATAGCTGAATATGCCTATAATAATTCATTAAACACCAGCACTGGACAAACCCCTTTCTAAACTATATATGGTAGACATCCACGTACTTCAGAATTGGATCTCCCAACCCCTTTGGAAATGCCAGCGGTTAAAACCCTGCATACGACTATTTCCCAGGCCTTCAAAGAAGCAGCTGAACATTTACGCCAAGCCAAGAACAGACAAAAGAAATTTGCTGACCAACATCGTAGTAAAGCCCCCAACTATCAAATTGGAGACAAGGGGCCTCATCACGACTTTGGCGTTAACCCTTAAATCCGTAGGTAGCGCTATTATCGCTGGATTTAAGGGTCCTCCGAATCAGGGCTTCGGCGGATTTCAAGCCAGCTCTGAGCTGGTGTGAAATCTGCCGAAAATTCACGCTCATACCGCCGGCGGGAAATCCGCCGGCGTTATGAGCGCGAAATTTCCCCATTGAGCCCAATGGGGAATGGGGCATTCCCGAATGGGCTCAATGGGGAATGGGGACTTCCAAGTCCGCCGAACTCGTGATCCCGCGCTATTAGCACCGGGGTCTATGGCGGTAGCGCTAATAGCCCCCGCGCTAATAGCGCTAGCCCTACCGCAGAAGTCGTGATGAGGCCCACGGTCTGGTTAGCATCAAAATATGTGCCCATAAAAGGGACTCAGACCTTTCATCCCCGATATCTGGGACCTTATTCTATTGAACCCATAATAAATCCAGTGGCAGTTAAATTAGCCTAACCACCCACTATGCAGATTCATTCTGTGTTTCACGTATCACTCCTGAAACCGGTACTCGGGTTACAACACCACCAAAACCAGTATTAGTTGACAGAGAACCAGAGTTTGAAGTGAAGGATATCCTAGACTGAAAATACACCAGATCCAAACTATACTACTTAGTTGATTGGAAGGGATACGGCCCTCAAGACAGATCATGGGAACCTAGTTAATACATCCATGCACCTCGCCTAATTAAAAAGTTCCATCAGAATTACCCAGCCAAACCAGGACCAGGCAGAAGTGCCACCGTGAGAGGGTCCTTGGGGGGGATTGCTGTCATGACCCTTGCCCCTGGCCCTCACTGGTAAGTCAGCCTTCCAGTTAGGGCCAGGTCAAAGGCATTAAAACCTCATCCAAGGCTCTCTTGGAGTCAGTCCTGGCTCCTTTGGCGCCAGGTTCATAACCATAATGAAGACCAACATTAGAACAGGACTATTTACTTGGGACTATTTAACTTGGGTGGGGGTTCAGCCAACATGGAGGCACACACATAGCTCAGTTACAAGGAACTGAGCTATGCGGTTTAGTCTTTTGGGTGTGGCAGGCCTGGGACTACTTTACCTGGACTACTTTGGGTGTGGCAGGCCTGGGACTATTTTACCTGGGCTACTTTACCTGAGACTATTTAAACCGCACCCAAACAGCAGAACATGCTTTGCGTTATTCTTCTGTGGGCAGCGTAACGCTCACCGTGTCCAGTTCTTTGATGCCAGCTTACCTGAAACCAAGTACCTGCAGAGAGAGAAAGAACACTACGGAACTTACCTGGAACAGTGTCCTGTCTTCAATCCATCGCTGACTTCAGTTCCACTCACCTGAAGGTACGAACTCCATCATCCGGCACCGCATGCATCCTGGAATACCATGACCTGGAAAGAGGAGAAAGAAAGACAGCATTAGTAAGCGTTTACTTACGTTTCCTCCCGAATGAAGAAAGCCACACAATTCTTACCTGGGTAGTCATCTCCTGGTCAGTATCATTGCTGGAACATTACGGCGCTCGACGAGGAACATCGCAACCTGCAAGGAGAGAAAAGACACAGGTTAGTAATATAAAAGGCGAAAAAGCACCGCGCATCGCGCATTACTCACCGGACAGCATTGAGCACACCGCGCTTTCGCCTACCGGCCCATGCTCATCTTCAAAACGCATGACAACACCAAAATAACTTTCCATACCCAAAAGGAAAGAAGCAAGACATTATTCTTTGAACTAAGAGGAACATAAGAACTGCATATAAAGACTGTAAAGCAGCAAACCTACCGAGTCGCAGCAGGCCTGGATTCCCACAGGGGGGCTTGCACCAGTGAAGTAACTTGGTCACTGCTCACCCCCCACATCTACGCGCCCCTGCCACAAGGAGCAGGATGGAGAATCCACCTTTTACAATATTAAGGCGAGGAGAAGCCCAAGAGGGAGGAAGGAGTTGAGGCCAAGGGAGGTGGGAAAATATAAAGACAATCTGGTATTTAATCCAGCTCTCCTATATTGCAGACCCATCTTTAACCTCCTAGGCCTTACCAAGGGACCGGGAGAGGGTGCAAGAGTGCAAATCATCCAACCAGGGCTGGGTGGCGTCCCTGTGGATATCAGGTGAGTGTAACAGTGACCCCCCACTGCCACCATTGCAAATGTCGCGCCTCCACATTTAACTACCCCCACCATGCATTGTGTTGCTATAAATATTGCTGTTTCTATGCCTATGACCCTTGAAAATGTGACCCCCCACTGCCACCATTGCAAATGTCACGCCTCCACATTTAACTACCCCCACCATGCATTGTGTTGCTATGAATACTGCTGCTTCTATGCCTACAAATGTGACCCCCACTGCCACCATTGCAAATGTTGCCCTTCATGCCACTCCACTTGAACGCCACCTTAAATGCGCCTTGATCAATGCCTGTTCTATCAACGCACATGCACTAGACATCCATGATCTCATAATCTCGCATTTAGACCTCCTTATGGTGACTGAAACATGGCTACATGAAGCATCAGGCCCTGCACTATGCATGGCTCTCCCCACAGGTTACTCAGTCACTAGGCAAGACCGCCCCTCCAAAGGGGGCGGCGTGGCTCTCATAGCCAAAGACTCCCTCTCAATCAGGAAGGTTGACAAAACCATGAACAACAGTGACTACCTTCAACTAAAACTCAACCTCTCTCACCATTGCACCATCACTATTCACCTTGTATACCGCCCCACAGGCGACTTCCAGGCCTCACTCATCCACCTCCTCTCAGACAACCTAAAGAAAGCCTCCAAAGCCATCCTACTTGGCGACCTTAATCTTGGTCTTAATGACACCAAGGACCCAGCAGCCAAAGCACTCAACTGAGCCCTCCAGACTTTAGGATTCTGCAACACCATCACCAACCCCACCCATACCCATGGCAGGACGCTCGACTGGATTGCCCACCACAACTGTCCTACACTCATCACAGGAAATGTACCGAACCCTGGTCTGACCACCATATCATCACTTTTGGCATCCCTACCACCAGAACATCCACCCGCCCATGTACCCCCTCACCACCTACACTAGCACGAAGCTCCCGCCAACTCACAAAGGAAAGACTCCTTCCATTCCTACAAGGACCAACCTTCAGACCACCCTTCTCCACTGACCCAGAGGCCCTTGCCCTAGCCTACTACACTGCCATAAAATCAGCAATAAACTCCATTGCCCCACTCAAACCCTGCAAAGCCAAACCCACTAGTCACGCTAATGCATGGTTCACCCAAGATCTAATTGATCTCCGTACCAAGAAACAGGCTGCACTAGCACAATGGCAAACCTCCCGATCTTACTCTGACAAACTTAACTTTAAAACACTCTCAAGAGAATACAAAAAAGCAATCACTCGCGCCAAAGCGAACTCCTTTGAATCCAGAATCGCTGAGTCCGAGTCCAAATCCAACACGAAAGAAATCTTCTCCATATTCAGAGAACTGGAGACCCCCACCCCTGCTCCTTTGAACTTCACTAAAGACAAGGCTTGGTGTGACAATATCCAAACAGCCATGCGCAACAAGCTCAACCTCCTCCAAGCCAAAATCCTAAATACCCAACATTTACTCGCCAACACCCCCACCACCATACCCACATCCTCCCCAGACACCACTACACCTTTCTCCTTCAAAGCCATTCATGAACAGGACATGATCAGCTTCATGAAAACCATAAAACCATCCAATTGCAAAGGTGACTCATGCCATGCCACAATCATCAATGATTGTGCTGAATCTATCGCCCCATTCTTGACAGCCTTTGTCAATGCCTCCTTTGCAACAGGGAAAGTACCTACCTGCCTCAAGGAAGCATAGGTCCGCCCTCTGTTAAAAGAGCCCACCCTCGACCCCACATCCCCCAACAACTACAGGCCCATCTCTACGGTCCCTTTCTTACTGAAAATACTGGACAAAGCAGCCTACCTCCAGGTACAACAATTAATTGAGGAGAACAATCTCTTAGGGTTGCGACAATCCGGCTTCCGCCCCAAGCACGGAACTGAAACCGACCTATTAGACCTAAAATACCAGATGGATGACGCCAGAGACTCGGGGAAACCAGCCCTGCTCCTCCTACTGGACCTCTCGGCGGCCTTCGACTTGGTTGAACACAGCGTACTATGCCATCACCTCACTGCCACAGCCAAATTCTCCACAGGTGCTACAGCTTGTATCACCTCCTTCTTACATGGAAGGACCATGCAGGTGTTCTCGGACCTAGCTGCCGCGTCACCCATCATCATGCTATGTGGAGGGCCTCATGGCTCCTGCCTCATTCCAACTCTCTACCACATCTTTACCCGCCCCCTCTCCCTCATCGTAGATGCTCTGGGTATCTCATACACCAACTACGCGGACAATACCCAGATCCTCAATACTCTCACAGGTAACTATGACACAGACGCCACGACCCTCAATAATATCTACAACACCATCAAGCCTGGATGGCAGCTAACGGTCTGTGCCTCAATTCTGACAAGACAGAACTCCTCCTAGTAGGATCCTCTGACACACTTAAAAATCTTGACTCACAGTTTAGCCATTTCACCCTTGACTCTATTAAGATCCCAGTATCTGACGCAGTGAAAACCCTGGGGGTCTATTTTGACTCCAATGTATCCATGTCCAGACAAGTGAATGCCATAGCCTCTTCAGCAGCATACCATGCCAAACTCTTAAACGCAGTAAGGCCATTCCTCTCCAAAGAAATGTGCACTAACATAGCCAGGGCCATCACAGGCTACAGGCTGGACAACTGCAATGTACTCTTCCTAGGGACATCCACCAAAAACCTGGAAAAACTTCAGGTCATCCAGAACAGTGCCCTTCGCGCAGCCCAAGGCATCTCCAAAAGAGAGCAAATATCCACCGCCAGAAAGCTAGCGCACTGGCTCCCTATAAAAGAACGGGTGATATTCAAAGCGCTCGCTATCACCCATAAATGCATACACCACTCAGCACCTGCCTACTTATCACAAAGGATTCACCCATCTACCTCAACCAGGCCAACAAGAACACCGTATTCAAATATGCTAACAGTACCCTTGGTAAAAAGAGCGAGAGCAGGAAGCGCCAGATTCCCCTACCTAGCGCCCCTTCACTGGAATGCCCTTCCACCAACTCTTCGTGCAGAAGAATCACTCTTAGCATTCCGAAAAAGCCATGAAGAGCACACTATTCACTTAATTAATTCCACATTTTTCCTATGTAATCCATGCTAACCTCATAGTGTACGCCTAACTATGACACCCATGCACAAATGTACTAAATGAACTGATACCCATGTACTGCATCTATGTTACCCATGTATCAATGTACTAAATGCAAAATGCTATATATGATTATCCCATTTCACCCCTGTAACTAAGCTCCCCTCAAGTGACAGCGCCACTATGCCTGTGGGCTGCTTTGATGCGCTATACAAATGTAATAAATAAATAAATGTTTACCGGCCTGTAAAATAGTCTTCAGCCTGATACAGCCGATGTGCCCGACACAGCAGGCCCTGCCAGGGGCTGCAGGCCTGGTAGACATGGCTGACACAGGTAAGGACATTAATCTGCACTGAAATGAGATTTTAAATATTTTTTGGAATCAGAACATGCTTAAAGGCATACTTGCATTCTGAGGTACATGACGTGCTGCATGGGAGTGGTTGAACAGCATCAATGATTATGCAAAAATTATGGATGTGGACATATTCACAGAGAGATACGATACGAGGAATTGGATGGATGGGGAAGGCGATGACAGCCTAATGATTGCCAACAAGCCAATACGCCTTGTCAATATGCATGGTGGGTGTGTGGTGTGCTGTCGCTTTGATATGGCCCATTCACACCCATCATAACCGCTGACCCTTTCACTAGAACACACACAAATGAGACTGGTGCGTGTTCTTATTGTGTTCAAATTCAATACTTCTACGATGGGCATGTCACACAATCATAGATATGTGTGGCTAAACTTTTGCGCTTCAGGTCACATGCATATGTGTATGTGCACTTCATACAGGCAAGGGACCTGGCTACTTGGTGTGCGGGACACTACTGGTATGGAGGTGGGGTCTTCTGATGCATAAGGGTTAGCCGTCTGTGCATCAGGTGGTGTGGGTTGTGTTTGTGCTGGGTTTTGGGACATTGATGTGATGCATTCTGGTACATGCAGTGCTTTTCATGTTACTGTACAGATTTGATGCTCTTATGCATGCACATGATCAGTTTGGCCAATTAAGACACTTAAGTCAAGGCCTTGTACTCAGGCATGCTATTACTATGTTGCACATTGCATTGCACACATGCACTGTTAAGAACAGTGCACATGCTTTGGTAGATACACTCACCCAACAGCCAGGTACGCTATGGTGTTTTCTGCCCCCCCCCACACCCAATTCAACAGTGCACATGCTTTGGTAGATACACTCAACCAAATGCCAGGTACGCTCTACGCGGTGACGTGCCATTTACCCTGGCAGCGTGGAGTTCCGCAGCACCATGGAGCCGTGGGTTGAACCAGGGAATCTGGCACAGCAGTGGGTGCTGAGGTGGCAGGCATCACATAACATCTACACATTGAGTGGTAGAGTTTTCTGTTCCGAGGCCGATGTGATCTCCAACGTGACGCAGGAGTGCATCAATGACCTGAAACAGAACACGCGAGAAACAGGGCTGTGATAGCCTATGCAGTTCACCCACAGTGTGTTGGTAGGTGCCCGAGGCTATGAAGTGTAGCACAGACACTACCTTGAGCAAGAGGGGGATAGCTGTACGGATCTGTATGATGCTGACCAGGTCATCATGGATCAGGTCCACTATGGATGTAATGGTCTCCCTGTCTAGCCAGTACAGGGTGGGGATCTGGCTTTGGCTCAGGTTGAATGGTGTGGCCCTTATGAGTGTTATAGGTGGCTGCCTGTGGGCTGCAAACTGTTGGCCATTGTTGTTTTGCAGGGCCATGATGGCCCACCTTCTCCTAAAGCACCTCCGCCGCATCCTCTGCCTCCTCAAGTAGTAGGCCTGCATGCAGGGCCTCCAGCTCCAGTATTGCTACTGCTAACATGGTAGTGTTGGAAGAGGTGTGGAGTGTGGGAGTGGTCCTTTTGTGCTTTTGAAGTGCTCATTGGGGCCATCTGGGTGGATTTTGGGCACCTGTGGGCTGTTTCTGCACACCTGACTCTAGTTGACACCTGGTCCGCGATGCTGGTGTTTCCAGCACGGAATTCACAGTGCTACTGGCATGTCCATGCCGGTGTTTCCGTGTAGCTCGGAATATGCACATACTAATACCATGCCGGTGTCTCAGGCACAGCCGACGCATCTTGCCGAAGATTCCGGTCATGGTGTTGCCAGAAACGGTAGGTCACTTGCAGTGACGGTGCTAGTGGCATTGCAACTCAGAGGGTGCCGCTATTTCTGGACTGGCATACTTGTAATGAGGCCCTTCTCTTTCAAGAAGATCTCTGCCAGTAACGGTCACTAAATTACTTTCATGAATCTGTGTCCACATGGTCGCTAAATCACTTTCATGAAGCTGTGTCCACAATCTGTGCCAGTAATTGTAACTGTAAACCATTTTCATGAAGCTATGGCCACAATCTATGCCAGTAATGGTCAGTGTAAATCACTTCCATGAAGCTGTGGCCACAATCTACAAATGTAATGGTCACTGTAAATCTCTTTCATGAATCTGCAATCGATGTCAACAATGGATACAATTTTAAGACATAAGTAGTAAAAAAACAAAGTGAGGAGACTCATTACCTTACAAAATGGGAAGTGACGCCACAAAAAGCAAGCACTTCTGGGCGGATATGGGGCACCTATGGGCTGTTTGTGCACATCTGACTCTAGTTGACACCAGGTCTGCGATGCAGGTGTTTCCGTCACGGAATTCACAGTGCTACTGGCATGTCCATGCCAGTGTTTACGTGTAGCTTGGAATATGCGCATACTAATGCCAGGCCGGTGTCTCAGGCACGGCTGATGCATCTTGCCGCAGATTCTGGTCACGGTGTTGCTGGAAACGGTACGTCACTTGCAGTGACTGTGCTAGCGGCATTGCAACGCAGAGGGTGCCGCTAATTCTGGACTGGCATACTTGTAATGAGGCCCTTCTCTTTCAGGAAGATCTCTGCCAGCAACGGTCACTAAATCACTTTCATGAAGCTGTATCCACAATCTATAAATGTAACGGTCACTGTAAATCTCTCATGAATCTGCAGCAACAATCGATCTCAGCAATGGCTACAATTTTAGGACACGAGTACTAAAAAAATAAAGTGAGGGGACTCATTAACTTACAAAATGGGAAGTGACGCCACAAAAAGCGAGCACATCTTAAAGTGAAAAGTTGATCGAATTGGCCTTTCCTAATTCATGAATTGCACAGGACATACGAGCAGTTGCCATTCAGAAAATGAATCAACACATTAAAAATAACTTGTGAGAAGAGATTTTTCAAATAACGTTGCTTAGGCATAGATGCCACACACCTTTTAAACCCAAGAATCTGAATGTAAAAATCCCTGCAAGGCCCAAGCCTAGTATGTGTGACGATTCCAGCAAAGTCGTCACTAATTCCCCAGGGAGAGACTCCCCTCATGTGAGCAGGCAAGGGCAGAAGGTACCCGATACCAACCCTGGCGGTGGCTATTGGTGGGAGGACCACATGAGGAAGAACAACCCTTGGGGAGGCGAGGTGAATTTGCTGGACCAAAGCAGACCTGTACCTGTTTTTCTGGGTAACACCCACTTGCCTTTTCCCCATACGAATATGGCCTATTGTAATGTGGATAGAGAGACTCCACCTATAACTGATTGCCAATCTTACTTATATCCCTGTCTATTTAATACTGAGACAATGAAGAGGGTTGGAGCAATGAAGATCGGGAGAAGCGGGAAGCCAATGCTGCGTTCTAGTGGTTGGAGAAGATTTACAGGTGCCAGGACATTCAAATACGGCTCACCTGAACAGAGCAGGAGACGCACCCCTCCCAACGCTGGTTGGGACAACGGAGGAAAGCAAGCTGCAGACTTGAGCGGAGAAGCTGTTGAGAGAGCTTTCCAGGGAAGTTAGGAAGAGGAAGCTGTACTGTGCTGGTGCCACAGGCAGCAGGAGCTGACAAGCGAGGAAGGAGACTGGACAGGAGCTGAGGAGCCAATGGGACACGCTCCCAGCCAGTGTGCAGGTTGCAGTGAGAACAGTGAGACGCCAGGGATGCCAAAGCTGCCAACGGAGACCAGTATTTTTATTTTATTTATTGAACATTTGGATGGCGCCTATACAGCAGAAAGTGTTTCCAGGTGCCACAAGACTAAGGGTAAGGGGGAACAGGGGAGGCTAAACAACAATAAAACAGTTCTACTAGGCCTTGTGACATTCCGATCGTGCAAGTTCAGCAAACAAGAAGTGCAGGGGAGAGAGGCAGGTCAGGGTGAAGGGAAGGTAATGGGAAGGGGACAGGGGATACAAGAGGGGCCCCAGGGGCTGGGTAAGTGCTAAGGAGAGCCTGGAGAGCAAGTGTGCAGGGGGACGGGAGAGGGTAACTAGCACAAGGAGGTGGGTGGACTAGACTCAGTAGTCTAGTCAGGTAAGGCTGCCCGAAGGCAAGTGCTGGCAGGGGCGTTGCTGGGGCCAACTGGTTGAGGGAGGGCCTGTCCCCTGTATGACTCAGAAGGGACCAGGCAACCATTCACTGCAGCAGGGGGGGCATTAGCAAGTAAGGGGAGGAAGAGAAAAGGAAGGTCTTGAGAAGCTTCCGAAACTTAAGAAGATTTGGCTCGAGTCAGAGAGGGGCATGGAGGCCATTCCAGAAGGAGGCTCAGGCCGAAGAAAGATCTACCTCCCACTCTCTGCTTGGAGAAACGTCTGACCTGCAGACAGTTAGAGCTAGAGGACCAAAGGGATCTAGCAAGCCAGTATTTAGGGAGGGAACGTTGGATGTAGCACAGTCCCAGACTCCAGAAAGCCTTGTGGATGATGCAGAGGGTCTTGAATGTAATCATTGCAGTCCCGGGAGTAAGTGGAGAGATTTTAGGGCTGGAGAGATACAGTCCGTGGGATTGAGGCCTATTCTGGATTAGTTGAAGAGGGTGGAGGAAGGAAAGAGGGAGATTGAGGAAGAAGCAGTAGTCAAGCCTGGAGAGAACGAGAGCTCAAGAGACATTGAGTTTCTGGGGGAAGGTGAGGAAAGGGAGAATGCCTCTGAGGAGGTGAAGCTGAAAGTGAGCCTTATTGGCAATGTCACCGATATGAGGTGAGGAGAGAGCAGAGTCGAAGATGACACCCAGGTTTTTTGCCTCATGGGAGGGGGCCCAAGATGGGAGGCCAGAGAGTAGGGGGGAAGGAAGGTGGGCAGGGTGTTCCAATGAGAAGGATCTCGGTCTTACTGGCATTAAGAGAGATCATTAGCAACACACCATGCTTGAATAGCAATCAGACAATCGGGAATGAGAGAAGAAGGAGAGGAGGTAGAGGAGGGATGATTAAAGGAGAGCTGATTGTCATCCGCATAACATTGGAAGTGAGGAGAAAAGGTGGAGATCAGGTGGGCAAGAGGGTCAAGGTAAATGTTAAAAAGCCAGGGCGAGAAGATAGCGCCGCAGGTAGAGAATAAGGTAGAGGAGAGAAAAGGGCCCATTTGAACTCGAGAGGGCCGATTCGAAAGGTCAGCCAAGCCAGCTCGGTAAGCTCAGAGAAGGCTATTGGGACAGTGGGGCACTTCAGGGCGATTGCCACATAGCAATAGCACATCAAGGGAGCCCAAGCAAGGTAGCAGGGACATTAATAACTGCTGAGAAAGGGTTGCAAGGGGAAAGTGATTAGTGGTGAGAAGTGTAAATCTGGGATTTGCACCCAAATATTGAATCACCTGAAAAAGCCCTGGCAGGAGAGTAAACCAGGCATTGGAATAAAGGGGTAAAAGTCCCCTGCATGTGAACTTGAAGGTGAAAATCTCAAAGGGAAGGCTCATACCCCTTTGGAGTGTGAACATTGTTGAACTGTGAAACTGCAGGAATCTCAGGGGAAGGGTGGTACCCCTTGAGAGTGTGGAGTATATTAAAAAAAAACACACTGAAAAGCCAGAGAAATCTTGGGGAAGGGAAGGAGCCTTTCTGGCGGAAGTTTATTGGTTTTTTTCGTGCACTTTAAGAACTTTGTGTTTGGAACTTTGGGAAGGAGCTGGTGTTCAGCTAAAAGACATCCACATTTTCACGTTATTTTGAGTTTAGTGTGAGAGGTTTAGCTTAGGAATTTGCACACAGGACAGAGAATTCTTTTCATTTGGACATTCTGACACAGACGTTGCTTAGTTTTGTCAGGGCAGGGAAACCCCTCCTTGAGTTAGGCATAGGTAGGATTTTCCCAAACCCCTCTTATTTTATTAATGTAATTCTTTAACCAACACCAAAAATGCCACTGTGTCCGAGTCTTACTCTTGATCCCATACATATGGTGTCTGGGGTGGGATCCGGCTCAGCTGATATAAATGGAGGGACCCCAGAAATTGCCAAATGAACTAAGACCAGTCCCATTCCTACAAGTTATACATCGGGGAAAAATGTCCGCTCCAATCACCAATGGGGCAGGACCTACATGGCGAAATCAAGCAGCCATTTGTTATCCAGGTCATAGAAGGAGAATCAGATTTGTCCGCTTGACTTACCAATCCATCTTGCCCATTAGGGAAAAGGTGGAAGGAAATACATATAACCTTTTCTTTCCCCACGAGTACAGAATTCCCAGTAGGGATAAAATCATCATCTCCCTAGAACTCAGGTTAGAGGTCCCCAACAATTCTGCTATCTCGTGCCTCTAGGAGAGATTAGGCAGATGAGGAAATTAAGAATACTGCCTCTCCTATCCAGCGGAAAGGAGATAAAAGCTGCCCTCCTGAATATTACCTATAAATCGATACAGATAGAGGCGAGCTTGCGGGGTCCTTTGGGGCATGAAACCCTACGGTAACCTCCCTTCCTGCAAAGCTCTTAGTCTGGGGGTGCTCAGAACCCAGAGAACCAAACCCGTGGGAATTGGGATCATGAAATTTGTTGGTGTAACTCCAAGAGGGAGACAGAGTTAAACCCTGACTCTAATTACGATCAATCGGAGTCAGGATTTTCATGGAGAAGGGTGAAATCTTCGATTATCCCAATCTCACAGGAGATCCCACTCCCACTGAGAAAAGAAGGTTATGAGAGTCCAGAAACTACAACCTTAAAAGGTTCCCCCCTAAAGGCTGACCTAATGGGTAACATCATTCTCCACTATCGGTTGAAAATACCCAAAGATAAATACCAGCCTACGTCCTACAAGAAGGATTCCCATAGTTTGATTTCTACTGTAGAACATAATAGTAAACAGGACCCCACATCCTCTTCGTTATCTTGCCTTGAGGAGGACTCTCGATGTAACCCGGATAAAGATTTGGGTAATGAAAAAATACATTTTCCCAGTACCCTAATCTCTTTGGAAAGTTCTGTACCCCTGAAAATAGAAAACCTTGGAATCAAGACGGTGAAAATGACAACACTACAGAACTTGGGGACGGTGAAAGTACCACTCAATGGGCCTCATTATGACTTTGGAGGTAGCCATGGTGCTATTGGCGCCATGGCTGCCTCCAAAACCGTGTCCGGGTCCTCGGAATGGGCAATTACCGGGCCATTCCGAGTATGGCGGGCCCGGTAATTCCTCCTTCAGGGAACCCGGGCCCGGTCCTTCCCCATTCCCATTTGAGCCCCCATAGGGCTCAATGGGAATGGGGAGGGAGCTAACAACGGGCCCACTCATAATTGGCCCGTTGTTAGCTCCCAGGTTCCCTTGCGGGACCCGCTATGGATGTCTGGATAAACCGGACGTCCACATCGGGTCCTGCGAGGGAACCTCGTAATAATGCAGAGTGGGTTTAACGGCTCCGGCACCATTACAGGCGCTGTTAAACCCATTCCGCACATCTTGTTATGAGGCCCAATATCTTGAAAAGGTTGGTTCACCCAACCATCAGCTACAGACATTCCAACCGACCCTCCAACATATGAAAGCACTGGTCAAGACCTCTACCAGGGAAATTAATAGCCTTTCTGATTCCCTACCTTCTCAGAAAACCTTAGAGGACCTGAGTCCTATGGCTTTCCCCCTTGGTAAGCAAGAGATTTCTAAGAACCCTCCTTCGGAAAGAACTAGAAGATGGGGAACCATCGACTCTATAGGTAACCTCCTGTTTCCTGAAATCAGAAAATCAGGAAAGTCAGAGTCCCCCTTTGACTAATAGATCTACCCAAATACGATTTCCCATGTTACCGGAAAGGACTTCTGATCTCTCTTTGGCAGATGATAGACAGGAAACGATCCCTATCACTGATGAAAAGGTCAAATCCCCACCTAGTTTCATAATGGAACGGGAAAAGGAAAAGATATCACCTTACCTTTTCCCATCTACCATAAAATACAAGCTAGATCCCTCATGGGAAGAATTTGGATTCCCTCCACGGGACTACCCAGTAGAACAGGAGGAGCGAGAAATATCTACCCCAGGGATTCCCCTTTGTGATTTACAGAGATCAGAGACACCTGACAGACTTAAATATAGTGATTGGGTCCAGATACAATAATGAAAGGGGGTGAAAAGGAAGATATGCCATTCGGTATACCTCCATCCCCTATATTTGAACAGCAGTGTTATTCCTGTAGTGAATCAGGACATCTGACAAAACATTGCCCATTACATAGGAAATGTTCCCCATATATACCACCAGTAAAAGAACACACCAAGAGAAGGGAATTAGGAGATCAACTGTTGAACCCTCTCTAATCCTATCCTCTATGGTCAGTCCAGTAAGATGATAACTAGCCGGGAGGAGAAATCGGGCAAGTCTTGAGCCAAGGGGAATAAAAACAAGCATTGGCAATGCCAATAGTTTTGGTGTTTACTGCTGTGATTTGCATTTTGCATTTATCAGAAATAGGGTGCAAGGTTTGAAACGAGTATGCGATAAGGAGCGTGGGTGTGTAAGAGAATGCAAAGGAAGCAGAATTGAGCAAGGGAGGAAACGATTGAGAAAGGGAGCCATTGATGATGATCAAGACAAAATCTGAATGGGAGAGGTTGAGAGGGTAAGAAATAAAGCAAGTGTGTGAGAGGAAGGTTGAGAGGGGGTAGAGAGTGGGGGTGGGGTGGGTGAGTTGTGGAGAGAGTGGGGGAGAGAGTGGGGGTAGGGTGGATGTTTGGGGAAAGAGAGTGTGGGTGAGGTGGGTGGGGGTAGAGAGTGGGGTTATGGCAGGTGGGGCCACAGTGTGAAGCTAGGGTGGGGTAGAGAGAATGCGGTAGGGTGGGTACGGTAGAGAGAATGGTGGTAGAGTGGGTGGGGGTAGTTAGAGTGGAGGTACGGTGGCCAGGATTAGAGAGAGTGTGGGTAGGGTACACGCACTAAGACTGTTGGGTTTGCTAATGCTTGTTTTTAACAAGATTTCCGTGAAAGACAAGCATATTGCTTATAAATGGAGTGGAAACATTGAAACCTTGTTAAGACACTTATTACACCAGTAGCGCATTTATAGCTCCAGTTAAGTTATTAACTTTCAGAAGACAGCTTTGAAACAACACTGGCAGGCACTTGGAACACATTTTGATGATATGGCTTGATAAAGTTATCTTAGAGATTCCAGGAAGATGTGCTCTTGGCGGGGAGGGGAAGGAAGTGGGTGAGAATGGCCATAGGTATTAGCATGGCCATAGGAAGAGTATGTGTGGGAAAACAACTAAACACCTGCTGCAAGATTTGTGTCCCTCCTCATATGCCATTTCTCCCTGGCTGCACTTTAATACAACGCTTTAACAGCACCTAATAGCCAGAAATAGAGACCTTCTTGCCTCATTGGGATATGATACATGAACACTGTTAACAATGACTCCCGGGCTGAAGCAGCCGATATTAGGCAGCAAAACCCCAGAACATTTGAACAGCAAGGATGGTACGTGGTTTGGCAGTGGTGCACGCATAACTCGTAATAACATAACATTAAACACTATAGACTGAAAGAGTTCCACAGACGGTTCGTTTGATGTTGGGATTCTCAGATCTGGTAATCACTGAGGGTGCTTGACAAGAGATTTGTCAATAAAGTTAACACCTACACACGCCAAAACTATTAGCATTATTTTGCCGTTTACTGCTGTGGTTTGCTGTGCTTCAGACCGTTGTCATGCACCATTAACTATCGTATTCCCCTAATTTATTCCCCTTCCTTCTCAAAGTCTGTACTTTCTGACTACCAAACCTGCGCTGATAGCCTGCCTAATTCTGCGCACTGCCTGGCATAATACAGTTGCCTTAGGGAGAAAGGGATCCAACAGGCATGCCCTTCAATAAATATTGTATTACCAGACATTGGCCCTCATTACGACCCTGGCGGAATCCGCGGTGCTAAATGCACCGCGGAGCATGGCGGAAAGCCGCCGATAGCGCCATGGGGGTTGGCGGATTTACCACCCCATGCCGACCTTGGCGGAGCGGTAAATCCCCAATCCCCATTTTACCCTTCCCCATTCCCATTCTTGCCCCATAGGGTATAATGGGAGTGGGGAAGGAGTTAATTACGCCGCCGTAAAGTACGGCGGCGTAATTAACAACGAGGTCCCTTAGCGCCATGGTTTTCTCCGCCCGGTAAAACCAGGCGGAGAAAACCTCCATGGCGCTAAGGGAACTCGTAGTACGGCGGACGGGTCCGCCGCGATTACCGCTGGCGGAAACCCACTCCGCCAGGGTCGTAATGAGGGCCATTATGTTTTGCCGGGCTCCCTTGACTCTATGGTCCGAAACTCTTATTTATGAAAGGGGCAATCGGCAATTGCTTTTATTTTCTTTCAAACATTAGTGACTTGCAGCCCCTCCCCAATCTGCCTTCCATTCGGGTGGACACACACGGAGGTGCAGACCAATGCTGGTCCAGCTCACAGTTGCCAGAGGGAGGACAGCACCATGCAGGCCTACTACCGAAAACAAATGGGCTGTACAGCGCGCAAAAACCGGCCGAAATCGCGCTTGTCCCACCCTCCCCCACACAAAGTAGGGGAGGGTGATCAGCATGAAGGGGCTCGACTAGCCAAAACACTCCTCCAACCCTCCACCAAGCCCTGTTGATCTTTTGATGTGGGGCACACAATAACTACTTTGAAATTGAGAGTTACGCTCTCTGACCACTGAGCCAGCCGAGCCACCATCCGACCCACGCAGCGTGCGGCACATTAGCTTCTCCCACTCTGGGTCCCAGCTTGGAGGAGACTGAAGGCAGGCTGAGGCGCCCTCTATTCAGAAGGAGCTGCAGGCTTTGATAGGCTAATACCCCCTTCGAAGGAGACCCTCTAATTTCGCCCCAAAGAAATAGCTAGGGAAGAAAACATTCACTCTTCTGTTACACCGCACCCGATGGTATTAACCTTTATACCCTCATCCCTCTTTAAGCAGTGCATCATGGGCATACATCCCAATCCCTGCAGCACATAATATTTCTCTTATTTTTTTATTTATTTTATTGTTTGATCAAAAAATATGATTTTACAATACAGACTGCAAGTTCTATCATCATCGTTATCATCAGAGTCTTTGCCAGGGTGTTTCTCTCTTTTGTTGTTAAGTTCGCGCAGCGTTAGTCTAAATTAGTCTAAATTATTACAGCATCCGTTTCATCTGGTTCCGTTGTCTGTTACTTATCGTTTTCATTTAATAGATTGAATTCGATGTGTCGGACCATTTGTGCCATTGCAATTTGCCATGTTGTTCCTTCCCCTCCTATTAATCGAGCCCACCATGTCTCTTCTTCTGCCAAAATATCAAACCCTGCCATCGGGGCAAGATATTGTGATCTGATGCTAGCTGTGGCTGAGCAGCTCATGATTAAGTGCCTTAGTGTTTCTTTTGGAGGGTCAGAGTTGTTTTCGCAGAAGCGGCATCCATTTGTTGTAACTTGTCCGCGAATATGTAGGATCTCCCTTGTTTTATACAAGTTCAGCCGTGCGCGCAGGATTGCATTTCGTACGTGTTTGCTTGGGCATTGGTTGACATATCTTTGTAACTCATTCCTTTTTAGAGTGTTACCAGGGAGATGCAAGGTGAGTTTTAGTTTGGATGCATTATCTATTGTCGTGGCCCAATCGTTGTCTTTTAGTTTTTTTAGTATTTTGCACGGATTGCTTATGAGTTCTTGATCTTCAGATGCGATGTTCTTCAGAATTAGTTGGTTTTTGTCTTGCCAGTCGTTTAGCATTTTGCATTTTCTGCTGTCCATTTCGCATTTTAGTAGCCTAAAGACTTCGTTATTGTGTGCAATTAGACATTTTCTGTACAGCATGAGGGAATTGCAGAGGACTGTGCAATCTAACGATAGTAGGCTCAATTCACGCCTAATTGCTGACCCTGATACTGACGGTGGAAGATGTAGTACTATGCGCCAAAACAGCGCTTCCAACTTGGACCACAAACCTGCTGGTAAGGTGGGCATTGCTTCTGCACCATACGTGATTGTCGGTACCACTTTCATTTTATAGAAATTGATGGTTGGTACTAGAGAGAATTTTCCAAATTTGCCATCCACAAATTTAGCTTGGGCAACTAGTTTTTTGGTCTTTGCATAAAGTTCTGCCTGCATAGCTGTTTCTTTTTGAGAGCTGTCCATTAATACTCCTAAGTATTTGCATTGGGCAACGGTCTCGAGATTGATTTCTCCCAGATGCCATTTGAAGATATTTCTTTGTTGATTTCTTTTTTTGTTGCCATTGTTTTGAAGAATCATGACTTTTGTTTTACTCCTGTTTATTTCCAAGTGATTTTTTGTGGCGTAAGTTTTAAGAGCGTCAAGTTTTCGCTGCAGACCTATTTCCGTTTGATCGAATATGGTTAAATCATCGGCGTACAAAAGGTGCCCGATCTTCGTTTGCCCCAGCTTTGGCGGAAATGCTCTCGTTGTTTCATTTATGCAGTTAATATCTCCAATGTAAGTCAAGAAGAGTGCAGAAGCTAACGGGCATCCTTGTTTTACACCTCGTTCACTGTAAATTTCGTCTGATAGCAGTCCATTACGATTCAAACGAACTTTCATTGAGGTGTCGCGATGTAGTGCTTGAATTGGAGCAAGTAGGTCCTCAGGACATTGCCACGCTTTTAATTTATCCCATAATGTTAGTCTTTCCACTCGGTCAAAGGCTTGAGTAAAATCGATGTATACAACATATAGATGTTGCTTGTTTTGCAGTGTGTTTGCTTTCAGCGTGCTGCATAATAGGATGTTGCAAGTTGTACCTGCGCCTTTCTTAAATCCTGCTTGAAAGGGGTCATTGCATTTAGCTCCTGCTGCCCATTTTAGAAATTTGGACATTAGGAGTGAGGCGTACACCTTACCCATTACATCCAATAAGGCAATCGGGCGAAAATTCTCGGGATTGTTCATGTTGCCTTTTTTATAGATTGGGACGATTATCGCTTTGGTCCAAGAGTGTGGTATGGACTGAGTTTCTGTACAACGCCGAAATATGACACTCATTAGACTTGCCCACTCTTTTGGGTGGCTTTTTAACTCTGCGTTTGAAATCCCATCTGGGCCTGGTGCTCTGAAGTTTTTTAGTTTAGTGATGATATTCATGATGTCATCTTCTTGTTGTAAGTCAACCCAAGGTACTGTGTGTACTTGTTGCTCTTTATCAGGTGTGCATAAGGCTGATCGAAAAATTTTGGTAAAGTGCGTTACCCAAGTTGCTTGATTGATATTATTTAAGATCTGATTATTCGATGTTTTGTCTGCGTCCTTTATTAGAGACCAGAATTCTCGGCTGTTGTTAGTGACGAGGGCTTTGGTTATCTTCTCTGCATCCGCTTGGTATAGTTTATGTCGATGAAATCTCACCCAGTCCTTGTACCTTTTCTTTATGTCATTTGTGGCATGCGTGATGTCTATGTTCGGTGCCCTACGTATTTCTCTTAACGCTCTTCTGTAGTTGCGCCTTGTCTCCACTAGTTCCTTGTTGAAGACATGTTTGGAACTTTGGTCATAGGCTGATCCGTTTCCTCGTTTTTGATGCATATATGGAATCAGTAATGGTTGATAATTTATTCCATTAGTGACCTCTAAAATTTTGTTTTCAATGTATTTCTTTGTTACTTCGCAAATCTCTGCAGGCTTTATTCTTAGTCTTAGGCCTTGCGCATTGGCTTCAATTTGAGTATTATAATGCGTGTTTATTTTACTAGTTAGAGACCAGGCTGTTTCAAGTAGATTATGGTCACTCATGGATGTGCGATGTATCGCAAATACTTCAGTGATTGGTAATAGCGACTGAGATACAAATATGTAATCAATAGTGGCTATTGCGGGTAGACGCTCCCACGTGGGTGGCCTGTCTGATGCTGGAAATGCAACGTCTAGGTTATGAAGACCATGTGGCTCGCAAAACTTTAGCCATTCTTTTCCTCTATGTGCTGAAGCCTGTTGTGCTACTGTTGTTGATTTTTTTGTCTCATTACAAGTGGCGTTTAGATCGCCGCACATGATGATATCTGCTGCAGGGTAGGCAATCATTGCAGTTACAAGTAGATTCTCACACAGATCAATGAATCTTTTTGTTGTTATTGCCGCTGGGTTCCAGTATCCGTTAGCTATAACTATGTTTCTGAATTGTGCATTTTGGTTGTTCTGAACCTGCACCGAAATTACAATTGCTAACAGAAATTGATTTGTCAGTAAGATTTTCTCAATTTGAATTCTAGTTCCGTTGCAACATGCTATCAGCAATCCTGAGGTTGGACGCCCCTTACTTCCTCTGATGGCCGGGACTAGAATGATTTGATATCCTTCCAATCTTGGGATTGTTTGAAGCCACGTTTCCTGTAGGCAAATGATGTCGTATTGCCCTAAGTTTGGGCCACCCGGCATCGTTAGGTGGGAATGATCTCTGGTGTTCCAGGAGCATAGGGTTAGTCGTGTCGGCCTTTCATTTGGCGTGTCGCATGTAGATGGGTCTCCTTTCATGGATGGCTATTGAGTCCGATGATTTGCGAGCATTTTGGGCAACCAAGCCCATAGCCCTGTTTTGATGTTTCGAGATGTGTCTATCTTTGGTTGTGCGTTCTTCTGCAGCTCCGATGTTTTTAAAACCGTTGTGCTTGTAGGTTTCTGACTGTTGACTGGTCTCTGTTCTTTTCTATCTCGACTTTCCTCCCTTGAATTCTCTTATTGTGAAACATTACTTTTCTCAACTGTCACCTATTGCGAGGTTATGCAAATACGTGCCACAAGCTTTCGTTTTCTCGTGCTGGCCCTCACCACCACCCCCACCTCAACACCACTGGCGCACATTTCTCATAAACATCAATTTCCAGGAACTCAAGCACCTAAAATGAACTGGCCCATTACGCAAAACTGAACACAGTTTATTTATTTTAATATACGTATAAACACATGGTTTTGTATATACAATATATAAACTTTGCAACGCATACCAACACAAGTAAACATGTCAATTAAAAAACCTAACTAGTACATTCATAAAAATCTATTTCTTTCAACAGATATGAGCATCAACAGATGATGTATAAAATGTAACACATTAAAATTCCATAAAATAACTGGTTTAAAATATCAATGATCTTCAAATAGAACTTAACTATAAAAAATATAAAATATATGTCATGACAGTTCATAAAATCATCCCATAACACTGATAGATCTTGACAATTAAAAGGATAATCATAAGATTTTAAAACGCTTTCTCTAATATCTGTGAGATTTTCAGTTTACCAAGAGATGTTTAAGATTTTCTAGTTTTGCTCGCCACATAAGCGACACCAACCTTCTCCTCTCCGTATTCCGAGTTTTGCACCTCTAATTTCTAAGGTCTCCCAAAAACTGATTTTCATAAGGATGTACTGACGAAAAATCCTCGGACTAGGATATGCTAAAATGTAGGTTGGGGGTAAAGTGCGTTGCATTCTGTATTGTACATAACAGCCGCTGTTGCTTAGATTAGCCAATTGGACTATATTGGCCTCATTATGGTAATCCCTACAGGTGTTTTTCATCCAAAATTTAAACAAAGAGGAAAACCTGGGAGCAGAGTGCTCGTATTAATCTCTCCAAACTTTGCGCAAAGACATAATTTTCCCAAAAGTACCCACTTTCTGGCAGTTATCTATGTCTTGGAAGGCAGAGATAAAGTTCACTGCTATTGTATCATTGGCTAATATAGACTATTATTCATAGCACATAGATGTTCTTAAATGGAATACACTCAATACCAAGCAAATCAAATTCCAACACAATGTATTCAACTGAAATACATTGTGGCAAATAAAATAATTTACGCAGTATACATGCTTCAAACCTATTTAAAATCAGACAAGAAATTATGTCCCCATATCTCCACAGCATACAGAAGCACAGACTGTACTCTTGTAGTATAGAGAAGCAACACAGTTTTTGCAGAAAATCCCACATTTCTTCCAACAAAGGCACTGATCATATTAACTACCTTTAAACATTTGCTTTTTGTTTCCTGCCAATGATTCCCCCAACTAAGTTTGTCATCTACATGAATACCTAGGTATTTATATATACTTACTTGTTCTAGAGATTTACCATCAAATATCCATGTGTGTTTTTTTTACCCCATTACCTGTTTTGCAAATACCCTCATTTTGCTTTTCTCTATGTTGACAGTCAAATTATTGATTTTCGCATAGTCACGTAGGGCATTAAGGGAGTTCTGAATACCATAAGGAGTGGGGTCAAGTAGTAGCAAATCGTCAGCATAAGCTAACCAATTTATTGTGATCCTTCATACTTTTGCGGGAGCATAAAGATAAGCCAGCTAGGTCAACATAGAGATCTGCCAAATAAAGGTTAAAAAGAGTTGCCGCAACTATGCAGCCTTAATTGACGCCCTGATAAGTGGGAATGGATTTAGAAAGTTTGCCCTTCCCATCGAGTCGTACACATATGGAAGTGTCTGAGTATAGTAGCATCAACATTTTGAGAAGCCCAGTTGAGATATTCCATTTGACTAATTTGGCCCATAGCTGGTTTCTAATTAGAGTCGAATGCGGCGCAAAAATCAATGTATGAACAGTACATATTGAAGTCTCACCTCCTCCAGTTTATTACATCCAACACTAAAACAAATGGGGCTTCTTACAGCAGACACCGCAGGCCAAATGAATTACAAGCTTTTAGAGCGCTTTTGTGCAATGCTAAGTTTACCCTGTCTCTTCTTTCCTCCTCCATGCATGGTAGCAAGATGGTGCCATAGAACTATCCCTGTTGCTCTGGAACAGGCACCAGATGGGTGCCATAACTGCTGCCCACCCTCCCAATGTGGCCTAATACCCACACGAAGTGAGGGAAGGTGATCAGCACAGGAAAGTAAATACCAACAGCGCATGTAAAGTTATTTGTAACCGTTGGACCGAGCTTTTTAATGCTGCACTTTCCATGCCACTGATATCCTTAGTCTGCTGGTTGGCCTAGCCAGCCAGGCCATTAACCCTACACAACCCTTTTCCTTCACAAACATGCTGTGGCTTACCTGTGGGGACTAACTAAAATGTACAAAATGCACAATAACCTAAGGAGCATACATAAACTGGTAAAGGTCGCCACCATTACCTGGCTTCCTTCCTACTTATTGAATGATTGTGCCACCCAGAGACACAACAAAATTGCAAGCCATTACTTTCTCCTCTACCCCACATTAATAAGCATAAAGGATAGTTGTCCAGGGCAAGTAGCCGTTATCGTTCTTCCGCGGGTTCCAGGTAAAAAGGGGAGACATTATGCATGCAAATAAAAAGTGGGAACTGTGCTCTCGTTGAAGACATGTATGCAGTGTATAGGAGGTGTCCGGGGCACTCAGGTCAAAATCATGCAAGATATCAGGAGTGACCTCCGGGATATGCAAATCAGCACTGGCTCTAGCAAAAAAGCCTGGGGTTATCCAGCACAGAGTGGCTACTTGGGAGTTTGCACAGAATTTGGAGGAGATGGCGAAAGATTTAGGAACAACTAAACCAAACCCCACAGCCATTCCAAACGCGAGCTTTAAAGAGAAAGTTCATATTGCATTGGGTAAACAAGTTCTTATTAGGACAGCAAACGCAGCAGTTTGCAAAGTTGAAAATATACAGACTGGTAGGCTGGAGGCCGGATGTTAAGAGGGATTTCTCAACTCTGACTGGAGGGGCAGAGGTTCAAAAGGAAAACCTAGTTTCTTGGAACAGGGTAACCTCTGGACAAGCCAGACCAACCAGGGTAGCTATGGCAGGCGGTCAAGACTAAGTCTCAAGAGGGATGAGGGTGACTGAAAGACCTCAATGAGCACACAAAGCCAGGACACTTACAAATTACTCCAGAAAGGTGTTATATTAAAAATATAGACACATTTATTACAAGGCCTTTGTAACATAGACCATACCAAAGAATCACAATAATACTAAAGTAAACCAATACATCACAATCAACACAATATATATACAAGACCAGGGGGGTCTAATGGATTAAGAAGCACGAAATATGTAGACCACCTAGATGGGGAGGAAAACAGGCAGTGCAAGTAATCTTTAGACCCAGTTCCACATCAAGAATACACCTAACTAAGAGGCAGTCCAAGCCCTACGAAGAGCGGAGCCTTATGCTCAATAGTACATGCACGCGCTTGTGCCAATGGATAAAATAGGGTCTCTTCAAGGGTCACTAGCAGCTCAGGAAGGTGGATAAGATCGATGAAGAACAAGTCCCCACTATTCAAGCAGGACCTCCACTTGGGGGCAGAGGCAGGTTGAGAGTGCGGGATGGAGTCGCAATTTTGCAATAGCTGTGGAAAGGAAAGGGGCCCTCGGGGGCCACTTTGTGTGTAAAAATGGGATCCTGTGCTAGGGGCCACCGGTTGGGGTATGGACTACTCACCAGTCCCCGAAGCAGACAGACCCAAAGTTCGCCAGTACAGTCCACTTCGCTGGCAGGTTCGAATGCGACAATCAGGACGTCTCGACACCGTGTAGTTTCCGCGGTACAGCGGGGATTCCCAAACGGGACAGGGGCCATTTCTCCGCTCCGGGTGGAGGAATCAGCCCAATTCCACTGCAGCAGGCTTCAGGGTCAAGGGGGTCACAAGTGCAGCAAACTTGCCCAGGTCGTTGCCACAGCAGGGCAACACTGTAACCGCGTTTACTCCGGTCCGGGCACACTCGTCTCACTTCAGACCTGGGAATGCCAAGTGTAGGAAATTCGATGTGAGGGTGCCGTGGACACAGAGCAAGCAGTATACCAAATTTCGAGGGCTTCCTCAAAACCGCAGCGGTAACAGAGCAAACGTCCCGCATAAGCTGGTCAGCCCACTGGTTGGCCCAGGGACACTTCCGAAGAGGCTTACTTGCAGGGTTTGATGGAGGTGCCGAGAATAGTTGGTCCCACTATTCCAATGGGTCGAAGCGTCTTCGCAGACCTTCTAGAACGATCAGATGCTGAGGTGGTCTTGCAGGACGACAGCGGGCTCAGGGTGCCAAACCTTCCAGCGGGTCACCAGCGGTTCCTCGACTCGGCTTCTTGTTGCAGGAAGCTTGGCTCCTTATCCTTTGTTCGTGTGAACTCAGGAGATCGACATGGTAGTGGTGTTTTCGGGCCTCCTCTTATCCAAAGTTCCCTTTGCGGCAAAACGAAGAGGACCCAATGGGAGATCTGCTCCAAACACTCACTCCATATGTGGAACAATCATGGACCACGGTCGTCCCAGGCATTCTGGACACTCCAGACTCTCTGGCACCCATGATGTGTATTGGGAACAGACATCCCAGCCCACATCCTGAAGGCACACACACAAGGCATGCAGAAGCCCGCAAAAGCATTGGGTTTTGCGGGAAAGTGCATGACCAAATAAGGCCTGACCAAGGTCGGCTCGAACTGGGGAAGGTGAAGGGGCAAGATGGCCTAAGGACAGGACAAAGAACCTCGTGGCATGGCCATTTTGGAGCCAGGCCACATATTCGTGCCAAGCGCGGTAAGCACGTTTTACATGGCAAGAACGGGTTAAAAAAACAGCAAAATGATAGCTGCCACCAGTGCTGTCCATGACACATCTGCACAGTTCATAAAAAGTCCAGCGAGGGTTTCTAGGGCCTTTGGAATGACCAGAGACCCAAGGGTAAAGTAAGTTACATTGCACTCTTGTTACATGTTGCACAAAAGCTGAAACATGAGGAAATGACTAAGGGAAACAAAGCCTCCCAGTACTGACTGTCTTAAAGGCATGTCAACTTCCCCATAAAAAGTGAGCGAAAGCCCAGAGGAGTGCAGCTGAGGGCTGCGCTTCTCTGGCAAAGGTTAGATAAGGGTGTAAAACAGCAGCAAAAAGATTGGGGGTTGACACATGGAGGGAAAATTACATTCAAATATGAAATCTGTCCTAAGACTCGCCCTTCCCAGACTAAGGACAGGGTGAACTAATCCACCCCTGGATGAGTTTCTTGTTCAGGTCGGTTAAACATTCTGGACAACCCATCAGCATTGCTATGTTGGACAGCTGGCCTATGCTCAATAGTGAAGTCAAAGCCTTGCAGACTTATGGACCACCTAAGCAACTTTGGATTCTCTCCCTTCATGTTCATTAGCCACTTTAAGGGCTTATGGTCAGTTTGCACAGTGAAGTGGGTCCCATAGAGGTAGGGACTCAGCTTCCGTAGACAACAGAGAAACATTCTTTCTCTACTGTGGACCATCTGAGCTCTCTGTCCCTAAGCTGGCGACTAATGAAGCCAATAGGGTGTTCCTTACCCTTCTCATCTACTTGTGATAGTACAGCTCCTATCCCAGTGTCAGAGGCATCTGTCCGCACAATAAAAGGTCTTTGGTAATCAGGGGCCCTGAGCACAGGGGCCTGGAAAAAGGAGTCTTTTAAGCATTGGACAGCCTTCTCACACTCTTCAGTCCAAGTTACCTTCTTGGGTTTCTTTGGAGTCGTGAGAGCAGTCAGAGGGGCAGCTCTGGTACCATAGTCTGCCATGAAATTACTGTAGTACCCAGTGAGGCCTAAGAAGGCTCTTACTTGGGTCTGTGTAGTGGGGGTAGTCCAGTCTTGTACTGCTTGTACTTTACTGGGTAGAGGCTGTATCCTCCCTCCACCTACTTCATGTCCAAGGTAGACCACTGATCCTTGTCCAATCTGGCACTTACTGGCCTTTAGGGTAAAGTGGGCCTTCTGAAGAGCCTGCAACACAATCCCAAGGTGTTTCACATGGTCTTCCCAGGTGGCACTGAAAACTGCTATATCATCCACATATGCAAGACAGAATTCATCTAACCCATTCATCACATGGTTCACAAGCCTCTGGAAAGTGGCAGGTGCATTCTTCAACCCAAAAGGCATTACCCTGAACTGGTAAAGGCCCTCTGGAGTTGAGAAAGCGGTCTTCTCCTTGGCATGTTCTGCAAGGGCTATTTGCCAATAGCCTGCACTGAGGTCAAACGTGCTGAGGTACTTGGAGGCACCCAAGGTATCCCTCAGCTCATCTGTCCTTGGCAAGGGGTGGGCATCTGTCTTGGTGACAGCATTCAGAGCCCTGTAAGCCACACATAATCTCAATTCAGAAGTACCTGCTTTTGGAACCAAACCTAAGGGCTGGACCAAGGACTACTAGAGGGTTCAATCACCCCAATATCCAACATTTTGTTGACCTCCGTCTTAATATAAGACCTTACTTTGTCTGACATTCTGTATCCCCTACTTTTGGTAGGTACACTGTCTCCTGTGACTATGTTATGTTTGCACCAAGGTGTTAAACCAGGGGACTGTGAAAACGGGGGAAAATTGCCTAAACCAACTTTTCACCTTAGCCTGCTGATCAGAAGTCAGGTGAGGGGCCACTCGGACACCCTCAATGGAGCTATCTGAAGGACTGCTTTGGAATAGGTCAGGAAGAGGCTCTGACTCCTCTTCCTCAACATCTGAAGCCAGTAGCAGTGCTGTCATTTCAACTCTTGGGATGAAAGCCTTCAGCCTATTTACATGGAACACTTTTGGAGCCTGTCCAGGCCTTCCAAGGTCCACTAAATAGTTGACCTCACCCAGTGACTCCACTACTGTGTAAGGACCTGACCATTTATCCTGTAAAGCTCTAGGCCTTATGGGATTCATGATCAGGACTTTTTGACCAGGTGTGAAGTTGATGAGGGAAACTTTCTGGTCATACCAATGTTTCACCAGAGCTTGTCCTGCCTTCAACTTGTCACTAGCCAGACCCATCAGGAGTACCATCCTTTTTCTGAGCCCTAGCACATAGTCTACTACGTTGGTAGTAATGGGGGAGTGGGCATCTCCCATCCCTCCTTGACTATGGCTAAGGGTCCCCTTACCGGGTGACCAAACAGAAGTTCAAAGGGGCTGAAGCCAACACCCTCCTGTGGTACCTCTCTGTAGGCAAACAGTAAGCATGTGTTAGGGAGAATTCTCTGTTAAGGCTAATTTCCCAAACCTAGTGAGTCCCCCAGCAGCTTTGCTGGATTTTGTGGGGTTTATTTTTATCTCCTGCTAAGAGTGAGACTCTTTTTCTCCCACTCTTAGGCATGATTTGAGAATGTCCTTTGACTATGTAATGTGTTTTATGGGCTATGGGGTCTTTTACTCCATAGGGCATCATGTGTTTTTGGTATGTGTGTTTCACAGCACCCTCAGTACAGTAACACAGGGTGTCATAGTGACCCCCAAACATAGACTTCATACCCTCGGACTGACTACTGTCTCCAAGGGCATGTAAAGTCCCCATTGGCTTTCCAAGTCCCAAATTGTGAACAGAACCAGTACAAACCATAATATTGTGGAAGTACTGGTAGGTGTCATTCGATTGCCCCTGGGTCTGTTTTCCAAGGGGGCACTGTCAAGTCCCCCCTTGTCGAGTTTCTGGCTGGTGGCAGTGGATACCACGCCAAATATTCCACCAGAATATTTCCGATGGGATTTTCCCATTCATTTAAAATGCACCACTTTTTGGTGCAATGTTAAAGATACCGCTGGGTTATTTATTTAATATTTATTGCGCGGTTGGGTCTTTTTGCCAGGACTAGGTTTTAAAATGGCGTTTGTGTTCACCTCTGAAACTCTAACCCATGTCGAGCCCTTTGTTCCACTTTTTGGCGGGCTTCTCCACAGAAGCCCTGCAAATGGTGCCACTCTGTCTGGGGTCAACAGAATGTGTGGGAGGGGGATTAGGCACCCTGGACTGAGTTGCCTTGGCAACTCAAGTCACACTCTTGTGTGATTGGCCCAGTGGTGAGCCCCCGGCACACCACTTAGCATGTTTGAGTGACAGCTAAGCTGATGAATGTGGGTTTTGCTGCATAAAAGCAGGGCTTTGGGGACTGGAACTTCAGAGGTCGCCACAGGACCTAAAGAATCCAAAGAGGGGAGAAGCTGAGCCATCTACAACTACGACACCACCGGTGGAGCCCTGCTGTACGAACTCACCACTTCCCCCGACGACAGAGGAGATCTTCTTCCAGGAGAGTCTTCTTCCCTTTGAGCTGGTGGGACCAACCAGTTCGCCTTTTTCGCCTTCCTGGATCGTCTCGTGGTTGAATCGCCTGTGCCAAGCACCCCGGCGGCCGGATAGCCACGCTTCACCACTACCGCGAATAAAAGGGTTGCAACTTTTAACCGGGAAACTCCGCGGCTGGTTTCTTCCCTGGCAGTGCAATGACCTCCAGCTTTCCTCCACGTCAAGATCATCTCTTCCCCTGGAGGAAGCCCCGACTTGCACCCGCTGCCAGGAACAACTGCCCCCGCTGGAGCTTTCTCACCATTTCAGGTACTGTGTCCCACCTGGTCTCCCTTGCAACAGATTGAAGGTGTCCCGTAAATCGTTGACTCTCTATCCTGGGGTGACCTCGGACCTGCTAACTTTACCTTTCTGAACTGATCCAACCTCTTTTGACTTTTCTGCAAAGACTTTGAGTGCATTTCCACTGTGTAATCTTGAGCACATTCCGCCTTGCTCTCTCCAAGAGTGGGTCTGGCCTATGGACTTTTTGCTATACAGTAGACTCTGCCTTTCTTGACTTGCTGTGGTTTCTTAAAAGTGTTGGTACTGTGTAATTTTCCTATTCTGCCTTTTCTCTCCCTTTTTAAACAAATTATTGGAGTGCCATCTCCGGTTACGCCCTCACCTCTGTTTTGCTAAATAAGTGGTGTCTTAACCTAGACTTGTCGAATAATTAACTAGGGAGGGGTATATACTTATAGTGACTGTGTTTGAACTTGCTTGATATATTAGTGCCAGTGTATTTTCATAAGTGTGTTTTTAAATAAATAATTATATACTTTTATACCCAAGCTCTGGTCAGTGTTTGCTTGTGCTACTGTATTTTTAGCCCTATTGTGTATACTCTATATACTGCCTAACTCTTCTTGAGAGAAGTCCGACTGCTCAGCCACAGCTACCAGGTAAATCTGGGTGGTGCAGACTGCTACCAATTGGGTTTACTGCTTACTCCTGTAGTCTTAACTTTTTGCAGTGGTCCCTAAGGGAACTGCACAGGTTTTTGCCTAACACTGGTGTACAGCGGTGGGATTTGTATTGAGTATACATTTTAGTGTGCTTTTAGATACCTTAGTGCAACTAACGACAAAGCATAGCACTAAAAAGTTTATTTTCTAACCTGTCAACTATGGAAAGTTATAGTCAAGAGTCCCTTGCTACAAAAACTGCTGATTGTTTAATCAAAGGCAGAACACTGGACTGGCTCACTAGTCTTAACTGCCCTATCGATCTCCTATCCAATGATCCATGTATCTGGTCGGATCATCATAAAATAACTTTCTCCATCAAAGTTAACACACAACACCCGGCTCCTATCATCGCTCCAGCGACCCAGACTAGAAACAAGAAAGACATTACACCGGATAAAAACCTACCGCTACTTCTCCCCCTTCTTAACAACTCTGCCACCTCTGACCCCACAGTCTTAGTGGATATTTACAACCAGGCAATACTTAAAACCTTGAACACCATCGCCACTCTAAAATTACGGAAATCCAAACCACAACGTCACCTGAATACTTGGTTCACTCCACATCTTAGAGAACTACGAAAAACCAAGAGAACTGCAGAAGCACACTGGAAAAAGTGCCCTACAGTAAACAATAAAAATGAGGTAGTCTTAGCAAACTCTAACTACAAAGAGGCCATCATACTCGCTAAAAAAGACACGTATAACAAAAGGATTGTTCAAGCGGAATCTAATACAAAAGAATTAGAATCCCCCATTGCCCCTAGTGATAAATGTGTCTGTCACAGATGCACTCTGGTGTAGTAACATTCACAAAGCACTATTAGATAAAATAGCCCGTTTACAAACTAGAACTAATGCAACAAAAAGACCTGTTACTATCTGACCCTGAGTACAAACAACTCCCTAACAAATCACCCACTTTTGTGCCAACTTGCAAACCATTTAGTTCCTCACCACTCTCAATTTGGGAAGTAGAAAACATCATTAGGAAACTTAAGACATCTAACTGCCAAGGTGACGCTTGCCCTGCTCCGATTATCAAAGCACCATTTATTACTAATTTCATCAATGCCACCTTCAAAACTGGAGTAGTGCCGGATAACTTAAAAGACGCGTGGGTCATCCCATTAGTCAAAAAAACAACTCTTGACCCTGCTAACCCATCTAACTATAGGCCAATAACAACTGTAACCTTCGTATTAAAAATACTAGATAGAACAGCCTACCTGCAAATACAGGCTTATCTAGAAACAAACAACCTTCTGGGACTAAGGCAATCCGGCTTCCGACCTAGACACGGCACGGAAACTGCCTTAATAGATCTCACTACTCACATCCAAATTCTAAAAGACAACAGCAAGCTAGCATTCCTCTTACTGCTTGATCTGTCAGCAGCTTTCGATTTGGTCAATCACCAAACGCTCTGCCACCATTTGAAAGCGGCAGCACACTTCTCCGATGCAGCCACTGCCTGGATCAGCTCCTTCTTCGCAAACAGAACTATGAGGGTCTTTTAGCCCACTGACTCGGCTGAACCTTCATCGGTACCTTGTGGGGTCCCGCAAGGCTCTTGTGTGTCCCCAACACTATATGATGTATTTACGAAGCCCCTCTTCGATATCCTCGACTATCTGGGTGTCACGTACACCAACTATGCGGACGACACCCAGATACTCATTCCTATCTCGGGTGATTACGCAACCGACAGCAAAACCCTTAATGAAAACTATGCTGTAATACAAGCGTGGACGGCACACCATGGACGTTGTCTCAATGACGAAAAAACTGAGTTGCTCATCCTTGGTACTCACGCTAAACTAAAAAAACTAAACTCTGACTTCAAATCGTTCAACATAGAGGGCAACACCATCACTGTCTCAAATAATACTAAAACCCTTGGTATCTATCTGGATGCCACCTTATCCCTCACCAAACAAACTAATGCAGTAGCATCATCAGCTGCTTACAACTGCAAACTTATCACTGCATGTAGGCCATTCATCTCCACACCTAACTGCATTACACTTGCCAGAACGTTAGTTTTGTCCAAAGTAGACTACTGCAATGCCCTCTACTTAGGCACTAGCCACAAAAATATCCACAAAATACAAGTAACTCAAAATAATGCCATCAGGGCAGCCCTCAACATCCCCAAGAAATCGCACATTTCTGAGACTAGACCTAATCTGCACTGGCTCCCAATAGAGCACAGAATATCCCTCGAAACCCTCGCCCTTACCCACAAAGTCAGGGCTAACCTTGCACCCACCTACATCACTAACCAACTTACCCCACACACATCATTAAGACTTTTTAGATCAGCGCAAGCAAACACTATGGCCATACCAAGATTCAAACTCCATAACTCGGGAGGGACTAGCTTCACTGTACAAGCCTCTAAGTTATGGAACACACTCCCTGCCTTCCTCAGGTCAGAACCTTCCATCAACCTATTTAAACGTAATATTAAGCGCTGGCTTCATGACTTGGACACAACGACAGTTTAACTTCCTAGAGCTTACATTTGCTGTCTGCCTACTGTATATATTGTAAATAATATATTAGCATACCATATTCTATATTACTATCTGCTTCCTCATTGCCTACTGTATGAAAATGTAACATGGATGTATGTACCTGTAACTCCCATATTCTATATCTTTCTGTAACTGCAACCACTGTAATCCTTGCCTAACACTTGCAAATGTAACTTGATTCCTTGTAACTTAATCTAAAATTACGCGCCCGTATGCCCCTGGGCCTGGCTGCACTTTATAAATAAATAAATACAAATTAAGAGTTCTCTGTAAGCATAAGAATCTCCTGACTAAAGGCAAGAAAATGGCGCTAATAGAAAGATTGTTAGCAAACCAAAATCTGGGTGATGGTTCAGAGGAACCTACTCCCCCAGAAAATGAAGATAACAGTGATGATATTGATCTTGATCAAAGTGTTGATAATTTTGAGGCAGAGTCAGAAGAGGAGGGTGAGGCTGTTGTGACTGTCCCCCCTAGGCCTCTGTCTGCTCTACCAGCTGTACCTACTGGACCTTTACCAGGTCCCACATTTAGTCCTCAATGTATGGAACTAGAGAAAATGAAACTTGAATTGGAATTTAAAAGACTTAATGCTCAAACAGAACAACGGCACCAAGAACTAAGGCTCAGAGAAATGGAGCTCAAGCATGAGCTAGAGATGAAGAAATTGTCTGTTGAAAATGCTTTTCTCTCCGGATCCTCTAGGAGTTCCAGTCCCAAAAGACCCTGGATGCCTAAAGAGCTTGTGGGTATGTATGAGCCTAAGTTGGATGTGTTGGATTGGTTGGCTATGTTTGAGTATAATCATGGGCTCCAGGACATCTCAGGGAATGAGTTACTTCCTTGGTTGTTCGCTAGGCTCCCCCCGTTGCATATGATGTGGTAATGGAGTTGGGGGAGGTGGGTAAGAAGGATTATGAAAGTGTGAAGCTAGCTTTAATAGCTAGATATGGGAAGACCCCTTCCCAGTACCTTAAGAGGTTTAGGACCCTCAAAAAGCATGATGGTACCCCTTGGGCTACCTGGGTGAGTGAAAGTTTGAAGAACTTAGAGGGATGGATTAAGGGTTACAAGGTGAACACTTATGAGGGAAAGAGAAATCTTGTAATGTTGGAGTCCATTTATGATGCCTGCTCTCCTGAGCTCAGACAGCACTTGGCTGATTCAAAGGAATTAGATTCCAGGAAGCTAGCTAAGGCTGCTGACTTGTGGGTTGCTAACAGGGCTACTCACAAGGATTCAGGGGTCACTCAGAAAAAGGATGAGGGAAAGCAGCCACCAAAAGGGAATCAAGAGACTTCCAATACCTCCCAACCCAAAGAGGGCCCCAAACAACAAAATAACCAGGGTAAGCCCCCAGGTAAACCCCATCAGGCTAGTGTACCTTCTGGTCACCAATCAGAAGGAGGTCAGAAAAAGCCACCATTCCAGAGAGCATTTGGAATATGCTATGTCTGTAAGGCAACTGACCATATCAAAGGAGATCCCAAATGTAAGGGTAAACCTACAGGGATCAGCACAGTCTCCTTAGCCTTCACTCATGAGGAGAAAGTCCAAATGGCTAGCACTCACTTTGAAGTCTTTGCTGAAGAACCCTTGGTTCCACAAGCAAGTGTAACATTAGGGTCCATGGATCTGGTTAGTAATCAGAATAGGAGTGTGTATGACTCCATACCAGAAATCTCTGAAGTTTATTACATGGACAGTGTTCTTGTCAATGGCCAGGATACTCCTACCAGGCGAGACTCTGGGGCCAGCAGAACAGTAGTGGATGAAAGCTTTTACAGGACTGAGGATGTTGCTAAGGCACCCAAAGGTCCCACTAAATGTTCTGGAGGTCCTGTCCAAATAGTTCCAATTCTACCAGCCCTCATACAGTGTAACAACATGACAGTGATGATCCCTGTCAGTGTTCAGACTAAGGTGCCTGGGAGAGTCCTGTTGGGGAATGATCTAAGAACTCTAGGAGTAGTATCCAGTACCCCCAGGTCTCCCCGTATGGAGACCCCGAACCAAACCAAATTGGTTAAAGCGGCCACCTTAAGGAACCACTCTAAGCCTGTGGGAACCTCTACAGAGAACCCCACAACAAGCCCTGGTGTTGGTAAATTGACCTCTGACCCAGGCAAATTTCAGGCTAAAATGTTAGGGAAATGGGAGCCCGAACCAATCTCCATCATTATTCCCCCAGTTTTAGAATCTGTGACTCCCCCTGCTTCTGAGGAAGAGGTGGATAGACCAACTGGACCCCTAACTAGGCCTAAGAGAACTGGTAATTCTCAGTGCTGGTGGAAAACCAGAAAAGAAAAGTCTAAGGCCAACAACCTTCAGACTGTTGGACCTTCTACTGAAGACTCCAAATCAAATCCTAGTCTTGGGAGTGAAGCTCCTTAAGTAGGTAAGGTTAGATCTAAGAGGAAGGAGAAGCATGTACCTTGCTTATCTCCACCCCCTCCAACCAAGAGGCCTAAGACCCAACCTTCTCCCAACAGAGAGGTGGTGAGGACCTCTGGAGGCCCCTCTAGATCTAAGGGAATCCTTTATAAGGGCCCCTTGAAAAAGCCTAACACAGGTTCAGAAGATGTACCAACTTCTGAGGGACTGGTCAACCAGATCCCCTATAGTTTTAAAAAGACTAATGTTCCTCAAAGGGTTTGTAGGTCATATAGCTTACAAAGGAAAACCTTTGACTCTACCATTGAACACAGGTCAGGGTGTCACCAACAACATGCTGATGGTCTCTCTAGGATGTATGTCTTCGACTAGAGGTATGAGATTCATCCAGGAGTGGATTAAATCCTCCTGTCCCTTAGTTTGGGGGAGGGGAGGGGGGGCGAGTGTTAGGGAGAATTCTCTGTTAAGGCTAATTTCCCAAACCTAGTGAGTCCCCCAGCAGCTTTGCTGGATTTTTGGGGGTTTATTTCTTGGTGCAATGATAAAGATACCGCTGGGTTATTTATTTAGTATTTATTCCCCTGTTGGGTCTTTTTGCCAGGACTCGGTTTTAAAATGGCGTTTGTGTTCGCCTCTGAAACTCTAACCCAAGTCGAGTCCTTTGTTCCACTTTTTGGCGGCCTTCTCCACAGAAGCCCTCCAAATGGTGCCACTCTGTCTGGGGTCAACAGAATGTGTGGGAGGGGGGATTAGGCACCCTGGACTGAGTTGCCTTGGCAACTCAAGTCGCACTCTTGTGTGATTGGCCCAGTGGTGAGCCACCCGGCTCACCACTTAGCATGTTTGAGTGACAGCTAGGCTGATGAATGGGGGTTTTGCTGCATAAAAACAGGGCTTTGGGGACCTAAAGAATCGGAAGAGGGGAGAAGCGGAGCCATCTACAACGACACCACCGGTGGAGCCCTGCTGTACGAATTCACCACTTCCCCGACGACAGAGGACATCTTCTTCCAGGAGAGTCTTCTTCCCTTTGAGCTGGTGGGACCAACCAGTAAGCCTTTTTCGCCTTCCTGGATCGTCTCGTGGTCGAATGGCCCGTGGCAAGCACCCCGACGGCGGGATAGCCACGCTTCACCACTACCGGGAATAAAAGGGTTGTACCTTTTAACTGGGAAACTCCGCGGCTGGTTTCTTCCCTGGCAGTGCAACGACCTCCAGCTTTCCTCCACGTCGAGATCATCTCATCCACTAGACGAAGCCCCGACTTGCACCCGCTGCCAGGAACAACTGCCCCGGCTGGAGCTTTCTCACCATTTCAGGTACTGTGTCCCGCCTGGTCTCCCTTGCAACAGATTGTCCAAGGTGTCCCGTAAATCCTTGACTCTCTATCCTGGGGTGACCTCGGACCTGCTAACTTTACCTTTCTGAACTGATCCAACCTCTTTTGACTTTTCTGCAAAGACTTTGAGTGCATTTCCACTGTGTGATCTTGGGCACATTCCGCCTTGCTCTCTCCAAGAGTGGGCCTGGCCTATGAACTTTTTGCTATACAGTAGATCCTGCTTTTCTTGACTTGCTGTGGTTTCTTAAAAGTGTTGGTACTGTGTTATTTTCCTATTCTGCCTTTTCTCTCCCTTTTTAAACACATTATTGGAGTGCCATCTACGGTTACGCCCTCACCTCTGCTTTGCTAAATAAATGGTGCCTTAACCTAGACTTGTCGAATAATTAACTAGGGAGGTGTATATACTTATAGTGACTATGTTTGAACTTGCTTGATATATTAGTGCCAGTGTATTTTCATAAGTGTGTTTTTAAATAAATAATTATATACTTTTATACCCAAGCTCTGGTCAGTGTTTGCTTGTGCTACTGTATTTTTAGCCCTATTGTGTATACTCTATATACTCCCTAACTCTTCTTGAGAGAAGTCTGACTGCTCAGCCACAGCTACCAGGTCAATCTGGGTGGTGCAGACTGCTACCAATTGGGTTTACTGCTTACTCCTGTAGTCTTAAACTTTTTGCAGTGGTCCCTAAGGGAACTGCACAGGTTTCTGCCTAACAGCATGCTAAAAGAAGATCCCATTTTCTTCTTTGAGGTTCTTCCAGAGCCCCAATCATACTTTTCAAGGTCCTGTTACACCTTTCCACCAGACCGTTGGTCTAGAGTGGTCTAGGGGTGGTATGCGGAAGAGAACTTATAGGTGACCCTACATTCCTTCCACATAGCCTGCATATACTTTGACATAAAGTTGCTGCCTCTGTCAGACACAACTTCTTTAGGGAAGCCAACCCTGGTAAAAGATGCCAAGTAAAGCTTTTGCAACTGACTTGGCAGTCACAGTTTTCAATGGGATGGCCTCAGGATACCTGGTGGCATGGTCGACCAGTACCAGGATAAACCTATTGCCTGAGGATGTTTGGGGGTCAAGGGGACCAACAATGTGAACCTCAGGTACTTTCTGTGCTCGTGATGGATAGGCACATGAAAGTAAGCATCCTGGAGGTCCAATGACACCATCCAATCCTGAAGCTGGAGGACCTGAAGGATCAGAGAAAGGGTGACCACATTGAACTTGTCCTTCCTGAGGAACTTGTTCAAGAATCTTAAGTCCAAGATAGGTCTCAATCCTCTGTCCTTCTTGGGAATGAGGAAATAGGGAAAGAACACCCTTCCTCTCCGTCACAGGTACTGGTTTTATAGCAGGCTCAGAATTTCCTGAAAAAGGAGCGGATTCAGAACTTTGAACAAGTGGCTCCCCGGTGGATAATTCCAAGGCCTTCCTAAAAAGGGGAGAGAGTAACCCTGGGCTACTATTTCCAACGCCCAAGCATCTGAAGTAATGCTCTGCCTTCTTGCAGATGCTACCCCCACTGTGGTTTCGTGAGTAAAGGCCTGAGAGAGGCGAACTTGGCACCTCTACTGCAGCTTCTCTAGGCTCTCGTCAGCCTTGCTGCCAAACAGCTGAGTGCCATCAAAGGGCATGTTGAGCAGTCTGGACTGGACATACGGTGCAAATCCTGACTTCCTCAACCACGCAAACTTGCCTATCACTATGCTCGCCACCATGGCTCTGCTGATGCTATTTGCAGAGTTCAAAACCGACTGAAGTGTCTCACACATCGCCTCCTTTCCGTCTGTCACAATGTTCAGGAAGCCGTCTCTCTCTCTCTCTCTCTCTCTCTTCTCCCTCTGGAATGTGTTCAGCCACCATGGATATACAGTCCCACGAGGCAAACGAGAATTTTGCAAGTGCGCAAGCAGCATTGGCTGATTTTAGCGTAGTACTCTCGGCTAATAAAACCTTTTGCCCATTGAGTCGAAACGCTTATCGTCTCCATCTGGTGGTATGGTGGGTTATGCTGCTTGCTTGGATGTGGA
Source organism: Ambystoma mexicanum (assembly GCF_040938575.1). NCBI lineage: Eukaryota > Metazoa > Chordata > Amphibia > Caudata > Ambystomatidae > Ambystoma > Ambystoma mexicanum. Next base: position 375,718,466 of record NC_090931.1, read on the forward strand.
AGTTGCCGTTTGGATCACCAAGCTTTCCTGTGTTGGGTGTCTAGATATATAATCAGGAGAGATTGACTGTCGGAAGTGGCCAGAATCGTGCATTCGAGAATCAGAGAGAAGCTGGTGCGGCTTGACAGACTCCAGGCTGTTCAGAGGGTTCTTTCCTCTAGTTGTGGCTTGCTGCATGCTCTGTGAGCTGCGACCGTGTCTGGAGTTTGGTATTTTGTTCTGCTGAATTCTCCAAATGTTTCCGAAAAGAGAGACAGGATTCCAGGATACCGGGAGTGGCTGGTGAATCCTGGGTAATCCTCCCATTGTTATTGAGGCCTGGCCCGTTAATTCGGAAAAAAAGAGGTGAAGTGAGAGGAGCGGCCGAGGCGAAGCCGCTGTGCTGCGAACCCGTTGTAAGTCTGTTGCCCATCTCCTCACACTCCCTCCTGTCCATCTGCCCGCCTTTCCGACTCATGTTGCAGTTAGGCTGCCTGGGGATCTGTGATGGTCACGGAGGGGTTAGAGCGAGTGGAGGGGCAGTGCTGTGGCTGAGGCTGTTGGTGACAGCTGGTATCAACTCGCCCAGTCCGTGCTGATTACTTGCGGCAGGTATATATATTCAAACCCACTCAATCCTTTCCTCTTCTCTCCTTTGATTTTGGCTGCGGAGTGCAGGGGCGGAGCTGTTGCAGTTGAAAAAAGCCATTAGAAGTGGCGGTGGCGTGAGGACTGCGGCCTGTGTGCCTTTGACTTGCCCACTGCATTAACATATCCTCTAAAACAGTGGTGGAAATAATTGGATAATTGGATAGTTGCTGCGGAGTGAGGACTACGAGTCAGACCACAGTCTGCAAATCTGCCGTAGCCAGGGTCATTGTTGGTTGTCTTTCTCTACTTGGAAAGGCAAAATCAGAAAATAACCTATTGTCTGTGTTATCGCTGCTTTTGCTCCCGCTACTGCCCTACATCTGTTTTGGAACACTTCTGTGACTTTGGCATACGGCTCCTTGTAAGGTGCACCGGCAGGATAATGGTACAGTTCCTTTTTTTAGGAGGGAAATTTAGAGGGGCTCGCTCTGGAAAGCAGTAACTGCAGTCTTCGGGCCTTTGAGCCGCATGTTTTATTGCCCTTACAACTGCTTACCTTTCCGGAGCGTACCCCGCTGTAGTGCTGTGACTGCGTGCCTTGGCCTTTGAGCCGCATTCCATTCTTCTCTCTTTATTGGACCTTCATTCCAAGTACATTCTGTCTTACCTTGGACACCAGATCTCCGCAAGTTTTCCATCTTTAATAGTGGCAGTGACTGTTGGTCTATTGCCCCTAAGCTGCTTTATTTGTATAGGTTGGCCTTGCTGAACTTTTTTTTATGTGGAACTACTCTGAGGAGGTGGCATCTGCCCCTTGTAAGCAGCTTGCTTATCTCGGGCCAAAAGGGGTATCCCGGAAGTGCCCTGCAAGTGCTGTTGGGCTGTTAGAGCGTAGGGTGATGTGTTGTTTAAACGCTGTGCCATTTTGCTTCTTCACACTTATACTAGCTGTGAGTATAACCTGTATTTATACGCTAGCCTTGGGATATTCTTGCTAGCATTCACTGTTTGTATTTGGTAAACCACTTGCTCTCACTATGGATAAAAACCTTAGGAGTGGTAAACGCATTTGTGAACTCCCTATAAAACCACCTAACTCCATTGTTACACCTTCCAGCAATATCAGTCTACCTGTTTTTTCTCAAAGCAAGCGCTCTCTCTTATCTATGTCTGCCAACATTTCTTCTCTCAGTAATACTGCACCTGCGAGAGATGATTTGTCTACTTCTCTGCATACTTCCTTCGCTGACACTTGTGTGCCGGCTCACAAGGCGGTAACCCCAGCAATTTGTCCCACCATTTTCTCGATAAAAAACATCAACGTTAATCCAGCAACACTTATAGGAGATATCCCCAAAAATGAGACTTGCGCAATGGATAATGCCAAAGAAAGTCCCATTGTCCCCATTTCTGATACATCTATGCTTGCCCCTGCTGTCATGGACAAACTCGATAACTGGGTTTGTCTGTCGGTTGGACCGTCAACCCCTGTGTCTAAGTCATCCAGACACAGTGAACAATTCACTTTCACAAATCCCTTGTGCACTGGCTCCTCCTCTTCTGCTCTCGACTCTTTGTCCAATTGTCCTTTACCTTTTGCTACTATACTGAATTCCTTCTCCGCAGACAATCTCACATCCAAGCTTGACTCAACTTTCCCTATCAATACACAATCTTCTCCCCCTGGGGCTTTTCCTACGGATCAGCCTTCACCTTAACATCCAACTCCTCCTTCAATGCCCTTTTCCACCCCTGATGACTCTCATAGATCTCAATGCTCAGGACTTACAGAATTTTCCAGTGATAAGGATCCTCAATTTACTGGATAAAGGACACCAATTCACTCACTATGCTCTTAGAGAACTCAAAGAATCACTTTCAGTTACTACAGCCAAACTGAACAAACTAGAAGGCTTTATTTTAGCACAAGAATCTTGCCATGCTTTCCATGCAACTTGCCCAGAAAGAACTCTATTGGCCTGTAAATCTGTACTCCGAAAGTAAGACAGAAAACACAATACATCCTCTCAATACACGCAAACTAACAATGACATCCCCTTAGCAAACGCGCATCCCAAATCTTATGTTCACGCTCTTCAAGGAACCAATACTTTCCCAAGCGGGTCCACTGAAATCAATCAGATTGATCTAGTGGAAGTTGCTAAATTACAGCATGACAGACTTTTTGCAAACTGAACACATCTTGTATAGGGCCAATTTGATTCCGCAAGACTTGATAGTTACCACTACTGCAAGTGCCACTACTGACACCTTAGTGGAATCACCTGACAGTGCCTCGGCCATCACTGATCTATTAGATCAGCAATCGCATAATACTAAGGAGAACAACCAATCACCTAAAAAGACAATGGCCCTCATTACAACTCAGGCGGTAAGGGGTTTACGGCGCCGTAAACAGCGCCGACCCTTACCGCCTGAGTACGAGGTCCCTTAGCGCCATGGCGGATTTAACACCTGCTTTTAGCAGGTGTTAAAATCCATGGCGCTAAGGGACCATGGAGTTAATTACGCCACCGTAATTTACGGTGGCGTAATTAACGCCTTCCCCACTCCCATTATGCCCTATGGGGCAAAAATGGGAATGGGGAAGGGTAAATGGGGATTGGGGACTTACCGCCCCGCCAAGGTCGGAATGGGGCGGTAAGTCCGCCAACCACCATGGCGTAAACGTAGTTTACGCCATGGTGGTAAAGTCACGGCCCAGGCGGTAACTTACCGCCTGGGTCGTAATGAGGGCCAATCTCTCAAGATGTTGTCCAGTCCACACAACACTTTATGTCACGTAAAGCAGAAAAAATCTTATTCAAGAGCACAGAAAAGAATTCTTCGTGCTAAAAACAATCTCAGCAACAAGAGTGAATTCGATGCTGTCAAATCAAAATCAAAAATTCAATGCTCATCCAAAAACCAAGGGCGCTTACACCACTAATAGAAAATCATGCAATCTTTCTCTCGATGAGTAAGCTTTTGAATCTCAATCAACTTAATGATGAGAGCAAGCTAGTGCTGCAATTTAAAGGCCAAATCAAACTCCCTCTGTGACCAATTCTACGCTTCAACCCGCAAACCCCCAGATTTCCCCTTCATACCTCAAGCAGACCCAACTACCTTCACTTGCCACATCTTTACCTCGTAGGTGTGAACCACAAACCTCCCTAATTCAATCACAACTTTCTAACTTTTTTCCTCTGTCCCTAAACAAGAAATCTACAACTGCAAAATAAACCGAGTCTCCATGCTCTTCTAAAAATTATCTAGTCTTTATGTAGCTGCTTTAGACGTGGCCAATCCTCAAACAATTCCGATATCCATCATTGAACAGCCTCACGTTGTGCATCCTTTGAAGTCGGATGATGCAATCACCACTGTTGATCCAATTCAGAATTCTTCAAGAGCAACTGTTTCAAACCTGAACTATACCAACCCACATATTGGCTCTTCTGAATTGCCATCCTCTTGTACTAAGACTGCACTCCCAACATTAATGGAAGTTCCTAGCGAAATGACGTTCATCCTTGGTTGGTTGAGCTACCCTTCAGTAAACCGGTCAGCACATATTAATCGTTCATATCTTATGAATGTCTTTTACCAAATTCCTTCACTACGCAATCTTGTCACAAATGACGTTGATTGGGTTAAATTTTCCAACAACAACAACAATCGACTGTTTTGTAGATTGCAAACTCAAATAATCGGCAAATTGATATGGGATCACAGATCGGATTTCTTTCTTCTAGGACTGGATCTCCAGGTCTTCCCACTCATGGAAGATGCCTGGTTATTTCTTTAATTTGTTTCCAATTCTCAACAAGAGCGGCGTCTTTCAGGACCTAATGGCTCGCCACCAACAGTCCCCAACAATTAAATTCTTGCACAATTAACATTTGGCAACGCTCTCAAAGGACTAGCATGGCTAGAACCTCTTATAAAATCAGCCTCCAATGGGGGAGAGGGCTCTACAAAATCATAATCCAGGCCTCTTTCCATTTTTCATGAACTGTTGTGGTTCTAAAAACCTATTGTCTTGGTATAACTCTTTATCCCAGCTAAAAGCACCCTCACTTGTTTTCTTACAGGATACAATGTCCATGACAGACATCCATCTAGATGGATTTTCTACGTTTTTTTCATCACCCTAAGTGTGGCGCTTCGGGTCGAGCTTTTGGCGGGTTGGCAATTATGATCCATAACAGCCTGAGATTCACAGCCACATGTCTACATTCCTATGATCCTTTTCTCATTATTGAATTGAATCTCGAGGGATTTTTATGTACTAGCTTTCTTTTTGTTTCACTTTTCTGGAATCCACAGGCGTTATTTCAAGACATGATTCTGACTAACTTAAACGCAGCGCTCACAGACTTGTTTTCATATAACCCGGACTACGAAATTATCATTGGTGGGGATTTTAACACCACCTTAGCTATGAACGAGTCTATCTGTTCAAAGTCTACTCAGTCTTCCTACTTCGATCAATCCCTTGGAGGGGGAAAGAATTGGGTCAATTTCTTGAAGGAGTGGGACATTTACACTGTACCACCTGCCTCACACTGTGCTGCTGTAACATGGCAAAGAGGCCCAGCCACCTCCCTCATAGACTACTTTGCAGTGTCTCGCCTCTTGTCGGGACATATTGATCCTGTTGTAATTTCTAATCCCCACTTGGGTGATCACAGGATTTTAAGCTCTGAGCTCCACCTCTCACACTGTCACGACCCATGCCCCTGACCCTCTCAGGTATAACAGCCCCTGGCAGCAGTGGGGCTAAAGCACTTCACACTGGCCCCAAGGGCCTTAAAACTCCATCAGAAACATACATGGAGTCAGTCCTGGCGCCTTTGGCGCCAGGCTCATTATCAGGAATAAACCAATACCAGTTTTGGGCCTTAATCCAACATGGAGGCCTATTACACAGCTCAGTTCTTTAGAAACAAGCCATGCGGTCTAGTGTTTTGGGTGTGGCTGGGCCTGGAACTACTAGGCCTGGAACTACTTTAACTGGGCTATTTAAACCACACCCAAACAGTAGAACACGCTACGCGTTATTCTGCACTCCTGCAGCGTAACGCTCATCGTGTCCAGCTCCTGCTCATGTGCTTCTGCGGCGGCCCGATCCTGAAGCCCTAGATCTGGATTCCATTAATAACCTGCAAGAACAAGAACAGCATTAGCTGGCAAGAACAGTTACCTGTGAAGTAACTGGTCTTGAATCCATCCTGCGCTTCGCTTACATCGCCCATCTCCGGAGTTCTCCGCAACCTGCAAAGGTAAAGAAACAAGGAGAGCATTAATAACAATTCTTACCTGGGCAAGCAGCGTTTCCTGGCAACACCCCGCGCTTCTCTTACCTTGCCCATCTCCGGGTTTCACCGCAGCCTGCAAGGGAGAAGGAACAAGGTCAGCATTAACAAAGCACTTACCTGGGCAAGCAGCGCTTCGATCGCTCCTCACTCCGGAACATCACTGCAACCTGTACAAAGAAGGGAAGAGAACACAGGTTAGCAATTAACACCAATAAACAGTGCAGCGCTCCACGCATCAATAACTCACCGTGGTCTTCGCCATCGGCGTGACAACTCCGGGATCACAACCATCACTGTGAAAACAAAAGGAGACTATGGGCCTCATTACACGGTAGGCGGTAAGGGTTAACGGTCACCGGTAATGGTACCGGTGACCGTTAACCCTTACCGCCTTACTACGAGGTCCCTTAGCGGGTTGGTACATTAACGCATGCTTTTAGCAGGCGTTAAAAACCAACCCGCTAAGGGACCTTGGTGCTAATTACGGCACCGCAAATTTGCGGTACCGTAATTAGCACCTTCCCCATTCCCATTATGCCCTATGGGGCAAAAATGGGAATGGGGAAGGGCGATGGTGGAAGGGGGAATTACCGCCCCACCAACCTTGGAATAGGGCGGTAATTCCCCTTTCCACCAAGGCGGAGCACCTTGGTCCACCGCCTACCGTGTAATGAGGCCCATTGTTAGGGAATGGCGTAGTGGAACAAGACGCAGAGAATACAGAGAAAACGGAGGGAAAGAAAGAGACGGAAAAGACATTGGGCCTCATTACGACTTTGGCGGTAGCCATGCCGCTATTGGTGGCATGGCTGCCGCCAAAATCAGGTCCGGGTTCCCTGAATGGGGAATTACCGGGCCATTCCGAGTTCGGAGGGCCCGGTAATTCCTCCCTCCAGGAATCCGGGCCCGTACCTTCCCCATTCCCATTGAGCCCTTATAGGGCTCAATGGGAGAGGGAGCAAACAATGGGCCGGTTACGAGCAGCCCGTTTTTTGCTCCCTCTTCCCCTCGCGGGACCCGGTAAGGACACCTGGTTTGACCAGGCGTTACTTACCGGGTCCCGCGAGGGGAGCTTGTAATGAGGCGGAACGGGTTTAACGGGTCCGCCTCCTTTAGCATAGCCCGTTAACCCGTTCCGCCTCAGTCGTAATGAGGCCCATTATAACTCACCTGGAAGACAGCAAGCAGAGTCGGAGTCACAGCCGGTCTGGACACGACATAAGGGCACACGGACCAGTAAAGCAACTAGGTCCACGGAACGCCCGCACCAACCACGCACCCCTGCACTGAGACCCAGGACGGAGAGTTCAACGCACAAAAACCTAAGGTGAGCAATAACCCCAAGAGAGGGGATTTGGACCAGAGGGAGGTGGGAGTCCACCCATCACAGAACCAGTATCTTAACCCTCCATTCTCCTGTTATAGGCGCTAGCCAAAGTCTGGCACATAACCAAGCAGAGAGAGGTGCGGGATAGCGCTTAGACCTCCATCCAGTATCGTGTGGCGCCCTGTGGATACCAGGTGAGCGTAACACACACATAGGCTTCCAAGCACCACATATGCTCTCACTGGTACGGACAGACAGATTTGCACTTTCTGTTCATTGGAATCCTGGTCTATGCAGGAAACTGGTATCTTTGGTTAATCACGATCTGTGGATGATAACCTATGTCTTAGCCCCTATTTTTTACATAGAGAAGGTAATGTCGTGGAATCTGGAAATGATTAACTCACATCTCTGTACTCTCTCCTTTTCTATATCCAATTCCTCTGCCTCTTCTTATCCAAATAAAACTTTACCAGCTATAGCTGTACTTAAAAGCATCAAGAACCGAGAACTTAAGCGGGCCCAGGCTCTTATAGCAGATTCTTTTTCGGTGTCTAGAAAAAACTGCATATCCAGATACATATTTGGGCTATACTAAATCCCACTGGTACCACGCCCTCTTGCATGGATTCCACCATCGATGGAAAAACTTGGCACAAATATTTCAAATCTAAGTATACCATGCCATCTGACTATACCATGTTTGATATACAATCTATAGTCAACAGTATCCCTTCTCAATGTCCATGGTCGTTGGATGGCATCCTATGGGCCATTCATAAATTAAAAATGTTCTATATCTGCAGGTCCCGCTGGCTTGCCTCCATGTGCATTAAAAGACGATCCTGCCTTTTGGGCTACATTATGGCTCTTAAGATTCCAGATAATCTTTCGCACGAATAACATCCCATCATCTTGGCTCATATCGATCATAATTCCCTTACATAAAAAAGGTTTCATCAATGATGCTGCCAATTTTAAGCCCATCGCCTTCATTGATGTTGCAGAAAAGATTTTCACTTTACTTGCTCTCAACGATCTGAAGAAATTTATGACAGCCAATCACATTCTATCAAGAGCTCAGGTAGATTTTAGAAAGGGAATGGGCACCCAACTTAATGCCACTATATTATCACATTTGCTTGCATCTATTCATCGTACATCTAATGGTTCTATCTACATGGTATCTCTCGACCTGTATTCCGCGTTTGACAGTGTCATTAGAAGACGCCTCTGGAATAAAATGCTGGTGGCATCCTTGCCAACATTGTCGAGACTATTGCGCTACTCCACCAAATACAGAGTTCGCATTAACCACTCTGGGCTTCTCTCAGATGGCATTCCCACCGAGATTGGTGTCAAGCAAGGCTGCAACCTCGCATCAGTTCTTTGAATTTAAACCTTACTGACATTGATACCAAATGGGATGCCACTGATATCTTTCCAGTGAAATTGGTCTGTCTGCGTCTCCACTGGCTCGCCTTCGCGGGTGACGTCGTTTTATTTGACCGTACACCTTTCGGCCTTCAAAATAAGCTCAATTATTTTCATCAATATTGTTCACAAAATACATAATAATAATTATATAATATAATAATTCTGCCAAATCAAACATTCTTGTCTTCACCTCCAAGAAAAAACTCAGTACATTTTAGTGGCATATCTACCTCAATCCCATCCCTTTTTCTAATGGAATGATTTATCTGGGCTACAACCTATCTAACTCCAATTCCTTAGAAAAGTGGAAAACCTTTCTTTATACCAAAGTTTTACATCTTACTGCACAGATGAAATTGATTTTCCACAGACACTGTAAATTCTCCCTGCAATCGCTCATAGACTTCTATCTCTTGAAGTAAGAAGCCATCATCCTATACGGCTTGGACCTTTGCCTCTTGGAAATAGGTCCTATCCTGAAAAGAAATTCAGGGGAAAATATGGAAAACAGTGCTTGGCCTGCCTATGTCTCTGCCCAATGCTATTGTAATACACAAATTGGGTCTTCATTCCCTTGCTTCCAAATTTGCATGGAGGATGTTATCCAATTTCAAGAAGATGTCTTATCCTCCTGTTAATTCACTCTACGAGGACCTCCATAAAACCCTTGTCAAGTCCTGTCCCGCCTCGATCGTACAATTTCACTCAGGCATGAATCTTATCCTAGTGGCAATTAACATAATGACTGATGATCTAATTGTTCGAACTGCTGCAGTAAAAAACAGTACTTTTTAAATGCCTGGGCCACTACATCAGATCGGATTGCAGATTACTCTTTTTTTTTAAGAATACGCCAACTTCAGACATGCTCAAGTACCACACAGGCCATATATAATAGTTTTTCCCTGCAATAAAGTTAGGAGTCTTTACATGAGATTCAGAATGGACCTGATACACACCGGCCATTGAACTAAAAATTTTAAAATAAACATTCATAGATGGGCATTGTCGTTTCTGTGGCATCAACGAAGCACCCTTTTCTCTTCTGACCACACTTTCAAATAAAGGGAATTCAAAGCATGGGCAATTATATGCCTGACACCTCAAAAGCTTCTCGTAAACTCACTTGGGCAAGGTGCATGTGTGGCTGTAGTAATGCTATAATATTCTCAACCGTTCGTCTTGTACGTTATATTGTGGGGAAACTAAATGAAAATGAATGAGAATTTACATCAAACTCTATCCCAGCATTGTACAATTATGGAGGCAAAGCATATGTGTCACCGTTACTAATAGGTTTACACAGTGGTGGCAAACCTATCCACTAGTTTGCATCGCCTTTCACCATTCACACTATGCTTTCAACATTTGTCACATCTACTCTATTATGGTGACATGCATGTTCTCTCTTGTTGCGTTCACATGTATGTTATTTTCCTGCTTATTGACAACTAAGCAATTTCTGTTTTCGTACCTTTCATGATATTATTTGCATCTCATGATGTCATTTTAACCCACAGTAGTCTGGGAAATGTAAATTTGTTTTAACATTTTTTGTTAAGCTAGATTCCTTAGCTCTGTTTTAACAATTCTAGCTTTTATTGTATTCCCTTTCTATGCTTGCCTAACCTCTCTTCCTCTTATGTCTGTAGCCTTTTTCTCTTATATGATAATATCAATGTAAGATCGAATGCTTGTTTTGGTCATCATATTTATGCTTTGTATTGGTTTGTTGTTTTTATATTCGTAAAGGTGCATGTGCACCAAACACAAATAAAAATATATTTTTAAAAAATACTCAGAATCACTACTGGAAGGCCTGTATTTTTTGGTGAGATTTTTATTGATAGTTGGAATTTGAATCTGGTGCCTCCCAATTTGCCTTAACCCTCTTTTGCAACGCAATGTGAAAAGGCAGTACATGGTCCTTCTGTGGTCCTTTATCCAAGATGGCGGTTAGATCATCCTGTTTAAATGGGGGAACTGTTCTGCCCTATCCCACCAATTCAAATACACTAGTAATTAATTGCCCATAGGAAGCGTCTGCATTCTCTGCTGGGTCTGGCTTGCCAAATTCCAACTCTGGCAATGTATCAATCTCACTTGTTGATAGTAGGCTTTCATAAAGGTCCTTCATTCTGAATTCCTCTGAAATGGCCTCAGGAACAATAGGTGTTCCAAACCTGAGTCCGAGGGGTGGGGTATCCTGGTGGATTGCTCATGTTCCTCAGATATAGAAGATGAGGACTTGCAAAAATCCTTGCTAGGGAGTGGTGTGTATGGTTTTTCTGTTTCCTTCGATGGCTTTGGCGCTTTTGGCATCATAGACTTCGACACTATCGGCGTCACAGACTTCGACGTTATCAGCGTCGATGGAGCCATTGAAGGACTGTATTCCTGACTCGATGCAGTATTAGACGGACGAGGATTGGTCCTTTCGTGGAGTCAAGACTTTAACGGTTCTCAAGGGGTGGAAGGCTTCTCTCCTGGGCTAGACAGCGCACAGGATTGGGCCTTGAACTTCTCCTTGTAGGCTTTGGATGGCGCAACAGGAACATGACTTTTCGTTTTATCCCTTGAGGGGGCTGGGGCAGCCTTCTCCCCTTAAGCATCGCCTGCCCAAATACCTCCCTTTCGGTTGGAGTCGCTGACTTACTTGGGCAGGCTATTTTCTATTCCGGCGAGGAGTCAGAGGGTGAGGAAGGAGATCTGTGGCGCCTTTTATTATCTTTCTATATGAAGAAGAGGAGTGGTGTGAACCGCTTCGGGAACAAGAGTGTTTCTTAGACATCCTCCTCCATGAGAGTTGCTTCTCTACTTGTCCGACAAGCTCCCTTTCGACAGTGTCATCGAAGGGGACTTTATAGGGGGCCTACCCGCTGCTAACTTGTCCTTGCACTCCTTCAGTGCTTTACCTGTCATTGACTGGCATGACCCGCAGACGCCATCCTGTGCTCGACTCCAAGACACCACAGGCAGACCCTATTTTGATCGGTTATCGACATCTTGGAGTCACTTCCTAAACCCGGTCTTCAGGGTCAATGAGGTCGATGAAGAGGCCATTTTACTCCAATATCGCAGTTTCGTGAGGAAACCGAAAGGGTGACATAATCTTCGAAGCGTTAGCTTACGTGTTACAACAGAACTGTAGCTAACCGGCACTGCACATGCTATTTATACTCGCAATGACGTCGACCTCGCAACAGTGGCCCTCAAGGTTTATCGAGTCGGCCGCATCGATACACAGCGCCCTCTGTCAAAAAAAATATTGCTGAAGCAGCTGACGCTAGAAGGAAAGATATCTAAAGATGAGGAATATGCAGAAGGACACAATCCATTAAAAGTACCCTTTTGTAAGGTTCCCTATCACCTTGTATAAAAAGGAAACCTGTATAACAGCAGCTGTGATCACAAAATTACCGGCCCAGATAATTATAGGGAGTAATATACTCCAGTTCGATCAATGGGTACCCAGCTGGCCCAGATAAGGATGGATATGAAAACCAAAAAGGTAGGAATTCCCCCATTGATTAAGTCACTAACTACAAAGTCGAAGGAAATCCCATCTTCCTTTATGAAAGGGGAATCCAAAAGGATAAGGTGTTGGTCTCTTGACCTTCCATTTTTGCACAAAAGCAAAAATGATGCGCAACCAGGGAAGTTGTATCGCATATATCCCTTCCCCTAAAGGACAAAGACCAACAATCTAAAGGGGAGGGTTTTGACAAATCCATTGAAGTCAACACCAATTCCCCAGGGAGAGTCTCCTCAAGTGGCATGGGAAGGGCAGAAGCTATGTTATGTCAACCCGGGGGGTGGCTATTGGCGGGAGGACTACATGTGGGAGGAAAACTCCCAGGGAGGCGAGGTGAATTTGCTGGACCAAAGCAGACCTGTAGCTGTTTTTCTGGGTAACACCTACTTGCCTTTTCCCCATTCTTACATGGCATATTGTAATGTGGATAGAGTCTCCAATTATAAATTGCCAACCTTACTTACATCTCCCTCTACTTAATAATACTGAGACAAGGAAGAGGGTTGGAGTAATGAAGATCACTAAAAGCGGGAAGCCAATGCCTCGTTCGAGTGATTGGAGAAGATTAACAGATGCCGGGACATTCAAATACAGCTCACCTGAACAGAGAAGGAGACTCGCCTATCCCAACACTGGGACACCAGAGGAAAGCAAGCTGCAGACCGGTGCGGAGAAGCTCTCAAGAGCATTGTCCAAGGAAGTCAGGCAGAGGAAGATTTACCACGTTGGTGCCGCAAGCTAGCAAGCGAGGAAGGAGACCAGAGAGGAACTGAGGAGCCGATGGGACAGGCTCCCAGTCAGCAAACAGGCTGCCGTTCGAACGGTGAGGCGCAAGGGACAACGGAGCCGTCAACAGAGACCGGTAAGCCCTGAGAAGGAGAGTGGGAATCCGGGGCACATCAGGGCGAATGTCGCCTACTGTTACCACATCAAAGGTGCCCAAACAAGGGAGCAGGGACATTAAGAACTTCTGAGAAAGGGTCGCTGACCCAGTGTATGAAAAGTATAATTAACTGGATGCAAGAGAAAGTGATTAATGGTAAAAAGGGTAAATCTGGGAGGATAGTAAACCAGGCATTGGAAGAAAAGGGGAAAAGTACCCTGCAGGTGGATTGTTGAAATGAATGCAATAAGCCCTGGCAGTAGAGTAAACTAGGCATTGGAGAAAAATGGAAAAGTCCCCTGCATGTGAACTGAAGGTGAACATCTCAAAGGGAAGAACCATACCCCCTTGGAGTGTGAACATTGCCCTGACTTGTGGAAATTGAGAAAGTCTCAAAGGGAAGAATCATACCACCTTGGAGTGCGACCATTGTTGCACTGTGAAACTGAAGGCAACTCATGGGAAGGGTCGTCCCCCTTGAAAGTGTGGAGTATATTAAAATGACATTGAAAAGCCAGAGAAATCTTGGGGAACGGAAGGACCTTTTCTAGCAGAACTTTATTGGTTTTCTTTTCTACATTTTAAGAACTTTGGAAGTTTTGAAATACGCTGCAGATGTTCAGCTAAAAGACATCCACTTGTTCACGTTATTTATAAATTATTTCATTTTTTATTTATTATGTGAATTAGTTTGAACAACAAACTTTACACAAATATATGCATCATCCAGTAGTACAAGATAAAACAAAGACATTTCATCCAATGATAAAAGCAACTTCAATAAATTAATTACATTGATTAGCAGCCTATCATTTGGGTCGTTTAATAAATTCCACCACAAATCTTCCCAAGTTAAAAGTGGGTGAATGATAAAAATATAATTTAAAAGTCTCTTCCCGAAAAACAGTTAAAACTGAACAGTCAATGATAAGGTGCTTCAAGGTTTCAACACATAGTTTACAACAGCAACACAGACGATCAGTCAAGGGCAACCCAGATTGACCACCTACAGCATCATTAGTTGGAAGATTTAGTTTAATACGTAACCAGAAGGTTCTGAGGTGTTGTGAAGCATGCTTAGTTAAATATTTCTGTGGCACATTAAATGGTTCAATATCCATGGAGACACGGTCACCAGAGGGCGCACGGATGACGGCCACCTGAATATGCTACTCTGTCACCCGGGCCCTATAACGTGTGTTTACCCCCAGTTATAGCCCCTAGGACGAGAAAGTGACCCCACGGGTGTACTCCTGTGGTGTTGGGCTACGTTTTGGTAGAAGCCCGGAGAAAATCGGTGGTGAAAAAGGGGAGATTCAGCCCCTGTGCTGACTTCTGTGAAACCAAAAGTGCTTCGAGGAGGCTGGGAGCGGAGACGCCGGTGTGCCGTTGAATAGGCAGACCCAACGTGGAGGTGGATTGACCTGCTCCTGTACCCCATCCAAGGACCGAAGAGAGGCTGGAGGTGAGATAGGGAGCCGTGTTCACCTCCAGACACGTGGAACCGGCTGGTTGCTTTGCGCCCCCCCCTCTCCCGTCAACGCCAACGTGACTCGACCTGAGTTTGGCGGCTGCAGCGCATTGTTCCTCACACCCCCCTCGGTATCAACGGGATCCGGTCCTGAGTGAGGGCCTTGAGGGACAGGCCAGGAATCCGCCTGTGCACCTGTTGCGGTGCTTCGCCCCCCCCCCCCACTGACATTGAAGTGATCTGGCCCTGCATGGGGGCTGTGAGGAAAACGTAGGAGTTGGCCTGTTTGCCGACATGGAGCATTGATGCCGCGAGCCTCTTACCCCTACACACATAGTAGAGGCACTTGACCGTGGCCACCCGGTGACCCATGGAGAGAGTGAGCCTGGGAGAAGTGGGACATTCCCGGGGGTGTGTGGTGACCAAGGATGATAGGGAGTGCGCAGAAAAGACCTCCCAGACCTGTGGAGGGTACATGCTCCACCGATCAGGGCCCCGGGGCCCACATGACCTCACTTCCTGGAGCAATCAAGAGGACAAAGCACCTGGGTGCTCTGAGGCATCTTGGGCCCGCCTGAGGCGTGTGGAACCGAAACAGCCAGGGAGACAATTGGTGGACCACGAAGGGAGGTGAGGGCCTCCTGGGAAGTGGGGGCAGGGGTGGTGCCCACCCCATCGGACCTAGTCACGGGGGATCTGAGGAGACGGAGGAGACAGACTGAAATTTGGCAAAACCCAGGGGGCAGTGGGACCCCGCTTTGAGACCGGAAGGTAGGTGTGTGGCCCCCGCGCTCGGGGCGTGTGCCCGCCTGCCTGAACCCCACAGCTAGAAGAGACAATTTTAAGGATGACGGCGTCCCCATAGCTCCCTCTGGGGTAATAAAGTAGGAGAGCTGCGTGGCTCGGCAGATTTGATCGATGGGGATTTCCGTTCTCCATCCCCTTTGAACCTGATGGGCAGAGACATAGGGCCTCATTACGAGTATGGAGGTAAGGGAAAAATGATGCCGGTAAAGGATTATCGGCATCGTCTATCGCTCCGGTCCATTATGCCCCATCAACCCGCTATTAGCGGCATTGTAAATAACGGCAATGCTGGGGCTGGAGGACATGTTTGCAGTGGAACTGCAGCAACAACAACAACAACAACAGGCAGCACAGAGGAGACGCAGGAGGAGAAGGAGGGTGAGGCAGGCACAGCATGCCCCACCTGTGCAGCCAGAGGTACCATGCAGGCAGCCCCCAATACCTCGCATCAGAGCCAGTCCATTCAACCTAACCCCTGAGCAGATCCACACCCTGTACCGTCTGGACCGGCACACCATCACCACCGTTGTGGACATGATACATGACGACATTGTCAGCCTCATTGAAATACGCACCGCCATCCCGCCTCTATTGAAGGTAGTGTCTGTGCTCCACTTCCTGGCCACAGGCACCTACCAGCACACAGTGGGGCACATGCATGGCATATTATCACAGCCATTATTCTCACGTTCGCTGAACCAAGTGCTCGATGCCCTCCTGAAGCACACAGGCGACCACATTTTCCTACCACGGACAGCCCAAAGTTGGTTTCCATTCACTGGCCAGCATCCCTGGTTGCATTGGCGCCATCAACTGCACCCATGTTCAATTGGAGGTCCCACATGCCATGGAGGCAGTGTACCGCAACCGTAAGTTATACCATTCCATCAATGTGCAAATGGTATGTGACTCAAACAAGATCATCACACGTTGTTGTGCCCGATTTCCCGGATCAACCCATGATTCAATGGTCATGCAGAACTCCACTTTACCACGCTACATGGAGCGACCTGCAGGGCAGAGATCCTGGCTTCTCGGTGAGTTGCAGGTCAGGCTCATGGCATCGCGATGTGGGTAGGTGATTGGGGGGTGAGATGCATACTTCACCTGGCTGAGATTGGGGGTGGGGGGAGAGATGCATGCTTCACCTGGCTGAGAGTACCTGAGAGGATGGATCATGCTCATACCCCAAAGCAGGCCAGACTTCACCTGACACCTGGCCCCAAAATGCAAGACGTAAGCTGCCCTACCATGAAAATGATCCAGTGTTAAAACCATTCCATAGCCATCAACATGTACACTGCACATAATCAGACCGTAGCCCCCGCAACACAATGCAGCGACATGCAATTAGTATGGCCAATGCACAGCACCAAATACCATCATCAAGAAGGACAGTTCTCCATTACTCATGTGACTCCATTACTGCGTACAAAGGAGTCACATGAGGGCAAATACACCAGAGGTCCACCAAAGCAGCATGTCCACATATTTTGTGCAGAGTGAGATCATCATGAGTCTGCCATCATCAGTGACAGGATGAAAGCATACAATTGACTACACAGCACCCAGATCGTGGCAACAACCGGCGTGGACTACCACAGTGCATGGGCACTCACAAGGAATAGGACACCCCTGCACCCAATAGACGATGCCACGCACACCTGTCGATCTGATGAATACACACATTGCAGTTGCGTCATGAGGCTCTATTCATGCATGGATAGGTGGGTGCCAACAGGAAATAAATGCATGCTATGCTGTCATTGATACAAGTTCCATATGATGTGATCACTTAAACATCATGGAATGAATCCACCTGATAATGCAGCCCCACATGTATGCCGGATATTTAAAGCCTACCATCAAAGTATTTATAATTATAATTACTCATCCCTAATCCATATAGAGTTCAATGGGACCTATAATAGACCTCGTTAGAGACATCCGCATGGATGTTTAGTAACCACATGGCCTTTTCGCCCCCCGCGGTCACTCATGCATTTCTTTTATTATTTTTTCTCAAACTTGGGTTTTATTTAGGCAAGTATTATATCCACCTTAGGGGTATTATGCCCCTACCTTGCCTAATTACCTTCAAATGACACTAGGCTTACAGCGCGGCTACTTTCCGCGATCAGCCTAGAGACTGAAAAAGGACTTTTGAGCCTATATAGTATCTCTCACCCAAGATGGCGACCGTCATTTACATCCAAACGGCGCCGCAATGTTCCAGGGCTTGAGTGAACACAGTCGATTGCACGGAGACAAGCAAATTAAGGTAATCGCACTTCCATTTCTGTCCTCTGTTTACATCACAGAAATCTCGGTAACGATCATAAATATATTGTACCCCGAGAGACCGACTTAGTAGGCGTTCCTTAACTCTCCACCTAACAACTAATAGCCATTATTTGTTTTTTACAGAAATCCACCCACGGCTTTTTTTTTGATTAGACTGAAGAAGACTATATTAAGAATATCCCCAAACGCCCTCCAGTCACTTGAGCCTCTACATAAACACCATTAAAGTGAGCTCTTAATAGCATGGCGACAACTAAATGCTTATTACGTGTTAACAAAGCCAGTTATTAAATAGTAATGTTAGTATTCTAATCTTTTTAGATCCATATGAGTGCCTTTCCTTTATGAGACGGCCCGTATTACACAGAAGGACTGACTACTTCAACACCTATGTCCAACAATTGTTTAATTCCTAAAGATTCTACCCTCTATTAGAGGTAAGCTACTATCTATTTCACTGCATGCGCTACAGGAGATTAAGCCAGTCTATACTGACAGTATTTTTTACCCTATGCAAATTAAACTTGCAGGTCCTAATAGCCTTATTGAAGAACCCATTACAGACCTAGAGGATCATTGCCTGCCTCAGACAGGAATATCCCTCCTTAAGAGCCACTCGCCTCCGACAAGACTAGGTAATCATTTAACCTGGCCTTGCCTAATAAATTATATTTATCTATAAGGTACAATTAGCACTAAAAGTGTATATCTTTTTTTATATTTTCTTGTTATCAACAGCTACAGCAAGAACATTTAAGTTCAATACTAAACACTGGCAACAGAAACTATCAACCCAAGAGATGCGCAATCATAGCACGCTCTAATGTTGTTGTCAAAGTTGTTGTTTTTTAGAATATGACACTACTCCTGAAGAAAGTTCTGTGAATTGTTGAAAGAACTGAAACATGTCAAGTTCTACCATCTAGAATCAATACTAGAATGACGATTCATTAATCCTAATATAAGCTCGGTGAACAGTGTGAGATAGCAACTGCTCCCCACGCTGATCACTGAACCAAATACCTGTCAATAAGACAGAAGCCATTAGTTCATTGACAAATACAAAGTGTCACAACATAGATGTTTGTTTTTAAACAATGCACGATTGTTTTACGTAAAGTGAATGGGATTGGCCCACCGCTTTTTTAAGCTATTATGCGTTTTTGCATAGAAATGATTATTAAAAAAATGAATTACTTGTTTTACAGCGCAAATTTAATGAATGTCGACTGTAGGTTGTTGATAAGAGCTAACTACCTCTTGTATTGTTCTCCAGATAAAAGGTAGAGCTACTACCAAGGTAGTAAAGATTGGGTTTCCCCCTTTATAGTATATTGGATCACTTACGCATAACCATTCTTGCACACATGCAGATGATGCAGGCTATCCCTTGAAGAGGTGGCTCCTTACCCCAGTCCAGAACCCGCAGAACAGGCACGAAGAGGACTACAATCGTGCGCATACACGTACCCGTGTGGTGATTGAGCAGAGATTTTCCCTTTTGAAGGCACGGTTTCGCTGCCTCAGCAGGTCTGGTGGGGCACTCCTGTACGGGCATGAGAAGGTGGGCAAGATCGTCATGGCATGTGTCATGCTACACAATATATGCATCAGATGGAATGTGCCCCTGCCCCCTGACGCTGAACTGCAACCACCTGACGATGAGGATGAGGAGGGTGGAGATGGGGCTGCACTTCAGGGAGGCAGCGATGAACAGGAGGGACGTGTCATGCTTCAGACTTTGATAAACCAATGTTTCTAGCACACATGGATGGGGAGTGTGACATGGAGGTGGGACTCAGGGCACTTGGTGTGTCAGGGACATGGACACTGTAGACTGTTCACCAATGAAGCACACGTACACAATAAACAATGTCTGCTCATTTGAATTCTGATTTCACAACAGGTGTATTGAAGAAATGTAACATATTTAGTGCAGAAGCCTTCCACCCCACACGCCCTCTCCCCCCTCAACTTCCCCACACACCCTCTCCCCCCCTCAACTTCCCCACACACCCTCTCCCCTCCTCCCCCCTCAACTTCCCCACACACCCTCTCCCCCCTCCCCCTCCCACCTCAACTTCCCCACACATGGTGTGCACTTACATGCACCATTTTTATTCAGGAGTTCGGATTGCCAGGCTGCATCTACACCCCTTTTCCACTGGCAGCATCGGGTGGACCCCTGTCTGACTTGAGCACTTTCTGGACAGACCTACGCAGGGGGCTGGTCTGTCTGGAACTGCTATTTGAGGAGGTCTCTGGTTGTTGAACCACCTGTGTGGGACGCAGGGCCTCCAATGCTGACACCATTTGGGTGAGGACCTGCCTCACAGGCACCATTTCACTACATATGTCTTTGCCCATGGACTCAATGGCAGATTTGAGGGATGCTGTGCCTTCCCTGATTTCCTCCCTTGCCTGGCCACATTCGGTTATGTGCTGGGTCAGCAGCCCTGTCAGCTCCTCCTGGTGCTGTTGTATTGCCCTGATGCCCTCCTGCCTGTCCCGGACACTGGCGGATGTTGTTGGTGCATGCAGAATGGTTGGGGCCTCATGCATGCTCCCCATGGGGCTGAAGCTTCCTGGCTAGGACTCAACCGCGGACAGCTCATGGCTGCTGGCCTACTGATTGCTGGGTGGGGAGTGTTGGGGTGACTGCTGGGGGCCTGTACCAGTAGGTGTTCGGGGTGTAGGAGTGTATAGTTCATCATCAGACACAGCTGCCGCGGCAGCTGTCTCCCCAACGGTACTGCTTGCAGTGGATACCGTGCCTTCAGCCACTGGCTCCTGTGTGGATGTGGCTGGTGGGGGTGCTGTGGTGGTGTCAGTGATGCAAATTTGTGCTGTCGGATCCGGCGTTGTGTTGGGCGTGCGCAGTAGTCCAGGTTGCCATCTTCCCCTGGATGTTGAGGGACGGTGTGCTGGCGCCATGCTCCTAGACCTCTTGGCTGGTGTCGCTGCATCCTCCCTGGGTTCCTGATCTTCACTCTCAGATTGTGTGCCTGTGGGGGACCCAGAGAGGGAGTCCATTAGTGATGGGTCTACATGCATCAGGCATGCATTGGGGTAGCTGCATTTCTGAGGAATGGCAGGTGATTGGCATTGGGGTAGTGACATACGGGTTGCTTGCCTTTTGGGTGGGTTATGCATGGATGCGTCTGGGATGAAACATATATGGGGTGCATCATGCATGTGGACAAGATGGTGCTGTGCACTGCCTGCAGGCAGTCTTGCAAAAATGTGTCTGGTGGACCCTGCTTTCCATCATTGCACTGTCAGTTCAGGGGGACATCATTGTGTTGTTCTTTACAGTGTTTCATTTGGGACACCTACCTGCATCAGCCGATGACGGGGCTCCACGCTCCATATCCCCCACTCCCTCGATTGCCTCCATCCCAATGGTGCTTGCACAGATCTCATCCCAGGGTTGCATCTTTATGGGGGAGGCCGCACCACCACCTGTTGCCATCCCCAGGTTACGGTTCGCAGAGATGATGTTGCGGACACGTAAGCGCAGGTCGTCCCAGCGCTTCCGGACATCTTAAGCTGTGCGCGGGGTGGTGCCAACGGCACTCACTTTCTGCGCCACCTCCGCCCAAATCTCTTTTTTCCGCTGCATTGCAGGTCGCAGCATGTTATTGGAGAACACAACATCCGCATTTTCTGCCAGCGTCTCTGCCAGCATGTTGAGCTCCTCTTGTGAGAAGCGCTCCTTGCGCATGCACTCAGCACTTTTTTTTAGTGCTTTGGGCATTGTGAAATGCTGCAGGTATATGTTGGGAAAGGTATGGTGGTGATATGGGTCCTGGTTACAGAGAATGGCTATGGATTGTGTTTTTGAAGATGGCCGCTGTGCTCTTTCCCGTTCCTATGCGATGACGCTACTTCCGGTTCCGCTTATTAGCGGTGACCGCTAATAGCAGTCACCGCTAATGCAGGTGGCATGGATGGCGGTGGAGCAATCTGCGCTTTGCGCAATGCCGGTAAAGGCGATTTTTCCCTTGACATGGCAGGGCAGTAAGGTCATTACCGGCATGGCGCAAAGCTCATGCCCGCGTGCTCGTAATGGCCCTCTAATAGCAGCCTTGAAGCAACACGGACACGTTATTTGCTCCATGCCGGTAAGGGCCGTTACTTACCTCCAAACTCGTAATGAGGCCCAAAGGCTCGTGACCGAAGAGGAGATACACAGAGCCACAAAGGAATTGTTGGCAGAGGAGGGATCGACCGTGGGCCCCTAGGGAGAGAACTATAGCGACAGGGGCTGGTGAATCAAGGGGCCAAGAAGAAGAAAGTCCCGGCTCAAGGAAAAACCTGAAGTTGAATATGACCCCACCCTACACGTCATAAGTATAACCCCTGAGGTGGCCTGTGACAGGGTGGGGGCGAGGAGGATCCAAGCACCGGGGTGCTGCCCCATGGGGGGGACTGTTTGGTCCACATGAGCTAATCGTTTTTGGGTGAGAAATGTTTAAAACGTTGGTTTTTCATTCATTCTAGGGGTCTTTAGGGGATCGGGGAGAGGGGCAAAGGCAAACAGGTTTGAGGTATCATGGGATAAGGCCTGGTTTGCGGGCCTGGTTGGTGGTTCGGACTCACCTGGTGATGACAACCGGGATGAGCCGGGGGAGGGGGAAGGGGCAAAGTAGGTAGAGGATTGGGGGTTTGGGGAATCAGTTTATATGCAACAGCAAGGGGTTGGCCTGCCAGTGAGGCTTGTTCTCCTGGGGTGAAGGGGTATGCTACTACTTTGGGGTGCATGCTGGGCAAAGGACACGACTATGGCTGATAGTTACAGGGCAGGGGGGTCAGTTTACGCGTTTATACTTTGAATGTTAAGGGGCCCATCTCCCCCACGAAGAGGTCCCTGGTCACCAGGGAATTCAAAAGGTCGGGCATTGACTTTACTCTACCTTATTAAATTTGTAACGCGCAAACATAGACCCGTAGGCTTTAGGGTGCAGACCGCCTTACGACAAAAAACACAATGAGGAGCTGACTCAACCGATAATGTAGGAAAGCGGTGCAATGATCAGAATCCATGAACGAGAACTAGGCAAACAATAAAGTCTTCAGCCTCTTTTTAAACATATCTGTGGATTCGATACTTATTACATCCCTGGGCAGATCATTCCAGATCCTGGGACAAATTGCATAAAAGACTCCTTTTAGAGCCTTCTCAGTTCTACATCTAGGAACCAATAGAACATCCTGATTATTAGACCTCAGCATTCTACTGTGACCTTATTTGGTGAGCAGGGTTTGCAGATATGCCGGCATTTTACACTGCCTACACTTTTGGGTAATAACTAGGACTCGAAGCTGGATTCTGGATTCCACCGGGAGCCAATGAAGTGAGCGCCTCACCAGAGTCCCAATACCACCCTTGCCACTCCATTTTGGACTACCTGCAGTTTCTTGTAGATACATTTATTAATTCCAATCAGGAGACTCGAGAAACAATTGATCTTGGTTCCTAATATTGCCCTTGCTATCGTCTCTGCATTGGTCTGTGATATCAGAGGTCTAAGATGAGCCAGCAGTCTAATATAATAGGCGCGTGATGATACAATGCTAGAGACATGAGGCTTCATGGTAAGATGTTGGTCTAAAAAGACCCCCAACATCTTAACTTTCTTAAGAGGACAGATTTTGACATCTCCTATATGGAAGCAGTCATATGCTGTACCCAGTTTTCTTAACATATTAGGCGAGCCAACAACTAGTAGCTCAGTCTTCCCTCTGTTCAAGGCTAGTTTGTTCTGTACCATCCATCAGCCGGTTAGTTTTGTTGATCAATACTTCATCCAAGTCATGATTCCCAGGGAGGGGGATGATACACTGGGTATCATCCGCGTAGTTCGTAAAAATAACCCCCTCATGTGCTAACATCACAATGAAAGGGACAGTAAAGAGGTTATATAACCATGGCGAGATGCAGGAGCCCTGAGGCACCCCAAAGCTGACAATAATAAGTGCAGTTTCTGCTTCCGGACCAAATACACAACTCTCTCTGTTAAGAAAAAACAGCATCCACTGAGTCGCCTCAGGGGAGAAATCAGCAACCTCAACCAACCTGGTGGCTAAGATATGATGATCCACAAGGTTGAATGCTGCTGACAGATCCAAAGCATAAGAAGGCAGGCCTCCCCATTATCCATTTGATGAAGTAGTTTAGATTTAAGTTCTAAGAGTGCTGACTCTCTGCCAAATCCGGCATGAACCCTGACTGAAAGTCATTAAGAATGGGATATTCCTTTACATGCTTTGATATCTGTCTACAGGCCACCTGGTCTAAGACTTTCAGGAGTAACGGTGAATTCGTGATAGGCCTGAAATTATTGGGACTATCAATGGAGAGTCCTGTTTTTTTAATATTGGTGTAACCCAAGCCTTTTTTAGGTCTTGTACAACAACTCCCGTCTCCAAGTAAGTATTTCATGGTCGCTGACATGTCATTTTTGCATTTAGTGGCCTTTAATTGATTTATAATCAATTCTAGTTCACCAATTAAAATAGTATTAAAGTTAAAAGTGGGAATAGAAGGGCATCCCTCAAAGACCCATTCTAAGTTTGGCTTGTGGGCACCAGATAAATAAGCTTGTTTCATACCAATATCTGTTCGAATTCTACCAAGTTTCTCTTGCATACACTAGTGGATTCCTGTCGTAAAGCCAGACATAATAAAAGGTAAATGTAATACTGTTGCTGGAACTGTGGGGGGAAAGCCTTTAAGTAGATGTCATCTCTGCCCAGTTTGTAGGTGTGATTTGTGTGGCAGCTGGGCATTCTCAAGGAACAGAAAGAAACTGGCAGGGCCCCATATCCCAGCAGCCACTGGGCATAGGACTACAGCCCCAGCAGCCCAGACTCCTCCTTGGAAGAAAACAGGCACACGGGGCCTGCAAAAGGCTCAGGTGACGCCCAGGCCAACGACCAACGTGATGCGCATGCGCGGGGCAGCTACCACGCATGCGCAACTCGCAAACGCTTGTTTGCGCTCGAGATTCTTTCGGACAGGACGCATCTCACAGAGCTCCGGCGAAAACCTTACGCGGGGCCCGCCCTCGCGGGCATCAATCTCCCTGGCCCCTTGCCTATTAAGATAAGTGCTGAACTTGTTTTACTGCGGATGTTACCGGAGCATGTATCTGATACACCCCGGAGTCCCAGATATGCTGGGGTACGGGTTCTATCACCCCTTTCTGTAACATGGCCAGCACCTCTTGCACAAGTTGTGGTCCATGCTGTTCTTGTCACGGTACCGGTGGAATACGAGGACCCCTGCGTTGGAACTCCAAGGTGTGCCCCTGACGGAGAGCGTCCAGCACACATCTGTCAGTGGTAGTTTTCTTCCACGCGCTGACGAATTTCGCGAGCAGGCCTCCAAATGTGGTGCATGAGTGGGGGCCTGAGGCCATGGCTTATTCAGGCTTGCTTGGGGGTAGGTGCCGTGCACAGTGGGCAGCGTTGGCAATTTCCGCCGCTGCCTTGAGAGTGACCCCTGTACGCTTCTTGCGTAGAGGAGCGTGAAGGCTGTCGGTACGGGATAGTATAACCCTTGGAAGATCTGCCCAGTTTTTCTCTGGACATATGAAAGGATGACAGTCAACGTTGCTGTGGGGTTCCTAGGGAGTGTGTCATCTCTGTTTCAATCTTTATGGCTTGTAAAGACTCGTCGACGGCCTTGCTAAAGAGGTTTTCCCAGTCGAACGGCATATCTAGTACCTTACTCTGAACGTCCTGGCGGACGTTTGTTGCCTTCAACCTACCTTGTCGATGCAAGGACACTCCATTCTCCATCTTGCAGATACCGGTGTCAGCGATGACCACCACTACTGTGATGGCGTTTTTTTCCGAAGCCACTTCTCCTTCTTGAAATAGTTCTAGCGCCTCAACCTTCTTTTTCTCGGGCAGGAATACTAGAATAGTTCCCAGCTTTTACCATAGTTCCCGGTTATATTGGGACAGAATGGTCAGGGCGTTAGTTGCCTTGATGGTAGAGGCTGCTGTGTAGATTATCCTCTTGCCCATTGCATCCAGCATCTTCACCTCTTGGTCCGGAGGTACCATGGCTATAGACGACGGGTTTGCCGAGCGCTTCCTGGCTGTGGCGGAGACCACTGAGTCAGGCGAGGGATGAGATCTTGGCACCTGGGAGCTGAATCCTTTTTATCCAATCTGTCACGCTTCGGCGGGGCCGTACTCGGGTTCTTCAATAACGCCATGCCTCCCTCCCAGATGTTGTCCAGGAAAGGAACAGACATGATGGTCTTTCCCCTTGACTTGCGTCCCTGTTACAGGAACCCCTCTTTCTTAGTCTCGTCAGGTACTAACGGATACAGCTCAGAGGCCCTGGACATCATGGGTCTCGTTCGTGTGTGGTGTTTCCCCAAAAGCTGGCACAAAATTATTGTCCTTGTTGGTGCCTGTTGTTTTGGTCGCCATATCCGTGCCTGTGTCTGTGTGCGGGGCCGGGGCTCCGATTGGAGTCGGGTCACGTCGTGGCGCTAGTGGTGGAGGAGTCGGATGACATCGAGTCGAGGGCCACCACCCCCCTTAGACTTTCTCTTTCAAGGAGGAGGGCTCAACCTTGGAGGCCCCAGAGGGTCCTGTGGTGGCACCGGCCCCGGTGCCAGGGGGATCCTTTGATGGATCTCCATAACAAGTGTGTGCAGAGTCGTTAGAATATCCATTGACACGTCCCTTAGCTGAGGGGTGAAAGGAGCCAGAGGCATGGGGTCTGGACTGAGGCACCTTTTGTGTGCAGGGGACGTAGGCCCACCGCCTTCAGATTCACCCACATTATGGTCCGTGTAGTAGTCATCTGGCAAATCGTTGTTGCCGTCGCCAGAGCTTGAATAGATCTGCCCTGGTTTTCCTGACAAGGGACCTTGGTCCACATCCTGTGGAGTTTCCACTGGTGATGCCTTGCCCCCTTCTATTCCTGCATGTTTCTGGGCCGGTGCGGTCACAGGGCCTTTCCCCAACCCTGGAGTGGCTGCTGCCTTCGTTGCTGTCTTCACAGCTGTATCACGCCTCTGGGGCAAGGACACATGTAGGGTGACCATCGTATGCTCAACCTGCACCGGCTTGCTCTCCTTCACTGTTGTCGTGGTGGATGTCATCGACTTTGTCGACGATGTGCTCATCGACAGGGCCATCACAGACTCGGCTGATCAGGCAGAATGAGCGCTATTGGTTAATGTCGCCGGGTCATCCCCAGACTTTTCCCTCGTCAGTTTGTCTGCTGATAAACAGAGCTTGGACGGGTTTAGGGACTTTCTCTTAGAAGAGGGCCCTTTCATCGGCAGGCTAATTGTGGAGGTTGATGGTGATAGTGATCACGCTCTGCCCGACTTGAGACTCGCATCAGCGGCGAACCCAGTCGAGCCTGGGTCGCAGAGTTTGCCTTTTCTTGGAACCCAGTGAGCAGGGCGTCCTCAAAGGATTTCAACATCCTCCCAGAGGGAGTTCACTTCCTGGACCGACCGGTCCTGGGTGAGGTATGACCCTGCCCGGAGGACGAGTCAGGGGCATTGCTCAATTTAAGCCACGCTACCAGCCTGCTGTGCAATCTCTCTTGGTTTTACTTAAGAAACCATGGCACACATCGCATCCCTCCTCATCGTGGTCCGGATGCAGGCAATACAAGACTCAAATGAGTTGTTGATCTTCTACAAATATGTTCCGTAATCCACATTTCCTGCAGAGTTTGAAGTGGCTCCTGTCTTCCTTCTTCTCCTCAGCCATAGTTAAAAGGCGCAAAGTAGGCCCAAGGCCGGGCCATCTCAAAACGTGGATAGATGATGATGCATGAATGAAGGATGAAGGTGGATGAAAATCTTCGCCGGCAGCTGAACCCCGCTGTCGATAGCTATCCTTTGGTCAAAATCTTTTAATCTTTTTTTAATGGAAAAAATTCAGGAGAGCAACTTGAGGACACCCAACACTGAAGCATGCAGTACAAATCTGAAGATGGCCTTCTAGGGGTGGAGCTTAGGGAGAGGACTTAGAGTAGATGGGGCAGTATGACCCAGAGGACAGTGATTGGTTTAAAAGAGAAATACAGTTTTCAAGCTGAAGTGAAACTGTTTTTAGTTTTACAGACGATTCCCAGCCTGACGAAAATTTATGAGCATGTGAATCCATGCCAGACCCCATGCTGGAGAAAAACATTTACAGTAAAACACAATTACGCTTTCTTCAATGTCAATATTCATTAATACCACGATACCACAAATGTATAATATACATTTGTTAAAAGACTCATAATAGGTCATCCAATTACTCAGTGCAAAACATTGGGCTAGTTTTAGCAGCCTAAAGCCACATATGTCTTACTCTAATTAAATTCTGCAATTCCTTGTTTGTGTACCAACCACACAGTGGTATAATGATGCCTATTGTCCCCAAGTTATAAGACCTATTATTTGCAAAAAGTGATGCCAATTCACTGGGGGGTTAGCTCCAGAGGGCAACCACCCCTTGTAAAGAACTTTCATGCACAGTAAATAATGCTCTTGCATGTCACTGAAAGTTATATAGTCAAAATGGTTATAATATATTTATATCAAAATTAGGTAATCCCTTCACCAGCCATTTAAGGTAAAAGCACCACATTTTCTCTTTTGCCTGCCAGAACTAACTGCAAATACTGTCTTATGTTCCTCTTTTTATCATAGAAGCCTAACGCATCATGGTAATTTCTAGTTCCTTTGGCCAGTAAAATTGGTATCTGCCACTTCTTTTTGGCTAGTGCACACAAGGTACAAAGGAAAAGAGTGTTTCTTGTCTTCGTTCAGATTTTCACGCTGTGTACCTATGCCTGTAGTGCCTGGGCGCCACTTGGTTGTAGCAGCGTGGAGTGCAAGAATGTTCAACCAGAATTTAGTGTCGAGAAACGTACAGCTTGCTAGCTCAATTTGAGATAAATACAGCTCAATTCCACCAATATATTTATTTTCAAAATAAGCTACTGCCAAACTTTATCCAAAATATAATTTTCTACCCAGTCCCAGTAAGCTTTCTGTGAGGAACCAGGAATGAGACACAGTCACAGACTCATGGTTTTGGTCAAATGCTTTTGCTAAAATAAAAGAGGATTGGGAAATGCCTCTCTGTCCCTGCTCTAAGAGGCGTTTCCCTGTCTAAAATCAAAACTAAAGTTCTGTCATTGGTCAGAATGTCCAAAGCAAAACACCCTATGTCGAAACTAGTATTCTGGCCCTTACATTCTAACAAAATTAACTCTAATATGAAAAGGGTAATGTATTTGGCCTTTGGCAGTGTACAAATATTCAAAAAAAGGAAATGCACAACTCCAACATAAAAGTTCTAGAAGGATAGAGTTCCTTGCTCCAGAGGTTGATTCCTTCACTCTGTTTTATATTCAAGAATATCAGTTCTCTGAGTTTCTCTTGATCAAAAACAAAACTGGTACACAAAATAACTTGGCTGTTGGTCTGTGTTTACCTTCCTCTAATGCATTTATATCGCGCACCATAGGCATACGGGCGCAAGACATACAAAAACAAATATCAAATGTTGAACAAACAAAAGTCTGAAGAAAAAAGCTGACAGGTGTATTCATGGGGAACTGAAAAATAATTATCTGAATAACATAGTTTTTAACTTCTTCCTGAATAGTTCTGTGGATTTCAATTCTCTCAGATCTGGGGTGGTGGAGCAGCGTTCCAGGCTTTGGGTGCTACAGCAAAGAAAGCACATGTGTTAACCTGTGTGAGTTTACATCTTGGTAACGTCAACTGGTTGGAATTGTTAGATTTAAATGCTCTTACAATCGGTTTACTCTTCAGCGCCTCCATCCAATATGCTGGACTCAAACCTACTAAACAGCTATGACCCTCACTGCACTTTCTTGTACTACTTGCAGTATAGCACAATCCATCTTGCATATCCCAATTAACAGACTACTACAATAGTCCATTTTTGAGCCAATAATGGCTCTAGCCACCATCTGACAGTTTGCTTTGGAGATGAATGGACGTAACTGTGCTAGAAACTTAATGTAGTAAGCAGAGGCAGAGACAAAACTGTTAACTTGGGCACGTATTTTCAGACTTTGATCTAATTATATCCCAAGGGTTTTCACTTTCTTTTTAGTCGCAATCTTGGAGCCGGCTACCTGAAACTGCAAGTATTCAGCTCCTAGCTTTAACATTTTATTTTCTGTATCCACAACCATAAACTCAGTTTTTTAATTGTTTAATGCTAGACCATTTTTTACCATAAATGTCTGTATCAATTCATACACATTGTTAATATTCCTCCTCATGGTTACCAGACAACGGGATGACACATTGCGTGTCATTGGCATAATTCGTGAACCAAATGCCTTTGTCATCCAGCAAATTAAAAGGGGATTGTAAAGATTTTATACAGAGAGGGCGAGAGGCAAGCACCCTGATGAACCTAAAATTGCAGGGTAGCAAGCGTAGCTTCTCTGCAACCTCACTGCAGACCCTACAAAGTCTATTGCTAAGGAAGGATTTCCATGCTGCAGCTTTGTCTGAAAATGCTGCATCTTCTTTCAACCTGTATAGAGTTCCTTGCTTCATAGAGTAATTTCCTTTCCACTGGATGTCTCTTGATTATCTTCACTCAGGAATATCAGTTCCTTACGTTTTTCTTGAACAACAACACAACTGGTAGAAACAACAACTTGGCTGTTAGTTTGTATTTTGTTGGGATACCTCGTATAGTCTCCTGCCAGGTTTTCTCTCTTCTTTAATATGTTTTCACAGTCTTTTTGTTTTTTGCTAGTCCTGATGTATCCTTATCAGTACTTCCTTGAATACTGTTTATTCCACACTGTTCAACTTGATGATGCCTGGTGTGCCAATCTTTGCCAGCGCTTTCTCACATGAATTATTTTTGCAACTTGCATCTGCCTGGTGTACTCTTCTGCCAGGACCTTTTTTTTATATCAACATGCTTTCAACTTGCATCTGCCTGGTACACTCTCCTGACAGGGCTTTTCTTAAATTAACATGCTTTCAACTTGCATCTTTCTGGTATACTCTCCTGCCAGGGCTTTTGTCATAAATATATTCTTGCAACTTTAATCTGCCTAGTATACTTTTCTGCCAGGGATTTTCTCATGTGGGCTCAGCGCACACGTATTTGCCAGGGCTTTTCTCATATACCTATTCTGGTGCCTTTAATCTGCCTGGTTAACTCTCCCACCAGGGGTTTTCTCAAATGGGATCTGCACACCTTTACAATCTTCTTATATGTATTCCTTCACTTTTAATCTGCCTGGTA
Organism: Ambystoma mexicanum; assembly: GCF_040938575.1. Lineage (NCBI taxonomy): Eukaryota > Metazoa > Chordata > Amphibia > Caudata > Ambystomatidae > Ambystoma > Ambystoma mexicanum. The sequence goes on from NC_090931.1 coordinate 375,749,414, forward strand.
TACTCCCCTGCCAGGACTCCTCTTATAAGTGTACTGCATACACTCACAAAGTTGACAGTCTTTCATTCAAATTCTGCTTTGCCTCTTTAAGAAATGTTCATCTGTTCGATCTCTCCCATATACTCCTTTCGCGTTTGTGAGGTTTTCGCAGGGCTGCTAATACCCCCCGGTGTCCCCTCCTCCCTCGGGTGTACTCACCGGTTATTACTGGTGTATGTGGTTTCTCTCACAGCAATCCAGGGGTGATCTCCAAGGGTTTCTTTCCCTCTCACCTCTTCTGCTTCTTTGCTTCTGTCTTCCATGGCTTCCGCCCACACGATTCGGATCCCTCTGGGCTTCGGAGGCATGGAGTCTGCCTTTGAGTACCTGCGAATGCCCAGAAGCCTTCCACTTGCTTCTGGTGTTCTCGCATCGTACTCCCTCTCGCAGTCCGCTCCCTTCTTCCTTGTCGGCGAGCCGGTTGGCTCCACGGACATCACATGGTTGTTTGTCCAGCAGCGAGAGAGGCAGCGTTCTCTAGCCAGCATTTTCGAGCGTCTGTCAGCTGGTCTGCTGATTCAAATCTCCCGGCATCAGATGTGTTGCTCTAACAACTAGAGCGCAGCATGCACTCCTGTCTTCCAGTAATCTTCATTACTCTGCTTATCTTTTTAGTCAGAGTACTTTTGTTTTTAGGGGATTGGTATTTTATGCAAAGTCGAAAAAGGATGTTTTCAGTGATCTCAAAGGGCAAGTCAGCTCTTGAGAACTTGTATGGAGATTTTGAAAAGATGTTTTCAGGAATCTTGAACGGCAAGTCTGTTTTTGAGGATTCATAGCCAAAGTTTGGAAGGGTGTTTTCAGGAATCTGGAAGGGCAAGTCAGATTTTGAGGACCTGTATACCGATCCTGTGAAAGTGTTTCCATTAACTTTCTTAGGTGGGTCAGGGGAGGCATGACAATATGTCATTAAGGCATGGGTTTCACAGTAAACTTTCCAGCACAGAAGCAGCACAAACTCCTACCTCCCCTTGGTGGTCTTGGCGCCTGGAGTTTTGAATGCAGGCCACCGCGACCCCGATGGGGAAAGAGGGTTAGGGTCTACGGATTGGATAGGTAGGGGGAAGTAGGAAAACCGGGGAAAGGGTTAGGGAGAGGAAATGGATAGGGAGGAGGAACAAGGGAAGATATGCTCCTCGGCTCTTGTCCAATGAGCCTCGCTGCAGTTCCATTGTGGTGTTGAGATGCTTACTTCAAAACTACCCACACTCATCACTTACACTCTCACACTACACACGTGTCTACACTACTGCTGCTGCTGAGGTAAGGCAGAACAGCGGATATCAGACACGGAAGACGCTGTGAAGAAGATGGAAAAACAATTAAATTTACTGTGGTATCCCAGAATCTCAAGGTCCTGGAGAATAGTGGGGAGGACAGTGAAGGGAGATCGGGGCAAAATATTGTATCATGGGGCTGCCGGAGAAGGCGGAGGGTCTCAGCATGGAACCTTTCCATGAGCAGTGGCTTGAAGATCTTATGGTGCCAAATAAACTCTCCAATTTCTTCTCAGTGAAACAGGCCCATAGGGTGTTCACGGGCAGGTCAGTGCCGGGGCCTCACCCACGCACTGTCATCGCAAGGCTTTTTGAATTTCAGATATAGGGACGCCCTTTTACAGATGGCTAGGGCGACTGGCCCAATCACTCTCAATGACTCCTGCATCAGATTCTTCCCTGAATATACAAGGGAAGTGCAGCGGGCACAACAATCAATTGATTCCATCAAACAAAAGCTGCTCTCCAGCAGCATTAAGTATGCCCTTTTTTCCTCTTGCAGCTAAAAGTGTACCACCGGTCGAAGGCACTCGTTTTAAGCACACCACGGGAGGTGTGGGAGTAGTATGAAACCAATATTCAGCATACAGGTGCTTCAGTTGGGGATGCTTTTACTGTTGTTGGTTTCACATTGCTTGACTAGGGTGTGTGGATATCTGGGCAGTGGGTCTTTGCTTGACTTCACGTTTGGATACTATTGGGGGGAGGGGGGTGGGACCCACATGGCCAGTTGCCTGGTATTTGACACCTAGGGGAGTATGGCACAAGATAGTGGAGTCACGTTGTTAACGTAGACAGTCAATGGGATGTGCTTGAGCATTAAATGCAGGTTGATACTGCAGTTCCTTAATAGGAACTCATCAGCCCTTCACACTGAAACCCACTTAGCGGGTTCGCATTGTACGTTTTTCATACAAAGAAACTACAGGATGGCCTTTCATGCTGGCTTTGCAAGAGGGCTGAGAGGTACCATGATCCTTGTACACAAAAGGGTGCCATTCACTGAGGTGCGACCAAACAAAAAATGCAATTATCCGTGGATAAATTGCACAACCTCCTATAATTGATTCATATAAATGTATGCGTAAAAACGCTGCATAATCCCCTCCAAGACCAACAACCCTATTTAAAGGGTGTATATTTTAGACATAAGACAGCATGACATAACTCATTTGTTTTAGATTTGTTTAATCATTTTCTAGTAGTAAAAAACCTTTACAAAAGAACATATATTAATAACACATCTATAAAAAATCAATTGTCAAGAACACACATTTTATCACATCAACAGGAAAAATCTCACATCTCACATATCATTCCTTGCATACTCATTCATCCCCATGCATACAAAAAAACACTCATACTTGTGCAAAAAACGCAATTCTGATAGTTTTGTTCTGTGACTCAGAACATCCCATCCATATGGGTTTGATGTTTTAATAGTTCCAAAAGTGCCTATTTAACGATATTTATTTTTCCATCCAAGGAATATAGAGACACTGGGTAGGTGTTCCAACATAATTGTTCATGGACCCATATTAATCCCCATATATTTATCTGTGAAAACCCAAGTTAAAGCCAACTCTGGGAGGAGTAGGCTCTATGGTATTGTCATTCACTGAGGTGAGAACAGACTGTATAGAAAGGTTTTTGTTGATCCGTGAGGAACTATGGGGTGCCACTTGGCTGCTTATGCACCCTCTCGCCTAACGCAGGACCTGCTCAATGATCTTTAGAAGCTCATTGTGCTGGGTGGGGCGGAGAGATGGGTCCTGGGAGGTGTAAGGAACTCATGGTAGCAACAGTAAAGACAGAACCTGATCCGAGTTCAAGGGTGTTTATTAAACTGTATAGAAAGGTTGGAAAAACACCTAATCTAAATCTAAGATGGGAGCAAGCTAGAGGGGGCGTGGCTAATCAGCCATGGAGTAGGACGTGTCCGGGGACAGCTGCTCCTGTTGATCCGACGTTGATCCGTGAAAATGCGTGCAAAGTGACTTATATGCTCCGTGAATGCTGGTGTATGCGTTGGAACATGGACCCTGCAGCTGCTGGAAGAAACAAGCCCATCGAGCACAGCATTCGGCTGATATGGACCTTTGATCGTGCGGCCCTGGAGACGCTGATGTACCTAAAATGGCGGAAAACAAAGCCTCGGCCACTATAACGTTCGGGCTGGATTGTGGACACTGTGCGGTCCCTCGCTGGGTGCCCGCTGGCGTTGGTGCGGTCCCCGAGGCGGTGCTTTGTCATCGGGCGAATTGGCAGGCAGCGCAGCGGGATTGCAATCCCGTGAACAGAGGATTAGGAGGGGAGGTGGTTGCCTCCATTGCACTTCTACGGAGGAGTGGAGGCGCGGCGTGGATGTAATCCTGCGCCATCGGGCAGGATCAGAAGAAGCAGTGAGCTGGGCCATCCCCGCTGGGAGTGTGCGGCTGGAGGCGGATGCAGGGCGCTGGCGAATCGTAGCTTGAACCGTATTGTGACAAATGACTGCCGAAATAACATTGTAGCGAAGTCGGCTGCCGAGCGGAGTGGATGCATACGCGAACGTTGGAGGTTCTTTAACAATACCTCTTGAGGCAGCGGCCCAGCCGAAAAGCTGCGGAGCAGAATTGAAGTTTAAACATGGAACGGAGTGCAGGTGCTGGAGGCCACGGCACGAATCGGGGCGGAGGCAGCTGAAGCGGAGGATCGGAGTGCGGAGACGGCGCTGGGCCCATTGGGGCTCGTGTGGGCTGTGCCTGTGGCGGTAGCGCTCTGCATGGGAAAGGAGGACAGAGCGGTGGGCCGGGCTCTGGAGAGCTGGGGAAACGGCGAATCCTGTGGCATTCACTTGACTCCGACGGGGTTCTGGTACCCCGTGCGGTGCGGGTGAGGCCAGCGGGGGCTTCGTGCAGCGCCTCAGGCCACCATACAAGATTTGTGAGGACCCGCGGCACATGAGAAACGGCGCGGGTCCTGCCACATATAAACTGTTACAACATAAAGGCGCTGGGGCGACACGTAGCTGATACACTATGGCGCATGGCTGATAATAATGAGATGCTGCCTGTGTGTGGCGACGTGGCCGCGCTGCTCCCAGCCAAAAGCCACTGCCGGGCTGAAACAGATGCTGGGGAAACATTGTTGCATCCCTGTATGTGAAACTTTGGAAGGGATACCGCGCCCACGTGAATACAGAGCAGAGAACTGGAGCTTCATTGGAAGAGCTGATTACACACACGGAGGGTAAATAATAAACGCCTTTCGCCTGCAGGGGAACTTAAAGCCCTAAGAGACATACAGCTTTAACGAAGGATAGCTGGGTGCTGTGTCCCTGTAGGAAAACTGAGACACTGTGGTGCCTGCGTGCACTGGACGCCTGCCCTGCACTGTGAAGGGGCCTGGGTACCATAACACTACGAAGAGCAGGGGGGGCGCCTATAACCTGCGTGAGACGGATAGTGCACCCGGGCACTGCCAGACTAATAGACAAACACAAAGTGGCTGTGCTCCAGAAGCGTAAGCTGGAGGGCACAAAGGGCGCAATTGCGTCATAAATCAGACGTGCTGACGGACATGTGGGAAGACACAACCCAATCGAGGGGACCGCTCGGTGTGTAGGCCACAAGAGGGTATCCTGAAATATTAATCGAAAATCAAGAGCAACCCGCAGATAACGCGGCTGCATCGAGTGGCGGGCTTGCTGTGCCGATTACGGAGTGACAAAGGACACTTGCCCTGGGTCACAGGATGTCTGGGAGAGGGATCAAGAGTAAGAGCAGGCTGCCTACCATGGATGTGTTTGCCAAGACGCAGCAGTCTCCAGCTACATCAGTGCTGGTGGGTGCAAGTGGGCCTATGGAAAGCCCAACTGGAACAGAAAACCATCAGATCTTGGCAGCCATAACAGAACTAAAAGACTCTTGGGGGATAACAATGGCGGATTTACGGACCTCCTTGGAGGCTAAGATCGACGCGGTGGGGATAGATGTCAACTTGCTATGGCAGGATGTCAGGGCGCTGGCAGACAGAACAAGCAGCCTGGAAAGTGCTGTTAAAACTAACACAACCCTCAGCACTAACACTGCATGCCTGTCCCTGCCTGTCCACGCCTAACCTCGCCATCGCCAGGAATCTATGCTCAACCCGAGACCAGATTGGATCTTTACGGTACTGTACATCCCCGCTACGCTATCACTGTAACGCTCACCTGGTTCCCACGGAGGCGCAGCGTCGAAGGCGCAGAACTCTGAAGATGGACAGGAAGGGCCCCTCTATTCTGGCTTCCCTGGCTCGTTGGATACCCTCCTGTGCGTGAAAAGGGACTATTACCAACTGTGGAACAATGCTCAAGCCTCCCACTTCCTTCCAACCCTCCACGATACCTCCTCCACGATTCCCCGTGAAGCCTCACCTTAGGGTTTGGAAGGATGAGCTCTCCATCCTGCTTCTGATGCAGGGGCGCGTTGAAACCCAGTTACTTCACTGGATTGAGGATTGATGGGAGTTCAGGTAAGCTTGACTGTTCAGGTAAGGCGCTGTAAAAGTTCTGTTCAAAAGTTCAAGCTTAATAATAATGTTCGTTGTCTAATTGCAGCAAGAGCTAATGCTTATGTCTTTTTCCCCTTAGGGGCCGGGGTTCGGAGTGCCGGAGATATGGCGCCGACCCGAAGTGAAACAGTTCTGGATGAGCGCTCAGGTAATGTCTTTGCATTCGCTCATTCAATGTCTTTGTCTTTTTTCCCCATAGGGGCCGGGGTCCGGAGATGCCAGGAAGCGGCAGGACCCGAAATGCAGTGGGAATAATCCAACAGGTAGGACTTAAAAGGAAACTGAGCTTTCCTTATTCCTTTTCTCCCTCTCACCTTTGTTCTTGTCTTTTTTCCTCTAGGCGCCGGGGCGTAGCTGAATCCGGAAGATCGCTGCTGAAGATGGAAGCGCCTTGCAAAGGTGAGTAAAATGCAGCGCTGCAGCGATCGAAACGAAATGCCTTTAAAATGATGTCTTCCTTTTCAGGGCCGTTGGAGAAGTGACTCCGGGATGCAGATTTAGCAGGTAAGGGCTTTTCTTCTCCTATTCTCTTCCTTTCTCCCCTTGCAGGTGTTCCAGGGTGTTGGCAGGCGTGGCTGAAGTCAGGATGCAGGAGCTGACACGGTGAGCGTCCAGCTGCTAGGTGCAGAACAACGCGAAGCATGTGTGGCTGTTCGGGTGGGGTTTAAATAGCCTTGGAAGAAGTTCCTGGTATGTATCCTTCCACCAATCAGGTATGTATCCTTCCCCGACCACACCCGAGTGGTGAAGTAGTCCTACAGGTTAAGTAGTCCCATTCAGGCCTCAAGAGGGCCTGGATGAAGCAGCAAGGTCTGCATCAGGTAAGTGTGCACCCAAGCACTTAAACACATATCCTCTTCTATGAGCCTGGTGCCTAAGGCGCCAGGACTGGGGTCCGCTATGAGCCTGGCGCCCAAGGCGCCAGGACTGAGTCCAAAGGGCCCTGACTTGGGCCCGCTGAGACTTCCCTGGGGAAAATGATGTCTGCCTCTGGGGTTGCTGGGCCCGGCCTGGCTCCTTAGAGGTAGGCATCATGACAGTACCCCCCCCTCAAGGCCCCTCCCAAGGTCTTTTCCTCCGGGGGTTTTGGTTTGTGCGGGAATCTTCGATGGAATCTTTGAATTAATCGTGGTGCGTGAACATAGTTACTGGGTTCCCAAGATCTTTCCTGAGGTCCATATCCTTTCCAATCAACAAGATAGAAGAGTTTCGACTTAACTATCTTGGAATCTAAAATGTCTTTCACTTCGAATTCTAATTCTCCATCAATTTGGACAGGGCCTGGGGGCTCAGACAGTCTGGTTCCAGGTTGTACTGGTTTTAGAAGAGATGCGTGAAAAACGGGATGAATCCGCATGTTGGATGGTAAATCGAGTTTAAAGGCCACTGGGTTGATAATAGCTTTGATGGGGTAAGGCCCAATGAATCTGGGATTAAAAGTTCGCTGACCCTTGAGGGGTAGATGTTTAGTTGCTAGCCATACCTGATCTCCTACTTGGTAAGGAGGAGTTTTACTTCGGTGCAAATCAGCGTTTTCTTTATACTTTTTCTTGGCTTGCTGTAAGTGGGTTGTAGCTTCTTTGAAGGCTTGGGTTATTGTGGAATGTAGGTGATTTACTGCAGGCATCTCCAGGGTCAGAGGTGGATCTAGGTCAGAGGTCCGAGGATGGTGACCATACAGGGTATAAAAAGGAGTCTGTCCGGTTCCAGAATGCACTGAATTGTTGTATGCATATTCTGCAATCCAAAGGATGTCCTTCCAATTCAACTCGGATTGGTGTAACATGCACCGCAGATATTGCTCGAGAGTCTGATTGGTTCTCTCGGTTTGTCCGTCGGTCTGGGGGTGGTGGCTGGTGGATAACCGCACGTCTATTTGTGCTAGTTGGCAACATTTCTTCCAAAAGTGGGAGATGAATTGACTTCCACGGTCTGAGACTAATATGGAAGGGAAACCATGTAACCGCACTATATTTTCCATAAATTCCTTGGCCAAGGTGGAAGCTGACGGCAATCCTTTTAAAGGGATAAAATGGGCCATTTTGGAGAATAGATCCAACTATTACGAGAATCGTGTTGTAACCACCACAAGGAGGCAGGTCAGTTATAAAGTCCATTGACAAGGTGTGCCAAGGTGCTGGTGGAATGTCCAAAGGTTGAAGTAGGCCGGCTGGCCTTTTCTTTTGACTCTTATTTTGGGCACAGATTCCGCAAGACAACACAAATGACTTTATGTCTTTTCTCCAAGAAGGCCACCAGAAGTGGCGTTTGATCTTTTCTTCTGTTTTCGCGATACCGGGGTGTCCTCCATTAATGATTCATGATGACGGGTAATGACAAGTTCCTGCAATTCTTTACTTGGCAGAAATAACCGCTCTTGGAAGTAGGGTAAATCATCCTTAACGGTGTAGTGAGGACCCTTTTGACTCCATTCCAGTAAGGCAGAAGAGTCAAAAAGCTGTTTTACTTGAGCTTGGATGTCCTCAATGGTTTGCAATGAAGTCAAGCCCAGAATTCTTTGTTCCGGTATGATTGGCACAGGTTCTAAACTCGAATTGGGTTCTTCCATGCCTATCCGGGATAAGGCATTTGCCTTACCATTCTTGGAGCCAGGGCGATAGGTAATTACAAAATCAAATTCCGCAAAGAATAAAGCCCATCGGAGTTGTCGCGAAGATTGAGCTTTGGCCGTCTTTAAATACTGCAAATTTCTGTGGTCCGTAATTACGGTGATGGTGTGTCTTGCCCCGAGAAGATAGTGACGCCAAGCCTTGAAAGCTGATTTAATAGCCAGTAGTTCTTTGTCGGTAATTGCGTAATTGAGTTCAGGTGGAGAGAATTTTCTGGACCAAAAGGCTACAGGGTGTAGTTGGTTAGTTTCTGGGTCTCTTTGCGACAGGACAGCTCCCATGGCCGAACTGGATGCATCGGTTTCCACGATGTAAGGGAGATCTGGGCGCGGGTGCTTCAATACAGGTGCAGAGGTGAATTTGGTTTTCAGGTCCTGAAAGGCTTGTTCAGCCTCAAGAGTCCATTCAAAGCGTTTGTTTTTCTTTAGGAGAGCTGTGATGGGTTGAACAGTTCGAGAAAATTCCGGGATGAACCTTCGATAGAAATTGGCAAAGCCAAGCATGCTTTGCACTCCCTTCACAGAGCTAGGAGATGGCCATTTGAGAATGGCGTCCACTTTCCGCGAGTCCATTCGGATTCCTTGAGGTGTCAGGATGAATCCGAGAAACTCCACTTCTGTGGTATGAAAAACGCATTTTTCGAGCTTGGCAAATAATTTGTGCTGGCGCAATTTCTCAAGAACTGCCCTAACATGGTTTCTGTGATCAGATTCTGAGGAGGAATACACCAGGATGTGGTCAATATAAACGATGACACAAACATCGATAAGTTCCCGAAGAACATCATTCACGAAGTACTGAAAGGCGGCAGGTGCGTTGCACAAACCGAAGGGCATTACTTGATATTCGAAGAGCCCAAATTTGGTGCGGAATGCAGTCTTCCACTCGTCGCCCTCTTTTATACGTACCAGGTGGTAAGCTCCTCGGAGATCTAGCTTGGTGTACACACAAGCATCTTTTACTTGGTCGATAAGCTCAGGTATCAGGGGCAAAGGGTAACGATTCTTAATCGTTATCTGATTTAGGGCGCGGTAGTCAATACAGGCCCTAAGGTCTCCTTCCTTTTTAGGTACGAAGAACAAAGCGGAAGAGACTGGTGACTTTGATGGGCGAATGAAACCATTGGCCAGGTATTGATCCAAATACTGGCGCAAATGCAGGTTCTCAGGTTCAGTAAGAGCATAAATCCTACTACAAGGTAGTTGTGCATTGGGTACCAAGTCGATTTGGCAATCGTAAGATCGATGGGGAGGTAAGGTGTTAGCCTGCTCTTTCTGAAAAACGTCTTGGAATTCTTGGTATTCAGATGGTGGCTGTACAGGGGTGGAAGTTACAGAGGCTAGACCCATAGCTGGATTCCTTGGGTAACAGGTTGGTTCACAATCAGGAAAAGTTATCTTCTTTGCTCGCCAGTCTATTCTCGGATTATGTGTTTCTAACCAAGGGATTCCAAGAAGTACTTGAAATTGTGGGGCCTTGATCACATCAAACACGATTGCTTCCCGATGTCCGTCCTGACCCGCCAGAGTGATTTCAACTGTGGAATGCGTTACAGGCCCTGAGGCTATTTCGGTTCCATCAACTGTAGTAATTACATCTTGGGTTACTTTCGGGCGGAGAGGAAGCTTAATCCTGGAAGCCAATTCACGGTCTATGTAATTTCCAATAGCTCCACTGTCTATGTATGCTTTTATAGCATGCAACTGCTGAGGCTGTTTTGGGTTCACAAGCACCATTGGCATGACAAAATGCGAGGTCAAAGAGTTTGTTTTCAAGCTCGGCAAGCGGACCCCTACGCTTGTCGGGCTAGGTCGTTTCCCGAACCAGGTGTCAATAACTCGTTATCACTGGCTCCAACCACCTTCTTGGGTGGTTTAACTGGACAACTTTGAAGAAAGTGACCGGAAGTTCCGCAATACAGACAAAGTTGCATGTGTCGCCTTCTCTCTCGTTCCTTCTGCGTTAATGGTCCTTTAACACTGCCAATTTGCATAGGTTCGGAAACGTCAGTACTCTTGGAGTTAACGTGGGTCTTGATAGGTACTCTGGTTTCATACTTGAGCCGATCTGCTTTTCTATTTTGAAGTCTGTGATCAAGTTGAACCACTAAGTCTATGTAGTCTGCGCAGGCCTGGGGTGGATCTACTATCTGAGCTATAACATCTTTAAGCTCTCCGCGCAGGCCTCGATGAAACAATGTGATCCTTTTATTTTCAGGCCATCCGGTTTGCACAACTAGTCTATTAAAGGTGGCGATATAGGACAAAAGATCCTGATTACCTTGTCGTAAGGATAGCAGTTCGTTGTCAAGGGCCTGTCCCTGCGAGTGTCGAGCGAACAATCTTTCCATGCTGGCCTGGAAGCCCTGGAAATCCCGGAGAATGGGATCATCCTGATTTACCAATGGAATAGACCAATCGGCAGCACAGCCACTGAGGTAAGATAGTACAAAGGCTACTTTGGTCTGGTCGTTGGGGAAGGCCCCGGGCCTGCATAAAAAGTGTAAACGGCATTGGTTCATAAAAACGGCATATTTCTTGGGATCCCCCGCAAAACGTTCCGGTGGGGCCAAAGGCATGTGTCCAGGTAGATTGATTTGTACCGGGTTATTCGAACCCATTGTTGTAGAAATATTCCGGAAACAGGTAAAGGAGTGTGCTCTGCCTGGCCCTGCAATAACCTTTTGGCCAGATCATCAGTTCTTTCCTTGGATAGGATTAGTTCCCTTCTGAGAGCATTAGTCTCCTGGCGGGCTGAGTGCACTTCTGCCCGTAATTCCCCTAAAAGATGGGCCAGCTGATCTGTCTCGGAAGTCTCCATAGCGCCCAGGTGGGAAATTGTGGTAAGGCTTCGCGTTCTGTAACGCTCACCTGGTTCCCACGGAGGCGCGGCGTCGAAGGCGCAGAACTCTGAAGATGGACAGGAAGGGCCCCTCTATTCTGGCTTCCCTGGCTCGTTGGATACCCTCCTGTGCGTGAAAAGGGACTATTACCAACTGTGGAACAATGCTCAAGCCTCCCACTCCCTTCCAACCCTCCACGATACCTCCTCCACGATTCCCAGTGAAGCCTCACCTTAGGGTTTGGAAGGATGAGCTCTCCATCCTGCTTCTGATGCAGGGGCGCGTTGAAACCCAGTTACTTCACTGGATTGAGGATTGATGGGAGTTCAGGTAAGCTTGACTGTTCAGGTAAGGCGCTGTAAAAGTTCTGTTCAAAAGTTCAAGCTTAATAATAATGTTCGTTGTCTAATTGCAGCAAGCGCTAATGCTTATGTTTTTTTCCTCTTAGGGGCCGGGGTTCGGAGTGCCGGAGATATGGCGCCGACCCGAAGTGAAACAGATCTGGATGAGCGCTCAGGTAATGTCTTTGCATTCGCTCATTCAATGTCTTTGTCTTTTTTCCCCATATGGGCCGGGGTCCGGAGATGCCAGGAAGCGGCAGGACCCGAAATGCAGTGGGAATAATCCAACAGGTAGGACTTAAAAGGAAACTGAGCTTTCCTTATTCCTTTTCTCCCTCTCACCTTTGTTCTTGTCTTTTTTCCTCTAGGCGCCGGGGCGTAGCTGAATCCGGAAGATCGCTGCTGAAGATGGAAGCGCCTTGCAAAGGTGAGTAAAATGCAGCGCTGCAGCGATCGAAACGAAATGCCTTTAAAATGATGTCTTCCTTTTCAGGGCCGTTGGAGAAGTGACTCCGGGATGCAGATTTAGCAGGTAAGGGCTTTTCTTCTCCTATTCTCTTCCTTTCTCCCCTTGCAGGTGTTCCAGGGTGTTGGCAGGCGTGGCTGAAGTCAGGATGCAGGAGCTGACACGGTGAGCGTCCAGCTGCTAGGTGCAGAACAACGCGAAGCATGTGTGGCTGTTCGGGTGGGGTTTAAATAGCCTTGGAAGAAGTTCCTGGTATGTATCCTTCCACCAATCAGGTATGTATCCTTCCCCGACCACACCCAGGTGGTGAAGTAGTCCTACAGGTTAAGTAGTCCCATTCAGGCCTCAAGAGGGCCTGGATGAAGCAGCAAGGTCTGCATCAGGTAAGTGTGCACCCAAGCACTTAAACACATATCCTCTTCTATGAGCCTGGCGCCTAAGGCGCCAGGACTGGGGTCTGCTATGAGCCTGGCGCCTAAGGCGCCAGGACTGAGTCCAAAGGGCCCCGACTTGGGCCCCCTGAGACTTCCCTGGGGAAAATGATGTCTGCCTCTGCGGTAGCTGGGCCCGGCCTGGCTCCTTAGAGGTAGGCATCATGACAATCACTCGAGCAGCGCTATTAAAATGTATCTCGAGGCCACATAATCAGTGGTCTACATAGTTAGCCCACTCGTGGATACGTGCTTAGCACACCCACACAAACTCTCCAACTGCTTTAATCTGCCGACGATGTACAATCAAGACTTGTTGTGACTACTCCTAGCCTCGTCCAATCCCAGACCCTATGCATCTCATGCATTGTGTGCCGCCTAGCCTATGCTGTTACCTAGTACTCATGTGCTAACACAGTTGATTGCTGCCAGCTGCTATTCATATGCTTCCAGTTAATTAATGCTGAACCTAGGTGATAGGCTATTTACTACACCCTTGACTCTAACCGTGTGCACCTGACCTCCTGCAATTCTCATGCTGTGCTCCGCCTAGTCATTACCTATTGTTGTGATCATGCCTAGCGTTGTTTAATCCTAGCGACGTCATGCGACTTTAATCCAGTGTTGTAATTCACCTACGTACCTGTGCATCTCATGCACTGTGCGCCGCCTAACCTATGCTGTTACCTAGTACTCATGTGCTAACACTGTTGATTGCTGCCAGCCGCTACTCATATGCTTCAAGCTCTAATGTTAATCAATGCTGAACCCAGGTGATAGGCTACTTCCTACACCCTTGACATTAACCGTGTGCACCTGACCTCCTGCGAGACCTCAACAGTGTGCACCTGACCTCTTGCAATTCTCGTATTGTGCGCCACATAGTCACTACCTATTGTGGAGATCACGCCTCGCTATGTTTAAACCTAGCAACGTTATATGATGTTAATCCAGTATTGCAATTAACGTACTGTGGGACATCACTGTACCAAACTGTCTCCGGTAGACATAGAGCCAACATTGAACTTAGGGAATTACTACCTTGCATTTGAATTACCATCCCTTACACTGCAGTGACCCACCACCTAGATGGTACTAGACCTTACGCTACCCTATAAGAACTACATTGTACTAGCCCTCTCTTGCCCAATATCACAATGTATCTCCATGCGCTTTATACAGTGTTACTGAGATCAATACTGCACATTTTGAATAGCCAATACCTAACCATGCCACCCAATTTACCAGCACTCGAGCCCGCACATAACCCATACACACTAACTGAAATAACCTCTACACCTTGCCCTGTTCTCATGAGGAACCTTAGACTACGTGCCAGGCTCCCAAGGCTCTATGACCCTCTATCTAAACCAGCCCACAACAAGGTGACTAGGAATCCATCCCTATACCCTCTTCAACTGAACAGTAGACTCCACCGCGAGCCTATCCGTGACCGGAAAAGTACGCACAAATCTGTGCAACCACCCCTAAACCCAGTAGATCTCGGGACCAAGGCTGCACTAATAAATACCCGCTCCATGGTAGCCCATGCATTAGACATTGCCGACCTGCTACACAACGAAGACCTGGACTTCTTAGCGGTCACTGAATCTTGGCTTCACCCCACGGCAGGCCCTGCAATTATGCTAGCGGTTCCAGATAACTACACGCTATTAAGACTTGATCGTACCACCTCTAGAGGCGGAGGTCTTGCCATCATACCCAAAACTAAATTCCCTATGACAATTGAATCACCCACCAATGTTAGCTCCTGTGAATCCCTAACCGCCAAGCTATCACTATCTAATACTCATTCCATCTCCATTCACCTTATCTACCGACCACCGGGCCCTTTAGGATCATTTGAAGAAGACCTCACAGACATCTTATCAAATAATCTTAAAAACTCCTCACAACGCATCTTACTAGGAGAACTTAACCTTGGATTTAGCGACCCCGCAGACGCCAATGCCACTACAATCAATACCCTAGACGAACTGGGCTTCACCCAGAAGATCACTGAGCCCACCCATATCAAAGGGAGAACTCTGGACTGGCTAGCTGTGCACAACTGCACAGTCCTGGTCTCTGCCATACTCCCGCAGCCCTGGACTGACCATTACTTGATTCCGTTTACCCTAGAGGCAACCCCAGCACAAGCTCACGCCATAGCTCCAGCTGTCCAATCCCGAAATAAAAAAAATATCACCCCTGAAAACTTGATCCCGCTAATCACACCAACCCTGAACGCCATCCCGGTTCACACAGATCCATTCATGATGGTGGACATCTACAATAAAATTATGCTATCATCCCTTGATGCCATAGCCCCTTTGAAGCTAAAAAAGAGTAAGCCCCGGAAACACATCAATTCCTGGTTTTCATATGCTTCCAGCTCTAATGTTAATCAATGCTGAACCCAGGTGATAGGCTACTTCCTACACCCTTGACTTTAACCGTGTGCACCTGACCTCCTGCGAGACCTCAACCGTGTGCACCTGACCTCTTGCAATTCTCGTATTGTGCGCCGCATAGTCACTACCTATTGTGGAGATCACGCCTAGCTATGTTTAATCCTAGCAACGTTATATGATGTTAATCCAGTATTGCAATTAACGTACTGTGGGACATCACTGTACCAAACTGTCTCCGGTAGACCTAGTGCCAACATTGAACTTAGGGAATTACTACCTTGCATTTGAATTACCATCCCTTACACTGCAGTGACCCACCACCTAGATGGTACTAGACCTTACGCTACCCTATAAGAACTACATTGTACTAGCCCTCTCTTGCCCAATATCACAATGTATCTCCATGCGCTTTATACAGTGTTACTGAGATCAATACTGCACAATTTGAATAGCCAATACCTAACCATGCCACCCAATTTACCAGCACTCGAGCCCGCACATAACCCATACACACTAACTGAAATGACCTCTACACCTTGCCCTGTTCTCATGAGGAACCTTAGACTACGTGCCAGGCTCCCAAGGCTCTATGACCCTCTATCTAAACCAGCCCACAACAAGGTGACTAGGAATCCATCCCTACACCCTCTTCAACTGAACAGTAGACTCCACCGCGAGCCTATCCGTGACCAGAAAAGTATGCACGAATCTGTGCAACTACCCCTAAACCCAGTAGATCTCGGGACCAAGGGTGCACTAATAAATGCCCGCTCCATGGTAGCCCATGCATTAGACATTGCCGACCTGCTACACAACGAAGACCTGGACTTCTTAGCGGTCACTGAATCTTGGCTTCACCCCACGGCAGGCCCTGCAATTATGCTAGCGGTTCCAGATAATTACACGATATTAAGACTTGATCGTACCACCTCTAGAGGCGGAGGTCTTGCCATCATACGCAAAACTAAATTCCCTATGACAATTGAATCACCCACCAATGTTAGCTCATGTGAATCCCTAACCGCCAAGCTATCACTATCTAATACTCATTCCATCTCCATTCACCTTATCTACCGACCACCGGGCCCTTTAGGATCATTTGAAGAAGACCTAACAGACATCTTAACAAATAATCTTAAAGACTCCTCACAACGCATCTTACTAGGAGAACTTAACCTTGGATTTATCGACCCCGCAGACGCCAATGCCACTACAATCAATACCCTAGAGGAACTGGGCTTCACCCAGAAGATCACTGAGCCCACCCATATCAAAGGGAGAACTCTGGACTGGCTAGCTGTGCACAACTGCACAGTCCTGGTCTCTGCCATACTCCCGCAGCCCTGGACTGACCATTACTTGATCTCGTTTACCCTAGAGGCAACTCCAGCACAAGCTAACACCATAGCTCCAGCTGTCCAATCCCGAAATAAAAAAAATATCACCCCTGAAAACTTTATCCCGCTAATCACACCAACCCTGAACGCCATCCCGGTTCACACAGATCCATTTACGATGGTGGACATCTACAATAAAATTATGCTATCATCCCTTGATGCCATAGCCCCGTTGAAGCTAAAAAAGAGTAAGCCCCGGAAACACATCAATTCCTGGTTTTCGCCTCATCTTAAAGCCCTTAGACAGGAAAAGGGACGCTGTGAAAAAATCTGGCGAGCTCACCCCTCAGAAAATAACAAAAATAATTTGAGAAGTCTAGCTTCCCAATATAAAAAAGAAATTATATTGGCCAAACAAACGTCTTATAGTACCCGAATCTCACAAGCTAAATCTAACACTAGAGAGCTTTTCACAATACTTAAAGAGGTTGAATCCCCGATCCAAGTGCCCGACTCATGTATCAAAGATAAAAACTGGTGCACGGGCATACAAAATGCCCTAGCGAACAAAATCTCCTCCCTTAAGACAAAGATAAGCATTAAAAAAGAATCTGTGCTCTCCTCTACTAAGCCGAGTACCGTCACCCATAAAAAGGCTCACCTGACTCAATCATCCCCCCCAGTGCACAACCCCCCTTTTAATTTCCATAAAGTATCCACCAAAGAGGTAGAAAATACTATTCTCACCCTCAAACCTTCAAACTGCCACGGAGACCTATGCCCCGCTCAACTGATTAAGGATGCAGCCCGTGATCTTGCACCATTTATAACCAAACTAATAAATGCGTCTTTCACATCAGGCACCGTACCTAATAATTTAAAACAGTCCTGTGTCCTCCCTCTGCTTAAAAAAACGAATCTAGACCCATCCACTCCAACCAACTACCGCCCCATTACCACAGTACCGTTCCGTCTTAAAATCCTCGACAAAATAGCATACCAACAGATCCAACACCACCTTGAGCACTTCCATCTCCTAGGCGTCCGACAATCGGGCTTCAGGCCACAGCATGGAACCGAAACTGCACTTATAGACCTCAAGGCACAGATAGACGAGCTGAGAGACCAGGGTAAGACAGCTCTTTTGCTACTCCTTGATCTCTCTGCGGCCTTCGATCTGGTCGACCACGAGATCTTGTGCAACCACCTACAAAAAGCTGCCCACTTCTCTCAAGAAGCAACCAATTGGATCCAATACTTCCTTAATAACCGCACGATGAGAGTCTTTTCATTGTCAGCAGCAGCCGACCCTACACCTATCACTTGCGGCATGCCTCAAGGATCCTGCGTCTCCCCTACACTTTATAACATCTTCACGAAGCCCCCTTTTGATGATCTAGACGATCTGGGTATCACTACACTAATTACACCGATGACACCCAGATCCTCATCCCGTTGACGGGGGATTATGACAAGGATTTGGCCTTTGTTAATAAAGTGTACCTCATCATCCAGGCATGGATGGCCTCACACTGTCTATGCCTGAATGATGACAAGACGGAACTCCTTATTCTAGGCTCTACACACTACCTCAACAAGCTGGACCATAAATACTCATCGTTCATAATTGACGACAAAAAGATCAAGGTAGCTAAGGAGGTTAAAATCCTCTGCTTCTATCTTGATTCCACCCTTACCTTCAACAAACAAGTGAATGCAATGGCTTCCGCGACCTCCTATACTTGCAAACTCATTAGGGCAGCCAAACCCTTTCTCTCCCCCACCAACTGTACCACCTTGGCCAGGGCGCTGATCCTGTCCAAGTTGGACTATTGCAACGCTCTATATGTAGGTTGTAACAAATATATCTCAAACAAAATCCAAATCCTCCAAAATAATGCCCTTAGAGCGGCCCTCAGTATCCCGAAGAAAGCCCATATCTCTGACTCCAGAAGATCTGTCAACTGGCTATCCACCAAGGACAAGATATTCCTTAAATCGGTGTCTCTGATTCATAAATGCCTCCACCAAGCAGCCCCTCAATACCTCATATCCAGATTTACTAGACCCACCCTCTCTCGCCCCTCGAGAACGGCCAATTCCAACCTTCTTCTGATGCCCAGGTTCAAACGTACGTCTGGAGGCAACAGCTTTCCAGTAAAAGCAGCGCAATTCTGGAATTCCCTTTCTCCTACCTGCAGGGAGGACCTACCCTACCACCAGTTCAGAGCCAGGACTATCCACTGGCTAAAAACTCTCATCTCATAACGACCTTCCGAAGCCCGGATGCGCCATTACCATGTGGCTTCTCACCTCATCGAATGTAAATGATTGTAAATATGTACATAGTATTGCCCAGTGTATATGTTCTACCCTTCCTATTCGGCGAGATATGTCCAGCACTGTAACCGCAACTGGACCTCACCCTACTGTATGTAACTAAGTTTTGCAACCCTCTTGCTGCCTTTGCGCCTGGCTACCCCTCGGTTAGGTGCGCATTGTAAATAAATAAATACAAAATACAAATAAATGCAAGGGAAGTCCACATACTAAAACAGCA
This sequence comes from Ambystoma mexicanum, assembly GCF_040938575.1. Lineage (NCBI taxonomy): Eukaryota > Metazoa > Chordata > Amphibia > Caudata > Ambystomatidae > Ambystoma > Ambystoma mexicanum. The sequence continues at coordinate 375,768,287 of NC_090931.1, forward strand.
AGTGGCTAACTTGGAGAACCGCGCAGAGGAGGCGGAAGGGAGAGCTAGAAGGAACAACATTCGAGTGGTCGGTCTGCCGGAAGGAGAAGAAGGCCAAGACCCAACCGACTATTTGGAGAACATGATCCTGCAGGAAATAGGAGCTGATAAACTCTCGCAGGGATTCACGATGGAGCGGGCACATAGAGCCCTCATGAGAAAACCGAAGCCTGGATCACCACCCCGCGCAATAATTGCCAAGATTCTGAACTATAAAGACCGTGAAAAGATCCTGGAGTATTTCAGGAAAGGGGGAACGATAGACAGAGCCTCGGCTACAATCACAGCTTACCCGGATTATACAATGCTGGTCCAGAGGCAGAGGTATAGCTATGTGGCGGGGAAGAGACGGCTGCGCGCGGCCGTCATTAAATATATGCTCCTGTACCCTGCGAGACTAAAAGTGCTACATAAGAGTCGAATGTTTTTCTTTGATACCCCAGAGGAGGCTGATGCATGGCTGGACCTACAGGGCTGCCCGGAACAGGATGCTGCACAGGCCCAAAAAGAATGAGATAAGTGACTGAGGCGATTCATACAGGCTGTTCTGGCATGCTGTGAGGTACCCTAGCGGAGGCTCAGCCAGAACTTTGACAGTTGTGGAAAGGTGGGTGGTGCGGATGCTGGTTTTGGATACCCTTGATTCCATTGAGCGGCATTGGACTAGAATATAGAGCTTTGATTATGTAGACAAATTGGACAATAGCATGTGGTTAAGTATAATGAACAGGAGCGGCGGAACACAGGCACCCTACCCCCCAAATCGTGGCAGTAGTAGTAGGTTAGCCATTAGGGCTACCTCACCCTGCTGGGCTTCGAGTACAGGCTATCGCCAGAAAGTGCTAGATGCAGGGGAGCCTGAGATCCAGGGATGGAGCTGGGCAATTATTGGGTGGGGTGAAGTTGGGGTTGTTGGGGAAGGGATGGGTGGGGGAGGGGAGGAGGCAGGGAGTTTAAGGTGTATATAGTAGTGGGAAGTTTGTATTTAAACAAGAGCCTATGCGGACTACGGAAAGGGAACTGTTTTCGTGTGAGCGGGGTGGATTGGCCTGATGCAAGAAGGGGAAATATTGATGAACAATGGGGGAGCTTAAGATAATAACGTGGAATGTCAGAGGAATTAACAGTTATTTGAAGAGGAATAAGGTCATGCTGTATTTGAGACGGCAAAAGATAGATATTGCACTGCTACAGGAAACGCATCTGACACGAGAGAAAGTAGATCTAATTGGGAAAAAATGGAAAGGTATTGTGGTGGGCTCATCATACTCTGGGTAGTGCTTGTTTGGGTGGCACCACATGGTCCTTTTAAGCTAATTGAGGAAGTGGTGGCGACAGACGGGAGGATGGTCATATTGAAGGGGTTGATAGAGAATAAAGAAATATGTATTGTGAATACGTATGCCCCTAACCAAAACACGGCGGCATACTTCAGAACTCTGTGCACTACCATTTGTATTTGTTTATTTATAACGCACAAACCATCAGGCCCGGGGGCATCAGGGCGCAATTTGTACAAAGTTGCAGAAAAAAATACAGGCAATAAATTACATTACAAAGTTTACAGTAACAGCATATTAACCATCTTTCTAGTTGCATAAATTACATAGATTACAGTGCCACTAGGAATAACAGGAAGTACCCTAGGATGTACAGTAACAGTACGGCGGTAGCAGGCCAGAAATAGTATCACCATGGGTGCGTGTGTGGGCAGGGCGGTGATTTGGGGTGGGGATTTCAATTGTGTAATAAATCCTAAGATAGACAGGTCGGATGATAAGGTTGACAGGCCCACCCCGGCAGCCAGAATATTGCGGATGCTGCTAGAGGATTTCGGCCTGGTAGACGTTTGGAGAACAAAACATCCCAATGATAGACAATACTCACATTATTCGGCCCTGCAGCAGCTGCACACAAGACTCGACTATGTCTTCGCCACTCCAGATGTGATGACAGAGAGCAACCATATAGAATATAAAGCAAAGGTCCTCTCGGATCACTCGCCCTTGATCCTCGGTTGGCAATATTGCCCCCCGAGAGCGCGGTTCCAACGTGGCGCCTACGTGCAGAGGCACTCAGGGACCCAATCTTCAGGGAGGACATGAGGGATGAGATTATTAACTATTTTGAGGTTAATACTGGCAGTGTTGACTCGGCAGGGACACTATGGGAGGCCTTTAAGAATAGTGATGCGAGGGGTTGCCATATCCAAGTCAAGGGGTTTCAGGGTGGAATAATAGCCGATTTACATAGAGCAGAGGAGGAATTGGAAAGTGCACTGGGAAGAGGAAATGCAGATATGGAGATAGTACTTAAATTACAGCAGCAGTGCGCAGAACTCTGGGAGAGGCTCTGCAATCTCAATTATAAAAAATACATAGACAGCATGCAGGGGGGGGATAAAATGGGCCGGCTTCTAGCTTGGTTATACAAAAATGAAACTCCTAGACCCCCGATCAGGACTATAACTAGAGAGGATGGTGAGGTAGCTGATATTCAAGGAGGAGTCAACAAGGAGTTTGCAGACTATTATAAGGCGTTATATGAAGATAGTGAGAGGAGCAGCCCGGAAGAGATCGCTGAAACACTAGAAGATATAGGACTGCCCAAGATAAGTGAAGAAGACAGGGAAGAGCTGGATGCACCAATTACTTTGGAGGAATTGAAGAGGTAGTGAAGCAGTTGCCCACTAGCAAAACTCCAGGTGCAGAGGGGTTCCCTAGTGAATTCTATAAAGTATATAGGATGGAGGGGCTCCCCTTTATGCTAGAAATGCTTAACGAAGCATTTGAGGTAGGACGGCTGCCGGATTCGCTCAGAGAAGCGATTATAGTACCGCTCCCCAAGCCCAATAAACCAGAGCATAGTTGTGGCTCCTATAGGCCCTCATCGATGCTGAACCAGTACAGAAAGATACACAGATTGCGGAGAGTGATTGGCAAATTAATTCATCCAGATCAAACGGGCTATGTCCCAAGTAGGAACATAACTCATAATCACAGGAGACTCCATCGAGTGGTTGAATGGGGGTGTAGCATTGAAGGCGAAATGGCGATTGTGTCACTAGACGCAGTTAAAGCTTTCGACTCGGTTAAGTGGCCATGGCTGTTGGCGGCACTAGGGGGATATGGAGTAGGGCCAGGTTATATTAGATGGGCTAAGATGCTATACAGTGAACCGTTGGCCAGAGTTCGAACGGGATCAGTAATATCCGAGAGATGGCAACTTAGCGGAGGCACTAGACAGGGGTGCCCCTGGTCCCCGATGCTTTATATTCTAGCCCTGGAGCCCCTAGCAATATACCTCAGGCAACAATATGATATGATCGGGATTGAGGTGGGAGGAGAGCGACACTTGATATCCTTGTATGCAGACGATTTGCTATTATATCTTAAATACCCAGAAGAAAATCTCCAATACATTTTTGAAGTGATGGAGAGGTATGCTAGGCTGTCCGGCATAGCGGTGAACCCCCAGAAATCCAGCATATTCCCGCTAGGTGGCTATATGGGAACCCCTGTAGAAAGGTTGCCGGTGCTACAAATACCATGGGCGGTGAGTTATTTTCGTTACCTCAGGATAGACTTGTACCACACGACGGAAGAGGAACATAAGTGTAACACTGAGATGGCCTTTGAGAAAATCAGGAAGAGTATGGGGTTTTGGGAGAAGTTGCCCCTAGCAATGATGGGACGAGGGGCAATGCTTAAGATGGTGGTCCTACCTAGGCTTTTACATTACTTTAGTAATATTTCATATATGATACCTAAGAAGTTCTTTGTTAAGCTGAATAGTATGTGTAGAGACTTCCTATGGCATGGCACCCGGAACAGAGTGGCGTTATGGAAGTTGCAGAACTTCTATGAAAAAGGTGGTATTAAACTGCCTAATTTTGAGGCTTATTATGTAGCGGGTCAACTACAATATGTGGCCAAGTGGCTCTCTGACGAAGAGACCCCTGAACATAGGTTGTTTAGGCAGAACTGTACTCAATTTTACTTAAAGGAAATGATTTGGTTGCCCGAGTCAGAAATGAAAGAGCGCCCTGGGATGATGATAACTGGGTGGAAAATGTGGCGTAGAGCTTGCCGGATGATGGGAGACCCTGCCCCGTGCTCCCTGCAGATACCGTTGGTTGCACTGGCGGGAGGGGATAAGCAGTTGAGGATGATTATCAGAACCTACTGGGAATCAGTGGGGCTGGTCACGCTGGAGGACATTTGGCAAGAAGGGACTATAAGGGATTTTGGAGAACTTGGGGAAGTAGCGGGATTGCATACAGGTCAATATGTTACGTATCACAGATTGGTGCAGAGGATTCGTAAAATGTGGCCTGAAACAATTTTGACAGAGGAACCAGATGCTATTATTGGGGCAATATATGACATATTGGAGGGGGGGGCATGAGATCTCTAGATTATATGAGATGGTGATGTCTAAGGTTGGGAAGGAATTAATACATTTAAGATCGGAATGGGAAGCAGAAGCGGGAGCCCCTATGGAGGATGGGATGTGGGAACGTGCCTTGGGATACCATAAGAAAGTGTCTTGTAATGCCAGATTAAAACAAATACAGTTATATATAACGCACAGGGCATACATGACCCCTCTGAGGATATCTAAGTTTAAAAACGTGGGGCGCCAGGCGTGTCCTGAGTGCGATGAGGAAGACGCCGACATGATAATATGTTTTGGGCATGCCCGGTAATTGAATGCTTCTGGGGGGAAGTAGCGCAGAAACTAGAGGAAAAAGGGGTCACGCTCGCCATAGATACAGTCTGGGCCTGCTTGTTGGGTGGTTTCCCCAAATCACCGAAATTTAAACATGTCGGTAAATTGAAAGATTTGGCATATGTGCTTGCCAAACGAAGGATAGCCATGGGGTGGAAGAAGTGTCACAAACCACTGGTGGAGGTGTGGTGGAAAGACTTACAGAAATGGGGGGAGACTGAAACGATGGTATAGCAGGAGGCGAGCAGCATGAGTGGGGAGGAAGAAATGGGCTCCCTGATGGCATGGAAATCATTGATAGCGGAAATGTTCGGAGTAGCATCGGACCCAATGGAATCCGAGGGCAGCGAAATTCTGCCCCCCGAAGCAGATATTGAATGTGAAGAACAAACAGGCTCATAAAGGGGGGTAGGGTTGGGAGAGCAGTGACTAAAAACTATTTGTGTTTATTGGTATTGTGATAAATTGCACTGCAAGTTTGGTTTGTATTGGTGTTTGGTTGAATAAAATTAATAAAGAAATAAAAAAAAAAAGATGGGCTCAAGCTACAACCATCAAATAATAATAAGGCAGACCTAGTGGCATCTTGTCAAATAAAACAGCCCATACTAAGAAAAACCTCCTGCCAATCCTTACGCTAAATACAAAATGAGTGTGGGATAATGGTCACAAGAAAGAAAGAAGTGTTCACAAATAATAAGTCAGGTTGCGGTAGTCAGGGTCTCCCTTCCCTGCGTTTTGAGCACGCGAGAAGGCGGGACTCTGGAGCACAGCACACGCTCGAGCTTTCCCAGCACAAGACTACAGTTCCGCTCTCAGGTATCAGGACCATCAGTGGTTAAGTCTCTTTTCTACAAAAAGTCTCTTGCCTTCGAGGGCCTTATGTATCCAAAATAATAAACAAAAGTTCCTTTTCACATGTACATTGGCTGCTGACCTTCACTCCTGGCTCCCCCTGTTCCGGACTCAGATCCACAAAAAGATATTGGCAATATCAGGAAGTTCTGTAGTTATGTTTCTGGCTTCCGAGGGTCTGATGGGCTCCAAATAATAAACAAAAGTTCTTTCCTGATTGTACTTGGGGTGATAATTCTTCACCCCCTTGCTTCCCCTCTTCCGGACTCAGACACCTCTCGAATCTCAACCTCCCTCTGTTGGGTTCACTCTGGCTTATACTCAAAAAGATTTAATTTGCTGTGCTTCATGTGTCATTGGATAATGGCTTTTCACCTCTGGGTCCCCCTCTTCCGGGCTCAGACCCTTCAAAACTATCAGCCATCCTCCGTCGGGTTCACTACGGCTTCTCACAACAATCTCCTCTGTAACATTCTCAAATCTAAATGTCTTTTTAAACAGTTCACTGTGGACATCCCTCTATCAGGTTCACTCTTGTCAACACGCTGTTCATCGGTAATTTTAGGCTTCCCCCCCTTTTCATCGGCATCCCTCGGTCGGGTTCACTCTTGCCAACTTTTGCCAATCACACAATTTCTTCTTCTACTTTCTTACGATGCATGATTCACTTCCCTTAGCTTTACAATCAATGGCCGGCCAATGACTTTCAACTGTACACAGAGGATTTTACTAGATCCCTGTATGACCACTTTGACCCCTTTCTCGCACCTTTCCCAAGGCCTTCTGGTAACAGTAGTTTCAACAATAGGGTAATCGTCCAGAGTTTCCCAAGTGAGCACCCACGTGATGCCTGACTCCTCTGTAGCTGGTTTTCCCCTCTCATATTAACAGTTCTTTGTACTTTCTTCAATTAGCCGTTTGCTACTTTTGTTCACCACAGTTCCGTTTCTTTTCGGCTCTTCCCTCAACTCACGAGCTGTGATGAACCACTTGGCTTTTCTTGTTTCGTGAGTCAAGGACGCAACCATGCAGGCAAGCATCTCTCTCCAGCTTGTTTATCAGCAGAGGAGGGCTCTGTGTACCATTGACATCTGCTGCAACACACGTCAGCTAATGTTCGCTGCCTTTTACGATTCCTTCCATGGAGGTTTCACGGGCTTTGGTCAGAAAGTGCAAGGTCGCTTCTCTTCTTGTCACCCTCTCGGTTCGCGCCATCTTTCTCCCCCTCTTGAACTGCCATGCTGTTAACTCCCTCATCTTGCGGTCGATCTGCCTTGCTCGTATTGTACTCTCGTGCTCCACCTTTTATCCCTGTAGGGAAGGGAAAGGGCCCTCAGGTGTGTGTGTGTTTCTGGTAAATTGCTTGAGTTTGCCTGACCCTTGTGTTGGGTCATGTCAGGAGAACGGCTCTGGCATTTGTCTGTTTTTTGTGGTGTGCGAAAGTGTTCGTGTCTGAAAAGGGGGAGGGCGGGTAGAGTGTTTGAGTATCCTATGTGGTAGGATGGGGAAAAGGTGTTATAAGAAGGTGGATACTGTCTTAGCCGTCGGTGTCCCACTTCCAGTCCCGAGGGCCCACATCCAGGAGACCCTCCCGCACTGGTCCACAACCAGGAACTCAATGCAATAGCGATGGTCGTGTCCTGGCCACCTGGATGACAGGTTCCCGGGGACTAGCAAGTGAGACACCTTCAGGTTTCTCACAGATGGGATTTCAATGATGTAATAGACACTGGACTGGATAGGTCTCACCTAGGCAGTAGAAATCCAAAAGTACCCACCAAACTGGGATACTACGCTAAGGCAATCGGCTGGTTAGACACTTGGAGATGCTTGCATGCTGGGGAAACTGGGTGCTCATTCTCTGGGGCTCACGCTTCCTTCTCTAGGCGGGACTACCCTTTTATCCCGCTGGGTGATGGCTATAGACTACTTGCAGCAACATTTCTGTTCAGGGGGATTTAGGACCATTCTCTGCTACTCATTACAGTCAAGAGTGGAGAGTGGGCGTGAGATGCCTGCACCCACATGGAGGCTGAATTCGTACTACTTGGGCTTCCCCAAGTTTACTGAGGCATTAGTGAACACCAGGAATATTTCTCAGTTATTGAGGGGTCGGTGGAAAGTTCTGTCACGGTCTGTGAGGGGTACAAAATGGTTCTCAGTGGGAAGGCGATTTCACTGGTTGCGGCACAACAGAAGCTATACGCATACAGCGGTGGGGGAGGCGGAGTCGGCCTCTGAGAGTGCAGAGGCAGATCTGGTCGCTTTACGGCCCCTAGAGGCGCAGCTTAAGTTGCGGACAGCACAGGAAACACTCCAGAATGTGGCACTAGATAATGTGAAACAAGCGCACTGGCTCAATCAAAGTCAGATTCATGAAGCCGGGGCAAGGCAGGAAAGATTTTCGCGTGGCTGGAATGAAGGGAACGGGCAGTGGGTATGTAAGAGCTCTGCAAGGCAATACTGGTGAGGCTTTGATAAGGGACGCAGACATTGCACAGATGTTCACGGGGTATTATGAGTCCTCATACAGCACCCTGTCAAGTCGACCGGTGGATGGTGGGCCTGGGCACTGGAGTCGGTGGTGCTACCGCAGTTTGTTTGTTTGTTTATTAATTTGTTATGCGGACCAGACTCGTAAGTAAAAGGGCGCAGCAGTATGGAAATGCAAAGCTTACAAGGTCGCGAAATGAGCACAGTTGACAGCAAAGCAGCGGGAGGGGTTGGACGCAGATATCGCGGAAGAGGAAATAATAGCAGCTTTCTCCTAATTACAGTCAGGGAAGTAATGGAGCTTCTGTGGGGCGTGGGGTTATCTTAAATTGGCTCTTTTCTCCCTCTTTATCTTTAGGACCATTAAATAAAAATAAAAAAAGTGATTATTTTCCCTAGATAGAGTAGCTATGCCTTTCTTCGGAATACTGGGGATAAGGCTTTGTAGTATTTCATTTACGCACCTTACACTGAATAACATTTTTCAGCGGGCTTCCTCACGAAGATTATATTAAGTGCTAAGCCGGGCTGAAAAGTTTCATTATTGAGTGGTTCTCCTTGTTAGGGAGAACCAAGGGTTTACAGCCATGTTCCCTGTAGTAAAATGATACCGTAATCACTCAATAGCAGTTTGGGGATTGTGTTAGTCAAAATATATTTATGGCCCCTGCAATTCCAGGACAAACTTTTCATACAATCTCTACAAAAGATTAATTTGTCTCATGCCATCCCTTGCCCCTCAATTCCTGGCCTTATTAGGGAAGCTTCTTATTGGCTTAAGGACTTGTGTGTCCATGACCAATCTTACATCTGGGCCTCTCCTTCAGATAATTCAGCCGAGCAATCTACCTTTCTTTAATCCCTCGTGTCTGACAGGCAATTTATTTCAAGAGATAATTGGCCATGCCAGCCCCACCTCCGCCTGGATCTCGGGGATTTCATTTTCCCAATGACCCTTGTTGGGTGTGCAATGAATACATCTATGCCCATTGATCGAAAAGCTTCTGCGTAGTTCCATACAAGCAAGCATACTATTTTAGAGTTAATGTTAGCCAGTGATTTGTCTGCTTCCACCAGCTCTATGTATGTCTGCAGATAAAATAGCCCTTAACACAGGAATATAAATACAAATTCTCAGCACTTTTTGTTGATCTATTTAAAAAGTAATGTTCAGCCTCCTTCCAAATAATTAAAATCCCAGAACTTAATCAATCCAAGTAGAGTTGTCTTTCTTCTCATGGTCATCTACCCCGTCATAGAATGGTTAATTGGAGTTATCTCTGTAGATGGATCTTTTGTTAATTGATTTCTTACAGCCAACAGTGATGTCAATTGGATGGATACCATTGCCTCTGATTAGTGGTTGCTTTTTCTTGGATGCTTACTTTCCCTTTTGCAGGCTGTTCAGTGGTGTTACTTATTGTTAGGGAGAATTCTCATTCTATGGCTAATTTCCCTTACCTAGTGAGTCCCTCAGCAGCTTTTTTGGATTTCTAGAGTTTATTTTTATTTATTTATTTTTTCCACTGGGTGAGAGTGTGAGCTTTTCCCCCACTCTTACCTGTGTTTTGCCATGTGTATTTCATATGTTCTTGTGATTGTGGACTCTGGAGTACACCACTTCAGTAGCCCCACTCTTTTGTGTGTTACACAACACCTTCTGTGCATTGACACAGGGTTGTCTTTTAGACTTCCCACCGACTCCATTTCTGGGGCTGACTACTGTGCCCCAGAAAAGGGTAAAGTTGCGATTAACTTTACATAGTCATTTAACCACAGATCCAGTACACCCCATCTTACATGGAGAATTGGAAAGGGTTAATTCTTAGCCCTTTTTATCTGTACCTCTTGGAGCATTTTTTCGCTCCCTTAAAATTAAGACTTGGCTGGTGGCAGTGGTACCTACCCTAATTTTCCTACCGTGATTATATTACATAACGTGGTAGTGTTTTAGGCTATTTTAGTAGCCTCGAACTTTAAACCCGCTAGCCCAAATACTTTTTATTTCAGCTCCGGTTGGGTTTAATCGCCATTTCTTTTTGTTAACATCCTTCTTGGGTCTTTCTTTGCGTGGCAAACCAGGTTTGCCTCCTTTGTACGCCGACCTTTGGCGGGCTTCTGACCAGAAGCCCTCATTTGGAGTCTGGGTGTCTAGGTGGGCTGAATGTGAGGGAGGGGTGTAGTCACCCCCTGCACAGGGTCTCCTTGGAGACCCAAGTCGCACTTTGTGTTGATTGGCTGAGGTGGTTCTTCGGGCTGGACAACCCCCCTGATGAGTGATTGACAGCCAGGCTGTGTGAATGGGGAGTTTTGACATAAAAGGCAGGACTTTTGGGCTAGAAGGCAAGTCGCCACTGGAACCGCAAGGAACCGAAGAGAAGCGGAGAAGACGACTGCTGCAACCTCGAGTCCCGGTGAAGCCCTGCTGCAGTCCTGAGCCATCTACTCCTTCAACGACTAAGAGAAGATCCAGTCAGGAGTCTTCTTCCCTTGAGCCTGGTGGGATCAACCAGCTCATCTTTTCTTCAGTCAAAGAATCCTCTCCTGGTTCGAAATCACTGCTGTGCTGTAGTGGTCCAGATAGCCATCAGAAGAGCCCTCTCCTGATTTAAAGGAGTGCACCTTTTATTCATCGTTGTCTTTTTCGCTGCTGCTGGCCTCATCCCTGGGTAGTGCAGATCGCTACAGACGTCCTCCTTCTTGTCCCCACAACTGAAGCCGCAGGAACCGTGAGTCTGCAGGAACTACCAGGAACAACTGCCGTGGCACCAACTTTTCTCCAACGGAATAAGGAACTGTGCACACTTGGTCATTCTCTCCGTCTGACGAGCCGGAATCGGGGTGAACCCTTTTCCTCCAGGAAGATTTGTTCTTTCTTCCCTCCCTCTTATAACTTTTCCTTCCATTTGACAATCTTTACAAACTCTTGGCATCTCGAATCTCGAACTGTTCAACGTGTGATCCTCGGCAACTGAGCATCTGCTCCATTGACACTGGCGCAGGCCTATTGACTTTAATCTGCATCTTTGAATAAGTCCTCAAGTCTCCTTGCCTTGAAAAATTATTGCCTATGATTTTTATTCACTTTTCCCTTGTTTAAAATTCTAAAGTACAAAGTGTGTTTTAACTTCATGAGCATTTCTGTTCGCGGGTACTTTTTAGTATCGCAACAACGGTATGTCAAATCCTAATGTACTTACCTTGAATTTGCTGGAACAAGTGGAATTGGTTGTGTGTAGTGTATTTTACGTGTGGTTTCGAATTTATAGAAGTGTAGTGTTTTATAACAGATGGTTTAAAATAAATGTACTTATATTTTTTACCTGAAACCTTGAGTCCGTGTTTGCTTGAGTCACAGTAATTGTGGTCCTTTGTGTAATCTCTACTACTGCTCATTTACTCTTCAGATAAGTCTGGCTGCTCTTCTACTGCTACCACTTTAATGGTGTAGTACAGGCTTGTACCAAAGGTGACCTTGTATTACCACTTTTAGTCTTAATTGTGTGTAGTTGTCCCTAAGGGCACTGCACAGGATTCTGCCTAACACTCATTGCTCTGTTGGATTCAAATTTTTCAAGAGCTGGTAAAGCTCACACATTTTCTGGAGGAACGATTATTTTTTCAGTTGGCTTCATTTTGATTCTTAAGCTTTTTGGCTAATCCCTTTGTATTTAAAACCATGTTTATTGCAGTTTGTAGGACGTTGCTGGTACCATCTCCAAGGACACTGGCTTCTGCAAGTACAGACTAATCACCAAATATAACCATGGTCTGACTCAGGGCCCATCATGAGTTGGGCGGTGTCCCGATTGGGATACCACCCAACTGTATTTGCGTTACCGCCTACCCGTATGGCGCTCTTACTGCCGAATCATGGGTTGGGCAGGAAGCGTTATTCCTCATTGGGTCCATTGGACCCAATGGGGACGTTTCGGTGCAATTACTGCCGGCGGTATTACCGTGTGGTAATTGCGCGTAAAATCTGCATTTTTCCAGCACATTAGAGCTGGGGGTAAATGCTGCCGGACTCATGTTTGGGTGGACTCTTAAATGCGGCGGTAATAGCGTTACCGCTGCATTTAAGGGCTACTGCCCAACTCATGATGAGGCCCTCAGTCTTCCCACCTATTGGGTCTCCGGAATGTAAATAATTAATAGCGGTATGTTTTCTTTCTTGACGGAAGTCATGGCGTTTACAGTGGGTTGGTCTCTTAATTGGCTTTAATTATTGTGCAACCGTCGGTCTTGACTGAGACCCAAATTAATTTCCTTCAGTTTACTACTCATTGATGGAAACAATTTAGGCCAATTCTGCACCCTGTCTCTAATGTTGTAATAGAGACAGACTATAGATTGAAGCACTAAATGGAGTGCCAATACTGATGTTGGACCCAGTTTAATTTTGGATGTTGAGAAGTGGGTGTTTCCACTCTTCTGATTGATCTCCTTGCAGTGAGCTGAAGAGTGCCACAGGAGAAGTATATGTGGCTTGAATATTGTGGTACCACTCTAAGAAGTGCTCCTCTAGATTTACCTTGACAAGTGTTAGCCTGTTCAGCAACTAATAAGTAATTAATTGATTCATCAGATAGGTCCATACACACGGCCTGATTACAAGTTAGCCAGAATAAATACCGGCATGCAGGTGCTACTGTGTCCGTGTGGCAAAGCTGCCGGAATCTACGGTTGATTCCGTGTCAGAGTGCACGCGCATTCCGGCATGCCGGAAACGGTTGCACCGGCATGCCGGTAATACCACCAAACTCCCACCAAAAAAACCACACTGGTACCCTTTCTGCTGCTGACTCTGATTCCCGCTCCGCACTCCTGGACCTACCAGCACCGTTGTTACCGGTACCAGTATTACCGTGACCGGAAATAACATTATTGCTGGAATAGGAAATGTACTGGCGGCCATTAACAAAACACAATCCATTGCAATCCTCAGTGCACAGGAGTCAGAGCCACTGATAAAGCACTGACAAAGAACCACAGACGTTCCTAAGGCTACCAGCAGCACGGAGGCGCAAGCCGCGGTTCAGCGAGGCTGAACTAAACACGCCGGTGGACGCGCTGGTGGAAAACGCTGATGAAGTGTTCAGCAGTGATCTACGGCGGCAACCACAAATGTGCAAAAAGGACATCTGGGAGGAGGTGGCCCGGAAGGTCTTGGCGGTCGGGACAACTCCCAGAAAAGTCCGGGACTGCCTCAAGAGGTGGGACCATCTACTTCTCAGGGTGCGGAACCTCCTGTCTGCACAGCGCACCCAGGGCACGGCCACAGGAGGCAGACCTGCATCTCCTATCCAACTCCAGCCCTAGGAGGAAACATGCAGCAGCGTCATGCACCTGGAGGCCATTGAGGGAGTGGGATCTGCGGAGGCTGGAGGTGTACCATCTGATGAGGCTGGTGAGTACCCTTAAGCCCAATGTCAGATCACACACCTTGTACCCTGTATGCAATTGAGTAGGCCAACATGTCAAGTATGTCGTACCCAACGCCAGTACAGCCCTGCTGGAGGCCCACCGACCTTCAACCTGGTTGCACACATCCACATAGAACTTGCTCGCAACCCACATCCGTACACCACTCACACATCACACAGGCCCCCTGTATGGCCCTCACAAGATGCAACTGCAGGCACTCAGGCACACATCCCCCTGACACAGCACAACTGCTGTTGTCACCGCCGTGCTATCACATGCCCAATATCATGTCAGTGTCAAGCACCTCCCCCACCAGCAAATGACAAGATGCACACATCAATAATACATGTCACCCACTCGTCCCATCCACCATGGCCCATCACGCTAAATCATCACCAATGCAGCTACTGCCATAGGCAGCAGTCACATGTGAAACACATTTGTGTCACAACCAGCCACAATATCATGTCATACAGCTTGTGTGGAACACCCATAACACCCAAACCGGGAAACACCAGTATCCCAACCAACAGCCGCTGCACACAATGTCTGCACACCACACATGCACCCACACAGCACCCCTGACACATGCATGAGTGCACCATGCCATGGCCACCACCATGTCCATGACAATGCACTTACATCGGAAACTACTAGCACTTATGTCTGTCTGATGAATCCACACCCATCACTGATGCCTTGCCTTTCTGACCCCCACAGGCACATCATCTGCCAATGAGGCTGAACAGCCTAGCACATCCAGGACCACCAGGCCACGCCGCCGCCGGACCACCACCACGTCCACCCAGGACTCTACTGCATCCACCAGCAGCAGAGCATAGGCAACAACTCCTGCAGCACATCCACCCATGATCCAGGAGGCCCCGGCCGCCCAGCCACCACCCGGCCAGGTGGCACCTGCCCCCCAGCCATCACCCGACCAGGTGGCACATGCCCCCCAGCCACCACCCGACCAGGTGGCACATGCCCCCCAGCCACAACCCGAACAGGTGGCACATGGACCCCATCTGCCACCCTACCAGGTGGCACCTGCCCCCCAGCCAACAACCGACCAGGAGGCACCTGCACCCCTTCCGCAAGGTGGTCCACCTGACAACATTGGGGACGACAGTGGAGTTGAAAGTGTTTATAGCGACCACAGGTATGCAGAGGACAGGGGCTTTAGTCCCGTGGGCTCAATGAGCCCCCAACACACAACACCCGCACCTGTGCAATGTCAGGAATATTGAGGGGCACCTGTTCAGGATGGAGGCACGATAGGACTCCATGGCCTCAATGGTGCAACAACACCTGCATGAGGCCCAGCTCGTGTGGGAGGCACTGCAGGCCTCCTCCAGGAGGTCCGCACGGGCACAGGGCAGAGCCATTTATCATATGGCATGGCGTGTGAGGGAGGGGAACGGTGTCATGTCATCCCAGGTGGAGTCAATATCTGTGTTGATGCAGGCACTCGTGGACCAAAGGCCCATATCAATGCCACTGGCTCCCTCCACAAGTTCGACTACAGGGAGTCCCCTTCTAAGCAGCCCAAGGCGTCGATCTGAGCGACTGGATCGCCCAGCAGAAGGGCACACCCCTCAGCCTAAAAGGGGATGAAAATAGGACACAGATTGGGTGTGTGTGTAGGGAGGGATAGTTGGGGAGGGGGTGTGGGGATAGTTGGGAAGGGGCTGTGGGGAGAGATAGTTGGGGAGGTGTTGTGGGGATAGTTGGGGAGCGGTTGTGGGTAGGGATAGTTGACTGGGATAGTAGAGGGAGTTAAGGCCTTTCACTATCGTAAATATTATTTTATCACAATATATTTGGTGTTGAAAAAGAAAACATGACTGGACATTGATCTTTCAGTATGAGTGGGCTGAATGACATCATGTTACCCTCTGCACTAGACTGTGGCCTGAAGTGGGAACATGACTAATTCCGGTATTTATGCATACGAGTGGCTCACACCCCAGAAAGAACACATACTCTAAATAAATTTAGAGCAGTGGAGCGAGTTAAAAAGTCAATGGTGTTTTGTTCCTGCCTGGCTCTTTCACTTATGGGCAGAGTCGCCATCACAAAGATAATCATACTACCCCGCCTACTATACGGATTCACGTATATCACCTACTACATTATAGCCCCCTTCTTTCGAGAATTAGAGACCACACTGAGAGCCTTTTTATGGGGCCCGAGGAGGCACAGACTGTCAACCACTATTCTGTCACTCCCCTTTGAACAGGGCGGAGCCCAGCTACCGAGGCTAGAATATTATTACCTGGCGGCACATCTTAGCTTCATTACCAAATGGCTAGCGGACCCACCACGGAGCATAGTTTGCTGGAAGCCTTAATCAGCCCTATGCGATTACAGGAAGCACTGTGGCACCCTGCAAGTAAGCATGTAACCTATCCACTATGACTCACAGTAGGCAGACAAGGCTATGGACGCAAAAGGTCCAGAAGCTTACACATTCCTATTCTCCTCACACACCCATCCTAGTAAATACACAGTGGAATCCTGAGGAGCTGAAATTAGCAAGATGTTGGGAGGAGAAGGGCATTGCAACGTGGGGAGACATGTACGAGAGCGGCACTTAAAGAGAATTCTCAGACCTTGTCCAGAAGGAAGATCTCCTGAGAGGACAATTCCTGAGATATATGAAGGTCACCAAATTTGCTATGCGCACCTGGCCGGACTGGCCAGCAGAACCCCAGCCAAATGCACTACTAACACTCATGTATGATTTAAATAATGGTTGGAGGCCGGTGTCCAGATTGTACAAGACCTTAATTGGGAATACAAACATTGACCTTACAAAACTCAAGACAAGATGGGAGACAGATTTGGGAACAGATATCCCAGACAAACAATGGCTGTGGGTGCTCAGGCATGTGAAAAATGTGTCGTGCAATGCAAGGTTCCGGCTAATCCAGATTAATGTGCTTCACCGCACATATATGACCCCGGCTAGGATCGCCAAATTTTAAGAAGATGCATCATCTAACTGCACCCCGTGTGGTCAGGAGGGCGCCCACTTTGGGACATGCACATACTTTGGGAGTGTGGTGTGGTACAAAGATTTTAGACTAAGATTAAACATACTTGCGAAAGCGCAGGGATTAGCAGATACAAGTGGACCCCGCAGGAATGCATCCTAGGGATGTACACTAGAACCAGTAAGCACAAACATGTCTCTAGGTTCATGGACTTAGCCTGTATATTAGGTGCACAGCCATGACTTGGAAATCGAGTTGAGGCCTGCAGTTTGAAATATGGCAAAAATAAATGCAGCGCTGGTGCGCAGCCAAAACTACGGAATGGGGCCATGCTATAAATGTACATGTAGGAGAGGTTGGAGCTCCTTTTCGAAGCATGGAAGGCATTAGTCAATTCTGTCCTTTATTCCTCTGATGATAAACCACCTTGAATTATCCAGGAGGAATGGCAGGACTTGTACAAACCTTTTCTGCAATGTCGATCTCCTGTGACGCAAACTGTGCACCCCCTCCTATTGTGTGAATGACAGTTTGTGGAATATCAGATCCCAAATGTGACAGGCTGTAATATTAATTAAAAACAAAACGGACACTTATGACATTTGCTCAATTGGTTGGGTATAAAGTTTCTTCTCTCTGCTTCTGTCTCCTTTATTTTCCCAGTTTCTATTACCCCCCTCTCTGTTCTTTTTCCCCATCGGTTGGAAGCTTATTGGCTTGTTGTACTGCATTATGTATCACTGTACATGTACATTTCAACGCTGTTTAACCACTGTATTTGACAAAATGGCAATAAACAAAGTTTAAAAAAAGATGTTCTGTAGCTATAGAAAATTCTGAAGAGGTTCTGTGTCCTGATGTCATGAAGATGCAGCTGGATAGCACGCACCTATAAGTTATTGCATGAGAGAGCATTGTCCACAAGTGTAATAAATTATTTGAAGCCAGATAACGTGACTACATTGTTTCGAATATTTTCCAAACTTTTAATGCACACATTGGATGGATGTTCCAAGACCTTTTACTCTCTTGCAAAGGTGAATACACATTTTTACTTTCCTGGATTTGGATGCACTCTTCAAATCTCAAAAGAGGGAGTACAATACTCTAACCTCGAAATCTTATCTGGTGCACTGACTGGTATCCCTACCTCACCGGTTGCACAGCTTTGCGTCAATGGACAGATTTCTGGACCTACTCATATGGGTCGAGGAACTAGGCAGCGGTGCTCTCTTTCCCTACTACTGTTCACCTTGCTGTGTAACCACATGATGACATTAACTTGTTTGTCACTGATCCGGAGGTCAATTTGGCACCCATTTTAACAGATGTTCTTGAGTTTGGCAATATTCCGGTCTTAATATTAATCCTGCTAAGTCAGTGTGGTTTCCCTTAACCGAGAAGATGGGGAAGCATCACAATGTGTTGGGCTTCCGGTGGCATCAGGACAGCACTCGCTAACTGGGTATTGAACTTGGGCTATCCCCTGAGATTCTCTATCAGAAGAACTACAATGCAATGCTTGTTCAAGCCAGGACGATGGTTGAAAGGTGGATGCACTTGCCATTATAATTGTACTGTTGCATTTCCTTAGTTAAAATGGTTATTGTGCCAAGTGTGTACACTTTCTTGAATGTACTGATCACGGTACCAAGGTCCTGTTTTAAAGAGCTGAAGTTCATTGTTTCGGGTTTTCATTTGGGAGGGTAAACAACCTCAAATATGCTGGGACAAGTTAATAGCGCCTCTGTTGAGAAGTGGGCTTGCACTGCCTGATTTTGAGTCCTATCATGATGCAGCACAAGCTTAGTTTCTATCCTACTGGTATGCCCCTAACCCAGATAGATCTCACGTTCAAATAGAAAGGGCTCTTGCAACTCCAGCACTCTTGTGGGTAGCAATACTTACCTCACCGCGGTAGAGCTAGGAATATTGTGGAGCGCACTTGCAAGGCTTGGCGACGAATTGAGCAAGTCATGCCATGAGTTTTTGTACTCTCCCCTTCTACTGGTTGTACATGTCCCTGGGATCCAGCTAACTGGTGAAAGGGGTTATATTCAACGTATGGCTAAACTGGCTATTTCCCGATTGGCAAGATCTATTTCCCTTGGGTCATTTTCTTACAGTAGATGAGTTTACGCTCCTGGGTGGCTTCTCACCACTTGATTTGTTTCTATATTGCCGGCTTGAGAATGTTTTAAAAGAATGGTTTCCAGCATTGCCGGTGGCACCCCCTGCTGCACCTCCTCTGCATAGGATGATAGCTGCGGAGAGCAATGGGAAGTTGGTTTCAAATATTTATGCACATATTATAAACAAACAAATCTGTTGGGCTGAGGATGCTCATGAGAAATGTGAGGTATCACTCAGTACACCTATCCCAGTGAATGTATTGTGCTATTGTTGTGTTCAGACTAAAAAGGTAGCACTGAATAGTAGATATAAATGAATACATTTTACATTTGTACGTCAGTTCTATTTCACTCCTGTAGGCCTTCATACATTTTTCCCAGAGGTTTCAGACGCATGTTTGAGAAAGCTACCTGTATACGTCTATCATGGCTCTGTCCCACAATATATGAGTATTGAACACAGTTATCCAACACAATAAGTGAGATCATTGGTGACCACATGGATCCTTCACCATTATTTGCATTGTTGGGGTATACAAAGGAAGCAGCAGGGCATGTCAGGTGTCTCTTGGGCCTTCTGCTGGTCCTTGCGAAGAGGAGGGTTAGTGTTCAAGGATATTCATACCACACACTATCACCACCGTAGTGGTCCCCTGGTGCTCTGGCGGATCTGAAAAGGAAGGGGGGAGGGCAAGGGTGCATTAGTAGGATAAAGTTTGGAGAGAGAGCAAGGAAGCTGTGATGTGCTGTTGGTCTGGGGAAAGGAACACCAGCCTAAGCATGATCATTAGAAGACTGATATCCTGAATTGTTATTATATTAAAGCAGAATACTGTGCCACTATACACTCCTCTGCGAGTCCTAAAAATATATGGCATCCATATAGTTCCTATTTATTATCCAAAGTACACCCGATCCCATTGATGCTGCAGACCTGAATGATGAATTCTCATAATATAGGTTGTCTTTGGGAAATGGGTGGGAATGAACTATTACGGATTGCTTGTAAATTCTGCTGTCTTGTTTGTACAACCCGCATTTATTTTGAGAGGGAAGAAAAGCAGGATCTCTAGAGCAGTCTTGATGGCAGAGACGTACAGGGGGATTAAATGCCCCAGACGTTCACTCATATTATGACGCAGCATAACTGCAGATACTGAAGGAATGGTGCCAAGTAGACTTCTTTAAACACTTGTGGGGCACGGACACAGAGATAGGAAGAGTGGCATTGTGGAGAGCTCTTTGGTTCAAACAAGCTAGACCCCCCTCTTTGTATATCAACCCAGTGACGAGGTTGATACTGCTGGCATGGAATAAATTAGCGTTGAGAAAAATTGTCTCAACCACCTTCCCCTCTCTGCTCACACCGATACACGACAATCCAGGCTTCATACCAGCAACGGAAAGGGGTGCTTTACAAGGTTGGAGAGACAATCGTGGTTGGTGTATTTCAGACTTAATTAGAAATGGGGTAATTAAATATTTTTAGAATGCAAACGAGAGTACCACCTGAGGGAGCAGGACCATCACCAGTACTATCAGATTAGGCACTGGGACCAGAATAAAGGGATCAAAGGGGTGGCGATGAGGCAGGTAACAACCTTCAAATGATTTCCCATAGGCAGCAACCTCAATTAAAGGGTTGATTTCCACTTTATATTGTATCCTACTGAACGCCATGGGGAAGAAACAATGGGCCTACATGAGGGCTTGGGAAAAGGACACATGCATGGAAATCAGTGATAAAAAGTGGGAGGACATTTGGCTAAGGACAAACAAAGCCTCTCTAGTACAATTAAAAGAGGTGATCTGTAAAGTTATTGGACGATGGTACTTGACCTCTGTACAGATTAGCAAGACAGTCCCCGAAGCACAAGGAAAATGTTGGCGGGAGTATGGAGGAAAGGGAAACTTTTTTCACATATGGTGGAGTTGCCCCAAGATTGAGCTGTTCTGGAAAGAGGATGTAGCACACATTTCAAAAGTATTGGGGGGCACTTTGCCCTTTGACCGAGGCTGGTGCTGTTAGGCGTATCAAAAGAGGGACATGTCCAATGTTCTCTAAGGAAGGTGAGTTGATACTTTTATTGCTAATGGTGGTCAAGTTGATCGTAGCCTTAAAATGGGGGGACCGTGAGACACTGCACAAAAATCAATGGTGGGCAAAACTTTGGACAGTGCTGACGTTGGAAAAATTGATGGCAGACTTAATAGATAAAAGGGAAGGTTTTCTTGGCAAATGGGGATTGGTGATGAAGTCCATATCTTCTGAATTCATGTACACCACATGCCTGCACCAACTCAGAGCACTTAACCTGTTTGGTATTCAAGAGCCAGAACGGGCAACACACTATGAAACATAATACAGCACACTATACGGGTCAGGGGAAGAGAGATGAGCTTTATGAAGGTGTAGCGCAGGGTACGTTTTTATCTCTAGGGGCAAATCTTCTGTTTGCATGACGTTTCCTTGTGACTCATTTGATGTGCTAGAGCAGAATTAGGGAAGGTTTTTTTTTGTTGGGTGGTAAAGAATAGAGGCTCTATGCTGAAATGTTTATATTTATTGTAATGCTGTGACAATGAAGAGGCAGAAAATCAATACAATATTTTTGACAAAAATGTCGGATTAATTTTTTTGCGGTGCAATGAAATAAAGCTGACTCTTACTTGTTTCTACCAAGTTTGAGTCATGAAGTGTTATTTTATTTTCACTACAGTCTTCATGGCCTTCGTGACTCAATGATGAACATATCATGGCATATTTTCTTTGATACTGGATTTGTGGATATGTCTGGTTTTTTATTGGCATTCTTTTTTGGATGTATCAATATTAAAGACCTTATTGTTATTCATGATGTTTTTATTTTTGAGATTGAATACAAGTTTGATTAAGTAGTTTGTTAATGTGTTTTGTATATTTTTCTTTTTTTTTTTAACCTTTTTTGCTTTTTGTCCCTTTTGTGTCCCGGTTTGTGCTTTTTTATTTGTATTCTACCTTACGTGGTATTTATTGGTAGTTGGTAAGTATTTTATTTGTATATGTTTTAGTGCAGATAATGTATCCAGGGATAACAATGTCAAGTTGCAAGCTATAAGCCAAGCATAAAACTTCACCCCCTCAGTTCTCCACAGGCACACCATTTCTTACTCGCCAATAGTCAATTATTACTAGCTAGTGGGAAATGAAAGTTTTGGGGCCTGGTTGTTTGTTTAATTCCTTGTGAGCTTTTTATATTCTGTGTCATTGTTCTGTATATGTTTAGTGTATATCAAGTATTGTTTGTTCAGGTTCTCAGGGGATTTCTCTAATGTTAGGGATTTTTATTGTCTTTGTTCAGGTATCAGTAGAATTCTCTGAGCCGGCAGTCATCTTTGTTGTGCATGTTGCTTCTATCGCCTGCCGCTATATTACCGCAGTGATGTTTGCATGCTGCCATGCACCTTTCCTAGTTTTGGTTTTTGGCCTTTTTTGCCTATCAATGGCTGCAGTCATGAAGGACATCACCATACTTCACATCATCCTGCTGGTCCCTGAGCTTCTTGTCCTTTATTTTTGCTTGGATTGTCCACAAGCGTGTTTACTCATTAACAAAAGCAGCACTTTTCAGGATTAGGATCTTGTTTTGTATCTGGGTCCTTGAGCCTTTGAAGTCGTATGTTCTTTTGTATCCACTGAACAGGTATTGGATGTCATTTTCTTAGGCCTTCTCGTTGAGATACATTCTTGGGATTGGGCCAGTGCACACACATACCTTTTCTCACATTTGGAGTGTTTCCTTTTTAACACAATTTGGTGAGTTCTTTTAACTTTATGATTCTTCTTTTTTGGACACAAGGACTTTTATTGACTGTTTATTTTATTTTTAGGTATCGCTTTTTGTCTTATAAAGAACTATGATATGATATTTTTATTTATATCGCCTCATGCAAAAGTGTTTCAGAGCGCGACCAAGCAAGGGGAGGGGAACAGGGGAGAACAAAAATAACAATCTTACTAGGCCCAGTGACATTAAGAACGTGCAAGTGCATGGAAAAGGGAAAAAGGAGAAAGTGCATGTAAGGGGGAGAAGTGGAAAGTGCGGGACAGAGGAGAGAGCATAATAAATAAGTGCAATAAATAAATCAATAAATAAAGGCCGTGAAAAGTGGTAGTGCAGCCAGCAGTGGCAAGTGCAAGATTAGTCAGATAGGATATATCTGATAAGTGCAGAGGAAGAATTGGGGACTGTATGGGTACAGATACAGATCCCAGTGCAAAGGGTGGCTCAGAGGCAGTGCAGGGTGAGCAGGTACCTGGGCCCAAAGGACAGAGGGTGGCCAGGTGAACGGTGGTGAGAGAGAAAAACAGATCAGCAGGGAAGAAGAGGGGCAAAGGCAGTAGCGAAGAGGAAGGTCTTGAGGTGCTTCCGGAACCGAGATAGTTCTCCTCAAGTTTCAAGGTGGCCGGGAGACTATTCCAAAGGGAGGCCCCAGCCGAAGACAGAAATCTGCCACCAGCTTGTTTCTTTGAAAAACGACTGGCCCTGAGGAAGTTAGAAGTAGAGGAGCGAAGGGCTCGAGAGGGGAGGTATTTAAGGAGGGATAGTTGAAGGTATTTTGGACCCAGGCCCCAGAAAGCCTTGTGGACAATGCAGAGGGTTTTAAGTGTAATCTTTGCATCCACTGGGAGCCAATGAAGGGATTTCAGAGCTGGAGAGATATGATCCCAGGGCGTGAGGCCAAGGACAAGACTTGCAGTCCTGTTCTGGATTAGTTGTAAAGGGCAGAGAGTGGAGGCAGGTAGATTTAGAAAGAGGCTGTTACAGTTGTCCAACCTAGAGAGAACCAGAGCCTGGGAGACAGTGAGCTTCTGAGGGAAGGAGAGGAAAGGCAGAGTACCTATAAGGAGGTGCAGTAAGAAGTTAGATTTTTTAGAGACGTCAGAGATGTGTGCAGAGAAGGAAAGTGTGGTGTCAAAGGTGGCCCTGAGATTCTTAGCCTCGCAGGTAGGGGTAGGAGGAGGGCCAAGGGAGGCCGGCCGGCTAGAGAGTGAGGGGAAAGGATGGTGAAGGTGTAACAATGAGGAGGATCTCAGTCTTGTTGGCATTTAGACAAAGATCGTTGGCGGCATACCAATTTTGAATGGCGATTAGGCAATCGGAGATGAGAGAAGGACAGTGTCATGATGCCTACCCCCGGGCATCAGGACCAAGCCCATCAGCTCTGGAAGCAGGCATCCAGATACTTACTAAAACCCCAACAGCCCTGGCTTGGGGCTGTTTGGGTTCAGTCCTGGCACCTTAGGTGCCAGGCTCATCATGGAAATCAGTCCTGGCGCCATAGGCGGCAGGCTCATAGACTTTACTTACCTGATGCAGACCATGCTGCTAGTGAGTCCAAGCCAACGTGAGGCCTGGATGGGACTATTTTTCAACAGGGACTATTTTTACTCAGGCGTGGTTCTAGGTTACTTCTTACCTGGAACTACTTTGGAGGCTATTTAAACCACGCCCGAACAACAGCACACGCTTTGCGTTATTCTGCATCCAGCAGCGTAACGCTCACCGTGCCTGCAGTCTGCATCCAGTCTTCTTCCACGCCCGCCTCAAATCTGAAGCTCCTAAAACCAAGAGGAAAGAAAAGGACAAGATTAGAAAACAAACTATTTCGAATTCCTCACCTGATTTCGGATCCATCTCGCCTCCGGACCTGGAAAGAACATCATTTCAGTACGCGTCGCATCTCCAGCTGCAGCGCCGCGCCATACTCACCAGTCCTCGCAGCATCTTTCGATTCGGCGCTGCCTCCATCATTTCTTCGCCGAACTCCGGCACCTGAGGGACAAAAGAAAACAACAAGGTGAGCCGAGAAAACCAACAAATAAAACACTTATCATCATAGACTTACCTGATTACCACCGGAGGCATTATTCTATAACTCTCCACATCTTCATGTGCCGCACCTGCAAAGAGAGAGAAAACAACACGTTAAACACCGGCAACATTTACCGGACAGCGTCGGGTAATACAGACTCTTACCTGAGCGCCACCAACTGCCACGAGGGGTATCTTCTCACGATCTTAGTTGCAAGACAAGGAAGGAAGTGGGGAACAAGAGTGAATCATCGGACATATTGAACTCTATGAACTTGATACTTACCAAACCTTGCCAGGAACCTCAGAGTTAATACTCTCCGGAACTCTCCCACGCCTTCAAACCAGTGAAGTAACTGGCATCAACGCGCCCCTGCAATCCACGCAGGATGGAGAGCTCATAATTTAAAAACATAAGGTGAGGTTCCTAAAAGGGGATATCGGAGGTGACAAGAAGGGAGAACGAGAACAGTGGTAGGGGGCTATCAATCATATCCACGGGTGGCTAAATCCCTTTCTCCACTTGCAGGAGAATACTTTTACGCATCAAGCAGACAAGATTAGGCGGGCCAGTCCAGACAGTCATATCAGCACTACGCATCACATTGGTGGAGACCGCAGCTGTCCGGGTCCGATCGACGCCCCTGTGGGAACCAGGTGAGCGTAACAGAACGCAAAAGCCTATCTACAAATCCCCACCCGGGCATCATGGAAACCTCAGAGACCGACCAACTAGCCCTATTGTTAGGGGAATTTAGGGCAGAAGTGCACTCTGTGCGCCAAGAAACTAATGCCCTCAGGAGAGAACTGATTGTGTCAAAGGAGCGCACTGATAATCTTGCTAGACAATTGCTGCAAAACCAAGCTGGGCAAACACCATTACCTGGACTCGGGGGGAATCCAACTCCTGTCTCATCGAGCAATCCTGTGCAAGTGGTTCTACCAGGGAGCATTCCTTTAGCTCCACCCAAACGTTTTGCTGGGGACCCGAAAAAGTCCATTCGTCCATCCAAGCCCCCTGCATCTTCAGCTTTGTTCTTCGTGCCTAAAAAGGAAGGTGACCTCAGAACGTGCATAGACTACCGTGCATTAAATCAGATCACAGTTAAGAACCGATACCCATTGCCTCTGATCCCCGAATTACTAGACCAAGTAAAGGACGCTTGCATCTACACTAGACTGCCTTTCGCACTAAGTACAGGTTATTCGAATACCAGGTGATGCCCTTCGGGTTGTGCAATGCACCAGCAGCCTTCCAGTATTTTATGAACGATGTCCTTTGTGAACTCATTGACCTCTGTGTTGTCGTATACATAGACGATATTCTAGTGCACTCCTCCTCAAAATCAGACCATGTGAAGCACGTTCGTGCAGTCCTTGAGAAACTACGCCAGCACAAGTTATATGCAAAATTGGAAAAATGCATTTTTCATGCTATGGAAGTTGAATTCCTTGGATTTATCCTGACTCCAAAAGGAGTCTGAATGGACTCTCGAAAGGTGGACGCAATTCTCAAGTGGCCATCACCCAGTTCAGTTAAAGGGGTATAATGCATGCTCGGATTTGCTAATTTCTACTGCAGATTCATTCCGGATTTCTCACATGTTGTACACCCTATCACAGCACTTTTGCAAAAAAACAAACACTTCTTGTGGACCGAAGAAGCCGAAAAGGCCTTCCAAGAGCGGAAAGCGAAATTCACGTCTGCAACTGTCTTAAAGCATCGACGCCCTGAACTTCCATAAACAGTTGAAACTGATGCATCCAGTTTAGCCATGGGAGCTGTCCTGTCCCAGAAGGATCCTGAAACCGGTCAACTTCACCCAGTAGCATTTTGGTCAGAAAGTTCTCGGCACCCGAATTAAACTATGTGGTTACCGATAAAGAGTTATTAGCCATCAAATCCGCATTCAAGGCTTGGCGGCATTATCTTCTCGGTGCCAGGCATACCATTACTGTAATCACCAACCACCGAAACCTGCAGTATTTAAAAACAGCGAAGGCCCAATCGTCGCCCAAACTTCGATGGGCATTGTTCTTTGCCGAGTTCGATTTCATGATCACTTATCGACCAGGCTGTAAAAATGGCAAGGCAGATGCCTTATCCCGAATAGGGATGGGAGAAGCATATGCAAACCCGGAACTGGTGCCTATAATTTCAGAACAAAGAATTCTTGGCATAACTACTCTACAGACACTAGAGGATATTCAGGTAAAGATCCAACAACTCTTTGATCCAACAGCCCTCCAGGACTGGGTAAAGAAAGGGCCGGACTACTCCGTCATCAATGACCTACCTTATTATCAAGGGCGACTATTTCTACCACACAAGGAACTACAAGAACTAGTCATCTCCAATTATCATGACACCCTGATGGAAGGGCACTCAGGTATCACAAAAACTGAAGCTAAAATTAAGAGACAATTCTGGCGAAAAGACAAAGTAATTTGTGATGTCTTGTGGCATTTGCACCCAAAACAAAAGTCAGAAGAAAAAACCAGCTGGCCTTTTACAACCTTTGGATATTCCACCTACACCATAGCACACCTTATCTTTAGACTTTATTACAGATCTACCTCCATGTAATAGATTTAACACCATTCTAGTTATTGTGGATCTTTTTTCCAAGATGGCCCACTTTATTCCTTTAAAGGGATTACCTTCTGCTTCAATTCTGGCCAAGGAGTTCCTCGAAAACATTGTTCGAATACACGGATTTCCTTCCGTATTGGTCTCTGACCGAGGTAGTCAATTCATTTCACATTTTTGGAAGAAATGTTGTCAATTGGCGCAAATCGACGTGAGGTTATCAACCAGTCACCATCCCCAGACCGATGGTCAGACGGAGAGGAGCAACCAGACCCTTGAACAGTACCTACGTTGCAAGCTACACCAGACCGAAAGTAATTGGAAAGATATTTTATGGATTTCCGAGTATGCATACAATAACTCTGTACATTCAGGAAGCGGACAAAGCCCCTTTTATATCATATATGGACATCACCCTCGAACCACAGAACTAGATTCGTCTCAGCATTTAGAAATGCCCACAGTTAGTCATTTGCACTCAACTATTACACAAGCCTTTAAAAAGGCAACAGAACATTTGAAACAAGCAAAAGAGAAATATAAGAAAAATGCTGATCAACATAGAAGTGAAACTCCACAATACCAGATTGGGGATCAAGTTTGACTGGCTACAAAACACATACCTCTGAAGGGAACTCAGACTTTTAACCCTAGATATTTGGGACCTTACACCATTAAGGCCATTATCAACACGGTTGCCGCCAAATTGGAATTACCCTCTAATAAGCGAATTCATCCTGTCTTTCATGTTTCACTTTTAAAACCAGTTCAACCAGGAACAAGATTAACCAAACCACCCGACCCCATCTTGATAGATGGAGAACCTGAATTCAAGGTAAAAAATATCCTGGACTCCAAGATGGTTAAATCAAAACTTTTTTATTTAATCGATTGGAAGGGCTACAGAGCACAAGAAAGGTCATGGGAGCCTAGTGACCACGTTCATGCACCTCGGTTAGTGAAGAAATTCCATTGGGACTTCCAAGACAAACCAGGGCCAAGGGGAAGAACAACTTTAGGAGGGGCCTTGGGGGGGGTGGGTGCTGTCATGATGCCTACCCCCGGGCATCAGGACCAAGCCCATCAGCTCTGGAAGCAGGCATCCAGATATTTACTAAAACCCCAACAGTCCTGGCTGGGGACTGTTTGGGTTCAGTCCTGGCGCCTTAGGCGCCAGGCTCATCATGGAAATCAGGCGCCATAGGCGCCAGGCTCATAGACTTTACTTACCTGATGCAGACCATGCTGCTAGTGAGTCCAAGCCAAAGTGAGGCCTGGATGGGACTATTTTTCTACAGGGACTATTTTTTACTCGGGCGTGGTTCTAGGGAACTTCTTACCTGGAACTACTTTGGAGGCTATTTAAACCACGCCCGAACAACAGCACACACTTTGCGTTATTCTGCATCCAGCAGCGTAACGGTCACCGTGCCTGCAGTCTGCATCCAGTCTTCTGCCACTCCCGCCTCGAATCTGGAGCTCCTAAAACCAAGAGGAAAGAAAAGGACAAGATTAGAAAACAAACTATTTTGAATTCCTCACCTGATTTCGGATCATCTCGCCTCCGGATCTGGAAAGAACATCATTTCAGTACGCGTTGCATCTCCAGCTGCAGCGCCGCGCCATACTCACCAGTCCTCGCAGCATCTTTCGATTCGGCGCTGCCTCCATCATTTCTTCGCCGAACTCCGGCACCTGAGGGACAAAAGAAAACAAGGTGAGCCGAGAAAACCAACAAATAAAACACTTATCATCATAGACTTACTTGATTACCACCGGAGGCATTATTCTATAACTCTCTGCATCTTCATGTGCCGCACCTGCAAAGAGAGAGAAAACAACACGTTAAACACCGGCAACATTTGCCGGACAGCGTCGGGTAATACAGACTCTTACCTGAGCGCCACCAACTGCCACGAGGGGTATCCTCTCACGATCTTAGTTGCAAGACAAGGAAGGAAGGGGGGAACAAGAGTGAATCCTCTGACATATTGAACTCTATGAACTTGATACTTACCGAACATTGCCAGGAACCTCAGAGTCAATACTCTCCCACGTCTTCAAACCAGTGAAGTAACGCGCCCCTGAAATCCACGCAGGATGGAGAGCTCATCATTTAAAAACATAAGGTGAGGTTCCTAAAAGGGGATATCGGATGTGACAAGAAGGGAGAACGAGAACAGTGGGAGGGGGCTATCACTCATATCCACGGGTGGCTAAATCCCTTTCTCCACTTGCAGGAGAATACTTCTACGGATCAAGCAGACGAGATTAGGTGGGCCAGTCCTGTGGGAACCAGGTGAGCGTAACACAGAGGAGGTGTCTGAGGGAAGCCTGAAAATGAGTTGGATGTCATCAGCATAGCACTGGAAGTTTGAGCAGAAAATGGAAATGCAGTAGGCGAGAGTTGCCAGGCTTTGGTTGAAAAGCCAGGGCTAGAGGTTAGACCCCTGGGGAACACCACAAGTAGAGAGGGAGATGGAGAATAGGAAGGACCCAAGTTGAACCTGGGAGGACCGATCAAAAAGGAAAGAGGTCAGCCAGGCCAGAGCCTGATCGGTGATACCCAGGTTGTCACGGAGACGATTGAGCAGGATGGTATGGCTGACCGTGTCGAAAGCAGGGAAGAGATTAAGTAGGACGAGGACGGAGGGAATGTTAGAGTCAACAAGTTTGGAGAGCAAGTCTTCACGGATGTTCAGGAGAGCAGTTTCCATGCTACTGGCAGCTCTGAATCCAGATTGGTGGTCATGGAGAGAGCCAACAGAGTTAAGCTTGGAGATGGCCAGCTTTTCCAGGAGCTTCCCCAAAAAGGGAGTAATGGAAATTGGGCGATAGTTAGCCAGACAGGAGGGATCAGCTGTGGGTTTCTTGAGGGGAGGATACACAAGGGAGTGCTTCAGAGGGGAGTGGAAAGATCCAGAGGCAAAAGAATGGTTACAGAAATCGGCAAGGGCCGGACCGAGGGTATCGATGTGGTCCTTAATGGTTTTAGAGGAAGAGGGATGGACTTGTTTTGATGAGGCTTTCATCGATCGGACTTGTCTAGCAGCCTCATCTGGGGAGAAAAGAGGAATGGAGGAGAAAGGGGGGGTGGCTGAGTGAGGTCAGCAAGTGGGGACAGAGAGGGGAGAGGAGGGGGGCACGCAGGAGAGGGTGGACAAGATGTCCTGGGTTATGGAATTAAAGTGAGAGGCAAGGGCATTGCAAAGAGCCTGGGAGGCAAGAGGAGGGGTGGAGACTGCAGCAGGGTTGGCCAGATACTTGGAGATTTTAAAGAGTTTGGACGAGTTGTTTGATGCTGCAGAGACACAGGCTTGAATGTGGCATCTCTTCTTGGAGAGGACAGCAAGATGGTATTGCCTTTGAAGCAGGTGGCAGGCCAGTTTGTCAGAGGATGAGCAGGAAGCACTCCATTTCCTCTCAGCCGCCCTACACTTGTGTTTAAGTGTAGTTAGGTCAGAGTCATACCAGGAATTACACTTGGCTTTGAACCTCAAACAGATCCTCATGAAAGGGGTAAGAACATCAAGAGTAGCAGAAATAGAGGAGTAGAGCAGGGCTGTGTCAGGGTGGGAGTCAGCCTGAGGAGGGGTAGCGGGGGAGAAGGAGGCAGCGAAAGCCTCGATTGACACACGCTTCATGGGCTGGATGTCCGAGAAGGTGGGTGGCAATCTTGGGGAAGGCTTGGCTTCGGGGGAGGAGATGGACAGATTAGAGGAGAGGAGGCAGTGATCTGTCTAGGAGAGAGGAGTGGTGAGGGGAGTAGAGAGGGGGGAGACCAGAGGAGATCAAAACATCAAGTAAATTGTGAGAATTCTTGGAAGTTGGGCGGGCCAGTCAAAATAATGCAGTAATAATCTATAAATACAAAGTAAAATAAAGCACTGTTAGTATTATAAATACTTAAAGTGAGCAAGAGTCTTTAAGAGTGGAATATTGAAGCTTGGAAGGTGGGCGGACCAGTAACAATAATGCAGTAATAATCACAGGAAAATTAATCTATCAGAACGTAGGGATTCCAGCAGCTAAGCAGCACACTTCCCAGTAGCTATCAAGACTGGTTTGAGGCGCCGTTGGAAGAGGGGGCAATTATGGGTGAGTGGGAGGTTTATCACTGTCCTGGAGCTGGAAGCCTCCCTACAAATAGGGAATCTGTCAGTGTTTTTGTACTTACAGTTAAAGGGAATGGGGACGGCAGGAGAATTGAGGTTTGAAATACAGCGGGAGCTCACACCAACAGAGAAACCGGTGGATATGCAAGGGAATACAAAAGGATCGATTTCCTGATTATATGCATCACTGGTATCAGCAAGTAGGAATAACACAGACAGGCTCAGTCCCAAATGGGAAAGAGATCTGGGTAGGCAGGTGGACAAACAATTATGGCGGTAAATGTGTAGGAGAGCCCCTAAGACCTTGGTCGCCTGCCAATATAAAGTGCATGGGTTGAAACCCGGTTATACGACCCAGTTCAGATGTCCAAGTTGTTCCTGTTGGTGAGTCTATATTGTTGGCACAATTGCAGGGAACATGGAACGCACTGGCATATGTGGTGGTCATTTTGAAGGGTGCATATGTATTGGTCAGAGGTTATGGGGTGGATAAAGGGGACGAAAGGCATTGAAAGGAGATTGGACCCCATGTTGCTTCTATTTGGTATGGAGGTGATTGACAAAGGGTGGAAAGCCCTGACGCATATGGTCCATTTCATGATGGTGGCGGCAAGGACATGTTTGCAATGCACTGGGAGAGAGAGCATTTGTCAGTTGAATGGGAGTAGGCTGCTAAAGCCAAAGAGATATATTTAATGGAGTGTATCACCTCGTTACTACATGGGGAGGAGGATTCTGCTTTGGAAGGGGAAGGGTCTTTGTTTAAAAAAAAGTTTGAAGCAATATAAAATCCAAACACATTTAGGAGGAGGCGGCCTATTCACTGTGGGTGGGTAAAGTTTAAGGCGACACCCATATAATCCTCCCATCTCGCAGCCAGATGTCTGGGGGAGGCACTACTGTCTGTTTGGGGAGAAGTTTAACTTTCTCATGATTAGGTATTCAGGCGTTAATGTATTCAATGTTGATTTTATTTTATACAGATATGGGGAAGCTTCTGCATCAGGGGGTAGTATGGGTGAGGGGAGAGGGGGAATGGGAAGATTGATACAATGATAAGATATGTGTTTATTATATTGCCTTTTGCCTTTTTGTGTTGGAAAAATTAATAAAACGATAACTTCACACAAACAATAGAAAGTAGGCTGACTGTAAGTGTAAGTGAATTCAAATGAAAAAGAAAGAAATGAACCGATTTAAAAAGACTAGACCTTATAGTCCCTCTACTGTCCTGTAGTGTTAAAGAGACTCCATTTTAAATTACATATATGCTTGCTAACAAAATGGAGTTTCGAAATGTGGCAGACAAAAGCAGAGCTTTACTCACACTAGTTTACTGCAGCTTCACAACGAGTTTGTGTAATCTAGCACACACTGCTAAAGTCTGTTCCAATACAAATTGACCTTTCTTAAATGGAATGTTAAGTAGGCCTTATCACGACTTTGGCAGTAACCCTTAAATCCGGCAGTCACGCTATTACCTCCGGATTTAAGGGTCCACCAAAAGAGGACTTAGGCGGATTTCGCCCCAGCTCTTGGCTGGGGGGAAATCCGCCGAAAATTCACGCTATTACCGCTGGTGGTAAGAGTGCGAATTTTCCCCATTGAGCCCAATTCCCGAATGGGCTCAATGGGGAATGAGGAATTACATTACTGCTGAACTCGTGATCCGGCGGGGTAGTTCGGCGGTAGGGCCAATACCGCCGGCGTTACCACCAAAGTCGTGATCAGGCCCGAGTATAATTGGGTAAGGAAAGCACATAACTGCTGGTATCTCTAGAAGGCAGCAGAAGTAACCGTGTAAAGACCAGAGATCTTCAGTCACCACATAGTATACGCATTGTATTAATTCATAGGAGTGAAAATGTCCTACAGGCAGTCAAGTTCATTCACAAGCCACATTGATTTCAATGTATTCAGAATCTATATAAATTGTTGTACGGAGGTAACATAGGGTCAGGATTGTTGGAGGGTTGTGCGTTGTCTGTTCCTCAGCAGTGCTGCTATTAAATATTTACCAAACTTACTTCACCTACATTGAGTTCCGGGTTTTGTTTCCATGTCAGAATGTAGTGCCACCTGCCTCGGAACTATTGGCTGAAAGGCACCCCAAAGGGATTGAGGACGAGCCCTCTCTGTGACTCCCTGGGTGTACTGAAAGAAGGAAAGACACTTTCTTTAATGGTGGTCTCGCTGAAAGGAGGTCTTGTGGGTCGAAGAGCCTACTTGCCAACTGTCGAAAGAGCTGCTTTTATATTTAGAGAATGGTTCAGTAAATATTTCAGATAAATTGGTTTTTTGTTCTGGTTATTATGTCTTTTGCTGGGGATTGTCATTGTGGATCCGTTAAAAGGGCACTCTTAAATAACCCTGGCTGGTCTGGGGATAACTGGTTATCTAAGTTAAAACACTTGAACTTATTCACAATGTTTAGAGACGTAAATCATCAGTGTAGGCACAGAGTATTCTTGTATGAATGCAAAAAATAAAAGGTTGTGCACAATTCAAGACCGTTGAACAGCCTTGCACTCCTTCAGCAAGTCTCTCCAGCCATTATGACCAGTAAAAAATGTGTTTGGATAGGGCTAACCCCAGAGAATATTTTACGGGTGCTGCAAAGTGACAGTGTGCAAGAGTTTGTTGTCTGTTTGTAAACCTGTCCTTAACCGGATATATTTGTGCAACCTAGACCTGTTGCTTAGGCAAGTGCGGCTTAGGTGAAGACCTTGTTTATGCCCTTTATATCCTAGCAACAAACCTTTGTTAGGCTTTTAGCTTCACCTGCTGTGCGTGTGTGTGTGTGTGTTTGTGTAACCCTGGTCTCCCTTACCCCATCTCTGGCTGCTACGGATGTTTAATATAATGGGGGAAATTCACAGTGTTTTCATGTGGCTGCATGGTTAACTTGAGAAACTGAAAAACAGATAGTAACAGAGAGATGAGTTGCTTCCCGGCAATATTGTTATGTTATGTTATGTTATGTTATGTTAATGGGATTGATACTGCGTATCACTGCCACTTGAAAGGTCTCTAGGCGGGTAACACATTGTTACTGAGTGGTCAATCAACGAGCTATGTTGGGCCTGGTGGTGTCTCGGCACTATAATGCAGGGCCTTGCTTAGTAGTGGCACAGACATCCTCATAAGCCAACTCAGGTAGATAGAAGGAAGTACCACTTCCCCCTATGGGAAGTCCAGCATATTTTATTACACTGATTATTTGCCCAAGACATGTATATTTCTGGATAAATCGCACTA
The DNA here is from genome assembly GCF_040938575.1 of Ambystoma mexicanum. Taxonomy (NCBI): domain Eukaryota; kingdom Metazoa; phylum Chordata; class Amphibia; order Caudata; family Ambystomatidae; genus Ambystoma; species Ambystoma mexicanum. Next base: position 375,802,781 of record NC_090931.1, read on the forward strand.
TTTTACACGTAAGGACATCACAAAGCAATTTCTGATGGATGGTACATTCAATCTTGATATGAATGTATACTTGAGGGGAATTGTAGAGACTTGGGGATCGAAAGTTCACCAAAAAGCAGTGGTATTGGTAAGCGGAAGCAACTATAAGATGTTCTAAGTCAAAAACCAAAGCTTTGACAAATGCCCAGGGAAATTCCAGGAAACCAAAAAATGAAAGCACTGCACACAAATCTGGCTGTCACAAGATCACAACACGTTACAGCATGCTTTAGCTGTCACTCTAAGGGGTACCACCACCAAAGGAAACTCCAGTGGTAATTTTAGACTGTTATAATCCTGCTATATTGAATATTGCAACTGATCAGGCACCAGAGCAATCCCAAGCAGCTGCATCTGCACCACTGCCATCACCAGGCAGGCAGATTTAATTTCAGAGCCCAGATTCATCCCTCAGTGAATCACCATTATACAGTCAAATGACACCTATACTACGATCACTAGGAGGCACTACATCACTCTTTGGCACCTCATCTGCATCTAATTATTCTACAACCTTTGAGCTGCACTCGAATACACACCCTCATACTGACGCTGCAGCATACCCTTTGAGACAGTTACCTGTTAATAACTGTGTATGCACAGTGGAGCTCCACAGAGTAATTTAATAATTTGCAAAGGTTTACCGAAATTCGTTAAGGCACGGTTAACTTCCAAGAAAAGTTACAGGTTAAATATTGACTGTTACAATTCTGCATGTTGTGATGTAAATCAATTATTGGGAGCTGCCCCTCCTCCAGACACCATAACTTTATTATAGCAGAAAAGCAATTCGACATTTCAAGAACTTCGTAGTCAGATCCTCCAGTTTATCGCGATCATGCAAAATGCTGCAAAAAACAGCTGGTTTAAAAAAAATAAAATAAAACGGGCATTAATGTAATCTCATCACCTATTTGGAATAGGCGCCGGGGGTGCCCATTGCATGAACTGGTCTTTGCTGACCCTGTCATGCAATTCTTTTTCATTGTGACAGCCGATTATGAACCACTGTTGTCTCACATTTCTAATCCTCAAACAGGGATAGAAATATTTTGGGGGGTTTTTGGATCACATTTTACAATAGGAGGCGCTTTATGGACCCGTTACGGTGAAATGTGCTCCCAGCACCTACTTGGGTGCTGGGTACCTGTTGAATATTAGTGTCAGAAGAGCGCTCCTGACACTTAATGTATTCAACTCGGCTGCCCAGCACATCATTTGCGCTACAGCTCAGTCCCAGGAAATGCGCAGGTTATATTTTAGAATAAGGTTACCTGCGCATTTCCAAAAATGGGACATGTAAAATATCACGTATTCTGCTCTATTTTTCATTGCCCAATTTTACATGTAAAATATAGACACAATATGAGGAGGAAAGGAGAGAGGGGGAGCAATGGGCCCCGCAGTGAGTTTTGGGCAAGCAGAGGGAGAGCAGTGGACCTTAGGGGGAAGGAGTTGGCAAGAGAGCAGAGGAAGTTGTAGGCCACAGGTGGGGCAGTGGGCCAGAAAGCAGAGGTAGCTGAGGGGTAAAGGGGGGGACGGTATCTGTGGGCCTAAAAGCAGAGAGGCAGCAGTTGGCCAGAAAGACACAACCTATGTCTGTGACTTTAGGACCTATCTCTGAGGAGCATGCATTTCTATCGAGTCCTTCTACGGTTTTGAATTTATTAGGAATTATTGTGTCAAATTGGTTGTACTATCTATTGTTCCACTCATGGTATTTACTTGGATGTACAGATAAATAAACAATTGGAATTGTTGGCTGTTTGATACAGGGACTCAGAAGCAGGGTGCACATTGAACATGGCTCCAGTACGCTAGGGAAACAAAAATCAAGTTACATGCTACTAGCAAGCCTAGAGAAAAGTCAGTCACCCGATCAATTCTTTACCTACACACAGCATAGCATTTCTTACTCGCCAAGAGAGAGGCATCACTAGCAAATGGCCAGCGGAGAGTGCACATTTTGCACCCTGCAGTAAGCTTTACTATGAATCTAGCCAAACCTCCTTCGTGCATCCAAGCTGAACAGGGTATAAAACCTTTTCTTTCTTTTTCCTATTTATTGTGCATTTGGTTAATAGAAATTAGAACCTTAAACAAAAGCTTTTATTGAATCACTGCAATGGATTATTTCGCTAAGTAATACTCCAATGTTTCCTTTCAAAAAGCCTGGGAAAGAAACGTATCAATTTAGACAAGACCTGTTAATGCAGCGTTTCTGCCCACCTTCCCTGTTGTTCCCAAAACCATAACCATTTTATCTTGAATTCCAGCCACTGCAACCCACTTTATTATAGTGGATACGTGTTCTGTATTAAATTCTATTCCTGTTTACTTTGTCAGTCAGTATTTATTCTCCTTTATTAATAACAAGACACATCACATTTCGAATTCATGTTTAACCAAGTATGAAAAACTTCAAATTTTCGAAGCCAAAGTAAAGGTTAGCGGTCTTTCTGTTTTGAACCCTGCTTCTTTGGTTCGGACTCCCTCTGATGGGGGGTCCCCTTGACTGCTTGACAATAACCGAACACCTCATGACATCTGGAATTGATGTAAAAGATGTACCTCTGCAAAACCCTGACATGATTCTCATTGATGGACCTTGTTTACGTAATCTGGGAAGAGCGTCATGAGGTTATGCAATTTGTACACCACATGAGGTCTTGGAGGCTTATCAGTTGCCACATGTTCAATTTGGTCCAGTTGCTGAATTGATTGCTCTTACCTATTCTTGCATCATAGCTATGGGGAAATCGGTTATGTTGTATTCTGATTCCCGCTATGCCCATGGTCTTGGGGAGGGCGGAGGATGGGGGGCTTTTGTGGAAGAAAAATGCAGTTGTGTGAAACAAAGGTTTAAAATTAAATATAGACTGAAATGCAATTGTAAGTGGATGCAAACGAAAAAGAGAGAAATGTAACGATTCAAGAAGACTAGGCCTTGTAGTCCCTACACAGACCTTACATAGTGACACTCCATTTTGAATTACATGAATGCATGCTAACAGAATGGAGTTTAACGATTTGGCACAAAGAAGCATGGTTTTACCCACACGCTTGCTTACTGCAGCATGAGCATACATTTATGTAATCTAGCACATGCTGCGGAAGTCTATTCAGGTACACATGGACATTACTTCAACCTGAATGTTAATAAGGCAGAGTGAATTTGATGGGGTAATGAGCGCACATCCAAGCTTGTATCTCTAGTGGGTGGCAGGAATAAACCTTGAAAGACCAGGGCTCCTCCGTCTCCACAAATAGCACCCATTGTGTTAACAGGGAAGGGAAAAACCATCCTTAATGAAGGCATACATTCTTTTTCAGGCCACATTGGTTAAGATGCATTCAGAAACTCTATAAATTGCTTTACATAGGACGAGAGATAACACGGGGTCAGGATGTTTGTTGTCCGTGTTCCCTCCACACTGCTGCTATTAAATGTGTACCAAACTAAGTTCACCTAAAGTGTGTCTCTAGTTTGATTTCCTCGACTGTGAGATGCGAAGCATTCAGGTTAGCCTCACCAACACAAGCAATTTGCCTCTGCACATTGCTTAAATCAAGACCACCCTGGTGATCAGACCCAGCAGGCGCAGTCTCCCTAACCTCCCCCTTCAGACATAAGACATCAACACCACCCCTAAAATCAACATCAAATGGAATCCAGAAAATCAAAAACACATGACTGATAACATGACAGGACTTCAAAATTCAGTCCAATGGCCAACTGCATATGAAATCAAGAAACCACAAATGTTCCAAAATACACCTCCCCTGAACTAACCAACTAACGTTTCAATCAACTAGCACCAATGTCAGGCCACAAAATTAGCACTCTTTACTGACCATTGGCGAGCTTTAATTGACCCTGACCAAGTAGGAAATGGTGGGCTGTGTGCATGTGGACAATACAGGGGGAAAGTGATTTTGTATGCCTGGATAATAGCTTGCAACTTGAAGTGTTTACACCTGAGCACCATTACATTAGAAAAACAGATTCCCCATCATACATGACACACACACACAGACCTCATTAGCCCTGCTAGCACCACTCACCCACATTAACCTTGCCAGTCACTAAGAGTTCATTGAATGGCCGGCAACTTCTTATTTTATCCCACACAGAGGCGTAGCCAGAATTGCCTGACAAGGGGGGACTGAAGCTATTGTAGTTGGCTCACTGCAGTGACATTAACATCTGTGATTGCACACACAGCGCTGCTGAGTGGACATTCACAGATATTGGGTGGGCCTTGCCCGCTCAGGCCATACCCTGCCTCTGATCCCACACCCTGCATCTAACAAGCAGCTCTCTGAGTGTCCTTGTGCTGGACAAAATAATAGTTCAGTGTTTCCCCTCCCAGTTAGACACATACCTAAGGGTCAATGGCCCTCATTACGACCCTGGCGGAGTGGGTTTACGCCAGCGGTATTCGTGGCGGACCCGTCCGCCCTACTACGAGTTCCCGTAGCGCCATGGAGCCTTTCTCCGCCTGGTTTTTCCGGGCGGAGAAATCCATGGCGCTACGGGACCTTGTTGTTAATTACGCCACCGTACTTTACGGTGGCGTAATTAACTCCTTCCCCACTCCCATTATACCCTATGGGGCAAAAATGGGAATGGGGAAGGGTAAAATGGGGATTGGGGATTTACCGCCCCGCCAAGGTCGGAATGGGGCGGAAAATCCGCCAACCCCCATGGCGGTATCGGCAGCTTTCCGCCGTGCTCCAAGGTGCATTTTGCACCGCGATTTCCGCCAGGGTCGTAATGAGGGCCAATATATTACAGTTCATCTTGAGAGAGCATAAACAACGGCTTCATAATTTTATCTTGCAACCTAACAATCCCTCAGAGTTAAAAGCACGCTTTACACATAGGCATACTCAAAATTTGGACAAAACAACAGCGTTGTACCAAAGAAGGCCCCCTCGGTATCACTGAAGCATTCACAATGTTTTCCGGAAAAGGAAAAAAGCAGTCCACATAGTTAACAATGCAAGAATAATAACAATAGGTCCAATAGTTGAGATCCCCCATCTGCTGCATGAAAGCTCTAATTTATATGGCAAATCACAATAAAATGTACCTAGGAATTGTTGGGATTTCCCCCTGCGTCATCTCCCAAATTAGCTACCACTTTTAATTTGACAAATATGCTTTTCAGTTTTGCTTTTTGTCACGTTGTGGTAATAAATGACATTATTGTATATGGGATAAAGTATCTACTACCGTACGTTATAAGGATAATGCAAGTCACTGTCTAGATGCATGACCAAATAAAGGTAACCTGCGAGATCCTTTTTACGTACAATAGGGGATATTGTATTCCTTATAATACATGGCCGTACACTATCATCCCCTTTATGATATGATATTTTATTATATAGCGCTCACACAAAAGTGTTTCAGAGCGTGACCAGGCAAAAGGGAGGGGAGCAGGGGAGAACAAAAACAACAATATTACTAGGCCCAGTGACATTGAGAACGCGCAAGTGCATGGAAGGGGAAAAGGGGTGAAGTGCATGGAAGGGAAAGTGGAAAGTGCGGAACAGAGGAGAGAACAGTATAAATAAATAAAAATAAATAATTAAAAGGTGGTAGTGCAGCCAGCAAGTGCTAGGTTAAGCAGAAAGTGTATATCTGATAAGTGCAGAAGAGAAGTGGGTGGGGGACTGTATGGGTACAGATACAGACCCCAGTGTAGGGGGTGGCCAGGAGGCAGTACAGGAGGCTGGCAGGGTGAGCAGGTGCCTGTGCCCGAAGGACAGAGGGTGGCCATGTGAACGGTGCCAAGAGAGAAAACAGATCAGCAGGGGAGAAGAGTGGAGAAGGCAGAAGCGAAGAAGGAGGTCTTGAGGTGCTTCCAGAACTGGAGGTGGTTCTCCTCAAGTTTCAAGGTGGCAGGGAGGCTGTTCCAAAGGGAGGCCCCAGCCGAAGACAGAGATATACTCCCAGCGCGTTTCTTTGAAAAACGACTGACCCTGAGGGAGTTAGAGGTAGAGGAGCAAAGGACTCGAGTGGGAGGTATTTACGGAGAGATAGTTGAAGGTATTTTGGACCCAGGCCCCAGAAAGCCTTGTGGACAATGCAGAGGGTTTTAAATTTAATCTTTGCATCCACTGGGAGCCAATGAAGGGAATTCATGACTGACGAGATACGATCCCAGGGCTTGAGGCCAAGGACAAGTCTGGCAGTCCTATTCTGGATTAGTCGAAGAGGGCGGACAGTGGAGGCAGGAAGATTTAGAAAGAGGCTGTTGCAGTAGTCCAACCTAGAGAGAATCAGATCTTGGGAGACAATAATCTTTTGAGGGAAGGAGAGGAAAGGCAGAGTACCTCTGAGGAGGTGTAGTAAGAAGTTTGATTTTTTAGAGATGTCAAAGATGTGTGCACAGAAGGAGAGTGTGGAGTCAAAGATGACACCAAGGTTAATACACGGCCTCTTGCTTAATCTAATGCAAGAGATCTAGCATGTATTGATAAATATAATCATTGTGATGCAGTTTAATAAAAATGCATTAACAAATGTTTTGGTTTTGTGCTTTCAAATAACCAAAAACATGTAGAGTCTTGCTCTCATGTGTTAAACTCCAGCAGTACACAAAATAAACATTCTACCATAAACAGTTCCTTACCAGTTAATGGTTGTAAAGTGTCACAGAAAGCTATTTTACAAAAAAGGAATTTGAAAAGCTTGTCACAGCTTTAATTAAGTGCTACAGTCACAGCTGGAATTCTGCTATGTGTGTGCTGGCTCAAGCAGCAGGCATAATGGTGTCACAACGGAAGTGTAATAACTGATAACAGAGCGGAAGTAATGTCGTTTTCGTGCAACAGGGCAAAAGTGAAGTAGCAACTAGTCTGTTATAAGAAAATGATTTGCTGGCTTTTATAAGGTATTGCAGGCTGTCATGTATTATAAGGAGATTGTTTTGCCTTTTAAGAAGTGTATGATGGAGAGATGTTGAATAAAATAATAATTATAACAGAATTTATTTTGGCTAAGCCGTCGATTATGTTTTGTGTTCATATAAAAAGAAAACCTCAACATGTTTTCTGGAACTTTGAGTAAAATACCCATTTGTATAAGCTCTGATATCGTATTGTTTCTTGCAGCTCCATACTTGAATCTGGGAGAGCTGCTAAGGACAGACTGAGCAGACCAAGATAAAGGTGACCATGGATGGTATGTTCATTATGATAGCCTGACCCACTTTGCTGCTTGTACCGCTGGCATGCATACCAAATTTAGATGTTTGCTCTACTGAAGACAAAGACTATGTCCATACTGCACCCTGATAGGTACCCATTTGGGGAAGAGATGGACAGTCAGGTGCCTACAGACAAGTTCTGATTAGTTTTGTGAAAACTGAGTAAAAGCCTGTGTAAGCGAATTCCCAGGCAATGTTGTTCCTATATGTTGATTTCCACACCCCTCTTCAAGATCCTTCTTCTTGCACTTATGTATATTTGTGAGAATAGAATATTCCATTTCAGCTAAGATGCACATGCCACAGCACCACCCAGTATTATCCCTGCGAGTTCACCTCCAGATCAGAGCCACTGACCAATGCATTGTGGGTACGCAAATTAGCTACGAAGCACGTGCAGTTCTCGGTGGCTCTAAACTGGAGCTGAACTTTCAAGGGTGGATACTAGGTGGCACTGTGTTGTTATGTGTGGTTAGCTGAAACTACTTACTATACTCTCACATTTCCGGTACAAAGGTTTTTTCATTCTTTTTAAAACCCACCACATCACTGATGTTGTCTGGGATATATATATATTTATAAAATGCACACTCGTCACTAGCCACTGCCGAGTGATAGGTCACTTTGGGCTATTAAAACATGGTGTGCTGCATGAATGTGGAGAACTGAACAGAATGTAATGTAAGTGGCCTTGTTAAGCGTCCTTTTACCACTATTGGTGGCCTTGCTCCATGTGGCTCTATAAGAAACAAGGGGTCATTAGTGGGAAAAGCAGATGAGAGACCTGTGGTGCAGATGGAAGCTGATAAACAGTATCCAGTTTCTGTCTGCTTACTAATGGTTACGCCGAAAAACTTGGGAGCATGTTATTCACTGGGAAAAGCTCAAGATCTGATTGACAACAGCGCTTTGGATCTGGTTAACCACTGATGTGTGCATGTGTGATAGGGCTAAACGGGCGAGCTTTGTTGTGGTTTGGTTAGTGTTGATGTGCTAATGACTAGGGGGAGAAGGGAGTAAACCTTACGAGGCAAAACAGCCACAGTGGCCTCTTACAGACTGCTCTTATTTTACAAGTGCATATTTCCACTGTAAACTTCACTCTTGGGTGCCAGAGTTGAGAGATCTGGCACCATAAGATCCTATAATATCATAAATCCTGCTTTCACACCATCAAACCACACTCTGAAGATCCCGTTGTACGGTGGATGGACCTGGGCACCAGCTGCGCAATAATTGTTCAAAACCGCACTGTGGGGGCTGAGCTGTGTGCTGCCGTAAAACGAAGCGGAGAGGAGAGTCTGAACGGCGGCTCCATATGCAATGACGCAGCTAATTGCAGGCTGTTAGCATCCGACCGGCAGGACGGCAAACTGCCCGGAGGACCGATGCCCTTAACACCTCATTGTTAGTAAAATTTCAGCATCCGAACACGGAGAGACAAGCCCGCATAGCTCAGCCCCCATGTTTGCCTGCATATCACAGGCGCGTGGCAGAGCCCATGCGGCTGGCGCTGCATGGTACAGAGACCCAACGCCTGCAGTGAACAAGTACATGACATACTTTTCGACACCACCTGGCGGCCCCACAGGAGAAAGGCCGATTGTTGAGACGGTAAGCAGGACAGAGGGCTGGAATCAGTATTGACATATTGTCGACAAAACAAATATTCACTGGCAGTAACCTTAAGCGCCTTGTGAAACAACAGCCATTAACGACACTTGACACAAACTGTTAAGTAGACACTGGACCAACAACCACAGTCCAGTACTTATATCCACCCGGAGACTTGGGGCGCCCGGGGACCGGACCTGGGAGCCCATACTTTTGGCATATATTTTATGCTGCTTGTAGTTAGCTGAATCCACGAGGGAGGAGTGGCCTGCACTGTGAAACACAGAGGACAGCAGCACTGACCTTTGAGGCTACAGGGGAGCACAGTTTTCTCCTGCGCTGTTGCCGCTACCAAGGGCAAGCCACTGACGACAACCATACTTAACCCTATTGTAGCATGCACGCTAGCGTTGATTGATCAGGTTGGCCTCACCAGGCAGACAAGTCGTCTGTTGGGCCCGTATGGTTCCTAGGCACTGCAGTGCGGACAAGGACTGACATACATTTTTAGAAGACTGGACAACTGGTCCACTTAGCAGACGATATCCCAGGGCACCAAAAATAACAACAAGAGTGGAGAGCATGACGAAAGGGGCTGGAGGAAAAAAGAAAGGGCCCATGGACTCATTCACCAAAGTCCCTGCCAGACCCTCGGGATCTGTACATCCGATAATCAATGATGAACAAGCTACGACCTCCAACGATACCCGTGAAGACCACCTACTGGCAGCGATGCAAAGCGGCTTTCTGGCAGTGAATATGAAACTAGATAACATTGTTTCTACCTTTGGCTCACTAAAATCCAAACTGTAAAAGGAAAGCGGCCGTATAAATATGGCAGAAGCCAGAATTGGCGAAACAGAGGACAAGGTCGACAGACATGACCGCTATATAACACAACTGAAACTGGAGGTCAACAAAATCTGTAATAAATGCGACGACCTGGAATCGCGCTCGAGGCAAAATAATGTTTGTATAATTGGAATACCCGAGGCGGCGTGCAAGGGCATCATGGAAACGTTTATTGAGGACCAGCTAAAAGCACTGTTTTTTTTTTCTTTTTAACTCTTTATTTCTCATTTTCAACAAGGTGCAATAAAAATAGAATCAACATCTCAGGTAGTTGAATTGCAAAATACAGAATAGCAGAAAACAAATTGAAACAAAGATTTAACCCATAACCCCGTAACCACCATATGAAAATGAAGACCAACCGATAACAAAGTCAAATGTACCAAATAAATGACAAACAAACAGAACCACACAAAACAACCACAAAGACAACACAGACCCCCACCCCATATTATACCAATATCACTTGAAAAAACAAGAAGACCAATGCACTACACTCCTGAACCAAATCTAGCTTCAACCATAAAGGTCATCAATGCTGCCCCACATATCCTCATAAAGGGTCTCCCTGCTTTGTTTACAATACATTGTTTTCTCAAATCTGGATAAAATTCGAACATCCGAAATCCAGTCCTCCACCCCCGGCTTCTTCCGTGTCTTCCAAACCCTCAACATCTGTTTAGCCGCAATCAACAGAACCTTGACCACTCCACATAATATCACCCAACTCACATCCCGTCCACCACTATACAACAAGATAACTGCTAAAGGGGTGCGTGGATAAACAATATCCCAAATTTGATCGACCCTGTCAATAACCTCCCTCCAAAAACGCTCCACTCTGTCACAATACCATGACATATGTAACAAAGTACCACGCTCCTTCCCACAATCCCAACACCGATCATCATCCACCAATCCCAATTTACACATACGTACTGAGGTCCAATATATCCTGCCCAATATCCTCTGATGTACAATTGTAATCCACTTTGGCAGCCATCGGGACCCTCCAAATCTTATCCCATTCCCGTGGTGTGAGTTCCCTGCCCAACTCCTCAGTCCAAGACAACCTCAGCTTGTCCCACAAATCCAACCATTTACCATCAGGTTGCATAAACTGCATAAAAGTAGACACTTTCAGATGTCCAATTTCCCAAAAATTAAAATTCTCCGGCTTCTCCAAAAATGATGCGCCCAACATGTCTCTTCGCTCCGATAGTAGAGTCACCAGAATATCATATCTCCGTAATTCCCTGTTCCTTAACCCAAAATTTCTCAGCCAAGCTTGCAAAAGGCACTGCCCCTGCAGCACTCCACACATCACCAAATACGAAAACACCCTCTGAACCCAACTCTTCCAATTTAGTACTTTATTATTAAACTGTAGACCAGGTTTTATACCAAAGGGAAGCTCCTTCATAAAGATGTAAACCTTTTCCAGTCCCCAGAATCCATGACGACAAAGCCTCTTTAGTAGCCAAGACCGACTTCAAACACTGCACTCTCTTAGGCAACTTTCCAAAAGAAAACAAACATTTAATATCATATGGCAAGAACCGCTGTGTTTCAATATGCACCCACCACGCACCCTATCCAGAACTTCACTAATGTAATCAGACACTTTCTTCAATAAAAAAACACTACCATAACTTTTTAACACCGGGTACCCAAAACCCCCATCTTTAACCTTCCGGACCATAATATATCGCGGGATCTGGGCCCTCTTTCCAAACCCCCACAAAAAATCCTGAAATAACCTATCTATACGCGCAAACGCTCCCTTCGTAAAATGCACAGGAAGAGATTGGACAACATACAGAACCTTCGGCAGCAACATCATTTTAATAGCATTAATTTTATCCCAAAGAGTCAGATTGACACTTCCCCATCTCATAATATCCCGCCTAAGAACCTCAATGATTTAATCTACATTATAATTTACTAGCTTTCTTAAATCTTGAGTAATATAGACACCCAAATATTTCACACTAAGATATTCCCATTTACAACGCCACCCCAACCTGTTCTCACCGGAATACCACCGTTTTATCCCAATTGATCCGATATCCAGAAAGTTTACCCACTTCCTCAAAGACCTCCCTCAACACATGACCCCCTACAACAGGATTATCCAAAATAACCACAACATCATCCGCATAAGCCAAAGTTTTAATTTCCATACCACCAACAGCAAACCCCTGGATACCCCCCAATTGGCGTATATATACCAACAAAGGCTCCAACACCAAATTAAATAACAGTAGCGACAAAGGACAACCTTGGCGTGTGCCTCTAAACAACGGAAACGACATAGAAAACCCCTCATTCACCCACAACCTTGGCAATATGCCCTCCTAAAGTGCCCTAATAGCTTTAAGAAAGAAAGGACCAAAACCTAATTTCGACAATGTATAATTCAGGAAACTCCAATTCACCCTAACAAAGGCCTTCTCCGCGTCTAAAAAAATCAACAAAATATCCTTCAACTCCGCATCAGGCAAGCACAAAATGTCCAACAGTGTCCGAATATTATCGTAACCATACCTCTTCTCCATGAATCCTGTCTGAGATCTCTCCACTAGCTCACCCATATATTTTTTGAGCCTCACCGTTAGAATTTTCGTAAAAATCTTCAAGTCAACATTGAACAAGGAGATAGGTCGATAATTACTGCACCTAGCTGCATCCTTCCCAGGTTTCGGGATCACCATAATGATTGCCCCTTCATCGTATTACACAGCCTCCCTTCATTCAAAAAACAATTATACAATTCACACAAAACTGGTGACAACACCTCCCCAAATTTCTGATAAAATTCCACTGTCAATCCATCCATCCATAATTAAAATATATCACATCATATCATCCCCGGAGATTTGCCTTTATTCATTCCCTCAATAACCTACAAAACCTCCAGAACAGTAATCGGGGCTTCCAAACAAATCCTGCCTTCTTCAGAAAGCACTGGAAGTACAATCTTCCCAAAAAACCTATTAAAATCAACCGTTTGCAGAGCAATATCTTCCATATACAAGTAGCATAAAATGAACGAAAACATTCACCAATTTTATCTTTCTTAATCTCCACAAATCATGAGTCATCAACAATTTTCTGAACATACACCCTCTCCGAATAACTCCTCAATCTATTTGCTAAAAACTTCCCTGCTTTATCCCCTTGCTCCCAGTACTTTTGCCTCATGTAATACAAACCTCTCTCAACTTGAGAATTCACCTCATTTTTCAGTAATTCCTTTACATCCAAAATCCTAAACCTAATATCCTCTTCCTTTGATAAAGCATAAATCCTTTGCAAATCACCCAATTCCCTTTCAAGCTCCTCCAATCTGGCCGCCCCCATCCTACGCATTCTCGCAGTCCAGTTCACCAGTTCCCCTCTAATCGAGACCTTGAAAGCATCCCACACGACCATACTGTCTGCCGTGCCAACATTCACCTCAAAGAAATTGGGTATAAAATTCATTAATTCATCAGTGGCATCTTTATCGTTCAGCACACAGGGTTTCAACCTCCATCTACTAGATCCCCGCCTCCTATTGGATAGCCCCAGTTTAGCCTTAACCATTGAATGGTCCGAAATATGTCGTTCGCCCACAGATACCTCAAGTACATTCTCAATCAGTCTATCCGACACTAATATGTAGTCAAGCCTAGAATAAGACTCATGTACCTGTGAGAAAAAAGAATATTCCCTGTCCCCCAATGAAAATTCCTCCATACATCAACCAAATCATACACTTCCAAGAAACTTCTAAAATCGCCACTTGACCTCTGTCCAGTAAAGGTACACTTTGAGGACTTATACATATTGGAGTCAAGTACACAATTGAAATCCCCCCCTAAAATAATCCTTTCACCTCCCATGTCAGCAAGCATCGCTTTCAGTGATTCAAAGAAGCCCCTTCCCCCCGCACATGGACCATATGCAGAACCAACTGTGAATAACATACCCTCACATTTAAGATCAATCAGTATAATGCGCCCCTCATCATCCATACTCACCTTATCAACACACGCATCCAAACCCTTTCTCAGCAAGATACCAACACCCCGGGAAGCAGAGGAGTAACAATTCAAGAAAACTTTCGTATATCTCGTATTAGTCAGAGAACAGCCAGTACGATCCAATAAATGCGTTTCCTGTAAAACAGCCACATCAATCTTCTCTCACCAAAGTTTAGATAGCACCTTCTTTCTCTTTTTAATGCAATTCAACCCCTTCACATTCCAGGTACACACCGAAACGAACCCCTTCAGGACCCACCAATACACCCTATATTTTCACATGCTCCCATTGTCTCCCAATCAAACAATCCTACATTGAGCACTGCAATAAACACCAAACCAAACTACAATATAGAGCAACACATGCACCACCCACCCCCCTCACATCACACCCACAACAAAAGACAACATGCACACAAACAAAACAGTATTGATCGCAGAAAACCCAGAGTTTCAACAAAATACAAAGTTCTCCACGCAATTCTTGGTGAAACAAGCTCATCGAGTGTTGGCTCCCAGCCCTAAACCAGGGGCTCTCCACAGCACCATCATAGCAAGACTACTCTATTACCAGGACAGGGATCTCATATTACAAATGTTCAGGGAACAAGGCACGCTCTGCTATGAGGCTCATGAAATCCACATCTACCCAGACTTCACAGCCAATGTGCAAGCCCTACGTAAATCATATGACTCTATGAAGAAACTATTACGAATTAGAAAAGTTCTGTATGCCCTGAGGTTCCCGGCCAAGAATCCAACATGGGGGCCGAGCACATTTCTTTGAGAACCTATCTGAGGCTATGGCGTATGTTGAAGCAGCAATCCCTCTCCCGGGGTGAGACCGCAATCTGAACCGCAGTCCTCGACCACAGACCAACAAGCTGGACGCCAAAGCCGGCGAATGATTGGCACTAACACCGGCCTAGGTCCAACTGCCATATTGGTGTGCAATACTAGTATATTTGGGACTGGTTGCTCACACTGCAACTAGCTGAACAATTACAACCACTATTCGCACCGCTCCCCAGGAAATTTCCACAGTTTCCTTTGGGATGCATCGTCAAGTTGGGGGAGATGATGAGGGAGTGGGGGAAGACGTCGTCAAGTTGGGGTTAATGATGGATGTTCCTACCGAGTGTTGGGAGTGTTGAATAAGTACAAAGTTATGCTCATATGTTTTTTTTAAAGTGCAGACGTGAAGCCAAATAAACACAGGAATGGAACTCCTGCTAAGTATACAAATGAGACGTGTTCATTATATGATGCAAATTCAACATAATAGGTGACACGATCCCCTTTTTAACATGGAATGTCTGTGTTCTAAACAACCCCATTAAGGCAAGATAAGTCTTAGCATATGTGAATCGACATGGCCCCAAGGTAGTAATGATACTGGGGCACTCAATAAGGAATTTGCATCCAGGTGGGGAAACCAGCGTGGCTATACTGACTACTCAACTGAGGCTAGAGGGGTGATGACTCTGATACACCGCTCATTGTGCTTTCAGGAAGATAGACGAAGCATAGACCCACTGGGGAGATATGTGATTTTATGGGGAAAGATCTTAGGCGTAGAAATACTACTAGTTAACACATATGGCCCCAACCTTGATGACCCCGAATTCTATGGGCAGATAATGGAGATCCTGCTTGGGGAAGTCACTTCCCGATTATCTGGGGAGGTGACTTAAACACCATCCTGGACTGTGTTCTGGACCAATCAAGAGATACCCAACGTGACCTAACAAATACGGGTCATGTGGTAAATCAAATTATGTTACAAATGGAATTGGTGGATGTATGGAGAGATCGTAACCCATACATGCGGGAATGAATACTGGTTGGTCTCCATAGGGCTAATGCCCCAAGTCAGAAAGTGCATGGTTCGCCCTAGAATTATCTCTGATCACTCACCGGTGTCACTATCGATAAAATGGGAAGGCCCCATTGTACTCCACCCATCATGGAGAATGCCACCCTCATGTTTACTGGATGCAGGTTTCCTTGAGGAACTACGAGATACGATTGAGGATTTCTTCCAGAGAAATTAAGGATCTGTACCTCATTACTCCACTATCTAGGAAAAATTCAACATTCAAGGTATGGCTGCGGGGAGAAATGATTTCAATGACTGTGGGTGGTCTGAAAGTAACGAGAAAGGAACTGGAAAGGGTGGAAATAGATCTGAGGCAACTTGAAAATGAATATGGCACAACAAAGAACAAAGAACCGCTGGGTCTTGTTAAAGGAAACTAAAATTCAGAGACCTGGCTGCAGAGAGTTCCAACTGATAAATCAAGCCACCCAGGCTAGAAGATACAGGGAAGCAGATAGACTGGGTTGCTTTTTAGCAGGCGTGATCAGGGGAAAAAAGGGACGCATCACTGGTATTAGAGGGTATTATGGCAACGTGCTAACTATGCACGAAGAAATTAATGGCAAATTTCACTGATACTATGAAACACTATTCGCCAATGCAGATGAATGTACAGACAATGATTTATTAAGTTACTTAGAAGAGATTTCACTACCATGCCTCTCTCCAGAGACACAATCAATACTTAATCAGCCATTCACGCCTGAAGAGATTACAGAAGCAGTAATGACCCTCTCATCCGGAAAAGAGCTAGGCCCAGAGGGGATAGGAATCGAACTATAAAATGAACACAGACTAATACTAGTACCTAAATTGCTGATGGTCTAGGAGGAGTCCCTACAGGTCCGTCGATTACCACCCACACTCTCTGAGGCTGTCATTACGGTACTCTTAAAACCAAACCGGCTGGTGTCTGAGATGGCCTCGTACAGACTGTTGTCATTGATCAACACTGACACAAAAATCTTTGCCAAAATCGTATCCACCCGCCTCTTACCATACATGTCAACGCTGGTAAATCCGAATCAGTCCAGATTCATTCCTGGGCGCTCAACTGCGCTTAACCTGCATAGACTATTTAGTATTATGTCCCAAATTAACCCTAAGGCTAAGGCAGTAACGTCCTCAGAAAAAGCATTCGACTCAGCATCATGGCAGTTTCTTTTCACTTTCCTGCGTCAGATGCAGCTGGAAGACCATTTTATAGAATACATACGGTTATTATACATGAAACCATCTGCCAGAGTCCGAACCAATGGCACGCTTTCGCCTGCTTTCTTTCCGAGACGCGGTACTAGGCAGGGCTGACCGCTGTCCCCTCTTCTCTTAGCACTGACGATCGAACCTCTCGATCGAATAATGCAAAATAAACACGGGCACATGGGCCTCCATATAGCTAGTCTGCCACAGATTAAATCCCTATATTCGGATGATAAGCTTTAATATATATGCAACCCGGAACAAAATATAGCCCCAGTCATGGAGGAAGTCTGTAAATTCAGAGCATATTCCGGATAACAAATTAATTGAACAAAATCAGAACTATTGCCACTATCCGACGCCACGATTCCAGTATATCTGGGCATACTGATCTCCCATACATGCCGCTCTTTACTCACCAACAATCATGAAACATACAAGTTACAATTATGGGCAAAATTACCAATGTCGTTATATGGCAGGCTCTCATTACTTAAAATGGTGCTATATTATTTCTCTAATATCCCGGTGTGGCCGGGTTGAGCATTCTTTAATAAACTCTGATCGCTGCTGGTTCAGTATATATGGGGTATGGGAGTTCCACGAAAGAAATGGGAGGGGATGGCCGAACCTTTTGAACAAGGTGGCCTCGCGGCACCAGACTTTGAGCTCTATTACTTAGTATTGCAAGCACAATTCGCAGGCTATTGATACTCCACCAGTGATTCCCCAATACACTAGAATCATACAGTACTTCACCTACAAATCTAAAATCGATCATCTTAGCTGATCTACATGGAGATTCATGCTCGTTTGACCCGGTCCGCATAACAGTGAACGCAGGGTCAAGGCTGTTTAAGAGACTAGGCGTGCTGTCACCATACTGCAGACTGGTTCCATTGTGGAACTGCCCAGGGCTGCCCCTGACGTACGACAAAGACATTAAAAATATGTGGGATATTGAGGAAGAAATGACCCTACGAGACCTGTTCCGTGGCATAACATTTGTTACACTCAAGGAATTCACGGCTAACCTGGGCAACAACCCAATCAGATCGTTCCAATATTTTAGAATGAAGCCGGCGGTCCGTCGCCTGTGGCCCTCGTTCCCCCAGGAACCAGATGTATGCGAGCCAATGGAAATGCTGGTATACAGCAGAGACCCTAGGAGACACGTATCCAGACTGTATAAAGCATGCCAAGCTAAACAAGGGTCTTCTAGTGGAGCTAAAGGGAAAAGGCCTAGACACAACGATGCAAGATGAACAGTGGCAACGCTGGTGTCGCTTGACAAAGGAAGTTTCCCTGACCGTAAAGTTCAGACTCATACAATTTAAAATACTTAATCATCTACACTACACCCCTGCACATGTTTCGAGATTTGCACCAAATGTCAGCAGCGAGTGCATGAAATGTGGTGTGACTGATGCGGGTTGCCTCCATATGTACCTCCATATGTATTGGAACTGCCCACGGATCATCCGATTCTGGCAAGAAGTAGCAGATGGCCTATTCGACATTTCTGAAGTACCACCTACACTCTCGCCCCCAAAGTACCTGTTAGGAGCCATTCGGAAAGTAACAATAAAAATCTGTAGACTCTTTAATTTGGGTTGTTTGGTTGCCAAAAAATGCATTCTGAAATATTGGAAGTCTAGCACGACCCCCAATGCTGCCAATTGGCTTAAAGAATTAATTTACGGTAATGAAAGGGAGGAAGGCTATTTTTCAACGACTGTGCCACGACGCAGACCAAAGGACATTTAGGGCCCGTTTCGAGATTATTTGTGGAGAATAAACAAAGTACAGTAAAATATGTGACAATGCAAACTAATCTATATTGTGTAATCTGACTCCTGACACTGCCCCTAGAAAAGTGATATTTGATATAATGTTGAAATCTACTCGTCTATGAGAAATGTGTTGAAGGTAATATGTCTGCCACTATGTTAAATAAAGTTTTAAAAATAGAAAAAAAAGAAATAGGTATTGCATCCCATGTACAATAAAACAATCATCTGCGAGTTGACAGATGAGTGAAAGGGGAAGTCTGGAATTGGAAATGGCATTTTGTACCTGGCTAGTAGCCTGCAACTTGAAATGTGTACCCTCAGTGGTGTGGAATTCCTATAGCCCCAATCACAGGACATGTTCTTTGTTATCAGGACAAGAAGATTTTGCAGGTAAAGTATATGTTTTGGGGATTTTCTAAATACTTGGGAGAATTGTGTAACTGGTAGCATCATTGCTACCAATTGTGAGTTGGTGACGGCTGCAGGATTCAAGTACCTGTGTGTTGGTTGAATTGCTGTTTAAGAATTATATTGCCAGAGTCGGTAGGATTGTCAAAGATTTCCATCTTTCAAAATTGCAATCTGTCTCCTTTAATGTTGAAATGCTCATCCAACTGCAGTTGCACATTCAAATACATTGGACTGAAATCTAATCTTGGGAAGGATGCCATATGAAAAGGCCTGTTTTTGGACTGAGTGTAAAGTTCTGACCAATGCAAAGGACTTTCACTGGGGCATTTTTATTTTAATACTCAGAGAAGTGGCTTTAGCTCAAAGAGCCAATGAGGAAGGATGACTGAAGGGTTGGAGTGGCAAAACCCTGGCGAAGTTATGTACACTTGTCACAGCTTATTAGCAGGGAGAAGATTATTCAGGTAGCGACAATTAAGCAATTATATTTTTGTGCTTGCAAATGTGCAGCTGTTTGCTTAGAGAATTCATACACCACCTCAGTTATTCAATTAATGGCACCTTTTACGGAGTGGTCATGCTGAAACGCTGTGCCACAATAGTGTTAATAATGTAAAGCTTATTTTGTCTTTGTGCAGACCCCATCCTTAAATATGCACTTTTTAGCCGCAGAGTACCAAATACATTCTCAGCTTTAGCACTAAGCATAAAACCTACCAACCTGGCCTTAAAGTACAAAGCGCTGATTCCTCACTCCTCCCACACCTATCAAAGTGAAGCAAGAATGAAGCCACTTCTTATCCTCCAACTGCAGATGATAACATGGGTATGCTACTGTGATCTGGAAACTTAATTTTGTTAAAAATAAAAATGAAACTATGCTGAGGATAATAGAATACAAGCACTGGCAATGCCAACGGTTTGGGCTTTTGTTTAGGCATGGGAAAGGCACTTGCCAGGAACAGCTGCAGCGGTATTAACTGGCCATTGATGGTTGCAGGTGCAAAATGGTGTCAGTACATGGGCACCTAATAGCAGTGCTTGGCAAATGGCTTATACTTATACACAAGCCAAAACTGTTGACTTTGCCAATGCTTGTCTTTAACAGGCCTTCGGTGAAGGACACACAGAGTGCTTATAAATCGAGCGGCTGAAGGCAGACCTGGTAAGACATTTTTATTACACAGTAGTAGGTTTACAACTCCAATTAAGTCATTAACTTCCAGAAGACTACTTTGAAAAAACACTGGCAGGCACTACGAGTATAGGTTTGATGGTAACGCTTGATTAAAGTGAGCTCAAAGAGCACCCAGGAGGAGGTGTTTTGGGCGGGACGGGGCACGAACTGGGTGGAAATGGCCATAGGGACTAGCATGGCCATTGGCAGTTAATGGGTGGGCACATAACCAAACACCTACAGGCAGCGTGTCCCTCCTCATACGCCATTCTCTTTCCATCTATACTCTAATGCAATCGTTTTGGCTGATAGGTGTCGGAAGTTTCACCAAATAGCCCAAACAAAAAAATAATTAACTCCTTAACTAGTCATATGTACATTTTGCCTACGCTTTATCCTGCTTTTTTAAAGTATAAAGCTACAAACGTCGATAAAAGTTACAGATGAACATGCTGTGTTGCATTAATTTCTAAACATGTATCTACCTGGTATATTTGACAGTGATCAAATGTAAAATAACATGTTGTGCCTATGTAGCATATTTAACAAATGTGGGCCACCGAGCAACAAGTAGATTTATTTTCTCTGGACAAGTAGGTTTGGACAAATCGATATTTCAAAATATTTCACACCACTGGCCCTTGATGTACATATTTTGTACATATCTTTTACATTTGTATGTGTGTCAGAGATTGAATTTGCAGCTGTGTGACGCTGTCGCACAGCCCGAGGGCCCTCAGTGTGGAGGGTTAGGGACAGTCACAATAGAATTTGAGCTTCTGACCGACCAGACAGCACACAGGAAGGTGCTCAGCCCAGTGCCCCTTTAACCATTCGGTATAGCTCACGTAAGTAGACCCACCTCGTCTCATTTCTGCCATTAGGGTACCCTGTAAAGGACGGGTTGGACAAGTTCAAAAATCTGCTTCCATGGATCGCTCTCCCCACCACTTTGCGAACAAATCCAACTCGGTGGCAAAGAAACAACCAAAATAACATACTTCTATGGTCTAGCAAAGCACACCTGTACTTTTTCGGACTTTGCTGCTCTAACTTATGGGTGTTCTCCTGATTAGAACAGCATACGATTGAACCCTGTTGAAGATAACTTGCATTCACCTTGCATCTTTCATATTACGCAACACATAACAGTTGCATTCTGGCCATAAATCTCAACTGCTTTGCTGTCCTGCATACATGAACATGAATATGTACTTACGATCTTTTCACAACTCTCAAGTCACACGCTTTTGGTGGGTGTCACCCACCCTATAATAAGTTTACTCATCCGCCAAGCCACCTAAATGCCCATACACTTTAATGAGTTTTCACATGCCAAAAACCAAATTGGCTGTTATCCCCAAGCCCTGGGGGACACAAAAAGGATGAGAGCTAGGACCTGCACTCCAGATAAGGGTCTGACTAGGCCTTTTTATGCATGAAAATCTTGTACGAAAGCTTTATTATTTTCCTGCGTACATATACGCACAAGTTTAGAGCAGAGGGCAGTGCAAAGGTCAGGTTACTTGACAGAAACCAGAACGCTCCTTTTTATTTTTATCTACATGGATGCAATTGCAAGCAATGGAGAAAAGCCTCTGAAACAGAATTTATTTCTCTGAAGCCTTTCAAAAAAAGAAATTGCACACCGTGATAAAAGGAATTTGTTTCTTTCCTACTGTTGCTTTGTGTAGATGCTCATGGAGCAAACAGAAGCACTGTGCATGTTTATTTTCCAAGCAAAATTATGCTTTTTTGCCAGTGAACACAAACAAGTATTGCACAATTCCATTTTTCTGAGTTCCTGTGCTGTGTGCATTATCATGCAGAGGCAGGTCATTTTTACGTTTATAATTTTATTTACACTCTAATTATAAAAACAGCGTGTAAAATGATTATGCACGGCTTAGTTTACATCCATGGAACCTTGCAGTCAATGGGTTACATTACTATAAATGGTCAGTGGCAGCAGAGTCTTTGCTCAAGGGCGAGTGGTTGTCATTATACCAATCCCAGGTGTTAAAGTCTCTCAAATCTTCAAGAATACAATTACAAAATCCAAAACCTGAATTTCCAGGAAGTGCAAGCACTGTTCAAAAACAAACATATGAAAGTTACATTTGTATTTGAAATAGAAAGTCAGAAAAACCTGTCCCTGTGATAATCCAGATAGGTAGTTAATGTTATGTAGCGCTTCATACATGTTTTGTCCAACAACTAGGCACTATGATTATTATACCTCAGTCGATGATCAGTTTAACAACCTCTGAAGGATGTTACACAAGAAGATAGCTCAGCCAGTTGAGCGCTCATTACTGCGATCTGTGCTTGATCTGTAGGTTGCAGGTTCGAATCCCGGCAAGGCCAACTCAGCCTTTCATCCTTTTGAGGTCAATAAAGGAGTACCAACTTCGGTTTGGGGATAATTGTGATAAATATGTTCTATTTACAGTGCTTTGCTAAAAGCGCTATATAAATAACAATTTGACTATGAGATTAGGTATACAATTTCACATGGAAGTCCCTGCCTCTCTGCACTGTTATATCATAACATTGGCATACCATTAGGTAGTAATACCTCCAGGCAATGATAACTTTAAACATCAAAAGACAATTCTGCAATCGAATTTCAAAACACACAATACAATTAATGTTTGCTGTACTATGTAATTGGCTAGGTTTTTGTGTTTTCGTACAGGAGAGGTCAAATGGCCAGACCTTAGAGAAATAATGAAAGGTGTATTCCGTCACAGTGTAGAAAGCTGCTACATGGTAATGATTTCAAGAAAGTTTTTGCACACATTGGCTGGATTTCTCATATATTTTACTCTCTTGCAAAGGAGAAAAGTAATTTGTACTCTCTTGAAATCACAATTACTCTCAAAGTTTAAAAATAGGGAGTAAAATACTCCCACCTCTAAATCTTATCTGTAGCACTGGCTTTGACTGTGCCCATCACTGGCCTTTGTTTATCAAGATGAAGCTTAATCATTTTCACATGCCTTACAACTGTGCTGACAAGAGAGATGTGTTTTATTCAGCAGTTTATTTGACTGGCTGTCCTCACCTACCTTTACATTCCTCAATTTCCTAAAGTGAATCTGTAGATTTGCTAAATCCCCATCTTAATCTTCTCCATATCCATCATCCAGTCCCTTCACTACAGATCTTGAATGCAGCCTGTACCTAGCTGTGACTAACCAACAATGTGTTTCCCCTTTTCAAACCCACCCTTCCACGCTTTGAAGAAACTACACTGACGTGTAGTGCATTATAAATATTCTTAGCAACCCCGCTTAATTTTTCCTTATTTAGGAGGAGGGCTCCCATTTTTAAACATTACTTCTAAACTACCTCTCACTAAAATGCTATTGGGTGAGCAAATCTAGTTCCCTCATTTGCATCTCAAAATCTCCAATCCTGGTGATATAAAATAAAATATTGGCATGTATGTATAAAACACTAACAATCTAGCTATAAGATATATATCGTGCTCGCCAGGGCTAAAAAGTGCTATTTCAGACTGGCAATTTGTAGGTGTCACGCAAATGACATGGGCGCCACACAAACACTTCAAAAGAGGAAATGCCACACGAAATGGACTTGCCAGATTAGTGGCCGGGTTACAGTCCTAAATCTCGCAGGGTTACAGTCCTAGCTCAATTGGCTTTGAATCTTTTTACTAGCATACTTGCCAACATTCTGTGACCAAAAAGATGTGGGATTTTTTACGTTCCAAAAATAATAATTCCCATAACAATGACATCACAGGAAAATACAAAACATACATTGCTGGCACCACTGAAGCATTCTAAAGTACACAACCCATCAAAAAGCACAACATGGAAAGATGTTGAAATTCTAAAAATGTATAATTCTGAATGATAACACCAAATTCAATTACCTAACTTCCACAGAACGTTTGCCACTGCTCTGTAGCGGCAGCCCAGGGAGTACATATGTATTGCGAGTTGAACACTGAATGACATGGCGAGTGATACTCCCTTAGTGTAATAGGCAGATGTTGTGTGATGGTGTTACACTCCGCCATTTGCTTTCACTGCTGGTTCACCAAAGGGTTGTCTCAGCAAAAGTGCAAAACAGAGTCAAGTAGTTGTCAGGTCAGTGGATTGGTCTGACCCTAATCAAAGTAATGACCTACCAGTTCACTGTATAGACAGACTAATTAATGTGTTGCATGCTTTGTTGTGGGTGGAGCCTGCCTTAGAGTCACAGAAATTACTTGCCACTGTAAAAAGCAGTAGGATCTGTCACTGAAATCTGTAGGCGGTAGGACTGCTTAAAAAGCAGTAGCCTACTGCCTAAATCTGTAGGGTTGGGAAGTATGCACTAGTCGCAGCCGCGAAGTCCCCATAATACCACGTTGAAACTTATAGCGTCTAACTCCACACGGACCACCTTACTTCGAGGCACGCATATGGGGTTAGTTAGCCGAGTCATGTGCATGCGCTCACTATTCCTCGTCCCAACCGCTACACCTTCACTTTGCTTCACCCTGACCACACCACGCACTGAACACCACGTGCCGTGTCTATCACCCTCTGCTACGGCCGTCACGCCCTGTCTCACCACTGCGCGCCTTATTTTAGTTTTCTTTGCCGAGCCCCAGCAACTTCATCTTGCCCCGCGCCTGAACGCGCCGATAAACGAGGTACTTCCTCTGTACCACGCTCACGCTCCGAAAGAGAAATTTAAGCCCGCCCTCTTCTAGCGCGGGGCGGTGCCGGTTTTCCGTACATGTATTTACTCGAAGCCGGATTGGTTGGAGTTTAGAATTTGAACGCTGGTGGTTCCTGAATGCGCAGTAACGGTTCTATCGAGCGGTGGGAGGGACCGAGAAGGCCCGGGGAGAGGGAGGTAAGGGAGAAAAGAGGATCGCAAGGTGAGACCAGATAAAGGGAAGCCTTGCGGAGGCCAAAGCAAGTGAAATAACACCAGGTAGCTTGAAAATTAGAGTTAACAGTGATGTTTGCAATTAACATTAGGGAATGTCAAGCCTGGATACAGAAAGTAATCAGGACTTGATTGCGTGTCTGTTGCACCATAAGATCGGGGGTGAACATCATGAAATAAGGAGGTATTTGATTTAGATAGCAAGAGTGTTAGAATTGGAGCTTAATGTGTACCAAATCTAACCAGCTGGTGTCGGAGTTAGCCATTTCGAAGATGCACCCTGAGATGCAGGTAAATTAGAGCTTACATGTCATGAGTGCTATTGTTTAAGTACAGGGGGTGTCAGAAAGTGATAACAGTGTACCTGCAGGAAGTTAACTTCAGTTCTGTTAGGGGTTAAATGAGCTAAGGGGCACCCGAGTTTGAGATTAGGGTGTATCAGAACTGCCAGATTTTGAGAGGAGTGTGTTATAGAATTGCAGAGAATGAGATAAAGTTATGTCAGAACTTGATATCTGACGATGTGAAAAGTTCTGATTAGGGGTGTCAGAATTTGAGAAGATAATTGCATCACAGCATAAGCCACTGAGGCTCCAAAGTTTGAGCACAGTATATAATCTTGAGATGCACGAGATTCAGGGCGGGTTGTATCAGAATGTGAGACCCCGAATGGCATAACTTGTGGTCAGTTTATATCAGAATTTGAAACTGGTTAGTGTAATTGATTGAGATCAGTGAGTAGAAGAACTTGAAAACGGCAAGTGCTGAATGGTAAGGTCAGTAGATTTGAAAGCTTTAAATCTGGAGGTGTCAGTTCTTGACATCAGAAAGAGGACAGAACCCCGAGAATAGGAATAAACTGTTTTTAAAATAAATACTTGTCAAGGGTATAAACACCTTTCATCACTTGAGATCAGAGGTTGTCTGATCTTCAAATTGCAGAAAAGCTGTGCATGAGATCTGTGAATTCCAGTGCAGAAGTCTGCAATCAAGTGGTATAAAGCATTAGACAGTGGGGCCGTTAGCTTTGAATCGAAGTTGTAGGTGTCAAGCATTAAGGGTATAAGAAGCCAAGATGAAGGGCATTTAAAAGTTGCAGTTTACAGTTTTGGTGCTAGAGTTAATTGAATAAAGTGCCTAAATATCACATTCTGT
This sequence comes from Ambystoma mexicanum, assembly GCF_040938575.1. Classification (NCBI taxonomy): domain Eukaryota; kingdom Metazoa; phylum Chordata; class Amphibia; order Caudata; family Ambystomatidae; genus Ambystoma; species Ambystoma mexicanum. The sequence goes on from NC_090931.1 coordinate 375,829,063, forward strand.
TGGTATCCGAAATCAGGGGCATTAGGAACTCTCGTTGCAAAATAACTAGTAAAGCAGGAGACTTTTATCAGTGCCTGCATGCATTAAAGCTCATGGTACAGATCCTTAAGATAAGATGGTGCTGGAAAACTTTCAGTGTCTTCTATTGAAAATTTAGGTCCTGCAACCGTGGCCTTGACTATTTTCCTTTATCTCCATCCTCAGTTCCAGTCCCCACGCTTTAACCATTGTGCCAATTGCAACATTTGTGGGTGCTGGAATTACCAAGTGTAGTATCTCCCAGTGACTCCTGCTCTCTGCGGGTGCCAGGTCCCTACAACACATGTCTTGCCATGTCATGAGCCCCACTGTTAACCCCATGGAGATTGAGGATGCCCTCCTTTCCACCCCAATCAATCCGAACAATTTCCCTGCCAAGCTCTGGCGGCTGGTGAACAGCCCCCGGTATCAATCTATCCGCTGGGACTCACGTGGGGAAGGGGTCATCATTGACCAACAGCTCTTTGAATCTGAGCTTCTATGTCCCTCCAAGCCACTGGATGAAGCCACTGAGCTCTTTAAGACAACCAATTTCACCAGCTTTATCCGCCAGTTAAACCTGTATGGGTTCAGAAAGGTTGTGCTGGGCGTTGGCAGCAACCCCGGGCAGTTGCACCCTGGAGGAGACTTGGGGGCGGGCGATGGGCATTTGCATCACTTCCATAATGTCCACTTCAGAAAGGATCACCCTGATATGCTAGTCAACCTGAAGAGGCTGACAAGTGCCAATAAAGCCAAGCTAGCTGCAGGCCTGGAGGTGAACTCACGACCCCCAAATCGCTTCCAGAGGCTGCTCACCAACTCATTGGACTCCATGGGCAAAGGAGATAAACACGGTAAGGCAACAGGTGATATGAATAGTGCTCTCAAAGAAAGAATAATGGGATTGTTGTTATACCTTTTACAGTGTAGTTGTTGAGTCTCATTAAATGCGTTTTTCTATTCACAGGATATTTGCATGTAGCTAGGACCTCATTCTGCATATTATAATAAAAGAAACAAAAACAGTTTGGGTTCTCAGTTTGCAACTGAAAAAAATGCATCCTTGTCGAAAACAGGATCTTGAGCATCTCTGTAGTCAAGCTCACTAGCCACCTCTTTTTCTGATGACTTTGCCATTAGGTGAGATTACCTCTCTTCACCCTTTTCATTGCATGTACCTTACACAGGATTGTGCTCCATGTCCAGCTGAATAAGATTTCACAAGTTTGTATATTTTTAGTTGTGAACACTTGAGATCAAAGCCTTTTCCCATATCATAATAAAAACCACATTACTTAGATTATCTTGCAAGGGCCGTTCTAGTAGTATATGGATGACCCATCAACAACATACAGATGATTCCAGTTGTGTGTGTATACAGTATATAGATCTGCTTGAATTTTCAGCAAGGTCCCTGGTTTCATCCTTGTCCAATCACAGCTCAAAGTCAATAAAACTCATTTTCTAATCATTTCCCTGAATATTGAAATTCGTAGTGGCACACCAACATTTCTTTGACTTAAACACAACGTTTTGGAGGTATAGAAGTTTCTATCGAGTTTCCTGCCCACACTGATGCATTGTGGACTGCTAATATTTTAGAATGGGCTAGTGACATTTAAGTAGCTCATGCGTTTCCTACATTGTCTGAACTCTTTGTTTGATGATGGATGTGACAGTAGTTAAATACTGTAACTGAACCACTTACACTTTGGGTTATCAAAGGTACCTCAGAGACATACAATATTAAGATCCGTTGACTTAACACTCATCTTTTGATGCAGATGTCTCTTAGCCAAGGAGAAAGTCCTCCACCTGTTGTGGCCTTCTGTATGATACAGTTGTTCTGGTAGAAGATGTTATCCCAAATTAAAAGGTAGGCCACCTAAAACCACAGCTTGCTTAAAGTGATCTTTCTAAGTGATGTAGATGAATCTAACTTTTATAAAATTGTCTGGCTCTCAATCGAAGCTCACTACACAAATGCTACTAGCTGCCTGCTTGAATATTCCACAGTAATGGAAGTCTCACAGGCCGCCACTGATTTAACTGAAGTGGGTCCGTCTGTGGGATGCATTGGTGAAGGACAAGCTTGAGACCAACCTGATAATGGAACATCACAGACACAAATATGTAGTCACCTGGTCACCATTTAGTCAGTTTGTCACTGACTCTGTTGAAACAGCGATTGTGCGTAAGCTCACAATAATGAAGGCCTGCTCATAGATGTAACGTTTTCACTCCACACAAAATGGACTGCAGTTTCTGTTACTTAATTTGTATTGACAAGGGAGGGAGGCACGAAGGTTGCTATATTGCCTCATTGTTAGCTTAATTATTTTTGACTCCGTAAGTTTTCCTCATGTAGTAATTGCTTATGTATTTTACCGAGATTTATATATGAATCCTTAGATTCTGTACTTAGAAAAATACAAACAGAAATAATGTAGGGTTTTTAATTCATCATCTAAAAGATCATTAGATAAAATACATCGAGGGGTAAGGCAGAATACAAATAATTACAATTAATTCTTATACCAAACATTGGCGATTGCAGAGATTCTTTCATATCCCACATAGTCCCAATGCGTAACATCAACCCTACCCCTTGTCAGGATTTATGGAAACATTATCATAATAACATAATGAGGTAATCAAATACATCATGAGAAGCTAATATCTAAAGACTAAAAGTTAAGTTAAAACATATTTACCAACGGCATTAAAATACGTACATTAATTAAGTGCTTGCATTAATAAGGTGCTGTGCTGTTAAATGTACTTAAATTGTAATGTTATAAACATAAAATAACATGTCTATCTTTGCACATCATTCTCTATGATGATAGCCAAGGGATGATAACAATTCTGTTGGTCATTACACCACTTTTGCTCTAATTAGCCAGGACCTACATGAATATTTTAACTTCGTACAGTTAGGTGCCACATTATCCGTTCTCCTACCAGTTGAATTCAATGTTTCTTCTAAGCTTTGCACATGTGTACTTGCCCAGCTTCCTACTGTGTTCCACACATAAGGGCATAAGAGGCGCTCACAATTACCACCTTACAAAGTATTGATAATGTACTAGCGACAGACGTAAACTCCCCTTTGCTTTCTCTCTTAAGAAAGCTAAATTATACTAACTAGTCTTGATATCCTGGTAAAGCCAAGTTTACATTACCCAATAAGAGACAGTGAATGTACAAACCTATTTAATTTGCCCTCTAAGGATTTTGGGTAGGCACGTTTTATGCTCAGTATCTCCTACTTTAGTAGTGCTAACATTACCCTACAAGGGAGAACAATATTGCAATAGTATTTGTTTTGCCTACAAATGATTATGGGTATGGAAAAATAACTTTCTGGCACCACTCATCCATAGCATTAGGACAACTGATATTCAGAAATCAGGTTTTCAGGAAATCTGCAATTTTTCCTCAGTTTTCAGACTATCATTGGCCATAGAGTTGAAAGAATGTTAGGGTAACTCAAATCTATCCTGTACGCCTGCACAACACAATTATGGGTGGAGATGTTGCAAACAATCCTGGATGCCCTGAAAGAACATTGTGTGTGTGCGCAAATTAATGACATTTCTGGCTCTTCTTTAACTGCCCCTCAAAATCATGGTGTGGCTTTAAATATGTATTTGCATGCAAAGTATTGTGGGCATGCAAATAGCCCAGTGAATATGTTACTGTTCATTATTCAGAGGAGCCTACCTCACTTTATCCTGAGACATGCCAACTAGTGCTGGGTTCCAGCACATTAGTGGGGGAACATTGGTGTTGGTGGTTGTGTTCTTCTCAAACAGGTCACATCCTGCAAAGAATGTTGGTAGGGAATGAGATACTTGCGGGAATGATACAACCTTTCCCTATACCAGTGGGAAATGTGTCACATTACACGCTATTCACCAGCCCTAAAAACAGGGTTGCTAGCTCAATTCTACAGATAGACACAGCATACTGTTTCATACTCGCCATCAGCCAATTGTCATAAAACAAAATGGCTAGTGGTGAGTGCAAATGTTGGATCCTGCCGTATTCAATCCTTCTCTACCCTCTTAACAGCACATTCGTTGGGGAAAGGGGCATAAGCCACTTTCAAAATCTAAATTTTCTAGTCCTGCAGTACATTGAAGAAAACATGCTGTGTGCTGGCTTGAAAGACATCACCCTTGTATAACAGTCTAGGCTTTTCAAAGCAATCATGTATTCTGTGTTTTGAGTCTTTAGTTGATTTAACTTTTAACGGTAAACTGCAGAAGAGGGTCTCCTAGTTGGAAGAGAAGGCATTGCATCCGCCATACCTCTGCGTAGGTTTGTTATTAACCTAAAATGCAACCCTATGTGATCTCTGTTTTTATGAAGCTTCCCTCCCATGGGTCATCAATGAGGCACTTTGTTTAATTATGTTTAGGGTGGGCGAGGGAGTGTTTTCAAAACAACTAAAGGCCAGATCCTCTGACAAGTCATTTCACTTTCTGTGACAACTTTACGATCACGATTCCATCCAAAAGTTTGAAATGGGAGCATTTTGCTCCCTGTTTACTTTTCAGGCAACTAAAATATGTTTTAACTCTAAAACATATCTTTTTTGTATTTCATGGCTGTTTCCACCAAGCAATTAAAATATGCATTTTCTCTTAAAACTCTTCTTACTATCGGGCAGTTATGATATTAGAGCTCCTACCTGTGGAAATGCTTTGCTGGAACCACTGATTGAAAATATGGGTCGAACTTTGTTGGGTGTATCTGTACACTATTTATTTGCTGGCATTTGCCCTCTTTTCTAAAGAGTAAAAGTGGTTTGTACGCTGATTATCTGTAGTGCTGTTTCCGAGTAAGGGTTCATCACTGCTCTGTTCTAATGCCAATGTAATATTGATGGTGGGCAGTGGCCTAGGAATTCTCATCATCATACTTTGTGATGCAGCAATTCTGACAGTTTTCGTCTTGACAAATAAACGAGGGGGAGTTCTCCTGGCTCGTGAATTACTCCAATGTTAGTGGCACATGAACTCTACCTGGCATGTTTTCTGGTACACTCCTTTTGGTTGCCATTATTCTTTCCACTATATAACATACCATGTCTGAATGTTTTTGATAACGGATATAGGTTCTCATTAATGCAATTTCAGAGGAGCATTTTTTCCAGTAGCATTAAACCTGTTCTGTATTCGCTAATCATTGTTTGCTACTGGACAATTTAATAACCAAAACTCAACTCATTGTTTAGACTGACCATGACAAGTTTTTGTTTGGGCTATGCATGCATTTTATCCTGCATAGAAGTGCTTTTGCTAGGTGCTGTGTGACATTTTGAACTCTTAGATTGGTTCATGAATTCTCTAAGAACTGCTTGAAAACATTCGTTTTAAAGTCAATATGGTTAGAACAAGTTTTGGTCACATAACTTACCTACAGATGTACCACATAACCATTGTATTATTTCTGCCTTATGGTAATCAATTCAGCCCTTATTGACATACTTTTATGGGATCTATATCTATGCACAATGTCTTATATTTTACAATCAACTCCTAGTAAAAAGGCGGTCACTGTGTTATACCTCTAAAGAAAAACTAAGCAGACCTCATCAACCCCTCTGTTTGCCTTCCCTCAAGCTATTCCAAAATCCTAGAGTGCGTGGCTTTCTCCACCTACTTGGAAACGCATGGGCTCAACCTCACCTTTCAGTCTGACATCCACAGCTGTCACTTCATGCAAAGTGTGCTCAGCCATGTCTCTAACTACCTCACAACCCCTCATCACTCCCACTTGCCCATCCTCGCCCTCCTTGATCCTGCTGCTGCCATCAGCACTGTCGACCACACTATATTGGGGACTGGCAGAGTATAAAAAACAGTTAACATACATTTTACTCCCCTTCTCTCTTTCTCACCTCGGTTTCCTGACATATCCCTAACCTGCTAGGCATGATGCCCAGCTGTTCATTCTCTTTCTGTGTATTGAAATGGTTGAACATCCTTGGCCACCCATTTTCCATTCGGGTCCATCAATGTTCTATCCATGGTAGCTTCCATTTACTTCTTTACACCTCATCCCATGGCAAACTTATCTCTTTCTTTAGGATTATATGTAATATTTTTGAGGCCAAACCACACAAATCTTTTTTACTATCACCCAGTGTCACTCTTCATGCGTCACAGACTCCCTGGCCACCACTTGCCTCTGGATAACGTTACGCTGTCTGATCTTAACGCCTTAAAAGCTGAGGTGATGTGTCAGGTGGCTTCTTAGGCCTTACCCATGTCCCCTTTCCTCTGTCCTTCCCCTGGCACTGTCACCCCATATCCCATGGCCCACAACTTGAAGGATTCTCCTTGACAGTTATCTGAAACTACAGCGGTTCACTTCCTCCATTGCAATTACTGCTAGGTTCAACCTCGTAAACATTCAAAAATTCTGCATCCTACTCCCCTTTCGCTCTCCTAAATCTCTCGTCCCGTCCCTGGTGCAAAGTATGCTGGATTACTGCTTCAGTATCCTAATCATACTCCATCTGCTCCTTTACCCCACTTTGCAAGGCACTTAACTTTGCTGCCTGCACCTTCTTCAACCTCCCTCAATCGTCATCCACTGTGCCCCACTTCCATGTGGGTGGCTGTCTTTGCACAATCACTCCCTCTTTAAATTCCTCCTGTTTGTCCACATATCCATCTATCGGATAGCTCTCCTCCATCTAGTTAACACCATCACTCATTATACACCACCTCACACCCTGAAATGTCAGGTTTCTGCCACAGCTATGCTTTTTCCTCACTGTGTTTTCTCCTACTTTCCCCACCACTAGAAAGTCTAACTCTTTGAGAGCATGTAAATGGATTTAATACTTCCACGAAGAAGCACCTTCTTTGCCTTGAAGGAGCACCATAACTGTCAGCTGTTTTCACATGCCCTATATGATTACAACCTCTTGATAGGCAAGAACTGCAGATTGATAATCTTGTAGCATGTTTACTGTGTAAATGTTTACTGTGCATACGTTTTCTGTTATCATTGTCAGCATTGCCCCCACTTGCTGTACCATCAATTCCCTATTATATAATGTTAACGTATTCAACATTACATCTCATTTAACAAAGAACCCAATACAAACGAGCCCTGAGAGCATCAATGAATTTCTATCAACTTGACTGCTTGTTGGTATAGTCATGGTTAGGGAAATCCTAATGTACCAATCATGCCTGACTCTGGCTTACAAAAAACAACATCTGATAGACATACTTCAAACCTCATCCCGAACTACAAAATCTAATTTGCTGTTGCACTTGTGACTGCGCTACAGTGTGCCTTTCACACCTCAGGCTTGTCATGTCAAACAAGGATTAAGATTTCAGCCTGTCACAATGACATGACACCCTTGACAGCTGAAGAAGAGGGTTTAAGGACTGGCACACAAAGCAGGGAAGGGAGAACAGAAGGTTATAGATTGAGGGTTGGAGTACAAAGAAGTGTTTTGAGATGCTGTTGTCCTTCATGCATATTCTTTACTATGCATATTAGTAAAGAATAAGTCTGTTTACTTAACCTTAGTGTCCTGTCATGTTACAGACAATGCATATTTTACGCAACAACACTCGGTAGCTCACTTGACAATACCATCACAGCCACCCGTTGCAGGTAGCCCCTTGTCTCCACTCTTCTGAGTACGGTCGCGACTAATACGTGCAACTGTGAGTGTTGCATCTCTGCTCCCTCACACCACGTGTCACCAAGGGGATGAGAACACAGTGCAAGGAGTGCACTTACCCACCTGCTTCTGCACATCTTTCCCCCGTTAGTGGGTGAATCAGTGCCTCTACATCAATACATCCAGCGCAGACTCCATCTTACTTACCAAGGGTTTGACCTTCTCACTTGGTCTACAAAGGGAAATCCTATGACACTATATAGAACCATAGTGATGCCTCCAGAAGCAATATAGACCTAACTTCACAATAACAACAATATAATAACAACCCAAACATTATACTCACTATCACTTGTGATATGTTCTAGAACTAGACCAGCTCTGCATTATCTGGTGGGTACATTTACAGCATAGTTACGCCGCTGGCGACATGTCTGACCCAGAGAGCCCTGAAGCTAGTAAAAACCGAGGGGCTGCGCTTTTCGCCTTCCTCTCCCATTTGTCATGGACTGCCCATAAATGATGGACCCAAAATGGGAGCAGTGGATCCAACGGTTCGAAAACTACCTTGACACACAAGATGAAAAATACTCTGATAAATACGAATGCCACCTGTTTAGCAACTTATTGGGGATGAAGTGGAGGACCAAATACCCATTTTCTCACCTGATAGAATCACAACATTCACTAACTTGAAAACTTGCCTTCAAGTATATTTTGATCCATATTTTGATCAATATTTTGATCCACAGTGCAGGAGCGACCATGAGCAACATGCAAAAGAGTATGCTAACTACAAAGAGAGTCTATTGACACATAGGTCACTTGACTACGCACATTTGTGGCTCACTGTGGTTTTTAGCATTTTTCTAATGATCAAGCGATTTGTCTCAGAATAATAGGATGCCGCCTATACTCATATTTCTGAATAAAGCTGTTGCAGAGTTCGAAATTGAGGGGAACTGGGAATTATTTAGCTCCTGCTTGTAGGCTAGAAGCCCAGAAGAACATGATTAGCTTGACAGCAACAACTACCAGGAACTACTTTTGTCTCCCCAGGACAACTTGTGCCGAGGAAACACACATATGTCAATTTAACTCTGTGCGTTAGAGACGAAATCTAAGGTCATAGGTCATAAATAATAGACAAAATGATAAGTTTGCATTTTATGTGGAAGTTAGATTTGTGGAACACTATTTACTAGTTTCTCCTTTCCCAGTGGTAGCTCTTGGTCTAATGTTCGATACCCACAAGCTGCTTTTAGCTCTTGCTTATCCAATCTTAATTTTGGTCCGAGTAGACTGGTACGAACGTGAGACAGGATGCTCTGGAGATAGCAACTTCTTCAAGAATGAAACACTGTGAGAACTGCACAAGAATGCGATGTAATGTGTGACACCCCCAAATGTATATATCATCTAACTACTGTGATGGGTCATAAATGAGAGGCAGACCTAGTGATAATATTCTCAACATCAGCCATTTTATTAACAGAAAGGGATTTGGATAAAGGCCTAAATTTTCCTTATCCTAAAGGAAATGTACCCTATTATGAAACTGAAACCATCGCAGGCTGACCTTGCGTCCAAACTAATCTGACCCTCACAATCTAAAAGTGCAATGTAAATGTTTTGTGTTTCCATTCTACAAAAATGTGCAAAATCTTAAACATATAACTTCAACAAAAACAATCCTTGTGTCCAGGGGTTGGCTCACTTCCCCTGGATTATTTCATGAAAATTGTTCAAAATGTTCTGTTTCAACAGTAGTCTCTTAAAGGCAATGAAAGCACATTTCTCGTGATAGCAAAACAAATGTCTCTTCCACCACGCTGGGTGGAATATAATAAAGAGAACGTTTCTCCTAGTTTTTCAGGATGGCAAAACCGAATGTCATTTCCACAACACTGGTTGTAATATAGCAAAGTAAAGTATTTTCTAAATTTCAGGATGGTTAAACAAATGTCTTTTCTCCAAAATTGGTTAAAGAATGGCAAAAGGCAAGTCTTTTCTAATTTTCTGGTTGACAAAATATAAAATTTAAACAACAACTTGATAAGACAAAGTTTCTCTTTAACAGACCAGTTCAAAATGGGTCTCCTGGTATGCTCTCGGGCCAGGAAACCTCTCAATTGATTCTCTTTATATCCCGATTTACTCCCCTAACAGGAATATCTCCCTTTTGGGCGCATGGAGATCCCCTGGTGTACTCCACTGCCAGGTATCTCTGTCCAAAAAGGTTCACTACACAATGGTTTTATCAGGTCTCCCTGCAACATTCACATTCCTCTTAGATATTACACAATTGTACTTCTTCAGTAGTCCAACTTTATTGAGCAAATTATGATGAAGACATCTAACACCAAATGTATACAGTGGTTATGGTTTGACAAAGACCCCCCCTTTGGATAAGGTTTTTGAAATAGCAAGAGCAATCGAAGAGTTCAGCGCCAATGTGCAAGTGATGGCTGAGAAGAGCACAATAGTTGATGCAGTACAGCAGTACTGACCAGCTGAAAAGTGGGCAATGAGTCAATAGGGAAGTTCGAAGGACCTGTGAAATCCAAAGGACAATTGGGCAGATATCCCAAGGACGCAAATGGAATTTGCGGAAGACAGCTTTGTCAGAAATGTCGATGGTCGAGTCATGCAAGGAAGCCAAGAATTGTGCTGCTTTGGCAGCTGAATGTAGACGTTGTAATAGGAGGGGGCATTTTGCTTGAACGTGTAGATCAGTCAGTGGAGAGGGAGAGAAAACATTACAGAGTGTGAGGGTGATTGAACCAGAGGAGAGTGTGAGTGCAAGAGTGGTGTAAGGAACATTGTTACAAATACAAGCGGAGACAAATAAGGGACCATGGGACATGTTAACAGTGAATGTTGGTTGATTCGGGGTCGCCTTACACCATGATTCCATCTGAAATAAATGAGAGATATGCTAAGGATGCATATCGACTGGTGCCCATAAAGGTACTGGGCAAGACTAGAGTTAAAGGGATGGTGCACAATAGGTAAATTATATGTTGCACACAAGGGAACCAATGTTGTATAGATGAGTCCTAATGTTTATTTTTAGTGTGTCCCAGACGTACAGAGTAATTTTCACTTAGGTGTGTTTGTTTGGATTCAGTTGGCCTGGAAGCCAAAAGTAGCTCCTGGTAGCTGTTGGTCTCAGGGTAACCAGGGACAGGGACTTATAAGCCACAAGCAGGAGCTAAATAGCTCCCAGCTCCCCTCAATTTTGAACCATGCTATATCTAGCTTATTCACATGACTTGTTTTCCATTGCCTAGTATCTCCTCATCCCTGCAGAATGGGGTCACATGGTCCATATTGAAAAATATCTGCCTACTTGCATACTGTTACATCACATCCTATAGCTTTTTCGTGATGTTTAAAGGAGAGCCTCATCCTGGAGGCCTGCAACCTTCTAATCACACAGCCTTGTGGGCTATACCACTTTTGTGTGTCCACCAGTAATAGGACTTTGCAACTCTGCCACCTATGACATTGCTTTCAATCATGGCTACCACTATTCATTCTTAATGTCAATCTTAGCATTTCATATGGACAATTTGAGTGCACATGAAAAGCTTTATCCACACCACCAGAGTGGTCTCGCAGTGCTGAGGGTTATTTGATTGGACGTGGCATATTTTGCCCAAGCCTGGGTTTCCAGACCATGCACTGTATTGGAAAGGTGAAGGGGTGGCTACAGATATGGTTGTAGAAAGAAGAAGCAGGAATCACACAGTAGGATGTAGGTAATAAAAGAGAATGAGGTGGGGGTGTAACAAAGTCCCTCCCAAACTTTGCTTCAGCTCATGACTGGGCATCACCACCCGCTATGTCATGTAGGACCTGGGACTGGTATTGTCAGGTTCCCCTGGTCCACCTCCCTACAACACAGTGGTTAAGTATGAACGTCTCGTCACATGTTCTCCCTCGCTGGTTCTAGTTCTTTAAGAGGAAGGCAATATCATGTTTGTAATTCTGCCAGCTGAGGACCTCACAGCCTCTAAATAAAATTGTTAATGCTACGTCAAATAATGCTTTTGTTTATCTCGCTGGTGGGCTACAGAGTAAGTGGCGTTCCGAACAGATCAGGAGTGGCAAACCAGGATCCATGCAAGCAGCACTAGCCCAGCTCGTAAACCTCCAGGTGTGTGCATCACTGCACATGCCTGCTAATAGGAAAACCAAATTGGTGGAAGAGTGTCTTGGAGGCTTGGTCTGCCCATCGCTAAGCCCACGCACTACCTCAGCTGATTTTACTCATAATTACATATGTATGGTTAATGTTCAGCATTCAGTCCATCGCACGCTCTCAGTAATAACGAACCATAGTTGAGGACACTTAATTCTAGCCCAGAGGTGGAGGGAAAACCATATGTAAAGTGGGACCTTCCATTGGCTAGTGTGGGAGATTGAAGTCACGAAGCAGTGAACTCGAAAGTGGAGGAGAGTACAGAGGTGCATTAGAAGTTGGAAGTGCATGAGAAGTTGACGATACAGGATAGATTGCGATGTGGAAGAAGTGGAAGTAGGAGGAGAAGTTAAAAGCAAAAATGTAGGTGGGAAAGCAGAGGTTAGAGGAGCTGAAGGAAAGGAGTGAATAGCGGGAGGTTATGATGAAGCTAGTGTAGAGGAAGGAAGAACTGGAGAGAGAAGCACTGCAGTGTGGAGAAGTAGCTTTAAATCTTCCAAGGAGCTTTGAGATCAGGCCAGAGAAGAAGAAGCGATTGAGCGAAGAAGAAGGTAGGAGTCAAAGACTTGGGACATCAGTAGAGAATCAAAGAAAGAGTGCTGGAGAAGAGGATGTTAAGGACACACTAAGAGAGGTGGAGGTTTAGGACCCCTTTGGAGATGTAGGAAGAATGCCATTAAGGGCAAAACACAATTTACATTCATATGTGGAAGAGGTGCATGGCGGAATGTCGCAAGGCTAGCCCTAAAACAGCATGAGAGCCACATGTGAGGGTAGGACATAAGCACGAGTGAGGGTCTGGCCGGCAAAGCAAGAGCAGGCTAGGCATCTGTAAGATCAGGAATCTGGGTCAGGGAAGTTATTAGGTGCCCAGTACGCAACCAGTAGATCCTCCTGGCTAACATCACCTCTGGGAGGAGCTGTGTAACCAGCGGATCAGAACTGCGAAGTACATGACGACTTGTTCCAGTTATCTCTAACATGCTGACCCTTCGTTGTCCTACTGGAGCAGACACCCACCTGCAAAGCTTTTGTAATCAAAGAATAACATTTACAAGAGCGTATGAATGATGCCGGGGACTGTTGGGTGTCCTGACCCACGTTTGAGCTATCATGCTGCAACATTTGGTGCTGTGGGCTTAGAAAATCCATGATGGCCAAAAAGCCCACATGTGGGCCAAAATCCAGGAGAACCACACAGTTTGTGCACACTAAAATGGTTGCCTAACTTGCCACCCACCAGTGCGAGCAGGATGGGCCGGGGTGCCATGAGTGAAATGTGTGCCAAAGGAAAAACCGCACTTTAAAATCAACTTTTGTTTCTCTGAATGCCAGCTCAAAATGCCTATTTTCAAACATTGCAACACATCCAAAAATCTCACTGAACACCAGCGGACATCTGGCAGAATGAAATATGTGTGCATACTAAATCTGGGAAGATGAAGAGCCCAAAACAATGTTCATAACAAAACTGGCTGAGCTATGCATGTCAGCAGCCTAACTGAAACTGGATTAAAACCACCAAATCGAATTGTTTAAATTAACTGAGTGACCTACTTTTGAGTGTCACATAGTTTGTAACTGTTAAAATGTCATAGTTTTGAACTTAGAATCAGCATTCTAGCTGCATGTGTAAAAATTGTTAGTTTTATTTGAATGCAGAAAACTGGGTAACTAAAAGTGACATTAGCTGGGGCCTGGCTTAAGGAACTGGATTCTGCCTGACAACTTTCCCCCAATTGGAGTGAAACTGGATCCACAGCAGTTCTCAGGCCTGGCTGCATTCTGAGGGTAGGTTACCCCTCTCTGATTGAATTACCAAGGGACTGCTAGAGACTAAACAAAGGACCCAGGCAGAGGGTTTATTGGGGGGAGGTCATAAATGGCTTCCTCTTGAACAATGGGCCTTCCAGGGCCCAGGCAGATGGTTTATTGGGGGAATCGTAAAATAGCTTCCTCTTGGCAGAAGCTGGGAGGGGCAGGGTCTCTGAGCTTGGCAGAAACTGGATAAACTGGTTTCTACACCATGTGACCTGAAAAGACACACCCCTGTTGGCCAGAATATGATTCTAAGAAAGATGTATAACTCACAGTGCGGACTTGTCAAAATTATTTAAATGATACCATAATTCTTGTGATTTTTCTGTGCACGTTTTAAGACGCATTGGGAATTTGTGTGATGTTCTGGGGCAAAACCCCGCTATTTATGGATACTACAGACTCTGTGTTTAAGCTAGAGACATGGGAATTTACTGGAGTATGTATGGACAGGCCATGTGTATGTCTATAATTTTTAATGAAAAACCAATATTGCAAAACCAGTTAAAAAACGCAAAATGTTGCCGTTTCTGAATGCAAGCTCTTAGAAACATCAGAGTTTGAACAGAGTATACCTCATGTGATACGTGATGGGTGCATGTAATTTTAAACAAATGTGTACCTGTGCAAATATGTATTTGGGTCAAATATAGATTGTGGGCAAACTGACCAGGGGAGGATCCTCTGACCCATAAAACCTACAGCATCACTCTGACTCACATTTCTTTCCCCCAATCATGGGAGAGGGGAGAATTGGGCCAATGACAAGTAGAAAGGGGCAGGCTTAGCTAGGCCCAGGCACACACCCACTTTCAAAACACATAAAAAGAGACTGACGGGACAGGTAGAGAGATTCAAATCCAGTTGCTGCAACGCGCTCTGCCGGAACATACAACATTCAGAAGATACCAGATTCAACACTTAAACTTTAAAACTCCAAAGAACTTGATTCAGAACTCAAAGCAAGGGCCTAAACCCACAAACTGAGAACTCTTCTCAGTGGGCCTCAGCATCCAGCAAACCTAACAGCGGTAGCAGCATCCAGGATCCGTGCAGATCAGCGCTGGGTCCAGAGAAAGCTGTGCAGAAAGATCCAGAAGCAGTGCTGTACCCAGAGAAAGCAGAGCAGTATCCAGAACCAGAGGCCAGAGCTCCAGAGTGACCCAGACCGCTGTTAGCAGAACCAGAGAGCTGACCCAGATCACTGTGAAGTGCCGAGACCAGAACCGGAGTCCAGTCCAAAACCTGACCAGATCCGTGGGGAGGCCTATTTCAAAATATATTGTGAGTACCTAGCAGAACTGTGCAGAACCAATCTCTTAGTTAAAATAATATAATTCAATCTATTTTAATCTAACCAGAACTGCCTCCTAACTGTCACCTGTCATTTGCAAAGCTGTCACCTGTCATTTTCTAGCGGCAAGCTGTCACCTGTCGCTTTGAACTTTTAGAATTTAAAATCCGAAAAACTACCTTTATTTAATTGTCCGTATCTCTGGAACAGTTTGTGCTAGGAACTTGGTTTAACTGTCCTCTGAAAGCTTAGAATCTCAGCTTTTCAACAAGCTTAGAACCGACTTGCTACTCCTTATACTTTTGCCGTAACCACGATTCTCGCACTCGCGAATTTTGCCGCGATTTGCGATTTGGCCCGATTTCTTTACTTGTAAAAAGATAGCTGCTTTTGCCTGAACTGCTAAATTTCGTTTGCCTCTTAAGAACCATCCCTGAATCATTGCTAGAGTGAGCCTGAACTCATATTAACTAGATACCACTCACCCTGAACCTCCTCAAGGGAATTAGAAGCATTTTCAGCATATTTCTCACTGCATTGTCATCATATTCAAAGCCTTTCGCCTGTGTTTCAAACTTCTGTAGTCTAAGCTTGCTGAATTTAACTGAATTACATTTGATTGCATTCCTAAGAACTGTGTCATCTTCATATTCATCTCCTTACATTGCATAAAAGGGGGGGTGAATTGTCCAAGAAAGTGATTACACTGCCTATCAAGTTTTTTTCTGTACTGCATTTCATTCCACCTTGCATCCATTTGAAACCATAAAAGTATTGTTGCTATCTTATCCATCCTATAACCACTCATCATTGATTATAAAGAAGTGTGCTAGTGCCAGACTATCCATTATTGATTATTGCTCAGATTAAGTGTGATATTCAATTATTAATTTATTATAAAGTGTGATATATATATATATTGTTTAAATTCTCAAATAAACCTTTTAACTTGCAAAACATAACTACTTCTTGGCTCAGTGGGGCCAGGGTATTCCAAGAGAGGGGTGTTATATAGGGGTAGTCATCCAGAACTCATGAACTAGACATAAAGATATATCAATAAGAGTTTCCATTCAGTATCCCAGACTAGGCATTGACTTAGCTGTAGTGCTGTATTGAATCCTCTTACAGGACACACCCGCACAGACTGTTTAAAGCAGTGGTCTGTAAATGTGTTTGGCCTGAGCCCCCCCTGAGCAAAATGTAGCCCCCCCCAAAATGCCAAATGGACAGTAAGTCCAAATGGCTATGAACTGTTGTGCGCCGTCACCGGACCCTACTCCCTGTATAGTGCCAGGGATCCCCCACCTGCTCCCATCATAGTCTCTTGGCTCCCTCATCCCACTCCTAGCCCAGTCCCTGGGCTCTTCCCACCCCACCATAGACCCTGTGCTCCCCCATCCTCCTCCCACCAATGTCCCTGGGCTCTCCCACCCTGCTCCCACCACTATGCCATGGCTCCCCATCCTGCTCCCACCACAGTCCCTAGGCTCGCCCCTCCCTGCTCCCAGCATAGTCCCATGGCCAGTGGCGGCTAGTGAATTTTTTAAGTGGAAGGGCGTAAATATTTCTCCCAGATATGCTGTAGCAACCAAGCATAGCCAGGGAGCCTGAGCCAATCAAGTGGGTTTCGCGGGGGGTGGGGGTTGCCCCCCCAATTAAATACTTGGTTAAATTGTTGCATTTTAGAGCACACTTTTAACAAACATTGGGTAAAAAGCCAAACAGGTTGCAGTTGGCAGTGGAGGGCACAGGGGGCAGGCATGGTATGTTTTACTGGACATCTATGATAGATGTCCAGTAAAAAGATATCATCCCTGTCCCTTGGGCTCCACAGCGGCTAACAGATGCACACAATCAAAGTGATTATGTATGTATGCAAGGTGCTGTGGGGCTTAGGGAGAAAGCATGGTATTTTTTACTGGGCATCTATGATAAATGTCCAGTAAAATAATACCATCCCTTTCCCCTGGGCTGCACAGCACCTCAGAAGGAGAGCTGATTTTGGCAGGTGGGAAGGGGGATTGTGCAACAAAGACATTTTTTAAATGCCTTTGTTGTACAAACCCCCAGACCTCCCACTCGCCAAAATCAGCCCCACGGACAGACACACACACACAAACACACAAAAACACACACACACCACATGCAGCAAGCACTCTATCATTCACACGAGCATCCATCTTCATACACTCACTAATACCAAAAGCATACAATCATCCATACACATAAATAAATAAAAAATAAATTAATGTATCAACGAGGGACTAAGTGAGAGTTGTACAGATTCCTGCTTTCTATGTGTATTTGAGAGTGCTGTAGGTATGTAACTGCATAGCTCTTGTGAGTCATTGCTTCCCAAGTCTGTGTTGTTGTGTGGAATATGAGATGCTACATCACCCAGCTGTCTGTGTCTTTTTAAAAACGGACTTCAGGTCATTGTGCAATTTTATTTATTTATATTGTGTTGTGTTATGTTCACCGGTACCTGGAAGGCACAATGTTCCCCATCAAATCTTGTTTACTGTTTAACATTTTTATTAGAGTTGAACAACGTCAAATGATACAGAGTTAGTTGTTTTTCAGCAATTAAATAATTTTCAAATATCGGAATGTATATAATTAATATAGAAAACATGTTGAATGAAACAGATTCATTTAACTCATTAGAATTGAATCTTACGAACATACCAACAGGACATAAAACATTAGGAGAGAGTAGGGAAGGGTTATAGGGATACATTATTGAAATAGTTAAAATCGGCTAATCATGGGTATTAAGATAATGAACTAAATTATTTCATTTAGCATTACATTTGTGTAAATAATGAAACGAAGAAGCATGACATTGGGCCTCATTACGACCCAGGCGCTGGACCATGGTGCTATTAGCACCATGGTCCATGCCGGTCTCCGGCATGGTGGATGGCGGAATTACCGCCCCCATCACAAGGTTGGCGGGGGCGGTAATTCCCCATTCACCATGTGCCCTTCCCCATTCCCATTTTACCCCATAGGGCATAATGGGGATGGGGAAGGCGCTAATTACGGCACCGTAAATTACAGTTGCCGTAATTAGCTCCATGGTCCCTTAGCGGGTTGGATTTTAACGCCTGCAAAAAGCAGGCGTTAAAGCCACCAACCCGGTAAGGGACCTTGTAATCAGGCGCTAATGGTTTAACGGCGCCGACGCTCTTTACGGCGCCGTTAAACCATTAGCGCCAGGGTCGTAATGAGGCCCATTGTTCCATTCGGTGGTTGGAGCAAATAGGATCCCACCAAGTGTTGAGCGAGAGATTAGCAGTATTCTTCCAATTACATGTACTATTTTGAAAGGAAATATTTATAAACAAGTTTAACAATGAAGGAGAATCAATTTGTCTTATTACAGGATTAACTATAGAGCCAATCATGAGATGGGTCAGCTACACGAAACATGGATTGTATGCGTGACCAAACATTAGACCAGAAAGCATGAACATATTTACATTTGAAGATTAAATGAATAAAAACAGCATTTGATTCAGAATATGACCACCAATGGCTGGATACACCATCCATAGCTTTAGCAATCCATAAGGGAGTAAGGAAAGCACGGTGGAAGATAACAAAAATCGGTTTGGGTAAAGTTGGCAGCAAGGGACGCAGATTGACAAACTTTCCAAATTTTGGTACAATCGTCTAAGGAGGGTTGAAGATTCCACTCGATTTCCCATTGTCTGATGGTACTAAGATTAGGCAAATTAGGAGAGTGAGGATCATTTAGGAACATATAAAGTTTGGCAGCCTTAATAGAGGGATTATTGATTATGAAATTTAGAAAAGGAGAGGGGGATTTCTGGTAAAGAGTAGGTAGAGATTTAGCGATTGATTAGATCAGGGATGTGTAAACATGGAGATCAGTAGCAGGGATATTGTATTGTGTGCAGATTGTCGGAAAGGCTACTGCTTCTGAGTTCTGAATTAGTTGTTTGGTAAACTTGATACCTGAAATGTACCATCTATATATAGTAGAAATATTGGATTTGGTAGCATTTTATTTATTAAACCAAAGAAAAGTGTCATCAAGATTAACTTTATTTTTTTCTTTTATTTGGTTTTATTAGGTTTTTGTCAAACAAAATAGATAACATACAGGTGGCATTTGGGGCATGTTACACCATGTGCTTCTTGTCCCTCCCTCCACCAAATGAATCATAACCATCAACCGTAACTTGTCCCGACCCCCTGCCCCACCCCCCAGAACAGAGTTTCTTCTCTTTAGTACACTTGTGATTTTATGCTCTTAATCGTGCTGTACATGGTCCACATTTTGAATACACCCATTGAAACGTCCAGATTAGAAGGTCATGGTGCTGACAATCTCTCATCACTCTGATTGCCGGGCTCACACATTTTGCAGGTCATTAGATATATTTTCAATATTGAATTCTCCTTCACTCTCTCTGTGTTGGGCTCCTTACAGGATCATTTTGAGCTGGTCTTTCATGGAGGGCTGCAGTGATTCTCTCCATTTTATAAATGTTTTTGGCAACCCCAAACCACTCTCTCTTGCTCGGGAGTTGGCTCACTTTTCACTTGATTACGAGGCAGGCTCGTGCGGCGAGCAGTAAGGGGGCCACAATTCAATTCTCTTTCGACACCTCATCTTTGCATTCCTCTAAACCAAACAGTATTAGACGGGCCTGACTTCCCGGGAGATCCCATCTATCTGCTTGATCCATCCCAGGACTTTGTTCCAATACACCTGGACCCGGGGACATTCCCACCACATGTGCCATTAATTGGCCTTCTCCCTACATGAACGCCAGCACCTAGGGCTCGCAGCTTGAAACATTTTCGACAACCTGTAGGAGTCATAGTGCCACCTTTTCAGCAACTTAATAGCATGCAATTTATATTGGGCAACAATCGACACCCGTGATGCTCCTTTACATATCCTTGCCCACAAATGTGCATCCAGCTCTCTGCCGAGATCTTTTTCCCACCTATGTTTCAGTTTAATAGTTTATCTCCTTCCATTATCTAACAGCGCCCTGTACATGGTTGAGATCACACCCTTAGTTTCAGTTACTGTGTCATGCAACTTTTCAAACGGAGTGAGTTCTCTCTGTACTGCCATTCCTTTCTCATTAGAGTGCCCTTAAGTTTCAGATAAAGGAAGACCAGAAGTGGGTGTATTCCCAATGCCTCTTCCAGGTCCGAGATCATGAGCAAGACACCCCCACGCCATAATTGTCCCACCCTCTCAAGGCCAGCATCGTACCAAGGTTGAAATCGCGCATGGTCAGGTATCTCCTCACGTACCCCCGGGGCCCATAGGTGAATTAGTGGGGAAGGCCACGTGGTAATACCTTTCATGTCCAACCCCTCCCTCCAGATTTCCCATATTGTACCAAGTATGGGGTGGTCTCAGAGTCTTGGGAGAAGTTTCTTTCTATGGACCCACAACCATTCCGAAACAGTGGCAGGGGACAGATTATAATTGTCAAGGTGGACCCATTGTAAGTCCTTCCTCCCTCTCAGGTGGGGAATCAGTATTCTTAATTGCACTGCTTGGTAGTATAACTTTAAGTCTGGGATGCCCACTCCTCCTTTTTCGTTTTGGCATGATGAGTACCTCATATGGTATCCTCGCTTTCATCCCCTGCCACAGGAATTTTAAAATGGCTCTTTTTACTCCTCGAAAGAGCACCTTCAGCAGATTCAATGGGAGCATTTGGAATGGGTAGCGAAATCTTGGGAAACATATCATTTTGATTGCGTTAAGCCTCCCCATTCAAGAGATTGTTAAGTTCAGCCATTTCACCAAGTCTGCGTGGAAGGAAGTGCGGGAAGTTTGCTTCATACATGTCTTCCAACCTCCTTGTCAGATTGATCCCTAGATAACGTAAGGTAGTTCCCCCCAAGACAAGGTCGAGTTGAGAGAATCTGGAGGAATTCTCGGGGGTGAGTTCCTGTAACGGGAATAATATGGATTTTGACCTATTGATTTTAAAGCCCGAGAGTGTTCCATAACTGTATGGCTCTAGGTATTGATGTCATGGGGTTTTTACCGTGAAGTAAGATGTCGTCAGCAGAAAGGGCTACTTTATATTCCCTTCCATCTACTCGAAGGCCCTCCACTTGACAATCAGCTCTGATCGCTTGGGCGAGAGGTTCGAGGAAGAGAGCGAACAATATTGCTGAGAGGGGGCAGCCTTGTCTTGTGCCTCTTCCCAGATTGAACCATCTAGAGTATTCAGAGTTGACCATGACAGGTGCCTGAGGGGACGTATAGACAGCCCTGACTCCTTTTCTGAAGATAGGGCCTAATCCGACCTTACATAATACCGCTTCTAAGAAGCCCCACTCTACCCTGTCGAGCATCGATCGACAGAAGCGAGGGATAACCCGTTATTTTCTTTGATTCATGGATTAGGTGGAGAGTCTTGCGCATCGTGTCCGCACCCTGTCTCCCTAGAATGAATCCGACCTGGTCGGGATGTATCAATAGGGGCATATGGATCTCAAGTCCAGCTGCCAATGCGCAGGTATAGATTTTTCCATCAATGTTGAGGAGAGAGATAGGACGGTATGATCCACAGTTCTTAGGATCTTTGTCTTCCTTGGGAATCACAGAGATTAGTGCTTTTGAAAAGGATTCGGGAGCTACTCCAGTTTGCAAAATGTCATTGAATAGATCAACCATAAAGGGGAGGAGGGACGAGATAAAGGTCTTATAGAAACCCGGTGTGTACCCGTCGTTCCCAGGTGCTTTACCCAATGGGATTCTCTTGATCACTCTTTCCACCTCCTCTGCCGTTATAGGAGATTCCATTTCTTCCACCTTGTCTGAAGAGAGTTTCGGCATATCTACCCCCTGCATGTAATGCTCTATGTCTGTTTCTCCCGGTGCTGCTTTGGATCTATAAAGGTGTTCATAAATGTCTGCAAAGGCCTCGGGGATGCCACTTGAGTTCCCCATCTGGGCATCGCTTCCTCCCTCAATGTTGGAAACCCATCTCTCAGCTCTCTGTCCCTGCAATCTTGCTACTAGAAGTGCATCTGCTTTATCCCCCTTTTCATAGTGCTTTTGTCTAAGGAACTGGAGCATGCGTATAACTAACCCCTCTTCCAATCGACGAAGTTCTTCCCTCTTCTGTACTGCTTCTGCTATTTTTTCTGCCCTCCCTCCTGTGGGATTCTGTGCTGCAATGTCAAGCTGCTTGATCTACCTCCTCAGTCTATTCTCTATCAAAGTCCTCTCTCTCTTCTTCTCAGTCTCTTCCTTGATTAGAATGCCTCATCATGTTGCCTTCCCTGCCTCCCACACCGTTCTCTTGGATACCTGGCCTGTGTCATTTAGTTTAAAATATTCCTTAATCTCCTCTGCTAACTCCTCATGAAAGACAGGGTCCCCCCACAGCGTCTCGTTACAACGCCATTTCGTACTCTTATGTGGTTAGGCGAGGAGAGACATGTTGGCGTTGACCATGTCATGATCTGACTATGAAATCGGGATAATCTCTGAGGCAGCGCGGCCTCACACAGTCCCTCAGAGAGATATAAGTAGTCTATTCTGGTGAACGTAAAGTGTGGTGCCGAGTAGAAAGTATACCCCGTCTGATTGGGGTGAGAGTGTTGCCAGATATCTTGCAATCCATACAACTCCATCATTTCCATCACCTCTGTACGGCCACTATCTGCCGGTTCGTTTGCCTCCGGATTGCCAGCCTTTCTATCCAGTGTGGGGTCTGCCCATGTGTTAAAGTCACCGCCCAAGGTGATCTGTCCTGCTGCTTCAAGCATTATCTTCGGGATCATGCATTGGAGGAAGCGAGATTGTCCAACATTAGGGGCGAGAGTTGCGATAGTGAGAGTGGTATTACCTATCCTACCCACCACTATGATGGCTCTCCCTTCCACGTCAGTCCAAAAAGGGAAAAAGGGACTCCAAAATTGAGGCCCTTTTTTCACGAGTATACCCACTCCTGCTTTCCGTAGGGGCCCAGAGCTCAAATATTCAGATCCCACCCTGGAGTTCAAAACCTTACACTCCTCCCCACGTATATACTTAGTCTCTTGGACGAAGAGTATATCTAGGTTCGCCCTCCTAAATTCTCTACATACCAACGACCGTTTAGTGGGGGAATTTAGTCCTTTTACATTGAGTGTGCCAGCCTTGAAAAACCCAGATCTAACTGATGTGGATGCCATAGACATAACCTTTTCTACGACCATGTTACGCTCACCTGGATTCCACAGGGGCGTCGAACTAAGCTGGACTGCTGTGGTCTCCACCAGTGTGACTCGTAGCAAAGTGATGATCGACTGCACTTGCCCACTCAGTTTCGTCTGCCTGGCCCGCAAGAATATTTTCCTCAAAGCAGTAAAGGGGATTAGCCACCCGTGGTAGAGAGGTTACACTAACACTATTTTCCCTGAAAACTTCCAGTATTCCCCTTCATAAAGTCTCACCTTATTGTTTGGAAGGATGAACTCTCCATCCTGCGTGGAGTGCAGGGGCGCGTAGAAGTTCAGTTACTTCACTGATCCAAAGGTATTTGGCAGAGTTCCAGACAACAATGACTCCGAGGTAAGTAGTGTGTAAACCAAATGTATAGTTCTTTTAGAATTCAAATGTCTGTTAATTCACTCTTGCTCCTTTCATACCTTTTCCCTTGAAGCGTGATCCAAGGAGTGAGTTTGCCTCGATGGATGAAGGTAGCGCTTAGGTAAGAGTCAGTTTGTACAAAGCACTGTCTAGCAAGTAATATTGTTCCAAATGTCATTAACCTATAGTTCTCTATCTTCTTTGCAGGTGCGGCGCCTTGCCGAAAATGTATAACGTAGGATGGTGACCAGCGCTGCCTCGAGCGGTAAAATTCTGAGTAAGTATTTTGCGGTAAGTAAAAGAATGTCTTTGGCGGAACCCCGATCACCTTTTTTTTGTTCTTGTCTTTTCAGATGCTGATGTTTCAGGCGGCGATTCAACGGGTGGTGCGCCGGGTCGTGGAGATGCTCCGAAGACAGGTGAGTATGGCGCGGCGCTGCAGCTGGCAATGCAACGCGGTTTATTTTAATGTCTTTTCCCTTTATCCACAGGTGTGGCTGCTCCAGGAAAAGATGATGACCAAATGGAAATTTCCTTGTTCTAAACTTCTCTTCTTCTTCCCTTTTCTCTAGGATCAGCTCCGGACACAAGACAGGTGTGGCTGTAAGACTGGATGCGGGACTGCAGACACGGTGAGCGTTACGCTGCTAAGATGCAGAATAACGCGAAGCGTGTGCTGCTCATCGGGGTGGTTTAAATAGCATCAAAAAAGTAGTTCCCAGGTAAGAAGTTCCAGTACCACACGCAAGCAGCAAAATAGTTCCTAAAGGAAAGTAGTCCCTTCATGGCCTCATGATGGCCTGTACATGAGTTATTTGCAGGATGACCTGCATAGTTTAAAGTTGGCAATATGAGCCTGGCACCTACGGCGCCAGGACTGAACCCATATAGCCCCTAGGCGGGGTTTTGGGAATTCCTGTGTCTTCTTGGGTGCCTGTTCCCTGGACAGATGGACCTGTCCCGGATGTCTGGGGGCAGGCATCGTAACAGACCATTTCGCTCGTATGGTGACCACGTATAACCTCTTCCTAGTACATTCACTGCAACCTTACAAGTATCAATATAGAAACCTGCATCTGTCCCTCCCCTCGGCCGACCCCCCCCCCCATCCGCCCTCCCCTTGCGGCGTCCGACCTAGCGGGGTTATCCTCACCTAGCCAGTCTCGAACCACCAGCGAGGACCGTGCATCCCACGGCCCAATCTCAGAACACCACAACAAACATTGAGCCCCCACATTTCTCCCCCCCCTCAAACCCTTAGAATGGTAAACCTTAACATCATTGAACGCGATCCATCCCTCTGCTGAAGCGTCTCATCGCCGGAGCATGGGTCCGGTATGGCTGCAGATCCTCTCTTTTATGTCCAGTGTTCTCCCTACAGAGTGTCACAACGTTCCATGCCGAGCCGCTGTCGGTGCATGCTCAAAAGTCAACACATAGTTTGGGCTTCGGCTTCTTCTCGGGGTGGCCCTCTTTGTAGGATCGGCTGCCTTCGGAACTTACATGTCCATTCTCTGGTGAAACATAGTCTTGGTCTGCTCAGAGTTCTGCACACAGTGAGGCGTTCATCTTCCTATATTTTCTGGATCCTGGGATTTTCTTTTGTCTCAGACCTTGAATGAGCCATTGTTTCTCATTATCGCGTTCCTCTCCCTTGTCCTGATCGTTAGTCTGGTCTCCCACCAGGTCTGATATGCAGGTTCTTATGTCCTTTTCTGTTTTCAGATGGACCGTACTTCCCTCCCATTGGAACGTGAGGGCAAAGGGGTAGCCCCAAAGGTACCGTGTGCCATTTTTCTTTAGCCACTTGGTGAGGAGCATACACATTCTACGTATGGCAAGAGTGAGAGAAGACAGATCTTGGAAAACCGTCACTCTTGCTGTATCAAGAGGGATTTGGGGGGAGCGCCTGGCCTTTTCAAGGATTCTGGCCTTATCAGTGTAGTTATCAAACCGTGCGAGAACAGTCTTCGTTCAACCCGCTGCCCCCACCCCCTCAGCCCTGTGTATCCAGTCAATTCTTGGTTCGTCGACTGTATCATCTTCGAACAAGGTTTTTAGAATCGTGTGTAGAGTCTTTTTCAGATCCTGTTCCGTTTCCCCTTCTCGATTTGGTATTCCAAAGATCCGTAGGTTGTTCTGCCGTTCTCAATTTTATAAATCGTCCATCTTTAGGCAGAACTCCTCCTCTCTGGTTTCTATTTCTGCTATTCATTGATCCATTTGGGACCCCAGGGTGTCGAGGGAGGTTTGATTATGTTCTACCTCATCCAGCCTCTCTTCTAGTTTGTCAACTCTGTGCGTTATCTTGTCAACATTACCGCCAATGTCTGCCTTCATGCTTTTTAATTCGCTGAGTAATGCTGCAACGTCGGCTTTGGTCGCTGCTGCTTCCGCCTCCGATGCCGCCGTTGTTGGCTTCGAGCAGGTGCCTTTATCAGGGAGATGCAGGGCGTAATGATATTTTGCCAACCTTTGGCGAGTGTACATGAGTTTCTCAGGTGTGCGTCTGGATAGGTGGCTTGGTCTCTGGTTTCTTCAGAGTGTATTCCCTGTCGGCTTGGTCCTTCCGGTTCACACTCGACGCACGTATGTCGTCGTGATCTCTGTGTACAATTGAGTTTTTCAAAGAGTGGAGAGCCTCGTTCTCTTCCACATCCCGACGTGCAGTCTGGAGGAGGGCACACGCCTCAGTTGTGAGGGCCCAACCCTTCAAAGGGCAAGCACACTTGGTTCGAGTCGATTAGTGGGAATCTGGTTGGTAGGGGGTTTAGTACCGGTATAAGAAGCTGTGGGGCAGTGTTCCCAAGGGTCCAGAGTGAAGTTTCCCCTGTTGGTGAGTGGGTGCTTTCTGAGCGTAGGCCCTGTGGGAGGCCAATGTAGATCACCAGGAGTTGATTCTTGCTGCCCCTGAATATCAGGTATGCCGGAGGAGGGCACAGGCCCCGAGTTTGGGGGCCCAACCCTCTTGGTGGTTCTCGTGAGGTTACCCGTTGAGCGCCTGGTGGGTCACCTGTTGGTTCTACATTGCGCACCGGATCACTGGGGCCCACAGGCGCAGGAATTGCAGTATATTGTTGCCAGGCCTGCCTCCCCAATGAGGAAGGAGCCTGGCCGTTCTGCCTGTGCGCATTCAGATCCAGTTGGGGCTGTGCCCTATCGCTTCTCTGTAAGGCGTGTAAATGAATTCATCGGCCGTTTCAGGGTAGTGTATTCCAACTGTACTTTGTGTCAGCGCCAGATCAGCATCTGCCTGAGCCGGTGTTGCAACTTTGCCTTTTGGCATATGTGAGTGATCTCATCAAGTGCCACTGTCTCCTGTGTTCTGGTTGTAGGTTATGTAATGGGCTCGGTCCTATTGATACTCCGAAGTTTCGCAAAGTGTAGTGGGTTTCGCAAGTGGAGTTCTCTCCCTGTTTCCGACTCACACTGCTGAGTTATGGTAAGCGCTATCCGAACTGTGATTCCATGCAGCGATGTCACTGTTGTGTTTGAATGATTTCAGAATGGTTCCAGGGTTATGTTCTGGTCTGGTCTCATCCACGTGGTGGGTGTTGTTGGAGTGTGCTTGCTTTCCCTAATACAGAGAGGACAGCCAATGTCACGAGTTATTTGGCCCCGTAGTGTAGTGTGGTGTCCCTCTGCTGGTGGCATTCTGAGGAGAGGTACGATCCGTGCTGCGCCAGTGCGTGTGGTAATATATATGATGTGGCCTTTTAACTTCAAGTTGCAGGGCCAAAGCGGGATCAGGCTCTGCCGGTTCGACTATGCTCCCAAGCGCAAGTATGGTGTTCGGCTTCATGGGGTGCACGTGCCGTTCTCTGATGGCGGCGCAGCCTATCGCAGGGGCAAGATCTGGACAGCTTTGATCCTTGTGCGAGCGCACGCAACCTTCTGATGTTAAGGAAGAGAGCTCCAGTAGGACGATGCGCTCGTTTGCCTAGTGCGGCTGAAGGTTCCGCACTGTGGACGAGGTGCGCACCACCTTACGTGGGATCCTCACTTGTCACGCCAGTTTGGATATAGTTACAGCACCCACGACTTGTGCATTAGTTCTAGGAGCAGGGCTCTAAGCAGGGCACGGTTCCAATGGCCTCTTCTCAAGACCCGCCATCAGCGGGCTATGACGGGTTCTCCGCCTTCATTGATGCGTATTGGGCAGTGCACGGTCAAAGGGGGTGAGGTACGGGGGGGTTGGATTCCCTGTGGGGGGAGGAACAATTGGCTCACCTCGGGCACGGACTTCTGATATTCGCCTGCTCTCGAAGTCCTTTCAGGGCCGCGTCGGTGGACGGGGGCCAATGGGGGCCACGTTAGGTGTCTTCGCTGTTGAAAGTGACCACAGAGCGGGCTGCTTTCACTCTTCCCCCCTCCCGACACAGCGGGTGTTTCCACGAGGCTGGTTGGGTAGCAACGCCTCCTGCGTATCCCGGTATGTGTTTGGGTTCTGGGGCTTTCTCACTTTCAGCAGTGTAGGCCGGGCCGAGCTAACAACGCTGCAACTGAAAATCGTAGTTTCTGGCCGAATCCAATTCTGATTTCTCCCGAATTTTTCGACCAGGTTCAGGGGTCCACGGTCCCACATATATTTCACCAGGTTTCTTTGGGGGGGGTCCAATAAGAGGGGGCTCAGACCACTTTTGGAGCTATTGGGTGTGGAGCTCACACGGAGGGTGGACTCATCCGTGCGCCCCCTGGTGGTCAGTATCAAGATTAAATTTAACAAAAGAATTGTCTGGAAGTTTATTCCAGATGATTTTAAAAAAGTGTAGTGAAGGGAAGGTAGAAATATTGGGCCAGGATGAGGTGGTTAAAAAATGGGAAAGGGAAAGTGGAGAGAAATGGCTAGCTTCAATATTAATCCACATAGGAGTATTATTTAGGTGGGATTCATAATGTTTTAAAGATGTTAGTTGCTTCAGGATAAAAGCTTTATGATACAATTGGAAATTAGGACATTTTACTCCTCCTGAGGATTTGGGAAGTCTTAACTTGTTAATGGCGATGCGCAGTGTTTTATGATTCCATAGAAATTTAAGAAGAAGGGAATCATGTTTTTTGTAGAAAGAGGCATGAATTACTGTGGGGATCATTGATAACGAATTGAAAATGATAGCGCTGATCATCATTTTAATAGTGTCAAGGCGTCCCCGCCAGGATAAAAATAGAGGTGTCCATCTTTCAGTCATTTTTATGAGTTTTTCAATTAGGTAGTTAGTATTAAAATTGATAGTAGTGTAAATGTCCTTAGCAATGAAAAGTCCTAGGTATTTGATATGAGAATGTTGCCAGGACAAGCCCGAAAGAGGGGTGTTAGCGATATTACAAGCAGGGTGAGAAGCATGACCTCCGTTTTTTCAAAGTTCAATTTGTAACCGGAAACGGTAGAAAAATTATTTATAGTAGAAATTAGATGTTGAATGGAGGAAGCAGGTTCAGAGAGGTAGATTAGAATATCATCGGTGTAGGCAGAGAGTCTAATTTCTATATAATTTATATAGATACCTGTAATGCATGAGTTCAATCTAATTTTTTGAAGAAGGGGTTCTAATACAAGATTAAATAATAAGGGAGAAAGAGGACAATCTTGATGAGTTCCTCTTTCATTTCGAAATGAAGAAGAAAGTTATTGATAAGTATACGGGTGGTAGGTGAGGAGTATAGAATTTTAATCAAATGTATGAAGTAAGGAAGACCATGCCATGTTAAAGAGTGGAACAAGAATGGCCAGGTTACACAATCAAATGCTTTTTCAGCATCAAGGGCAAGAAGAGCAGAAGCTTCGTTTGAGTTTTGGTAATGAGCCAGCGTGTTAAATAGCAGTCTAGAGTTAGAGGAAGCAAAGCGGCCTTTGATAAACCCAAATTGATCTGGATGTATACGTTTGGGGAGGAATAGTTCTAGTCGCTTTGCAAGTATTTTTACATAAATCTTGGAGTCTGAGTTGATGAGAGAGATGGCTCGATAATTTTAAATTATCGCAGGATCCTTGTCAGGTTTAGGAAAGAGTATTAAAAGGGCTTCACCAAAAGTTCCAGGGCTTTGTCCAATTTTTATAAAGTATGAATATAATTCTAAAAGTTTGGGAGCAATAAAATCTATGAAAGCTTTATAAAGGTCTGAAGTTAATCCATCCGGGCCAGGGGCTTGTTTGGGTTTGAAATCAAGTATGGCTTGTTTGATTTCGTTAAGGGAAATAGGTGTACCAAGGGGGGGATAGATCCATCGGTTCCGAGAGATTCGTTCTCTTGTTTGCTACAAAGAAAGATTTGATGTCCGAAGGGTTAATGGAGGGGTCAGAGGAATATAATTTAGAGTAGTAATCAAGAAAAGCATTGTTTATGTCTTTTGGGTTGGTTAATCTTTGGCCCTCAGGGAAGGTTATATGAGTTATATTTGATTTTTCTTTCTTCTTCTTAAGATAATTGGTTAACGTTTTGCCCATTTTGTTAGATCCAATATGTAATTTGGTTCCAGATCTGCTAATGGAATTAGCGGCTTTATCAGTGCAGATTTTATTGAATTCAATGCGTTTTTCCATAAGAGCTTCCAAGATGTTAGGGTTTGGGTTTTCATAATAGGATTGTTCAAGACTTCTAATTGATGCTAAAAAGGTATTATGAGTATATTCAGCTTGTTGCTTTTTGATGGCAACAAATTGGATAATAAATCCCAGAGGGATGCTTTAAAAGCATCCCAGTTATTGTGCATTGATGTGTGTTCAGGACGATTATTAAAGAAAAATTCTTTAATGAAGGTATTGTTTTTTTTTATAAAGGTCTGATCTTTAAGAAGTAATGATTTGAATCTTCATCTTGGAGATAAGTTATTAGAGGGATTGCATTCAATAGTAGTGGATACTGGGACATGATCAGAAATAGTTATGGGACCAATTTCAGAATTTAATATGAAAGAAGTGAATAGGGAGTTAACAAAAATGTAATCTAGTCTGGAGAAAGACTGGTGAGGTAGGGAGTAGAACGTAAAATCTTTAGTTTCTGGATGACTGAAGCGCTGACAGTCAACTAGATTTAAATGATGTATCAGATTTAAGAAGCTATTACGAGATTTGGAATTGGAAACATTTGAGAAGGATTTTCTGTCCAGGGCGAAGTCAAAAATCTGATTCATGTCACCACAAAAAATGAGTTTTTCTGAATTCTTCTGTGAAAGACTTCTAAGAAAATTGGACCAAAAGGTGGGGTTGGGGGCATTAGGACCATAAACATTAACAATGGTAGCAGGTATATTATTGATGTTTGCTTCCACAATAATCCATCGGCGATCAGGATCTTTATCTTCACTAACAAGTGAAAAATGTAATTGCTTATTAATCAAAATAAACACTCCACCTTTCTTATCTAAAGCATTTGAAAAAAGCTTGTGACTGATCCAGGGGGCTTTGATCTTAAAGCTTTCATGATCAGAACTTAGATGAGTTTCTTTAAGACATACAATATCGGGTTTTTGTTTGGTCAATTGGGCAATAATTTTGCTACGTTTAATAGGGTGGCCTAGCCTCTTCACATTCCATGTAAGAAATTTAACAGATTAGAAGAATATTTGCAAAAATGTGATATAATGCATCAAAAGAGTAATCATTCATATATAACCAGAAGAAACCATTGGAGCATCTTGGGAAATTAATATAGAAGGAATTCCGGAATACAATTAAATATTTGGAGTAACTGGGGAAGAACAAAAGGAAGGGACGACAACAGTACAAGAAAAGACATAAAGGTATATATAGGATGAATAAGAATTGATATATGTGAATATGAAATGGCCAAAGGGTAGATATGAGAGTAAATGGAGAATAAGCAATCAGGAGTGGCAAAGTGCGTAGATGGAATAAGCACAGTGAAGAGAAGTAAGAGCAAAGAGATTGACCAAGTTAATTATGAAGGTTTGAGCATGCTGTAAAATCAGTAGAGCTAAAGTGCGTTGAAACTAACTGATCAGCAAGGTGATAGAATGTAATTCATCCAAAATAAAAGTGTTATGTAATCCATATTTAAAGTTAATGAATCTTGCATAGTTGATAGTGAGGGATCAATAGATTTGATGGGGGATCTTGTTTTTTCACTGACATCAGTTGAGGTGGATGGAGTATCCAACGGGATTGAAGAGGTTGATCTGCTGTGTTTAGGAGTATATCTGATGTGTTGAGTCTTGGGAATTTCAAAAGCCGAAATAGGAGGTTGGAGATTCGATACAGAAGAATTAGATGCGGGCATCAGAGAAGATGTATCCATTGGTGTAGATTGTAGAGCTTGAAGTAGATTATGGAGCTCGGGGGAGACGTGGCTAACTGGCCATGAAATAGGACATGCCTAAGAGAGCTGCTCCGGGGATCCGACAATGATTCGTTTGAACATGCTCTAAAAATGGATAAGCTGCTTCAGGAATAAAGACGCGGGTGTCTGAAGGGGTCCCCTGCCAAAACTACAAAAGTCAAGCAAAGCGGGCTGAATAATAGAAGAGAAATCAACTTTGAACCATCTGGCCGCTCCGGAAAAAATTATCCAAGATGGCGGAGAACAAAGGGGAAGCGGCCGCGGCAGCGAGGACAACGTTGCAGCCCCAATCGAGATGCGGATAAGGGAGCACTGCCCCTTGGATTTCGTGAGGGTCTGTGCGCCTGGTACAGTGTGCAGACTGCTGGCGAGGACGCAGAGCGATTGTGAGGGACTCGGTGCGACGGGAGGACCCAGGCTGCGGTTACGGTGACCGCACATGCGGAACGGGGAGGACCGGCACCCGAAGACCGTGCGTCCCCCTCGGCTGCACAAGATTTTCGGGCCCGTGGCTCCCTGCCGTCCGCGGGTAGGTGTGCTGCGGGACACGAGGGCTGCACATGAGGAGCGGAGGGACGTGGATGACCCATGTGAGAGCGGCTGCGAGCCGCGGGAACAACGGGCACAGAAGCTCCAAGAACGCGCATCAGGCGCTACACGGATATAAAGCATCCGTGTGTGTGCGACCGAGGCAAGGAGGCTTGCTGCCTCGAAGGATCAGACATAATTCAAT
The DNA here is from genome assembly GCF_040938575.1 of Ambystoma mexicanum. Lineage (NCBI taxonomy): Eukaryota > Metazoa > Chordata > Amphibia > Caudata > Ambystomatidae > Ambystoma > Ambystoma mexicanum. Next base: position 375,861,692 of record NC_090931.1, read on the forward strand.
TGAACGGCGAGAGGGACCGGCGCTGCTGGCCGGGCACTGCTCCCACGAGGCAGGCAAGATCAGGAGAAAGCAGCTAAAACAAAGGCTGCTAGCATACGAGTGGGGGCACAACGGCCCGAGGTATATATTACGAATCGCCCCTTGCTCTGTGCACCCAACACCATATATTGGAATGACTGGGGAGAGGAGGAGCACGTACTGAAGGATAGCTGAGTGTAAAGGCTGTTAAACCGGGAGTCCCGTGACGTGTGTGGTGAATACGAGTGGCACTCCAAAAGCAGGATTGAGATTTACAGAGTGGAAGCAACAGTGGAACCGTGCTGAGAGAGGGAAACTAACAAGGTCCACTGGAGATACCCTGGCCCATAGGCACATATGGGACCTGGGACCTGAGGCTGAATACTGACTGTGGCAGCAACCCGCTGTGGAGGGTGCCCATAGAGCACCTAGTACAAATTAAACTATACCACCGCGCCCACAATACAAGAGTGCCAGAGGCCGACGGAGAGAGGAGGCCTTCTCGCCCTGTCTGAGGCATATGTCTGCGTGGGCTCGGCGCCACAATCCCCGAGGCACCAAGCAAAGGCAGATAGTCCGAAGAGTGCAAAGGCTGTGCATCAAGGGCCGATATTGAAAAGCACAAAGGATGAAACTGCGCTAAGTGGCAGACAGGCCAATTGGAAACGGGGGAGGACATAACCCACTCGAGTACACAGCTCAGCGCACACAAACCCACACAGGGCACCCCAAGATAACTACCGGGGCTGGTGGCGACTCGCTGACATCACGGCGAAACAGAGTAATAGAATTGCTACGCCACGGACAGAGTGGCCAGAGACACTCAATCCAGATCACAAGATGGCAGGGAGAGTGGTCAAGAACCAAAGCAAGCAACTCACGATGGACGCGTTTGCCAAGTCACAGCCGTCTCCAAAGATGTCGATGCACACAGGCGCAAGTGTACCCACGGAAAGCTCCCTGGGGAATGAAAACCACCAGATATTGACGGCTATAACGGAACTAAGAGACTCTTGGGGCATAGCAATGGCGGATCTAAGGACCTCCTTGGAGGCCAAGATAGACGCGGTGGGGATAGAAGTCAACCTGCTGCGACAAGAAGTCAGCAGACAGAACGAGCAGCCTGGAAAGTGCGATCAAAACTAACATGACCACTAGCACTGATAATGCAAAGGAAGTCCACATACTAAAGCAGCAAGTGGCTAACCTGGAAAATCGCGCAGAGGAGGACGAAGGAAGAGCGAGACGGAATAACTTTGTGTGGTCGGTCTGCCGGAAGGAGAAGAAGGCCAGGACCCTACAGATTATGTGGAGAATATGATCCTGCAGGAAATAGGGGCCGATAAACTCTCACAGTGTCATGATACACAATAATAGGAGGAGAGGTCGACACTCTCCCCCGAACCACAGAAGCCGAATGAAGTCGACCCTCCCACCGTGGTTAGCACAGGTACCTGATATATATATAGACAGGACACCACGTGGCAGCCAGTGGGGGGAAGAGGGTTAGGGAGAGGTTGTGGACAGGGTGAGGAGTTTTAGGAACACCGGATAGAGGGTAGAGGAAAACCTAGTTTGGATAGGACTGGGGGAAGTACAGGGAAAACTCCTACACTTAGTAATTCTTGTAACACCATAACCTGTAATACTTTGATTACTTGATATCATATGTGGTAGTGCTGCCTGTTACCTGATTACCTATATCTTGAGAACACCTTAATACATGTATCTCGCACACTGTGTGTCATTGACATGAAACAAAACAAGCATGGTTAGCAGATGAAACATACAATGGGAATACTCCCAAGATGAAGACATGACACATGGCCCCCTGGGCTGATATATGCAACACTTATAGTTACTAACAAGCACATAAACGTATGGAACATAAAGATTTGTCAAGTGCTTCCTTGCAGCATAACAGAAAGATATGCACAGTCTCTCAGTATGTAGTTGTCTCCATAAATACCCCGTAGTAACCCCTGCTGGGTTGGAACAATGTGGGACAATGCAATTCTAATGGCACCTCTGCGTACTACCCATAGTTTTTGCAAAGCATACACCTAACAAACACTGGGTACTTCTGTTAGCATGCTCGTAATCACGTGTGCCTTTCGTCAAAGAAAAGATTAGCCCTTTCCGCACTTATCTTGTGTCCGGGAAGCTCCTGAGCCTTCCCGGACGTTGAATGCTGTTGCCCGTAGCAGCCGTCGGAATCACTTCTCTCCCCGCTGCAAAGTGCTCACGCCCGCCGCCTCCGCGTTCATACCAATTCCATAGCGGGCGGCTCCTGACTTCTCCAATGCTGCTTCGACCGACGCAGCTTCGACCTCCAAACAAAATAAGCCACACCTGCCGTGCGCCGTGAGCCGCTCATAAACCGTTAGCAATCAAGATCAGCTGGCCCCCACGCGCGCACAGCAGTAAACTACCCAGCCTCCCAAGTACTTTTGGGAATTGTAGTTTTGCTGGATTTTTCAGTGTTTTAGCCCTCTGAGCCCAGTATACACACGCTTGCCCTTATTCCTGACATTACCTCCTCTCCGAGGGCCCTTCCCAGGAGCTGGCTTACCCGGATGTTGTCGATGAAATTGTTTAACCAACCCTGGAGCATGTACTGAATCCGCCGGCTCCCAAGAACAGTCCTCCGGCCCATAACCTTTCCAGTTAATCAGGTACCATAACCGTTGATTCCTTTTTTTGGCATCCAGAATACTTTTCACTTCATACTCCATCTGACCTTCCTTCAAGATGGCTGGTGGTCTCTTAGCAGTCATCCCCGGAGCTGCGGGTTTAAGTAAAGAGACATGGAATACCGGATGGATAGGTACATTTTTTGGCAAATGCAATTTCATAGCAGTGGCTGACACACATTTAATTATCACGTAGGGCCCAATAAAACGAGGCAGAAATTTCCGCGAGCCTGTCAAGGCTAGATTTCGTGTGGATAACCACACCTTATCTCCCACTGCATATTTAGGACCTGCTTGTCTATGTCTGTCAGCTTGAATTTTATATTGTCTTTTTGCTTGTTCTAGATTTGCCCGTGCCTTTTGCCTGATCTCCAGAAGCAACTGCATTCGCTCTTGTAACGCGGGGATTTGTCCTACTTCTGGCAAATGTTCGGGTATCATATTCTGCACCTGTCCATATAAACATTCATTTGGTGCCATCCCCAGGGAAGTGTGATAGGTATTATTGTATGTGAATTCTGCCAACCATAAAGCTTGTACCCAAGAATCTCTGCCATCTCCCAAGTACCCTCTTAAATATTGCTCTAGGGTCTGATTCACGCGCTCTGTCTGCCCATCAGTTTGAGGATGATAGCTAGTAGAGAGCGCACAGTTGATTCCCAGCATCTGACAAAAGGCACGCCAAAACCTGGAGGTGAATTGTGATCCTCTATCCGAAATTATACACTTTGGTAGCCCATGCAATCTGACCACATGTTGCAAGAATAACTCTGCCAACTTTCCTGCTCCTGGTATTCCTACACATGGAACAAAGTGAGCCTGCTTAGACATGAAATCCACTACTACCCAAATTGTATCATAACCATTATCAGGAGGTAAATCCGTAATGAAATCCATCGAAATGGAAGTCCATAGCTGACCTGGGATTGGTAAGGGTTGTAACAGCCCTCTCTTCTTCCCATGCTCTGCCTTGTTACGTGCACAATTCTCACACAACCTTAAGTACTTCTCAGAATCTTGTTTTACAGTGGGCCACCAGAAATATTTCCCTAGCATCTCTTGCATCTTTCTCAAACCTGCATGCCCTGCCAATGGAGAATTATGGCACCAGTATAATGCTTGCTTCTGTAATTCCTTGGTAGGCAAATACAGTGTACCCTGATGATAGGGCAAACCGTCCCGTATGGTATGTGCGGGATGAGTTTTACTCCATTCCTGCAGTTGTCTAACTGGTAATGCCTTCTTGACCTGTTCAATGACTTTCTGTGTAATAGCCCCGACAATTCTTTCAGGTGAAATAACAGTTTTAATTTCCCCTACTGAATTATCCACATTTTGTTGTCTAGATAAAGCATCCGCTTTTCCATTCTTACTACCTGGTCTGAATGTAACCACAAAGTCAAATTCATTAAAATATTGAGACCAACGTAGCTGCCTAGGGCTTAGTGATTGTGCCGTTGTGAAGTATTGCAAATTTTTATGGTCGGTTACTACCACCACCTGATGTCTTGCACCCATCAAATAATGTCTCCATTCCACAAATGCTAATCGAATGGCCAATAATTCTTTATCCGTAATAGAATAGTTTTGTTCACACCCTGACAATTTCTTAGAGAAAAAGGCCACAGGATGCAAAATTCCCTCTTCATCCTTCTGTGATAAAATAGCTCCTACTGCCACATTACTAGCATCTGTCTCCACCTGAAAGGCTCTCTCTAGTTTAGGATGTCTTAACACAGGAGCGGTAGTGAATGCTGATTTTAGATGTTGAAATGCTCGCTCTGCCTCCACACTCCATGTAAATCTCACTGCCTTTTTTAGTAGTTGTGTAATTGGACTAACGATTTTGGAGAAATTGCCAATGAAACGTCTGTAGAAGTTAGCAAACCCCAAGAAGGATTGTATGTCTTTTATACATTGTGGAGAAGGCCAATTCAACACTGCTTGCACCTTCCTTGGGTCCATCACAATTCCGGTGTTTGTCAATATGAACCCCAGAAATTCCACCTGGCTTACATGAAATGCGCATTTCTCTGATTTCACACATAATTGATATTCTTGTAACCTTTTCAACACTGCTGTTACATGTTTTACATGTTGTTCTGGGGAATCTGAGTAAATCAAAATATCATCAATATACACAATTACAAAAAGATCAATAAACTCATGCAATACTTCTTGCATAAAAAACTGAAAAGCGGCAGGGGCATTACATAAACCAAACGGCATGACAAGATACTCAAACAATCCAAACTTTGTTCTGAATGCCGTCTTCCACTCATCACCCTCTTTTACCCGTATCAAATGATAGGCTCCCCTTAGATCCAATTTGGTATAAATCTTTGCATTCTTTACTTGGTCCAATAGAACCGAAATCAAAGGTAAAGGGAATCGATTCTTGACGGTCACCTTGTTTAATGCACGATAGTCTATGCAAGTGCGTAACGTCCCTTCCTTTTTAGGGACAAAAAATAATGGAGAGGAAACTGGAGAAGTAGAGTGCCTAATAAATCCTTTAGACAACATTTCATCAAGATACTCTCGTAAGTGTTCATTTTCCTTCTCCGTAAGGGCATATATTCTACTACAAGGTAATTTCGCCCCTTCTTCTAGTTCAATAACACAATCATAGGTCCTATGAGGAGGCAACTGCTCCGCCACTCTTTTGTCAAACACATTTGCAAATTCCATGTACTGTGAGGGTATTCTCTTTTCCACCGCGCCCACCACTTGGGGCCCTACTACCTTCTCAATTAACAATGCTGTGGGGCCTGTTTCGAGTAGAATGTGTTCCTGACACCGTTGTTCATCAAATCTTACTGTCCGTAGTACCCAATCAATTTGCGGGTTATGTAATTTTAACCATGGCATCCCCAGAATCAACCCAAATTGCGGGGCTGCTATAAGATCAAAGGTAATTATCTCTTGATGACCTCCTTCACAAATCATTTCCAATTTCTCAGTCTGTTGTCGTATGGGACCTGATGTTAATGTTGAACCATCTGCCGACTGGACTCCTTCTACCTGCTGCTTGTCAACTACAGGTAACCCTAACTGAGTAGCCAGTGAGATGTCTACAAAGTTACCTGTGGCCCCTGAGTCCACCATAGCCCTAACCTCCTGTTTCGTCAAAGCAAAACATAATGTGACAAGAATGTAGAAATGGGAAGTTTTACCACCCACCGTGTTTGCAATCCACCTGGGGAATCTTACTTCTAATGGGCCTGACACCTGTGTTCCCCTCAAGGCCGGCCCAATTCTTTTCCCGCCTCCTTCGAACTCTTTTCACCACTCTTCTGAGGGGTATTGGGACATGTCCGTATGAAATGCCCTGCTTGCCCACAATACAAACACAACTTATTGGACCTACGTTGTTCCTTTTCTGCCGCCGATAATGGCCCTCTGACACTTCCAATCTGCATTGGTTCTACTTCACTTGCCCTTCCTCCCCTACTTCTGTCTAATCGTACAAAAGGTGTTACTTCCGGTCTCTTTTTATCACCTTTCCTTTCGTTCATGCGATGATCCAACCTCAGCGCTAAATCTATCATAGCAGTACATGTGCGCGGTTGAGGCTCCACTTGTGCAATGGCATCTTTTAGATCCTCCCGTAATCCTTGATAAAATAATACTGTTTGTTTGGCTGCTGGCCACTCCGTCTCTATGACTAGCCTGTTATACTGAGTTACATACGTTACTAGATCCCGCACTCCTTGTTTTAATCCCAACAATTCCTTATCCTGGGCTAGAGACACCTCTCTGCGATCAAATAGTCGGCCAAATTCCGTCAAAAACTCATCCCAGTTATATAATAGAGGATCATCTTTTTGTACCAAGGGCATCGCCCATGCTGCAGCATCCCCGGTCAAATAAGAAATGACAAAAGCCGTTCTAGCCTGGATAGTCTCGAAGGCTGTAGGTTTACACAGGAAATGTAGTCTACATTGTGTAAGGAACATCATGTACTTTCGGGGGTCCCCCGAAAATCGTTCGGGGGCTGCCAAAGGGACACTACTAGGAGGGTGGACAATTACCGTGGAATTCTGACTGGAAGAGGCAACTCCCATTGCACTTGCTCCTTCCAATGGAGTTCTCTGAGCAACTAAACTTTGAACTTGAGTCTTCAAATTATCAGCTTCTTGTCTTGTCTGAGCTAATTCCAACTGCATATCTTGGAGGGCCTTTAGCACATCGGCCAAAGGCGGAGGAGTCGCTTCCATTTGGCTTGGGTGGTTTGAGTATCCCAATATGGGGGTGGCTTATTATGTCAAGATACACAATAATAGGAGGAGAGGTCGACACTCTCCCCCGAACCACAGAAGCCGAATGAAGTCGACCCTCCCACCGTGGTTGGCACAGGTACCTGATATATATATAGACAGGACACCACGTGGCAGCCAGTGGGGGGAAGAGGGTTAGGGAGAGGTTGTGGACAGGGTGAGGAGTTTTAGGAACACCGGATAGAGGGTAGAGGAAAACCTAGTTTGGATAGGACTGGGGGAAGTACAGGGAAAACTCCTACACTTAGTAATTCTTGTAACACCATAACCTGCAATACTTTGATTACTTGATATCATATGTGGTAGTGCTGCCTGTTACCTGATTACCTATATCTTGAGAACACCTTAATACATGTATCTCGCACACTGTGTGTCATTGACATGAAACAAAACAAGCATGGTTAGCAGATGAAACATACAATGGGAATACTCCCAAGATGAAGACATGACACATGGCCCCCTGGGCTGATATATGCAACACTTATAGTTACTAACAAGCACATAAACGTATGGAACATAAAGATTTGTCAAGTGCTTCCTTGCAGCATAACAGAAAGATATGCACAGTCCCTCAGTATGTAGTTGTCTCCATAAATACCCCGTAGTAACCCCTGCTGGGTTGGAACAATGTGGGACAATGCAATTCTAATGGCACCTCTGCGTACTACCCATAGTTTTTGCAAAGCATACACCTAACAAACACTGGGTACTTCTGTTAGCATGCTCGTAATCACGTGTGCCTTTCGTCAAAGAAAAGATTAGCCCTTTCCGCACTTATCTTGTGTCCGGGAAGCTCCTGAGCCTTCCCGGACGTTGAATGCTGTTGCCCGTAGCAGCCGTCGGAATCACTTCTCTCCCCGCTGCAAAGTGCTCACGCCCGCCGCCTCCGCGTTCATACCAATTCCATAGCGGGCGGCTCCTGACTTCTCCAATGCTGCTTCGACCGACGCAGCTTCGACCTCCAAACAAAATAAGCCACACCTGCCGTGCGCCGTGAGCCGCTCATAAACCGTTAGCAATCAAGATCAGCTGGCCCCCACGCGCGCACGGCAGTAAACTACCCAGCCTCCCAAATACTTTTGGGAATTGTAGTTTTGCTGGATTTTTCAGTGTTTTAGCCCTCTGAGCCCAGTATACACACGCTTGCCCTTATTCCTGACACACAGGGATTCACAGTGGAGCGAGCGCATAGAGCCCTCACGAGGAAGCCAAAGCCTGGAGCCCCTCTCCGCACAATAATTTCCAAGATATTGAACTATAAAGATCGTGAGAAGATTTTGGAGTACTTTAGAAAAGGGGGCACGATTGAAAGAGCCTCGGCTACTATTACAGCTTATCCTGATTATACAATGCTGGTCCAGAGACAGAGATATAGCTATGTTGCAGTGAAGAGGAGGCTGCGCACGGCTGGCATTAAATATATGCTTCTGTACCCTACAAGATTGAAAGTGTTGTACAAAAGTAGAATGTTCTTCTTTGATACCCCAGAGGAAGCTGCTGCATGGCTAGACCTACAGGGCTGCCCGGAACAAGATGCAGAACGGGCCCAAGGAGAGCAAGATAAGTGACTAAGACACTCTATGCATACTGGTATATCACACAGCGAGGTATCCCAGTAGAGACTTGATAAAGACATTGATAGATGTGCAGGGATAGGTAGTGTTGAAGCCAGGTTAGGATATCTCTGATGCTGCCGGTGTGTAATGGACTGGAATATAGAGTATTGAATATATGAGCAAACTGGATAGTAGTATGTGGCTGAATTGTAGCAAATAGGAGCGGCAGAACACAGGCACCTTACCCCCCAAGTGGCAGTAGAAGTAGCAGGATAGCCATTAGGGTGACCTCACCCTGCTGAGCTTCGAGTACAGGCTATTGCCAGAAAGAGCTAGATGCGGGGGTGCCTGAGATCCAGGGATGGATCTGGTCAACAGTTGGGAGGGGGGGTAAAGTTGGGGAAGGGAAGGGAGGGGGAGGGAGAGGGGAAGGGGTGTCTGTGGTGTTTGGAGTTAAGGGAAGTTTGAAATGGAGAATGAGCCTATATAGACCGAGATGGAAGTGGAATCTGGACTGCACCAGTACCATGGGCGGTTAGTACTTTCCGGTATCTTGGGGTAAATGTGTACCACACAGTGGAAGAGGAACACAGGCACAACACTGAGGTAGCCATTAAGAAAATCGAGAATTGTATGAAATTCTGGGTGAAGTTGCCCCTTGCAATGATGGGACGGGGGCAATGCTTAAGATGGTGGTCCTACCTAGGCTCCTGCATTATTTTGGGAATATTCCATACCTGATACCTAAGAAGTTTTTCACTAAACTGAACAGCATGTGTAGGGATTTCCTGTGGCATGGTACCCGGAATAGGGTGGCACTATGGAAGCTGCAGACTTTTTATGAAAAAGGGGAGATAAAACTGCCTAATTATGAGGTCTATTATGTAGCGAGCCAACTGCAATACATCGCCAAATGGCTCTCAGATGAAGTGACCCCCAAATCCAGGTTGTTTGGACATGATTGTGCCCCATTTTATTTAAAAGAGATGATCTGGCTGCCCAAGACAGAAATGGAACAGCGCCCTAAAATGATGATGCTTGGGTGGAAGATGTGGCGCCGGGCATGCCGGATGATGGAGGACCCATTCACATGCTCCCCGCAGGTACCACTAGTGGCACTGGAAGGGGGAGATAAACAGCTGAGGATGATAATCAGGAACCACTGGGAATCGTTGGGGTTAGTAACGATGGGAGATAACTGGCGAGAGGGGACTATCATAGATTTTGAAGTGCTGGGGGAGGATACGGGGTTACACACGGGCCAGTATACTACATATCACAGAATGGTTCAGGGAATTAAGAGAACATGGCCCGAAATGGTACTGGAAGAAGAACCAGATGCTACCACAGATGTAATATATGATATAGCAGAGGGGGGGCACGAGATCTCTGTACGAGATGATAATGTCTAAGGTCGGGAAGGAACTAACACAATTAAGACTAGACTGGGAAGCGGAAGTAGGAGCCCCGATAGAGGACGGGATGTGGGAACGTGCCCTGGGGTATCACAAGAAGGTGTCAAGGAATGCGAGACTAAAACAGATACAACTATATATTACGCACAGGGCATATATGACACCCCAGAGGATATCTAGGTTTGAAGGTGCTGGGCGACAAGCATGTCCCAAATGCGACGAAGAAAAGGCTGGCATGGTGCGCATGCCCGGTAGTTGAGCGTTTCTGGGGTGAAGTAGCACAGAAACTGTCGGAGAAGGGGGTCACGATTATTATAGATACTGCCTGGGCCTGCTTGCTGGGGGGGTTCCCCAGATCACAGAAACTTAAGCATGTTAGTAAATTGAAAGATCTAGCATATGTGCTCTCAAAAAGAAGGATTGCTATGGGATGGAAGACATGTCACATGCCACGGGTGGAGGTGTGGTGGAAAGAGTTGCAGAAATGGGCGGAGGCAGAAACCATAGTATGGCAAGAGGCGAGCAATGTAGGGGGAGAAGAGGAGGCGGGAACCCTGATGGCATGGAAATTATTAATAGCGGAATTGTTTGGAACGATAAAAGATCTGACAGAACTCACGGAAAAGGAGACCCCACCACCGGTGCAGATTCAGAGTGCGGGAATAAATAGGCTCGTAAAGTGTGGTGGGATAAGGGGAGCAGTGATCGAAATTAAGCAATGAACAATTGAGCTGTTGATATATGCACTGCGTGTTTGGTTTGTATTGTTTCTGGTTTGAATAAATCAATAAAATTGTTTAAAAAAAAAAGTAGATTATGGAGCTCATTTGAATCCGTGAATTCTTCAGTAGGACCGTCAGGGATGGTAATAATCATTCTTGCGGGGTCTAGTAAAGCATATTTGATATTCAGGGATTTTTGAAGAGGACTCATATCCAGGAATCTTTTACTTTTAGCTTGCGTAACTCTAGAGAAATCTGGAGAGATAAAGATTTTATTGTTTTGAAACATTGTAGGTGAGTTTTTCCTGGCGATTTGAAGAACTTTGCGTGCTTGTTGGTGTCTGAGGAAACAAGCGATAAAGGGTCTTGGTGAATAATTATTGCCAGAGAAACAAGGTCTAATCTTGTGGGCACGTTGCAGGTCTAATGGTGGTGAAAAGGTGATTCCAAGGGTGGTGAAAATCCATTTACTTAAAACGTTCATAGGGTCATCGCCTTCTGCTTTTTCAGGAATCCCATAAAAGCAGAGATAGTCTCTGCAATTTCTGTCCTCTAACTCCGTGACTTCACATTCCAGTTGCATGAGTTTTGTTTGCATGCTTTCTAAGCCTTCTACTCTATCTTCCACAGTGCTAATTCTTTCTTAAGCTTCATGAATCATACCAGAGAATAGCTTGACATCAGATTTGAATCCTTTCCTGAATGTAGGAGGAACGGAGATCTAGCATGGAAATAGAGGAACGAATGTTACTAAGTTCTTCTAGAATTTTCTCCATACAAGCGTTGAATGGTGTGTTGTCAAGAGAAGGCTTATTTTGGGAAATATCAGCCATGTTCAGAGTAGAGGATATATACTTCTGGAGGTTAGACAGACAAATCCTGTGAGATGCTACAAGTTAATTTGCTAAGTTTGTAGGCAAGTTAGATCTGGCTGGTACTCATAGAGAAGGGGAGGAGTAAAGAATTTGATGTTTTAAATTGCTTGTTTGACTGTCAAATACATTTAAAATATAAGATTCAGAACTAATCAGAAGTTCATAGTGCCAAGTTATTTGATTTTAGCGAGGATTGAGATAAGGTATATAAGATAAGTGTTCACAGGAGTTAATGAATAGAGAGTTAATTGGGATCCAATTGGAGCTGTTCTGTCCGGATAAAAGAAAGATTTCGGTAGCAAAAGTCCATAAGTGTGCAATACATGAATTACATAATTCTCTTTAAAGCAGAGTATTTAGATATTCTGAGCATTCCATTTCTCTGAGAGAAAGCATTAAGTTAATAGTGTTGCAAAGTGAAGTTGTTCAGTTAGAGTATTAGACAAAATCCGTCATCATAACTCCAAATGTATAATGGGCACAGATATTACAACTTTTTTCCTTGTTATAAGTGTGTTAGAACTGGTAGAGGCATTTATAATTAAAGTAGTGCTGCTTGCAGCCTTTGTGGTGGCAAAAAAGCGTTACCTCGGATTACCATGCTCTCGTTGCCCATATCAGCTGACAGGGCTTTCCGGGTAAATCCTGACGCAAGGCCGCTGCTGCAGGCCTCGCCCACCTTCCGTCTTGCATAGTAAACTTCGCCTTGCTGACAGGACCGTGGAGCCGCTAAGGGACGATCAGAGGACAGCTGAATAGCGTTGTAGCAGATTACATGAGACGGTATGAATTCCAATAATGTTTATGGGCGGCAGGTGCAGCACGTTGTCAATACAAATGACAGGGGTCCTGCGGCAAACAGCTACGCCACCGAAGAAGCGCAAACAGGTCAGAGGCTATGTTTAACAAGCAGATTAAGTGGAGCAGCAGTTTAGAAACGCTCTGCACTCAAAGTCATGCGTGGGCTACAACCAACAATGATAATTAAAAGTAAATGTTAACCGGCAGCATAATTCATATAAAGAAATCTCTCCTTAGCTCCCGGAGCCCTCCAGCTATGCAGCCATCTCTGTCGCCGCTTGGCCGCGCCACCTCCCCATCGATTCTTAATGCCGCGGGCTGCCATGGAGGCGAGATGTTGTTTCATTAAGGGTGGGTTGCCATTAGGATTGCTTTTCCCAGAGTAAGAGGGAAGCTAATGTGCTACATCCCAAGAGACTATAGTATGAAGTGAGTATGTCTGTTGCTTAGAACTGGTCAGACTTTGATGCCTTCCACAATGCCTGGGTGTCATTGTTAATACATCCTTGTGTAGAAACGATGCACACAAAAGAGAAGCACAAACTCCCTAAGCATTGATTTGTCATGTCATATGGGCAGGAAAGCTGGGACGTACTACAGGAAGTCTGAAATGATGGTGGGGTTGATCTGTGGATTCCCTGGGAGCAGTTACCTGTGCTGGGCAGCCTGGAAATTCCTGAGACTGCTAGGAGCTTTAAGTGGTTTCTTCTAAAATGACATGAGTCTGTATTACTCTTGGGCTGTGGCCTGGCTCTTCTGGAAGTTAATCTGGATAATACAACCTTTTCTACCCTTCTCAACATGGGCTGCGTTTACCTTCTCCTATTAAAAGAGAACAATAGGGTGATCTTTGGTCCATAGGTGGTTAGTCTGCTTTCCAGCTTGCATTTGTAGGTCTACTTTGTACATTATGACCATTTATTTGGGTCCTTTATGGAGTGCTACGTGCCACCTTCTGACTGCTTCAGAGCACTTGCTGGCCTTGTGTATGGAGTCAAGACGGTCTTTCCATTCATCATATTGATATGTCGCTCTTATTGGCAGATATCTTATTTTGGTTTGGGTTAAGGGGGAGTGAATGGCAAAGAGTTTTCCGATTGCTAGGGTTAGATTCTCAACGCAGTGACTTAGGGGGGCGGTCCCCGTCATGTCTGCTATCGGGTACATGCAAATCCCTGCTTCCATTGCCATGACATAAAGGTGAATAACTTAACAAAACCTGGCAAAATATAACATGAAATAACATTCTTTTATAACAAATCAACATAATGGCCCTCCTTACAAGGTTGCTGGTAGGCCGTTGGTGCTACTGGTGGCCTACCAGAAATCTTGGCTTACGCCGATCGATATCCTGGTAATGCCGGGATATTACAGGCAGCGGATTACAGGCGGCGGAGGAACATTAATTTCCCATTCCCGTGGAGTCCTATCGGACTCCACGGGAATGGGAATAATGAAGTACTAGCACCGTTAGTAACGGTTCTGGTGCTTCAGTGATTTTTCTGCCAGTAGGGGCCTGAACTGCCGGCAGTCCAGACCTGCCACTAGTTCACAGCACTACTGGCAGACTCGGAGTGACCCGGTCCGGAACCATTGTTACCTGCACTTTTTTTCCAGACCGGGTCACTCATAATGAGGGCCTATGGCACAATAAATGGCACAATAAACGAGAGGTGGGCGAAAAGGAGCAAAAATCCCTTAAACCTAACATATGCAAGGGAGTGTGTTGGGCAAGACCTAGATGTAGTGATTTCTCTGGAACTCCCAGGCGACAACCAAGAAGACAAATACATGCATAAATTCTACTTTGATGTGAGATATCATGAAGAAGCAGCTGATGGAATCCCTCATGACTACTCTACTAACTTGTTGCCAGCTTCACAAGGGGTCCTTCTGTCGAAAGGCTGACATGAAAATAGAGTGTTGCAATGGCAACCTGAACACAGCACTAACATGGGCAGTTGTCCCTGGTCCCACTTGTCTCACCTTAGTGTTCTGTTTAAAGGAACCTTGTTGGCAGCCACCTCATCTCTGACATCTATTGATGTGGTGGAGCCGGAATCAGTAGGCCGAGACCCCTGGAGCATAAGGTGGGGAAGCCTCATGGTCCCAGTAAAAAAAAATGGTAGCAGTTTTCTTTTGTGCTGGCTGCCCCTCTTTCCTGAAGCTGACAGCTTGGCTCACTACCTACAGTGCCTTGTCTGAGGGAATCAACTTCATTGCTCAATCGCTTGTCATCTGGGATCTGGTGAGCACACCACAAGATCTATCACTTAGTACCTGCATAGCACTGCAGAGTGTGGGACTTTCAAGGGCCTATCAAGTTAAGTGTTTTGTGCTGGAACTACCTTTGTTGCTTCCTTATCTCTGCCCATGTTCTGGATGCTGCACATGCTGTATTAAAATATGTAGCGGTTGTGGCAGCACAGACAGCGGCTATCGCCTCCTGTGGATCCTGCTGTTTTTTCTGCGTTTTTGTCATCAGGAAGTGCAACAAGAGAGAGGAACACTCTTACAGCCCCAATGCAATAGTTTGCATCTGGTTTATTGCTCAATAACAATGCCAGGCAGTGGAATAGAGCTCTTAAGCTTCACCACAGTTCACCACAATCTCGACATTGGAAAGCCCCTCATTGCTTTTAGTCATAGTGCTCCTTGATAGTGTGATTTGAAGGGTATGTAACTTTGGTGGTGCTGGAAAATCCTGTATTCTGACATATTGGAAGAGTGAGCTCTCTCTCCCATAGAGAGAGATTAAATGAATTCTCTGTTTTACCAATAAGGGTCCCCATCACTGTATAAGTCTCAGAAGGCCATGTTCTGGAGGTCATCAAAATAGGTGATGACTAGACACTGCACCTTCACTCCCTAGCATAGCCATGCCCTTTGTAAGAAGAGTGTAAACTGGTTTCAACTGTACATAGAGATTCTCCCAGTGAAATGGGTACAACAAAACCCAAAGAGGTGAAATCCAATTGTATAAAGAATTTCCACCATTTAACGAAATACATGGGAAAGACAAACAACCTTAAATTCAGGCTCCTCCTTGCTGATGCCTTTATCTCCTGTGAAATATGTTGTAAACTCAATAAAAGGTGACTTAACAAAAAGTTCTCTGGAACTAAGAAATGATATACAGGAAAAGTAGTCTGAACAACACCATTTGAATGTTAAACGTGACTTTTTGAAAGTGGAAATAGGGATAGAAGAGACAGAAACAGCAATCTGTGAACAGGTTTATGAGTAGGTAGAAGTGGTCCAAAGGATGTAAGTCCCAGGGTTGCAGGAGAGAAATTTAGTAGACAAAGCCTAAGGCCTCGGCAATCGTTGATAATACAATAATATACAGACCCTGGAATTCTGCCTGAAGTTTCATAATCAGAACGACCCTCACATCTCCAAGCTCTAATTAGAAAACGTCTGGAGAGAGATGACACCTCAGACATCCCATTGCTGAAAGGGGTGTGCATCAGCGTTGACCAAATTGGTATTCTCTTGCTGGTGCTTATTTTTCTGTCTTTCCATCACATGTTCTTGGTAAAGACCTTTGGAGGAGTCTTGTTATGCTGCCTGTTTAGAGTGAGAGCTGACAGCATGCATTAAATCTTATGTGTATGTGAGAGTAGTATTGTTATCTAGACTTTAGTCTAGTCTGGTGGTAAAAGGTGGGGAGTTCAAGGCGTCGTGCTGGGATAAAGCATTGATAGATCACAGGGGCATAATACAGTGTTTCCTGGTAAAAAAGGAGAGCAATGGATAGTGTGAGAAGGTCAGCTATTTCACTGTGTGAAGAGAAGATGGGGACCCTTCTCAGGGTGTGGAAGTTGGGAGGGCCTCAGTCCCTGTACCTTCTCTTTATGTCTGCATGCATGATGCAAGTTCACACTTATCCTGCCCAATACCTGCATTGCACAATGCTTGCCAGTCTGTTTCCCCTAGAGAACTCCAAGTCCCAGACGTCCATTGTGTGAAGTCTGAGAAACCGGGCCGACCAGGAGATAAATTATAAAAACCTCCAGGCTGTGGAAAACCTTAGCAACCAGACTGGCGATCTAAACCACCCATGCGAGCAGAGCATCACCAGTGACTGTACCAAGAACACAGCGCAGAGCGCTCTGTACCACAGAGCAATGTGGACACCCACACAGACTGGGCTATTACATGCTACTATCCCACGGAGCAGGCGGTTATGAATCTGGCATCTTGGGTACACCGGGAAGCCCTCACACAAACTGAGACTCTAAGACTGTTCAAAACTGAGGGGACCTGAAAGCTACTTTGCTCCTGCTTGTTGCCTAGAAGAGCCTGGTTAGTTTGATACCAACAGCTATCAGGAGCTACTTTTGGCTCCTCAGGCCAAATGATGCAGAGGATACACACCAAAGTGAATTTAACAATCTATCAATAATCATAAGGATACATCTATACGACATTTAAAACTTAAGTGGTCATAAATAATTGGCAAAATAATTTGTTTGCATTTTATGTGGAAGTTAGATTTGCGTAACGCTATGTACTAGCTCCTTGTTCCCCAGCATTAGCTCCTGGTCACTGACTAATGTTGGGTACCAGGAGCTGCTCTTGTTTATCCAATCTTAATTTCGATCCCTGCTGTTTGTTGCCATAGCCTGCATTATTGCTAAAACCTGGCAGACCAGCTCACCAGAAAGGGGCGGGCTTAAGGCTGCATTTATGCTTTCACTTACATGCAAAACCTTCCTGAGGGAAAATCAAGCCAGCGGTTGGCCGGAGGACAAAGATGAGGGGAGGAAGCCAGTGGAGTAGGAAGGAGGAGGATAACATGGAAGTCAGGAGGAAGGAAGATGTGGGTTATTCGGGCAAGGAAGGAGAAGGTGGAGGATGGACACCGGTGAAGAGTTGCTGAAGGAGTGTGCAAGGTGAGGTATTGGTTGGTGAGAGAAAGTGGTACTTGGTTGTAAATGTGTGTGAAAGGCGAGCGATGAGAGAGATAGAGTAGGGAGTGGATGGTAAAGTGAGTGGAAGAGTGGAAGGAAGTGACTGGAAAAGAAGGGTATTTTAGGAGAGTAGTAGTGTGGGGGTGGTAGTGATATGGAGAGAGAGTTAGTAGTGCAGAGAGGGGTGATAGTGTGTAGAGGGTTTCAGTAGTAGTGGATTGGAGAGAGGATTAGTAGTACATTGGACACAGGAGTGGTAGTTGTGTAGAGAGGAAAGTAGTAGTAATATTGAGAGAGGAGTAGAAGTTGTAGAATAGTAGTAGCAGTTTAGCGAGGGGAGTGTAGTAGAAGAGAATAATACCAGGGGGTGACGTAAGATACTATGGAGGATAAAAGAGAGGCACATGAGAGGAAGAGAGTAGGAAGTGCAAGGGAGAGAAAGTAGAGACATTAGGTGGAGTAGAAAGGATGAGAAAAGAGTGAGCAACAGAAAAAAGGGAGAGGAATTAACAGACCAACTGGGGCTTGAGTATCTGAAAGACACCTATCATTGCAATCTACCTTTGGGAACATTAGGTCAGGGACCACCTAGATTGTTCGCAGAGGGAGTTAGAGAGGTAAGGTGTTTACCTTTAGGCCTTCACAGTAAGTCAGACAGTTAGTAGATAGTTGGGTTACTGATCTCTAGTGACAAGCCTAGGGTTGAGGGTTTTCAGGGTTAGAGAGGGACAACCCATCCCTAGTTTAGATAGAGAGGACGGGCCATTAGAGGAGGTCCTCGACTACAAATCAACTGAAAACCCTTGAACTTTCCGAGTGTTGGTGTGTTCTTGAGGCCAACTCTAACAATAGAGGTTAGCTCATAGTCCATTTTCTCACTTTAACATTTTCTTTTTTTCCCCTTTCAGTCTGTTTAGAATGTGAGTGATAGGCACTATGCAAATATTGTTCAAGGCATGCAAACTGTGACTTTCCACTATTATCAATAAACAGTGGTATTTCAATACTGAGAATAAAGTTATTCAACATTATTTTTCTCTTACAATACTATATAGATTCTGCCTGTTGGCACATGGCTTTTGAATTGCTCAACACATGTGAACAGATAACAGAGGTAGGATAATGCTGCTGGCCAATGGAAAAGAGGGGCAAATCACACTTATAATAATACCTCCCTTTCAGGGTGTGAGCAACAGAATACTTGATCCTTAGTAGGTCAATCTGTCAATCGTCGAGCAGAGTGGTTGTTAGCGATGCACTCTAAGCGATCAGAACACTGAACACAATCTTTCCAAATTCAAATCTGTTTCTCCATCTGGAGGGTTGTATTTTGGATGTCTGCTAGATGGCAAAGAGAACCGAAGGGGTCATTGAAATTAAGAACAACATACACAATTCAGAATTGTTGGCAAAGGGAGGGGCACCCCACAAATACAGTACTTGTGTAAAGCAAACATACACTACGCCAAAGGAGAAACAACGGAATATAACATTGAAAAAACACCTGCTAACTGGCAAACAAATACCTCATTTTGAGTCAGGTTGGCTAGAGTCAAAAGAGAATGTATTTCATTTATTTGATTGGGTATTTATAAACTGCACTACAAGACAAAAAGAGGGGCGAGCGGGACAGGGATGAAAATAACAATAACGGTCATATTAGGCCTTGTGTCATTCGGATAGTGCAATTGCAGTAACAAGAAGTGCAAGAGAGAGGGGAAAGGGA
Source organism: Ambystoma mexicanum (assembly GCF_040938575.1). Classification (NCBI taxonomy): domain Eukaryota; kingdom Metazoa; phylum Chordata; class Amphibia; order Caudata; family Ambystomatidae; genus Ambystoma; species Ambystoma mexicanum. Next base: position 375,880,694 of record NC_090931.1, read on the forward strand.
GGTGAGGGGGGGTGGACCTCTGGGGCTAGTCAAGTGCTAAGGGAAGGCCAGGTGGCCAAGTGCCAGGGAATGCAGGGAGTGAGGTTCACATGCTAAGTGCGAGGACAGGGGTGGACTGGGCAAGGAGGGCCTGGTGCCCTGTATGCCTCAGATGGAACCAGGCAGCCAGTCAACTGCAGCAGAGGGGGGTATTAGCAGGAGAGGGGGAGAAGGAAGGAAGAAGAGAAAAGGATGCTCTTGAGGAGCATCAGGAATTTAAGGTGATCCCGCTGAAGCCTGAGTGGGGCAGGTAGGCCATTCCAGAAAGAGGCACCTGTGGAATAGAGAGATCTACCCCCCTTTTTCTGCTTGGAAAAGCGTCTGATCTGCAGAGAGTTGGAGCTAGAAGACTGATGGGCTCTAGCAGGGAATTATTTGGGGAGAGAAAGTTTGATGTAGTGGGGTCCCAGACCCCAGAAAGCTTTTTGGATAATGCAGAGGGTCTTGAACTTGATCCTCCCAGCAACTGGGAGCCAGTGGAGAGAGTTTAGGGCTGGAGAGACGCAGTACCTGGGCTTGAGGCCCAGGATAAATCTTGCAGTCCTATTCTGGATTAGTTGAAGGGGACGAAGGGAGGTTAAAGGCAGATTAAGGAAGGGACTGGTGCAGTAATCAAGCCTAGAGAGGACCAGAGCTCTGTAGACATTGAGTTTCTGGGGGAAGGTAAAGAAATGGAGACTGCCTCTAATGAGGTGTAGCTGAAAGTGGGCCTTTTTGGCAAGGTCCGTGATGTGAGAAGAGGAGAGAGAGGATAAAAAGATGACAACAAGGTTTTTTACCTCACAAGATGGTGAGGGGAGAGGACTCATGGGTGACGGCCAGAAGGTAGAAGCAAAGGAGAGAACCAGGCTCCCATTGAGAAGGATCTCAGTCTTACTGGAATTAAGACAGATTGTTAGCAGTGCAACAAGACTGAATAACAGTCAGACTGTCTGGAATGAAAGAGGAAGAAGAAAAGGTAGTGGAGGGAAGCTTGAAGGACAGCTATGTGTCGTCTGCATAACACTGAAAGTGAGGAGAGAAGGCGGAGATCAAGTGGGCCAGAGGGGCTAGGTAGATGTTGAAAAGCCATGGCGAGAGGATAGATTGGAACTGGTACCGGAGTTCAGGAGTGTCACAGTACTCAAGCCAACCCAGCGAGGTAGCTTTGATATAAACATTAGAAAGGGTATCATCATCTGTGACAAAGCAGCGAACAATAGAGCTGTGAATTATGCAAATAAATATCTATTCAAACAATTGAAACAAGAAACAGACAAGTGACAAATTTCACCCTGCAACAGGATGATAGAAACAGAGAGTCATAGAAAGAAAATGTGTAAACAGCCTAAAAGTATTGTTTTACTTTTTCAACCCATATACCAGAATCGTTTTCTTCTCATAAACATATCAAATAAGACACTATGGGCCTCATCACTAGTTGGGCGGTATCCCGGCTGTAATACCGCCAAACTGTAATAGCGTTAATGCCAGCCGGTCCAGCGTTATTACCGCCGGATCACAGGTTGGGCATTAGCGATAAATCCCTGTTTCCAATTTTCCATGATAATAGTGCACGCTAATAAAGCTGGCGCTAGTAGTGTCAAACACAGGGCGATAAATCGGATTTGCAACTTTATTAGCCTTGGCGCCCATCTGTCTGGCAGTATTACTGCCGGATCACGGGTTGGGCGCTAACTGTTAGTCCCCATTCTCCTTTGGGTCCATTGAACCCCATGGGGAATTTTTGGCGCAATTACTGTGCGTTAATACCGCTGGTGGTATTTGCGCTGACAATTGCTATTTTTCCGGTGTGTTTACCTAAGAGCTGGGGTAAACACACCAGACACGAGATTGTGCGGACCCATAAATGCGGCGGTAACACTGTTACCACCGCATTTAAGGGCTACTGCCCAACTCGTGATGAGGACCTATAAGTAAGGATATATTGCTATCAGCACGCAATTGTGTGAACACACTTTTGCCGAAACAAGTACCCTTAAAAGCAGAGTCAGCAACTGGGGCATAGAACAGTGTTTGGGGAACCATCCACCATACATGAAGGGGTCAGAAATGGCAGAGCAATTCACTAACCATTGATGTTAGAAACAATGACTACAGGGGTATGTGTGGGACCCTATGTGAAGCTAATGGAATCCATATGCCCCTCACACGAATATGCAAAAACAGTTGAGATCATAAGTGTACCACAATAAAACCAGATGACCAAATTGTGATTGTAGGTGAATACGAGTAACAGAGTCGAGCAAAAGTCAACAACAAGCAAATGCTTAGCGGGAGACAGAATGCAGAAGAGAATTGTAGCAGGGTTAAGCACTGCTGGTAAGTGGACAATACAGGAAGGGACAATAGGGGTGTGGATTTAGACAATTATGCCTTGTTGTAGGAGATTTTTTATAATAGGTTTGATGGTGTTTACAGTTTTCTTGGGAAGGGGTATTGGTGAACATAGGAAAGTGGGCATTTGGGTTCATAGTAATGCACACAGGTTTAGCAGAATGGACATGCCCCACTTCATTGGCACGAGAAGACCATAGTTCCAAGGGCACAGCTGCCAGAAGGTGAGCAAAGGCAGAATGATCAGGGCAGATGGTGTGGGAGGGAGTTTGTCATTGAGCCTCTGGAGAGCAATAGATTTTACAGTTCAATTTACAGAACGAGTGAATGCCAAGGAGATTAAGGGGTAAAGGGTGTTTCTATGACATAAAAGAAATACATTGTGGTCAGAAATGGAACACAGGCACACAGAAAGAGTAGTAGAAACAGGGTGAGGCATGAAGGTGCCAGAAATACGCACACCAATATTAAATTACCTTTGAACATGCACACAAACACAAGCTTTAATAGTGTGTGGGCCCCCAGTCTGCACAAGACATCTCATTTTTATACCAGAAATCAAACAGTTAATATGTTAACAGTATTTACAGCAGAGATCCACTTGGTGTGTTCTGAGAATGACAATACTGGATAATTGTGCACAGGGCACCCTCTGTTGCAAATGTCTTGGGCTCTGGGTGCATAATGTTAAATTTACAAGGCCATAAATTCATCTTGTTTTCCTCAAAAAAATGAATCACGGTGGCAAGACCTAGTCCATTGATTTGGCTGTCCAGTCTATAAACAGAAAGTTATGGAAAGCTTGAGAAAAAAAATATTATTCACATGAACTTGTGGTGCGGCCACAGTAACATCTGAAGCATCGAAAATGTTTATCAACATACACAGGATTATATGCAGGATGTCCACTTTCGTTAATTTTACAGTAATTAATTGGAATCAGAACAGTTCATTAATTTCTATTTTCTCTTGATGCATGTCCGTGCCATTGAATGCAATTAAAAACCTCTTGTTAATGTCCGTTGAGGGTGGAGTTATAACACCTGATTATTATTCTCTTGCATACATCTGACCCATTTGTCCTTGATTGTTTGCTGCCACAGGGTCTAAATGGTGGCGGATGGGGCGCAATAATCTGCATGCAAGCTGAGTGGTAGTGTTTCTCTTGGTGTCTGTGAACCAGAGTCCATAATGTGGGGATCAGTGACTGTTACATGAAACTGGAGTCACTTGTCATGTTTGCATGTCAAAGGTAGGTAAGGGTACAGGTAGGAAAAGGGCTGGTAGTAGGGACAGTAGAGAAATAGGAGGAAGGGGTCGATGCGATGGGGGAATGGATTCTCCATAAAGTCCTAAGTATTTCAATGTGTTGGTGCAATATGTTTAGGGTATAGAGAAATTAGAGGCGCTGTGTGTTAAAATGTGTTGTTTTTATATAATGTGTCCTGCCAGTTCCTCTTTTTGTTTCTCATTACTACCTTTTAGAAGTTAACTGTTACATCTGTCCATCTCATTGCACTTTTTAGAGAACTGTATCCCCTTATCCTGCAACGTCTTGGATATCAATTTTTGCAGGGCACCTTTGAATGAATGGATGTCAGCAAATCAAATGAGCCAGTGAGGTCAAATTGAAGTTTCTTGCTGTCCTGTGTGTAATAGTGCCACTTGTTAATTTACAGTATATTTACAAGGCAGAATTTACAGGTAGAATGCATGAGCACTTGAATGGGGTTGGTTGAATGAACCCATTCCCCATACACACAGAGTGGGACACATACACACTGGTACAGGGCTAATAGGCGAAAGAGTTGGAGATGGATACCATTGTGCTTTCTGTCTGGAGTGCAGATACATGCATGGAAGCAGAATGCCACAATGGTACTATGATGAGAACAGTAGCAGAATACCCAATTAGAGATAATGGACAGTAGTCAAAATACAGCAGAGATAAGAGGAAGTAGGCATTATACCACCGGTTGAGGAATGTCTTTACTCAGCAGTGGAGGAAAACAGCTTTGAGTTTAGGATGTAATGGTGGAACACTATCACATATTGACATGATACTAGTGGATTAGTGCAGAGAAGATGGCAACACATAACCCCAGGAGCTGAAAGGGGTAACATACTGGGTGGCAGGGTTTGTAAAACAAAGGGTTAACAGACACCCGCTTAGGCTTATGAGGCCGGGATGCTACCATCAAGTTTGAGGGAACCGATCAGTGTCCCAATAATGAAACCCAATAAACCACTGCTAGATTGTAGCTCTTATATACCCCTTTCCATGGTCAACCAGGACTGCAAGATCCTCACAGCCTTCCTGGCAGATAGACTGAAGAAAGCGATAAGCACCTTAGTACACATGGATCAAACCGGGTACATCCCTGGTAGAAACACTTTGTGGAACCTGAGGAGACTCTACCACATTATTAACAGCACCAGACACCTGGACTGTGTGGTTGCCTCCTTAGACGTTGTTAAAACATTCAACTCTGTTAGATGGGATTGGCTGTATGAGACCCTGCAGCGGGTTGGTATTGGTGCGGGCTTCCTGCGGTGGGTGCGGCTGGTTTATACAAAACCAATGGCTCGCGTGTGTACGAGCAAACAGATTTCTAATGGATGGGAACTGAAGAAAGGCACCAATCAGTCATGTCTGCTGTCCTTGATGTTGTTAATTCTTGCTTTAGAGTCCCTCACAGTGTTTTTAAGATCAGAATATGCAGAGGTGGTATTTTACTTGATGGGTGCAGCATTTAATTTCTTTATATGCAGATGAAATGCTCCTATATGTCCCATACCCTGAGTTGTACCTGCAATACATCCTTTAAATGATAGATAGATTTGCATATCTTTCCGGCATTCGCGTTAATCATCACAAATCCAGCTTGCTCCCACTGCACTGACTGGGTTGGTTGGGCCCCACCGGGGTCACCTACCCAATTTAGACCTGAAATAGGACATTGACACATTCAGATACCTTGGGGTAAATGTGGGGCATGACTCTCAAGCCTCACATGTACACAATTCTCAGAAAGGCTTAGATTGAGTGGTGAAAATGGTAGTAGTCCTACATCCAATCCCCTTTCCTCCATACTTGTTGGATATTCCGTCCTTCGGGTTGGGACCGGAGCACTTTTGTAAAAAAGCATCAAACATTTTTGATTGTTGTCCTTCTTTTATTTTTACGCGGGGTACCGCACGTGGCAGTAACCCCGCCCTCCTGAGCTGCTCTGCCATGCGCATCGTCCTTCAGTCCTTTTCTCTGCGCGGTTGGGACTGGACGCACTACCATCACCGAGAATTTTTTCTATGTTCTGTTTGTCTTTCCTTCCTGCTCCAGTTCCACAGTCATCTAGTCTTCCGTCTATTCCAGGGCATCTGGGGTTCGTGTCCTGTCCTTCATTCGAACGTCGTTTCACGAGGGCTGATCACCACTCTCTTTGCTTAGAGTGTCTAGGCCCGGAGTATCGCTGGGACTTGTGCTTCTATTACGATTCCCTTTCCGTCCGGGCACTCCAACGTCGGCTTCTTCGGTGGGAGGCGGTGTTTCGGCCCGTTCCTCCACCTAATTTTCAGCTCTTCATCGCTGAAAAGAAGAAACGCCCGGTAACTTCTTTACTTTTAAGGGCTCCCCTGACAGGCGACTCCTTCCCGGGGTCTTCCAGGACCAGGAGGGGCTTGAGTAGCTCTATTACCAGAAGTCCCCCTGAAGTGCCCCACAAGGGGCCTAATAGGCTCAACGGAGTTGTCTTTGAGGGTCCCTGCAGCAGACCTGCCAAACCGGACATTTTTCTGAGGTTCACTGTTTGGGTGCTGAAGTTCAGCCCAGTTCTTCTGTGGCTCTGGATACCGGGGTTCGCCCTGAGGTCTCAATTTCTGGAGCTTTCCACACTGAGTCATGGTTCGAGGCCCCTCTTGAGGGAGCTATTCATCCCGGGCTAAAACCTGAGGTTCCTCTTCTTGGGGCTAAATCCAGCACCAACAGAATCGAGGAATCCTCTCTGAGGGTCTTGTCGGTGAGGTACATTCCTCAACCGTCCCAGCAGGGTCATGGTGGTCACGGGCCACAGGTCTTCCAGTACCGGCTCTGCCGAGGTTCCTCCACTGGAGGCTAATTCTGGGGCAGTTCCTAAGATGTCCAGTAAACATCCAAGATCTGCCAGCACTGACTCGGCCGAGGATCCTTGTTTCAAGGCTAAGGTGTTACTTAAGTCCCCTGACTCCCCTGAGGAGACAATTGCCTCACCTTTGCCTTTGACGCAGTTCTCCTCAGGTGTCGACAAAATGGTGGCCCAACCTCCATGGTTTGGATACCTCTCTTACACCAACATTCACATTTCATTTGGGGCAGAGCAGCCATTTCCATGCTATGTGGACAACCAAAACCTATTCCGCCTTTCATTCGATTTGCGTGCTCGGGCACCGATGCCTCATACAGTCTCACTCCCTCCTGGTTCCGCGCCACTGTTCTATGTGGATCCGGCCTGTGGTGGGCCTTCCTGGCAACCATCCTCATTGCGTTCATGGGGGTATGCCCCTCACAAGCGGCCTCTGCTGTTCCAGCGCCTAAGCCTTTGTCTAAGGATGCGTTTTTTGGGACGTTTCAGACGCTCATGCACTCTGACCCCATGAGGGTGTATTTTAAAGGACTTTTCAGGTAAATGTACCCTGAATCTCCAGTCCCACCTTCTGCCCCGGCTGTTCCAACGCAGGTCCCGGTGGTGCCAACTCCTCCACCGCTTCCTGTCGGACCTTCTCCGTAACTCCCTCCTCTGCCCCCACTGTCTCGCATAGAGAAGACCACGGCAGTGTGGGATAACACTTTAAAATCTGAGGCGTTATGCGCAGTGGACCAGTCTTCTGTTCCCGCTTCACTGGATGAGCCTCAAGCGGATCTGGACAGCGATGAACATCCCGCTCTGTTAGAGCATTCCATGACCAGGTCCTGGATATGATGGCCCTTCTTGAAAATCCAGTACGTGAGGCCCCCACTCCACAGGAAGGAGTGATTTCTATAGCCTTTACCCTGTCACCTCAGGAGCGTAACAGCCTGTTCCTCCAGAAGGATGTCTTGGCTGAGGCCCGTAAAGTCTGTGATAAACCCCATACCGGGCTACATCTCAACAAGAGGATTGATGCCCGGCACAAGCTTCAGCCTTGGACGAGATAGCCTTATCAGCTTGTGCCCTCCCTTTTTCAACGTTGGTGGCAGCAGCCACCCTCCAGTCCAAGCCGGCCCCTGCATCTTCCACGGCAGCAGGCCCAATCCTCCCCAAAGAGGATAAGCTCCTGGACGCCTTTGGCAAGAAAGTCTTTTCCAATCCTGGCAGCAGCCAATCTGAGGCTGTGGAAAGAGCTAGCCGATTTTCTGGAGTCTATTCCTGGGGATAGGCTAGACTACTTTAAAATCGGTTTGTCGGACACCAAAGTGTTGGCACAGGATTTACTGGAAGCTGCGGCACACCACTTAGATACCTCTGCTCAAGGCCTTATGGTCGGGGTTGACATCTCCCGCCAGGTGTGGCTCCACGCGACAAAGTTCTCAAAGGAAGTGCAGGACAAAGTACTGGACCTTCCTTTTGAAATCTTCCATTCTTCTACAGATGAGGATCTCACAAAGACTAAAGCAAGTACCCAAACTGCCAAATCTTTGTTGGTCCTGGCGAAAGCTCCATCTAAGGCCCCTTATACACAGAGGTCAGGGTCCCAAATGCAGTCCTTCTCTGGATTCAGGGGGTTTCGGGATCGCTGTGTGCGCCATAGTGAAGCTCCGGTTGGCGGGCCCAACCAGGCTGGCCTGCGCACTATCCTCAATATTTCCCAGTTCAATCTTTCTCTTCCCCAAGAGAAATTCAAGATGATCACACCGTGCCAAATAAAGTCTTCTCTTCGGAAGGGCGACTGGCTCAGTGTAGTGGACCTTCAGGACGCATAAATGCACATCCTGATATAGAGCTTACATTGGAAATATCTGCGGTTCTCACAGGGAGAGGAACACTTCCAGTTCTGTGTGCTCCCTTTTGGTCTCAGTTCAGTGCGCGTGTCTTTACAAAGATTATGTCGGTTATCGCAGCTTTCCTCAGGCTGAAGGGCATTCATGTATATCCATATTTGGACGATTGGCTCCTACGCGGTCCTTGCCCAAAGACAGCATCGTTAAATCTCCAGTCTCTCATCCAGCTCCTGTTCCACCTTAGGCTGTCAGATGGAAATCTTCCATGACGGTCTCTCAAGACTGATTTTCCTGGGTTTCCGTTGGAATACGGTCAGCACCAAGGTGTTCCTAATGGCGTACAGGATTGCAGACCTATCAGCCACGTTTCAGCTCTTCCTCCAGTCTTCGCACATGACGGCTTGGTGGTTCCAGAGACTTCTGGACCTAATGGCTTCTTGCATGCTAGCCTTTCCTCTTGCAAATCTGAAGATGAGGCTTACTTAGCTGGCTCTTCAGAGCTCTTGGTCTCAAGCTTTGGACCCGGATTCCAAGATAATCCCAGTTCCATCCTGCATGACGTCGGATCTACAATGGTGGTCCTCGATCAGCAACCTTTCGGTGGGGGCCTACTTTCAGGAGCCCTGCCCACAAGTGACAGTTACTTACCACAGACTCCTCCCTTCTGGGGTGGGGTGCAACGCTGTCTCACCTCGAAGTATTCGACCTTTGGACACTGCAGGACAGGCAGTTTATATCAATTATCTGGAACTCCTGGCTATTTTACTGGTCCTCAAGGCTTTTCAACCATCTATCACAAACAAGGTAATCTGTGTTTGCACAGACAATTCTGTGGCGATGTTTTACATCAACAAGCAGGGTGGCACCAAGTCACCTCTCCTTGTGGACCTAGCCGTAAAGATTTGGGAATGGGCCATCCAGCACAAGGTTTGGCCCAAGGCTGTACACATCCCTGGTCACATCAATGTAACTGCAGACTCACTCAGCCGCCAGTCAGCAGCCAGTAGCGAGTGGAAATTGGAACAGCGATGTTCTCTCCACCATTTTCCGTCTGTGGGGCACTTCAGAAGTGGACCTCTTTGCGACTTATACAAACAGGAAACTTCCTCAGTATGCATCCAGAGACAGCCTCGGGGTGTCCTCCCTGAGAGACGCTCTCGAGATTCTGTGGCACAACATGAAGACTTATGCCTTTCCTCCACTGCCTCTGATTTATCGGTCACCCTGCAAGGTCAGGAATGCAACAAATTGCACTCTCCTCTTCATAGCTCCTTGGTGGCCAGCCAGATTCTAGTTTTCGGAACTTGAGCATCTGTCGATCAGTTTGCCGTTGACTCCCGAACTTCTTCACCAGAGCAATCACTAGCTGTGGCATCCCTGCCCACGATCATTCAGCTTGGCGGCATGTTGCCTGAATTCAGATCTTTAGAGCAGTTTAATTTGTCCAAGGACAACATGTACATTATCCAAGCGGCCAGGAAACCTCCTACGAGGGCTCAATATAGGAGCCGATGGCTCTGTTTTTTTGCCACTGGTGCTTAGCTAAACAGCTTGACCCCAGGAACGCTACGGTTGACATTGTTCTATCATTTGTGTCTCATCTCGCAACTTCGGGCATTCATGTCTTGTCTTGCAGGACTTATCTGCCATTGCGGCCTACCCGTTCACGGACAGCTGTTCCTTTTCATTGACTAATCCGGTCATTAGAGGGCGTTTTGCGGGTGTGCTTCATATTTTCCCAACGGTGTGCACCCCCTCATTCCAAATGGGATTTGAATGTGGTCCTCACTGCATTATGCCATAAACCATTTGAACCCATGGCCACTAACGATCTCAAATAGCTTTCTTGGAAGGTCGCTTTTATGATGGCAGTGACATCTGCGAGGCGAGTAAGTGAGCTACGAGCTCTTTCTGTGGAACACCCGTTCCTCACTTTCCATAGGGATAAGGTTATGCTTCACACTCATTCTTCATTCCTGCCTAAGGTGGTTACCGATTTTCATTTGAACCAATCGATCTCCTTACCTGTCTTTTTTCCTAATCTGGCATCGGATACCAAGAGAGTCTTACACAACTGGCTTCCAAGGCAACTATCTCCCGATGGATTGCCTCCTGTATTTCAGAAACCTAAAGCATTCAAGGCCTTCAACCTCCGAAAGGCATCCATGCTCATCTGGTACGTGGCAAAGCGGCTGCTGTTGCCTTCCAAAGGTATGTCCCTGGGAAACCATCGCCAAGGCGGCTACTTGGGCTTCCCAATCAGCTTTTTGCAAGCATTACTGTTTGGACCTAAGCTCCAGGGCTAATGCCCAATTTGACCATGCTATTCTTAAGAACTTATTCCAGTAACGTTTTTTTTTCTCCATCCACTCGAACTAACTGTGGTGCGTTCTTGGGAATCTCCCACAAGTATGGAGGAAAGGGGACGGGACGTAGGAGATAACAAAGTTACTCACCATAGTGACTACCGTACTCCTAGTCTAAAGTCCCATTTCCTCCATACTCCCGCCTGCCGTCCCCTCTAAAAAGTATCCTCTATTATTGTTTAAATGGTCCCAGACCTGGCGATAGAAAAGGACTGAAGGGCGATGCGTGGGGCGAAGCTCAGGAGGGCAGGGTTACGGCCACATGCAGTACCCCTCATAAAAATAAAAGGACAAAAATCAAAATATTTGGATGCTTTTTTACAGAAGTGCTCCGGTCCCATTCCGAAGGATGGAATGTCCCACAGATATGGAGGAAAGGGGACTATGGACTAGGAGGAAGGTAGTCACTACGGTGAGTAACTTTGTTATACTCCCGTGTCCACTGTACCACATTGTTAACATACCTTTCAATGTCCCTAAAGTGTTCTTTAGCAGGTTAGATTCTTTTTTCCAGAGACTTCATATGGGGGGATAAGGGGGAGAGGAACAGGATTGCGCTGGGTACTTTGCAGAGACACTATAAGGATGGAGGAATCAGGTTGTCCCACTTCGAATTGTATTATGTTGCAGGACAGCTACAGTTTGTAATGGGCTGGCTGGCTGACGAGCCCTCTTTGAACACTACTTTATTTATTTATTTCAGTTTTCATAGGGCGCTAGATGCCCGTAGGCCTCAGAGCGCTGAATGAAAGAGAGAGAGAGTCTATAGTCCCAGAAATGTTTTATTCAGGTATGTTCAAAAGAAATGTCTTAGCCTGTTTCTTAAAAATGCTTAATGATTGGGATGTTTTAATGTTCATTGGTAGCACATTCTATTCACTTGAAGCATAAAACTCGAAGCTACAATCACTGAATTTTTTCAAGCGAGATCTTGGTTGATCGAGCAACAGAGTATCCGATGAACGTAGGGTTCTGCCTGAGGATTTCCTCGTTAATCTGTTGGCAAGGTAGGGAGGAGACAAATCATTTTGGCATTTATAGGCAAGGGATAAAACTTTGTGTTTAAAGGATAGTTCCGGGACTTTTTTTTTTATTGTTCCTATGGTTCGGCCATGTGTTTTTAAGCATAAATCGGTAGATCGTAGAAAACTTTCCTATGGACCTTACCCGACTTTTCGTCCATTAACGCACTCGAAAACATCCGCCATTTTATGATAATCCTATCATTTCCCCCCATCGCCCTGGCTCACCTGCTTTTGCGGCACTAAATCAAATCCCCCGCCCCTGAGCCTGACATCAGCAGACGCGTACCGCCCATTTCCCGTTTCGTGTCAACAATCGCTGCGCCTCAGCTAATGAAGTGTCGCCATGGAAATGGCAGGACGCCTCTTTCCTCAATAAGTATAAACAGACCGTTTCACAACACACAGCAGCAGATTTTCGAATCCATTCCTCTCTCTGTGTTACTTTGAGTATTCTGTGACTCGTTTCCGTGCTCTGGTCAGCTACCTTCGTTGATTGTAGCCCGTGTGAACAGATACCAGTACCACTGCTATAAATTATTTTACTTTCTTTACCACATAATGGCTACAATAATGCCGTATATGTACGAGCCCGAGTACACCGAGGAAGAACTACTGGAAAGGCAAGCACGCGAAAACGATGGGGATTCGGACGGCAGTTGGGAGGACCAGTCAACGGATGAAGAGCCTGGACCATGTCGCATGGACGGCGTCTCCACCTGGTGCACGTGCAATCGGTGCGAGCTAATGCCAACTGAGGAGGAGAACTGCTGCTGCCGAGAAAACTCGGGATGCCTGGCCTACATTTCGGAAGGCGAGCCAAGTCCGCAATGCATCACTGAGCTGCCAGAGTTCAGGGAAGCCTGCCTCTCACGGACCGTGTTGAGGATGATGATGGTGCTTATGCACGAACTTCGCGGCACTGTTCGTCCGGGTAATCCGAGTAACGAGTAAGTATACTCTGGTTGTGATGTCAGTGATGCCACTACTATGTCATGGTCGTCTCCCACATATAAAATTACATCTACATATCATTCGAATGCATGTAAATTGGTTCCATATTGTGCATTTTCTAGATAGAATTTTTTTCAAAGCAGAATGACATTTTTTACCTGAATCGACAGTGATAAGAAAGTTTTGTCATTTTAATACAGTTTGCATCTTTCATTTTCACAGGTGGTACAGGCTGGTGGCCTATCGTTGCTTCACTTGGTGGCTTCACGGGAGGCTCGGACACCGCGTTCGGAGAGTAATACCTGCCTGTGCGGTACTTGCCATTAGACAACATTTCCCCAGCGACAGTGGACAATACCGCGGATTTTCCCTGGATGTGCTGCAACCGCAAATTTACAATGTGTAATGTTTATTATTTATGTTCAATTGAAATTAAGATCCAAAATAAAACCCAATATATATTTTAACAATGGTTGTTTTGATTTGTTCAAGCGTTGGCAATAAAAGGAAGGCCGTTGTATTTTATTGATACAAAACATGGTTATAGGTAAATATGGTTGATCATAATAAATCATCCTTTTGGGCACCGGGTACAGAGATGACCACCTCTGTCCCGTGCCGCCTTGCCACCACAGGCCAGCCTGCTGCTGACTAACTGCCTAGGCATCCAGGGTCTCCAGGGTGAACTGCACCCATATATTCTCCTGGGAGGGTGAGGTATTTATAAACTCACCCCCCTGCCTTCCATGTACTAGACCCTGCAGCCAGCCTCTTACATGCAGTTAGATGGCCTCTCCTTGGTGAGGCCCTGCGGCAAACGAGTCTTGTCTGCACGACCACCGCCCCAATCCACCCCCCGCCCTATCAAAGGCAGTTCGCACCGGGGTACTTGTGCTGGCAACTGGAGCAGTCGGGGAGCGATAAAGGCCAAGAGGTGCCAAAGACCATGTACACTTCAAAGTGGTCTATAGAGCATGGGTTGTTGTTCCCATGTCTACCTCCAGACCCCGTGTCTCCTGCCAAGCATCCCCCCTCACGCTGGACGGCCCCCTGCAATCCACATAATGCCACGACATATACACGTCATTCATTCACAAACACACCCCTGTTTCGAATTCTTTATGACCCACTTCATATTTCTAATGAGCACTTCTTTGCGCTTTGCTAGTCAACCCGTGAAGGTGCTGGTTATCTGCTCTTCGTCTCTGTGAACTTCCGTGACCACTTCGAGGAAACTCGTCAGTTTGCAACCTGTGAACTGCTCCCTGTTCTACGACAAGAAACTACTCTGATCCCTGCATCTAACTGTTTGTTTGTCAAGGTTAGGCCATGTACCGTAATCATTTTGCGTCCGATTTCTTTTCGTTCAAGACAGTACATGCAAGGAACTAGTCACATGTTCTGAGTTTACATTGGTATTCATGGAGAATTGTTGTTCTTTGCTTTTCGGAACTTTCCTCAATGCCGGCCTGTTCAATTGGCGGTTGCCCTTCGAAGACCCATAATAAATCTGAAGGTACTATAATGCATGTTTTCCCTAAGACAATAGATCAGATAAGAGAATGGGTCCGATATTGCGGATATCCACCGTCTGAGCTTGAAAGTAGAGTCCTAGAGGTCTTTGCGGACAAGAGGGGTGATCGATACCGCATCTGCAGCAGGCACTTTACCTCTGACATGTACTCCACATCATTGCTAATAAAGAAGAACACACCGCGAGCGAGGCGAAAATTGCTCTCAACCGCTATTCCCACTCTATTCGTCCACATCCCTACACTGGTGAGTCAAGTTTACGTATTTATCTCTTGGCCTTGCGGTAGTGTGTAGCATTAGCTAACAATAATTTCCCATTTATGTATCCACTCAATATGAAGGCGGAAGATTCTCCATCCGTGTCGTTATTGCAGTCATCAGCCACTTCAAGCGCCTATCGGGTAATCTTACTTGGCTATTCTGCCACTGACTTGTTTTAGGCATGTAAATCAATAGTTTTAATTTATCGTGTAATTATGTTACCTAATGGTACACCCTTGTACTCGTCCTCTAGTCTTTGTTTTCAGTTATAATTATTGTTATCCAAAATAATGCAAGTACTGTCTTTCAGGGAGATGCTGAGGAGTCCAACGTATTGACGACTACCGTTGATGTCACTCAGATGCTCGAGGTACGTTTCAGGACAGTTCCGTCGCCCTCCTATGTGTCTTCTTTTTTCAATTTTGTGTTCATTACTAATGAAAGTCCTATGTTTCAGGGAGTCGATGGAGCATTAGTCCAAGAAGAAGGGGGAGCATGCAGTTACGGGTCGGCGCAACAGCTTGCAGAAGTGTGCACCGCAGTTACATCGTCCCTTGATGTTCTTATGCATTTCGAGGTATGGATACTGACAGTTCGATCAAGCGAAATCATATGACGTGATTACATCCGCTATACTTCCTTCTTTATTAACGCAAGTACTATGTTTCAGGGAGATGACGGAGCTTCTTCTACAAGAACATCACCCCTAGTAGTTGATGCAGATCTCTGGGTGGTGACACTTCCAACGATCAAGCAAATCGAATCATATTTACATATCCATTATTTATTCTAGACAACTGATCATTTGTGCAGGTCTATTTAGATGAGCCGTTCACGCCTGCACAAAGTTTCTGTTCTTTTTATCAAAATAGAAAACCATACTAATGCAATTACTGTGTTTCAGGGAGTCACTGAAGCATCATCTTCAATAATATCATCAATGGAAGTCTATGAGGAGCCCGAGGTATGGATCTTGACAGTTCCATCTAACTAGATCAACAATGCGTGAATAATTGTCGTTTGAATGTTCTACACAAAGCGTTCATTCGTGTTTTGCTATTGAGATGTACGTGGGTATTGGTCCCCAAGTACATTTTGTGTTTTCGATATTATTATACATACTAATGAAAGTTCTATGTTTCAGGGAGTCGATGGAGCGTTAGTGCGTGATGGATGTGCTTATCATGAAAATGTAGTCGTTGCAGCGCAAGAGGAAGTGGAGACATGCACACACGAGTCGGAGAAACAGCGTCCTGATGTTGAAGTTCGAGGCAAGAAAGTTTCAAAGAAAAGAAAGCAAAAGAAGGTTAGTGTCCTGGTCACTATATTATGTTGTTTTTCACTGTTAATAGTTCAATACTGTAAGTTGTGTTTAAACTGAACATCCCTTTTCCAATCTGTCCTCTAGTTGCGAGTGGGTGTACGAACTAGATCTACACAGACAGTGAAGCGAACGAGAGATGTTGCTTGTCAAACCTTTTGGCAGGGACTTGAGACTGGAGATGCATCGTGCCAATGGGAAGAATATGAAGTGATTGACAACGGAGCTATACCACCACCAGCCATTGATAGTGAATGTCCTCCTGGTAGTTCGGATGCAGTTGGAGATAAATTCACAGAATCCACACCCGCAAAAACTAAGACCGCGAGAAAGTTGAAGAAATTGTCCTATTCACCCATTGCCGGAGAAGGAACAGATGTTGCAATGGAAGAGAATGAAGTGGACTACAATGAAACACCTTCAATATCACTGAACATAGCGGAAGACGATATCAGAGATTCTACCTTTCATGTGAGTGACATGTCCTCAACGTTACAGGCCGAACCAGCTGGGATGCAGAGTGACAGTATAAGGAAAGAGGCCAAATTCATTGTATTCGATAGTTGTTTGATTGATATTATTATTCGGTTGAAATGTGGGCATTCGGTAGGTGGGGAAGTATGTGGGGAGCCATTGATTAATGTGACTCGTGCAATTCGAGGCACTAACCTTAAAATACATGCCACCTGTACAAAATATCATCCTTTCTCATGGTCTGCACAACCCACGCTGGGACAACTGCCAGCAGGCAATCTACTTTGTGCAGCGGCTGCACTTTTTAGTGGTTCAAGTTTTAAAAAATTAGAGTCTTTCTTTCAGTTTGTGGGAATCCGTTTCATTGCGAAAACTCAGTTCTACAAATACCAAACCGATTATCTATTTCCAGCCATTAGCGAAGCTTGGAGAATGGAAAAAATGTCTATTGATAGTACATTCGCGGGCAAACGGTTCAGGCTAGCCGGTGATGGACAGTGCGACACCCCAGGATTTTCAGCCAAGTACTGCACCTACCACTTTCAGGACATGGAAAGTAAGAAAATTGTGAGTTCGGTGGTTGTGCAGGTGTCACAAAGTACATCCTCAGTGGCCATGGAGAAAGTTGGCTTTGTAGCATCATTGCAAGAACTACAATCGCGGGGAATGGTGATCGACCTGATAGCCACGGACAGACACGTTTCAATTGCCAAGACAATGAGAGAAGAGTACAAAAATATAAATCACCAATTTGACGTTTGGCATCTTGCAAAAACAATCAATAAAAAATTGTCGGCTGCAGGTAAAAAAAAAGATATGCAAGGTATTTCACAGTGGTCCAAGTCAATCAGCAACCATCTTTGGTGGAGCTCAAAAACATGTGGAGGGTCGTTGGAAATTCTACTGGAAAAATGGCGGTCAGTAATGCTACACTGTACAAACGTGCACAGCTGGAACACGAACCAACATTTCCACAATTGTGAACATGGCCATTTGTCCACAGAGGAGGCACGGAAGAAGAAGTGGTTGATTCCTTCATCACCCACTCACAAAGCCATTGAAAAGATTGTATTTGATAAAACTATAACAAAAGTTTTTTTGGAGAGTCACGGAATTCTGCCACACAGGAGATTTGGAGGTGTTCCACAATATGTGCCTAAAGTACAGGCCAAAACGATTGCATTTTGGCATGGAGGGCATGATAAATCGGACTCTTTTAGCGGTCTTGGCACATAACCATAATGTCGGCCGTCAACAAAGTAGGACGACCGGAACTTTAGGGACGCTTCGCTACAATAAGGCCTTCACTAAAAGAAGTAAACAATGGGTGATCAAACCAGTGTTTGAGGATATGCAATATGAGTTTATTGAGAGACTTATTGTTGACGTCCTAGATAGGCACATAAATGGAGTTGTCAACGAACCTGTGCAGGTGACAACTGCATTGCCACCCAACATTGCCTCTGTTCCATGTCCACCTAAAGAAGAGCTCATTGAGAAATACACATCACGGTTTAAATGATTGTAATTTGATTGTCTGTTCTCTCGAGTCTCCTCATGTCGCAGGCCCATTGAATATGTTTATGTATCCAACCTTGTTCATTTGCGCATTAAATTAAACCAAACAGTAATATAAATGATTTTTCCAAAAATATAGAATGTCTCCGTATTTATGGTTCTGTGGGGCAGCAAAGCACGCAGACAAAATGCAAAGATGGAGTGTAAATTTCAAGTCCTGTAAGACGGCCTTACACTGAATGTAGCTAACTAGGAATGTGTGTTCGTTCAAAGTGAAGGTCAGCTGCTTTGATTTTTTCTCGGGTGCCAGAATGGCCCACGACTCAGTATAAGGTTCTATTGTTATTTGACCTTGACAGGCCGGGACCACGTAAGAAACGATAATGAATATAATTTCAGAAACGAAAGCCATTTCATGTTCGTTCATTAGAAGAAATAAAACGTCGGCATAGAAGGAGTGGTATTTCGGGGCTGCCCTACGCACAGACACAATGGAAAATGCAAATATAATGTAAGTAACTCTTTAGATGAGTTTATACCGCAATTTAATTACTATACAGTAGCTTTAAAGACGGGTTAAGTTGTACTTGTTCATTCTATGTGGCATATTGTTTTGTACCGCGCACTATCTTGGGGAGAACCGTCTCCTTTTACGGAAGCACCTCCAAACCTTCCTCTTTGCTTCTGCTTTCTCTCTCCCTCTCCCCTGCTACAACTTGTCCACTGTCTGCGACCTCGGTCCTGGGCCCTTCCACTCTCCACCTGCACTGCCTCCCTGTCAACCCCTGCACTGGGGGACTGTCTCAGTATCCTACAGCCCCCCTTGACGTATAAAACCCAGTTGCACTGTCCTAGCTATGAAATAATTTCCAGACCTAATATATAAAATGAATAATTTTAATAAAGATCTGATGGTGAGACTAATTTCCTTTTTTTATGTTTTTCAAATAGATACATCGTCCATTATTGTCTGTGGCACGAGTACCAGACACCAGCGGATGGCTTCTATAATCGCCAGTTGCTTCTCCGCGTGAACAACGTTAGCACCCTGACCATTTTGTGGGACGATCGCCAAGTACAAGTATGCCCTTACGCGGTACTAACGGCTAGATGCAACATACAGACCGTTGTGGTGCCCTAGTGCCTCGTTGTTGGAATAGCCATGCGATTATCAGTGCGACCGAAGAGCTTATTTTATCGTAAACCAACACCCTGTCTACTGCACACGAACATCGCTTGCCTCAAGACGAAATATTTTGGATCGAGAGCAAATAAAAATTAATTTATCTAAGACCCTGTGTACAGCAAAGGAACATTGTGTGCCTCGAAACGAACTTTTCGGAACGTGAACAAATAAAAATGCAAATCGCTGAATATTCTCAAAACATTTGATGTCAAATAAATGTACTTTGCCAAATGTACAATCTTGCCGTTTGCTTTTAAACCACTGTTTCATATTCCGAATTGTGGCGCTGTATTGTGAGATGATCTAAGACCCTGTGTACAGCAAAGGAACATCGTGTGCCTCGAAACGAACTTTTCGGAACGTGAGCAAATAAAAATGCAAATCGCTGAATATTCTCAAAACATTTGATGTCAAATAAATGTACTTTGCCAAATGTACAATCTTGCCGTTTGCTTTTAAACCACTGTTTCATATTCCGAATTGTGGCGCTGTATTGTGAGATGATCTAAGACCCTGTGTACAGCAAAGGAACATCGTGTGCCTCGAAACGAACTTTTTGGAACGTGAGCAAATAAAAATGCTAATCGCTGAATATTCTCAAAACATTTGATGTCAAATAAATGTACTTTACCAAATTTACAATCTTGCGGTTTAATTTAAAAGTACAGTTTCATATTCCCAATTGTGGCGCGCTGTGTTGTTTGAGCTCATCTGTGTTGATTTCCTGGTTCTGTGTGGAGTCGCGTAGAAGACGCCTGGGCGCGTTTGCCTACGCAGCTCAGTCACGTCACGGATAGAGGCGGGGAATATGAATGTTTTGATCAAGTCTGTTTCAGGGGCGGGGGATTTGATTTAGTGCCGCAAAAGCAGGTGAGCCAGGGCGATGCGGCAAGTGAGAGGATTATCATAAAATGGCGGATGTTTTCGAGTGCGTTAATGGACGAAAAGTCGGGTAAGGTCCATAGGAAAGTTTTCTACGATCTACCAATTTATGCTTAAAAACACATGGCCGAACCATAGGAACAATAAAAAAAAAGTCCCGTAACTATCCTTTAATTCTTTGCTTTACTGGGAGCCAGCGTAGTGTCTTCCTAGAGTCAGTGACGTGATATTGTCTGGCCAGGCCAAAGACTGCTCTAATGGCTCCATTTTTTACAGTTTGTAGCTGCACCATTCTATTGAACATTATTTCTTGAGGGAGGGGCTGTGGGTAAGGGAAACTAGATTCACACAGATGCCCCACCTTTGAACATTGGGCAGGGCCCTCTGGAGCAGAGCTTGGCGAATGATGGGAATAGCCGAACCTTACTCTCCTAAAGCACCCTGGTAGCGTTGCCAGACGGCAAGCCCAACTCTGTAAAAGTGATCAGGAGGCACTGGAAAACTTGTGGCGTGGCAACAGTGGGAGATAGGTTACAGCAGGATAAAGTGATGGACTTTCAGTTCTGGTGCAAACCTTTGGTATACATAGGGGCCAATTTCTAATGCATGTGAGGTTGCTTAAAACGATGAAAAAGAGAAGCCAAGACCTTCAGGAGGGGATGCAGAGTGACCCAACATTGGAAGCTATGTACGACATGTCAGAGGGGGGCAACGTTGTCTCCAGCTGTTGTCAGGAAAGCTGCTCTGAAAGTGCATACTCAATGGGAAGCTGATCTGGGTAGTGCCCTTATGGACGCAGAATGTGCTTGGACCCTGATCTATACAAAAAAGGTCTCTCAAACGCCAGCTTCAAGTTGTTGCAATTGTACATCACACACAGGGCATATGACCCCACACAAAATCTCTCAGTTCCTTGGGGCGGGACAGCGTGTTTGCCCTAGATACGCAAATGATACGGCAGATATAATGCATATTTTCTGGACTTTCCCGGTAGTACGAGAGTTCTGGGCGGCAATAGCAAACAGAGTAGTCAAGGGTGTAATTGATATGCATGCCAGGCCCCCAGAAGCCTGTCTATTGGGGATGTTTTAATAAGCGAAGAAATATATGACCCGCTTTGCCAGGATGAAAGATTTGATTTGCGTGCTTGCAAAATGCAGGATTGCAATGGCCTTGAAGTCAAAGGAAGGACACAGTCTGAGTGCTTGGTGGCGTGACGTACACAGATGGGCGATTGCGTAAACCTCTGTCTGGCATAGAGCACTGTGTAGGGCTATGAAAGAAGCAAGCAATGACATGAATGCATGGAATGCTTTGACGCAGGCAATGTTTGCCCCGTCTGACGATAAGCCGCCATAGACAAATGATTTCGATTGGTATATGATGTTGGAAACCATGGCGTACTTATGGTTTTGCTTGCAGCGCAAACGCACACCACCTGTGAAAGGATTGGGGAGGCCAGGAACGAAACTGTACAAGCAGGAGTTATTCTTGTTCTTTTTTGTTGTTTTTCACCTTTATTTTTTGAAGAGCCGTCTGACGGCAGCATGTACCATTTTAAGTCTGTGAAGCTAGTACAATGTAAGGACAAAGGCTGTATTTGTTGCATGTTGTAACAGAAATAATAAAAACGTTTTTTTTTTCAAAACAGACACCCGCTTCAAATATGAACCTATGGGCAAACCAATGATGACATGCACAGTTAAAGTATCATGAGAAAAATAATGTGTTGGTGCTCATTTTAAGCTAATAAGCTAAAGGAAACAGAGTGCTTGAACAATTCAGCTTTGTGCTACAAGTAAATAAATAAGACACCTGTAAAATAAAGAAAGGGAGTAAGCTAATAGAGAAGAAGAAAAAAAATAAACAATACACAAAGCAACCTGATAGATAAATTTAATTCCAGACGACAAAACAGAGGAGCAGCCAAAATTAATTTTATAGGAATTTGGAAAAAGGTGAAGTACCTTTATTTTTCATGCTTGGAATTTCTGAAGATAGTCCATGTCACACCCAGCTCGCAGACATGGGTACTCCGAGTTGAATTTGCAAGCATCATCAAATTGTAGTGACAAGAGAAATGATACTACCAACCTCAATATTGCACATCAGTCTGTAACAATGAATAGACATGATTGAGACAAAAGAATGCAAAGAGAAAATGATACATCTTTTTCCTCCAACAGATCTCTATTCTCATAGCATGTAGAGTGTGGGTTTTAGAGGCATTTCAGGTAATGATAATGATCAAAACTAGTTTGAGGAACCAATACTAGACACTGGCTGTCAGCCTAGACAGGGCATTCAGAAATAGTTTATCTTGCTGTTTAAAGTTCTACAGAAAAGCGGCTATGCAAATACTTTCTGGGACATGCTGTATGTATTGTGACATTCAAAATTACCTTGCCGACTCTTCTACCTGGCAACAGGACAGATACGTTTTTGCGCAAAAGATTATATATACAGCTAGACCCTAAGAGTGGAAATAGACATATTTGCACCAAGACTTCATAACTTCATAATGTTTAAAGAACAAAGTGTATGGTATGTCAAACAGTTATACGTATACATATGTTTAAACAATGTGCAAATAGCAAGTTTGCCATATCTATTTTCTGAAATCTCACACCATGAAGCAATGTCCAATTTGTCAAAAAATGTCATTCCGGAAGCTTTAGGAAAAGGTTGGGATCAGTCTTAGAGCCCAACTGGAAAGAGCTAAGGAACGTACTGTGGCTTAGATCTGAGGGCTCTTCAATCTTAAAAATCCTTAGGCTTTTGATTACCTAGCAACAAAAGACTTTGCATTGGCATCCCGGGTATCCCTCAGAACCTCACCAGACACATCTTTGCGAGAGCACAATGTGTTCACAAACAAGAAATTCAATGTTGAAGGGCTATTATCTAAGGCAACGCCAGTGACAGCACAAGTCAATCACATTGTTTGCCATGCAGAGGTTCCACTTCAGTGTGCTCAACATCAACTATCATCAAAGCCATTAATCTTGCCATCGAGACACCGTCTAGATCTCTGACAAAATCAATAGAAGCCTTCTTCAAGGCTCCCAGAGCCATCAGAGAGGCCTCTTCCTCCCCTGAATTCTAGATCACCTCCAAGTAAGTCCCAAACGACTCCCGATAACGAACCCCCAACTGATTGGTTGGGCCTACCTTCACGATCAACAGACTCTTTACCCAAAAGGATTTCACCTACCAATGGCATCATGACCTTCTCAGAGGTCCAAAAGAAGGTGGCCTTGAGTTGAACTTGCCAGTTTCCACGGCAAGGGCAAAGACTTTTTATTTTTGAATGGCTGCAGGCTAGAGAGCCTGCTAGACCTTTGATGCCTCCTGTCCCAGGGCTTCTGGAGTCCATTATGGAGGCGTTTACGGCACCCACACAAGTTATGCATAAAAAAGGTAGGAGAAGAAATATTGGGCCTCTGACTCTTACCCCCTTTTTCTTTGGAAGGATGCACCCTCCTACAGTCTCAGAAGTGTCAGGATGAGATTAATATCTTCAGTGTCTTCCCAATCTTCGTCATTCGAACCACTGGATAAGGTAAGTAGGAGAATGGACATCACAGGAAAGAGAGTCTGTTCATAGCACCAACTTCCATCAGAGCTGCAAATTCTGTGATATATCTAAGCAGCTATTGTAAGACCTTTTGGAACTCAGTGGAGAGGACTTGCGAATTTCTTCCTGCCGATATGCAACAATTTCTTAGAAATTGTAAAAGAGGGGACCACAGTACTGACCCAAGTTATAAGCACAGCTAAGGATGGGCCAGAATTCTCTACACATAATTATTTCCATGGTGTGAAATGAGAATGTCTTAGTGGGCAAGGCTGATCAATCTTAAAGTTGATTCATAACAGATGAATAAAAGATAACTATGATGAAAACTCAGTCTGAAATCCATCAACCTTATCCCCATGAAGGATCTCAGGGCGGGACAAAGACTGATATGCAAATGGATATTTCCCATCTGTGGAAGGTACAGTGAGCAAAAAGTGTGTGCTGCAAACTCTCACCTCAGAACAGGTTATCATGCCATGTTCTCTCTGGAGAGGAGCGCCTGCTACCTTTTGTGAAATATGTGTAAGGAACTTGGGGTTGGTCACCCTAAGTTACCTGGGGGCAACCAGACGTGGTCTCCCTGCTCACTGTGCTCAGAGAGGCACAGCTTCACCTCACTGATGAGGCCCAACAAGGCTGAAACACGTGTACGGGGTTGCTGTTGGTACTCTTGTTCAGAGAGGAATTGCCATAGCATTTCGGTACTGGACTGCCTATGTGGGCGGGACAAAGACTGATATGCAAATGGATATTTCCCATCTGTGAAAGGTACAGTGAGCAAAAAGCGTGTGCTGCAAACTCTCACCTCAGAACAGGTTATCATGCCATGTTCTCTCTGGAGAGGAGCGCCTGCTGCCTTTTGTGAAATACCTTGTACAAATCTAGTAGCTACTAGAAGTAATGAAGTCTTTCATCCTACTATAATAATTTGAAAGTCACCAAAGGCCTCATTATCAAAAGACTCAATCAAAAAGAGGCATCCATCAACCCTCGGCAGCTTTGGAAAAAATCTTCTGCTGCTCAGAAGCAATTAGTCTTTTGGACTAGCCACAGTGTTGATCACCCCTGTGGGTGGGTAGATTAGAAACCATTTCTCAATATGGTAGAAAAGCACCAAATACCATTGATTTCCCAGAATTGTACAGAATGGTTGTTTTTTAATATTCTGCAATCCCCACTTCCATATTCCAAACAACCCATGCCTCACAAGGACCTGTGCTGACTGGTTCAGAAGACAGGAGCACTCATCCATCTTGAAAGGAGTCAGAGGACACGTCCCAGGATTGCAGCAAGGAAAAGTAATCTTCTGGTGTTTCCTAGTGTCGAAGAAGGCCACAGAACAAATGAGAATGGTTCTAGACCTTTACAGGCAGGAGACTGGATGTGGCTGACAGGCTTACAAGATGCATATTTCCATTTTCCAGTAACAAACAAAACACAGGAAGTTATTTTCCATCTTGAACAACCGTCAGCAGTACAGGATCCTCTCTTTCACCCACACATGGGCACCAGTGGAATTCTTAAAGTGCATGGCTATGGTGACTACTCCCCAGAGGATAGTGGAAACATTTTTGGTAGATCCCTGCCTAGACGACTGGTTGGTCAAGGAAAACGTGCACGACAATATGAAAGGGAGTTCAAAACAGTGATGCAAACCCTGGCAAATTTGGGCTAGCAAATCAATCTGAAGATATCGTCAGCCATATCAACTCAAAGAATACATGTTGTGGGAGCGCAGACAAGTGTGGGTTCTTTGGAAGAGAAACTATGTACTATCATACAGAAATTCTAGGAATCCAGCACAGCTTCAGCAAGGAAAATTGTATCCATCATAGGTGAGATGACCACTTGCATCTTCGTTGTGCCATGTGTGGCTGCACATGAGGCCTCGTTTAGAGTCAGTGGAGAGCCAACAGTCTCAAGAACAGGTCAGGAGGAGCAACTGATGTTAACACAAAAACTCCAAAATAGTCCTCATTGTGTTGCATGGAGGAGAACATGTTTTAGGGAGTGCTACTTCAGTCTCCCCCATAAATTCAATCCATAGCGACGAACCAGATGTATCTCTGGAGGGCCGCGATGCACACATCGACCACCTGACCATGCAGGGAACCTGGTTAGAGAAACAGAAGATATATTATTTAAATATGTTGTAATTCAGAGCAGTATTTCTGGCCCTAAAAGCTTTTCTGCCCTCAATAAAGTTGTCACTGATACAAATCTAGACAGACCATACAAAAACAGTGCGTTATTTCACAAACAGAAAAGAGGCTCAGAGCTTCTGGAACTGCCTTCTAGCTAGGAACCAATCCATCAAAGCAAGACATCTGCCAGGAATTTTGAATGTACAAGGAGCAGATGATTCCAAGAAAACACAAATGAGTATTAAGTGACACAATAGTAGTTCCCTTCTTTGCAAAATGAGGAAGACCACAAATTGACTTGTTTGCCTGGGTAGATTGTACAAAATGCCTAAGCTTCACATCCCAGTATCAGCAGCCATAACCCAACAGGTAAGCATTTTTATCAGCTGGTCAGGCATTTTATGCCTTTCCCTGTGTTTCTCGCCTTCCAAAAGGCAATTTGAAGTTGAGTCACACAGACACGACAATAATCCTCTTATGACTACTGCCCAGCCTCGACTTGCCAGTGGTGTTGTTTGGACCTGCTCTGCATGTTTGTAGAACCACTTTGCCCTCTGCCATGCATGCACGACCCCCTGACAAGAATGAACAGCATATGACAGAGCAGCATCAGGGTTTCGAAATTAAGATTTGATAAGCAAGAGCGCAAATCAGCTCTTGGGTATCCAGCATTAACCAGTGACCAGGAGCTAACACTGGGGAACCAGAAGCTAGTAAATAGTGTTTCGCAAATCTAACTCCCATATAAGATCCAAACATGTCACTTTGTTCATTATGTGTGACCCCCTTATGCTTTAAATTTCAGCGAGACGTGCCCTAATGCTTATTTAGAGATTGTCCCAAATGCAAATTTAGGTGTATTTGTTCGGCATCAGTTGGCCTCAGGAGCCAAAAGTAGCTCCTATTAGCTGTTGGTGTCAGCCTAACCAGGATCTTCTAGACTACAAGCATGAGCTAAATAGCTCCCAGCTCCCCTCAACTACGCACCCTAAGCATTCTATCACAGATCTTGACGTATTGCTACTGCGTACCTCCAGTATTGCCATTGTGAAGCAGGCATGGTATCAAGAAAGACACGGCCTCATTAAGAGTATGGAGGTAGCCATGCCGCTTTTATGGCTAACCCCATACTGCGTACCGGGTTCCTGGAATGGGGAAATACTGGGCTATTCCAACCTTGGAGGGCCCAGTAATTCCCTTTCCCGGACCCGGTACATCCCCATTCCCATTTGAGCCCCAATAGAGCTCAATGGTAATGGGGAGGATGCTAACAATGAGCCCGTTAATGACGGGCCCGTTGTTAGGATCCTGGTCTGCTAGCGGGTCCCGCTAAGAACGCCTGGTTTTACCAGACGTCTTTAGCGGGACCCGCAAGCAGACCTCGCTATGAGGCGGTAGAGGGTTAACGGCGCCGACAGCTCTACCAGCGCCGTTAACCCTCTACCGCCTGGGTTGTAATGAGACCCACAGACTAAAAAGTAACAGTTTGAAAACCTTTATTATAAAACTTGGTTGGGTTGGTGTAATGCCTAGCTGGCCCTAACTCTAATGGGGTTTTTCTACTGATGCTTCTAAGGGCCATCGATGTCCGTAAGTCCAAAACCAAAGTCTGTCTGTGTCAAAACCTATGCTTGCCCTCACTCTGAAAACGAATGTGATGTTAGGACTTCTTTTTTGTTTAAAGATTTTTATTAGTTTAACATGAAACAAAATGGTATATCAAGAGAAAAGGAAGAAAAAAGCCGTTTACCATTGTTAAACAACAGATATTTTGAGAAATTACAATAAATCTGAAAAAATAGCTGTTTAAGAACATGTTATTCAAGTTGGGAATATATTCTATATGTATAAAATAAATGGGACAATAAATAAGGGAATACAAAGACACAGGGACATGACAGGAGACACAAGGGGAGGAGGGGGTAGGGTAGATCAATCATGAGAGTTAAGGTTCGGAACAAAAATATTCAATTTTTTGTTAAACCTCTTCATAGTATCAAAAGAAAAAGCATGGCATTTTTCAATACGATGGATGGAGCAAATAGAGTTCCACCAAATACTATATGATAGGTTAGCAGTATTTTTCAAATTGTAAGTAATGTTTGGAAAGGCAACACTTATGAACAAGTTAAACAGAGAAGGGGTATCAGTCTGACTAATAATTGGATTGACAAGAGACCCAATCATTAGATTTGCTAGAGATAAGGGCTCTGATAAGTGGAAAATTGTTTGCAGTCGAAACCAAATCTAAGACCAAAATGCATGCACATGTTTACATTTGAAAATGAAGTGAATAAAGTCTGCATTAGGTTCACTACAAGACCAGCAATTGTTAGATACATTGGGCCTCATTATGACCCTGGCGGTACGGTAACAACGGTGCCGGTAAGCTTACTGGCACCGTTGCTACCGTACCCCCATACTGCGAGTTGTGCTTGCGGGTCTCGCTCTGCCAGTGCCGCACCCGCCAGCACAACGCGTTGATGCACCGGCACTGTTATGAACGGTGCCGGTGCATCCAAACTCCCCATTCCTATTCAGCCCTATGGGGCCGAATGGGGATGGGGAGTCCCTTATTACTGGCACCCGCGAATGGGCAATTACCGGGTCTGCCAAACTCGGCATGACCCGGTAATTGCCCATTCGCGGGTGCTGCTAAAATCATGGGTTTGGCGGCAGCCATGCCTGTGTTACAGGCATGTCTACCGCCAAACCCGTAATGAGGCCCACTGTTTACATTTTTGGCAATGCGCTGAGGAGGGAGATAAGCACGATGAAAAATGAAAAAAGAGGATTGTGTAACATTGGCAGCAATTGAGGTTGAGTGACAAATTTTCCAAATCATGTTCCATTGGTCCGTGGAGGGTTGTAGATCCCAATCAATTTCTCATTGTCTGATCGTACTAATATTAAGAGAATTAGGAGAAGGAGGATCATTTAGAAAAACATAGAGTTTGGAGGCATTAGTTGAGGAATTGCTAATGAAGAAGTTCAAGAGAGGGGATGGAAATTTTTGTTTAAATGTGTGTAAGAATTCAGTGATGGATTTAGTAAGAGAGGTGTGAAAGGGAAGATCTGAAGAAGGGATTTTGAATTGTATACAAATCTGATCAAAGGGAATTAATTTGGAGTTATGATATAAATGTTTAACTAATTTGATGCCAGCTGAGTACCATCTAAAAATAGTGGTGAGATTGGGCTTGGTGGAATTTTGATGATTGAATCAAAGAAGTAGGTCATCAGGATTGATCCTCGTAAAGTAATTAGATGGAAGTTTATTCCAAATAGTTTTAAGAAAATGTAAGGATGGAAAGGAGGGAATGTTAGGCCAAGGCGAGGTTATTAGAAAATGGGAGAGGGAAAGTGGAGAAATGAGACTAGCTTCAATTTTAACCCAGGGAGGTGCGCTATCTAATTGATCTTCATACATTTTGAAAATAGTTGTTTTAGAGCAAAGGCTTTGTGATATAATAGAAAGTTAAGGAATTTGACTCCTCCTGAAGTTTTGGGGAGTCGCAATTTATTAATGGCAATACAAGGAACTTTGTGATTCCATAAGAAATTTAGGAGAAGGGAATCACGTTTCTTAAAAGAGGAGGAATGAATGGCACTAGGAAACATTGATAGTGTATATAGGACTATGGGACTGATCATCATTTTAATAGTGTCAAGGCGACACCACCAGGATAAGAAGAGAGGGGACCATTTTGAAGTCATGTCTGTAACTTTTTCGATTAGGAGATTAGTATTTTGTTTAACAGTGGAATACATATCTTTAGTAATTAAAAGCCCTGAATAGGTAATATGTGAAGGTTGCCAAGATAATCCATAAAGAGGGGTATTGTGGAGGTTACAGGAGTTAGTAAGAGGCATGATTCCAGATTTATCAAAATTCAGTTTGTAACCAGAAACTGAAGAATAATTATTTAAAGTGGTTATTAAATGTTGTATAGAGGAGGCAGGATAGGAGAGATACATTAAAATATCATCTGCATAGGTCGAAAGCTTGGTTTCAGTATTATTTAATATTTGTTCTAATATTTTGAAGAAGGGATTCTAAGGCCAGATTAAATATGAGGGCACACAGGGGGCACCCTTGACCTGTTCCTCTTTCAATTCGAAAGGAAGAGGAAAGGGAGTTATTGATAAGGATGCGAGAAGTGGGAGAAGAATAAAGAATTTTGATAAGATTTATGAAATAGGCAGGGAGACCATGCCACAATAAGGATTGGAACATGAAGGGCCAAGATACACGGTCAAAAGCTTTTTCAGCATCCAAGGCAAGTAAGGCTAGAGGCTCTTGGGAATTTTGTGAGTGGGAAAGTATATTAAAAAGAAGTCTGGAGTTAGAAGAGGTGTTGCGATTTTTGATAAAACCAGATTGATCAGCGTGTATGAGTTTTTTTTCTTTTTTTTGGTTTAACTGAATAATCAACTTTACACATTTTTTTTATAACAATCATATTACATACAAAAAGCATAACAAGAAAGAAAACAAAGAAAGAAAGAAAAGGAAGAAATTATAAATTGCATTATTACATTATCAGCACACCATGTTTTTAGTTTTTTAAAATCTCCTTAATAAAATTTAAAACTTGTTTTTCCAGTCAATTCATACTACTATTTTAAAATGAGAAGAGGGGAGGATAAGATATTAGCTTAATATATACATTCCAATTTCAGTGCATATAAAAAAATTTCAACCGCAATTTGTGAGGTTACTTTTTGTCCCAAAAACAACATTTCCCACGATTCTGCTCTCATCACAGTTTGCTGACAAGAAAAACATTTCTTAAAATATGATAAGTGGAGTTCTTCAAGCACAGGACCTATGACCAAAACATGTTAGAGCGTTTCTATGGATCTTACATTCTTACAAAAGCGGCATACATTTTCACAATTCTGATTTTTTTTCCTTTGATTTAAAATATCTTTAGTTATCTACAAGTTGAACCTGAATTTCATAAAATCTCTTTTATGTTGAGCTGATGGTGACTTTTGTAAGTATTTCTCTAGCATGCCATATTTTTTCACTTGAAAAGGATTGGCTCTATAGTCTTTATAATTTAGACATTTCTTTCTAGTACAAATCTAGTCCATTTCAAATAATTTTGTTTTAACTCTGTCAGGATTTTTACCAGAATCTGAATGGTTACATTTATCTCACACAAGGTGTAAATAATCATTTCGAATGGATTGTGTCCTCCCACGCTCATTTTATGATATTCGTATCTCGCCAGCTTCGCTGCTTCGGAAAAAAACTTCTCGGCAGAGGGTGCTGTGCACGAGGTTGTGGCGTCGATGTCCCTCAACAGGCTCTGTACCGTGTCGACTTCACCATCAGTATAAGTAGCTCATGCCGCGCCCTTTGGCTTCAGTTCCCTTTTTCCGATTGCTCCGCTCTCGAGTTAACGGCGTGCTTCCAAATTTTCTTCGAGGAAATGTTGTCTTCTTCTACCACTTCTACTCCCAAGACGGAGTTCAAAAAATGTATAGACTATGGATCAAAAATGTCCATTACAGACCCTCACCGCGTTTGTCTTTGGTGCCTGGGTTCAGACCAGCGAACCGGCGACTGTGGCTCCTGTCAGTCGATGACGGAGAAGGCTCTTTGTGAAAGAAAAGGTAAACTGGCGTTGGGGCGGGAAGCTTCCAAGACGTCTTCGAAGGGCTCGTAAAAAAAAAAACATAGAAAGTCGGGGTAATCGAAGGATTCGGAACAACATAAACTTTCCAAGAGATCTCGATCACGTAGTAGATCGAGACGTTCTTCATCTTCTTCTTCAAAGAAGATGAAGAGGAGACATAGATCTCCCTCCTCTTCTTCTGATACATCTACCGAATTGGTAAGATGTCCGACTAAGTCAGATTCCCCAAGGAAATGGGATGAATTTAGAAGGAAGATGATGAAGGTCTTTGAGAATGCGGCCTCGACCCCCTCAAGGAAACCCCAAAAGAGCCATACCACGGTCGCTCCATTGGACGACGCAGGAGAGTCAGAAACTACTGTGGAAAGATCCAGTAGTAAGGGTGAACCTCGAAAATCTCAACCCAATGTCAAATCGCCAAAGGTTCTTCAAGAATTGAGTGATTCCCCGACACCGACAAAGAAACATAAGTCGTCTAAGCCATCAGGATGATGTGACTGATATCCTGGACCAGGGCCCCCAGAAGGACCCAGTTCTACCTTTCCATAGGTAACTTCAGAAGACAGTGGAAAAAAACTGGGAGGCTCCTGAGACTGCTTCTGCTGTAAGTAGTCATTTTCCTCAAAAATACAGAGTTTCTAGTAGTGACCCTGATTACTTAAAAAGGCATCCCACGCCTGAAAGCCTGGTTATTCAGGTAGCAACTTCGTCAAGACAAACAGCCTATCCATCTATCCCCCTGGATAGAGAGGATAAGAAGGTGGATGCTTGGGCCCGTAAGGTCTTTACCTCGGGTAGCATGGCTCTCAAGTCAGCAAATGTCACCTGTACCCTGGCCAGGTTTACCCACACCCTGTGGGACTGCATCACGGGGACGGCCGATCTTATTCCGGAAGGCGAGGAAAGGGAAGGCTTCCTGAATATTATAAAAGATGGCAAGGAGGCAATGGGGGAATGTCTCCTATCTGGACTGGATATTGCTGATAGCATCAGCAGATCCATGGCTGCAAGCACAGTGCTATACAGATTTGCGTGGTTGAGGAAGTCAGGGTTTGCACCTGATGTGCAGGCCAGGCTACTCAACATGCCTGTTGATGGCTTGAGGCTGTTTGGCAGTAAAGCTGATGAAAGCTTAGAAAAACTGCAGACCTCAAAAGCGGCAGCTAAATCTCTTAGCGCCTCTATGCGACAGCCTCAGAAACCTTATTTGGGCTCATCTTCCTGGAGAGGTCGTTCTTTTCGATACTACTCCTCTTTTGGTAGAGGAAGAGGACAGGCCATTCAAAGAGGTAACAGAAATGTCTCACGTGGTGGATGAGGAAGAGGTGCGAAACCAGCCACAGGAACTGCATCTTTGCCCTCAGTCGCTCCTGCAGCCACCTCCAAGTCACTCTGAGGCCTTAGCACACAGGACCCCGGTGCAAGGCAGAATCTCACAGCATCTGAAAGAATGGCGGGGCATTACTTCAGATGCCTGGGCACTGGAGACAGTAGCTCAGGGTTGCTGCCTTCCCTTCCTAAAAAGGCCTCAGGACCATCCACCGGGAACCAACTCTGTCAAAATTCCAGATCCGCTCCTTGTGCAGGAAATATTAACCCTGCTAGAGAAAGGTGCAAAAGAACGGGTACCTGTAGCGGAGAGGAACAAGGGTTGGTACTCCCCTTACTTTCTCATCCCAAAGAAGGACGGAGAATTGAGACCCATCTTGGACTTAAGAAACTTGAACAAGTTCCTCAGGAAGGACAAGTTCAAGATGGTAACCCTTTCTCAGATCCTTCAGACTCTACAAATACAAGAATGGTTGGTATGATTGGACCTTCAGGATGCTTACTTTTATGTGCCAATCCATCTTAAGCACAGAAAGTACCTGAGGTTCACGGTTGGCGTTTCTCACTATCAGTTTCAAGTTCTGCCATTCGGGCTGACCTCCGCCCAAGGGTTTTCACCAAACTGATGGCGGTTGTTGCAGCGAGTCTCAGGAGAGGTGGATTCACGATTGGTTGATCAGAGTGCGTTCTCCCAAACAAGCTCAGGAACATCTGTCAATCACCTGTCACTCCTTTCACAGACTGGGCTTCTCCCTCAATTTCAAGAAGTCCCACATACCATCCCAAAAGCTCCAGTTTATCGGAGCAGTCCTGGATACTTCATCGGGCAAAGCCTTGCCTCCCGAGGTGAGAGCTCTCCACATTCTGCAGATGGTAACAAAGTTCCAAAATGCCCAACATCTTCCGCCCTTCGATTTTCTGAGGTTGCTCGGTCTCATGGCATCCTGCATCTTTCTAGTGCCAGAGGCCCGATTGAGGATGAGATCCCTTCAATGGGCTCTCAGAACGCAGTGGTCCCAATTCTCTGGGAATATGTCGGATCTTCTGCAAGTTCCAAGCACAGTTGCTCAAGACCTTCTTTGGTGGGCTTGCAATGACAACATTCTCAAGGGAGAATCTTTTTGGCAACCATGGCCGGAGATAACTGTAGTGACGGATGCCTCACTCATGCCCACACCAATGATCTGACTATAAGCGGTCGCTGGTCTCCTTCGGAGTCGAAAAAATAGACATCGAACTGTTGGAGCTGAGGGCAATCAGACTAGCCCTGAAGGCCTTCCTGCCCTCTGTAAAGGGAAAGAATGTCTTGATAATGACGGGCAACACGGTGGCCATGTACTACCTCAACAAGAGAGGAAGAGTAGAGTCACTACCACTGTGCAGAGAGGTAATGCAGTCTGATTCTGGGCATGACGAGAAGGAATCTCTCTATCAGCAGTTCGCCTAGCCGGAGAGCAGAACATGGCGGCAGACGCTCTGAGCAGGCAGAACAGTGTCCCACGAGTGGGAACTAGCTCAGGAAGTCCTTCGAGAGATCTTCACCCTTTGGGGAACCCCACAAGTGGATCTGGATTTTTTTGCGACCAGGGTCAATCTGAAGTGTGAACAGTACTGCTCAAGGGAATTTCCTCCGAGAGGAGCTCTAGGAGACGCGTTCATGGTGGACTGGGAGTTTCCACTTCTGTACGTGTTTCCACCAGTCCCCGAGATTCCTCACGTAATCAGGTGGTTGAGAAAGTTCAGGCGAACCATGATCCTAATTGCCTCTTATTGGGCCAGGAGGACGTGGTACCCGAACCTTTTGGACATGTCCATCTGCCCTCCAATACGTCTTCTGCAAGAGAGGATCTTCTCTCGCAAGAGGAAGGTCGGGTTCTCCATCCAGAGGTCAAGACACTCAACCTTCACGCATGGTTTCTGAGAGGTTGAGATACAAGGATTGGGATCTTCCGGATGACGTAATGGAAATTTTGCTTTCGGCCAGAAGGCCAGCAACCAAATCCCTGTACCGGTGTTGTTGGACTAAAATTCAGTATCTGGTGCAGGGATAAGGATGTGGACCCTTTTCAATGTGGCACACCAATGGTGCTTTCTTTCCTATTGCATCTAGCCAATCTGGGGCTCCAGATCGGAACAATAAAGGATATCTGACTGCGCTGTCCATTTTCAAGGGCTCCTCGGAAGAGGTTTCCTACTTCAAAGTTCCATTAATTATTCAGTTCCTGAAAGGGCTCACTAATGTGTACCCTCCAGTCCCTTTTCATGTCCCGACTTGGGATTTAAATCTTGTACTTAAGTTCGTAACTTGTATACCTTTTGAGCCTCTGCATTCCTGTCCCTTGAGGCTTTGAGCATTAAAAACGGTCCTTGTGGCCTTAACATCAGCCCGCAGAGTTAATGAGTTGTATACTCTCTCATGCAAACCCCCGTAGACTACTTTTCACAACCTTCTTTCTTACCAAAAGTAGTTTCTGACTTTGACTTGTCACAGAAAATCATACTACAAATGTTCTACCATCCTCCTCATTTGGGAAAAGAAGAGGAGAGGTTTCATAGACTGGACCCAAAAAGGGCTCTCAGTTTTTATATTTCAAGAATGTCAAAATTACTTCAGGATGACCAACTTTTTTTAGGTTATACTGGCCATAAATTGGGATTAGCAGTGAAAAAACAGACCATATCCCGCTGGAACATTTTGGCCATAGTTGAGTGCTGCAGATTGGCGAGAAAGGACCCGTCGGATGGGCTTCGCGCCCATTCCACTAGCGGCATGGCTACTTCTGCGGCTCTGAAGAGGAGAGTCCCTGCAGCAGATATTTGTTCAGCTGCAACATGGGCATCAATGCATACCTTCATCAAGCATTACTGCTTAGATGCTTCTTCTTCCAATGAAGGATTATTTGCTAAGTCGGTACTCCATTCCGTCCATGAGAAAAATAATTAGTACTCCCACCTCCAAAATTACCACTGCTATGGGAGTCTACCATAAGATGAGGAATACGTGGGAGGACACAATCCATTCGAAGAACAAGTTACTTACCAACTGCAACGTTCTTTTGACTGGATGTTCCTCCCACGTATTCCTCATCTTCCCTCCCATCCTACCTCGCAGTACAGTGTACATTAGTTACACTTCTCTCTCACAAAGAGTTTTTCGGTCATGAGGCACGCCTGGGTGTTCCTCGAAAAAAACAGAACTGAAGCCAATGGGCGCGCCACAAGCTACTTATACTGATGGTGACGTCGACACGGTACGGAGCCCGTCGAGGGACATCGACGCCACGACCTCGTGCACTGCGCCCTCTGCGAGAATTATTTTTCCGAAGCAGCGATGCTGGCGAGATACGAATATCATAAGATGAGGAATACCTGGGAAGAACATCCAGTCAAAAGAACGTCACAGTTGGTAAGTAACTTGTTCATCTCTCCATCTGCTCACAAATGTATGTGCTGTTGTAAACATATACTTCGATAGAATGCTCAACATCATATTCAATTACCTTGTACCATTATAAATTTCCTGAAGAACGCAATCATATGTATGAGTTTGGGAAGGTGTGGTTCTAGAAGTTTAGCAAGGATTTTAGCGAAGATTTTTTAATCGGAATTAATGAGAGGGATGGGTCTATAGTTTTTGATAAGAAAAGGGTCTTTCTGCCTCATCACGAGTTTGGCAGTAACCCTTAAATGCAGCGGTCACAATTACCGCCGCATTTAAGGATCTGCCAAATCACGGGCTTGGCGGATTTACCCCCAGCTCCAAGCTGGGAGCAAATCTACTGTGATTTTGCTGATTTTCGGTGCTAATACCGCCAGCGGTAATAGCGCCGAACATTCCCCCTTGGGCCCAATGGGGAATTCCCAAATGGGCCCAATGGGGAATGGGGATTTACCGTTCTGCCAAACCCATGATCCGGCGCTAATAGCACCGGGGGGGTTGCCGGTAATGCTAATAGTCCCCGCGGTAATACCACCGGGATACCGCCCAACTCGTGATGAGGCTCTTTGTCTTGTTTGGGAAATAAAATTAAAAGAGCTTCACCAAAAGAACCAGGGCTTTATCCTATTTGTGTAAAGTAGGAATAAAGATCAAACAATTCGGAGCAATAGAGTCAATGAACATTTTGTAGACCTGTAGCTTTGGTTTGGTTAGTCTAGAACCATCAAGGGAGAGGATATGAGTAATTAAAGACTTTTCTTTTCTTTGTTTTATCCACAATGTGTTCTAGTTTTTGATTTCAGTAACGAGTTAGCTGCTCTGTCAGTGCCTATTTTGTTGAATTCAATGCATTTGGCCATGAGATCTTTCATAGTGATAGGATTTGGATTAGCGTAATAAGATTGTTCAAGTTGTTTAATAGAAGTAATGAGGTTATTATGGACGTGTTCGGATTGTCGCTTTTTGATAGCTGCATACTGTATTATAAAACCCCAAAGGGTGGTTTGAAGGCGTCCCAGTTATTGTTATGGGAGGTATGTTCTGGGTGGTTTTTAAAAAAGAAATCTTTAATAAAGATATTCGTTTTTTCAATAAAATGTTTGTCTTTAAGAAGGAATTAATTGAATTTCCATCTAGGAGAAAGTTTGTTAGTAGGTGTCCAATCAAGAGGGGTACAAACAGGTGCGTGGTCAGAAATGTTAATGTGGCCAATGTCTGCATGTAAAATATTGGGGGTTAAAGGAGAGTTAACAAAAATATAATCTAGCCTGGAGAAAGATTGATGTGGGGGGGAGTAAAAGGTGTAGTCTTTGGTACTAGGGTGGCAGAATCTCCAGGAGACCGTTAGATTTAGATTTTACAACAATTTTAGAAAACTAATCCTGAATTTGGAGTTAACAAAATTAAATGAGGATTTTCAATCAAGTGTAAAATCATGAATCTGGCTCATATCGCCGCAAAAAAAAAGAGTTTGTCCATTTTCTTTTGTGAAAGTTTTGTTGTAGGATTAGACCAGAAAGAGGATTGGGAGCATTCAGAGCATATACATTAACAACAGTAACTGGTAAGTTGTTAATGGTTACATCAATGACGATCCATCTGCCTTCGGGATCTTTGTCTTCTTCAATTAAGGAAAAGTTCAAATGTTTATTAATTAAAAAGGAAACACCACCCTTCTTATCGAGTGCATTCGCGTAGAGATTGTATCCAATCCAGGGGGCTCTAACCTTGAGGTTCTCTATGTCAGAGTTTGGGTGTGTTTCTTGAAGGAAGATGAAATCAGGTTTTTGTTTAACAAGTTGCGGTAATATTTTGTTACATTTAATCGGATGACCCAGACCTTTAACATTCCATGTTACGAGTTCAATAGACATTAGTATACATAAATATAATGATAATTAACGTATTGCAAAAGATATGGCAGAACAACATTTCTATAAATTGGACAAGTTCTGGAGTTACATATTTTAAGGCATGAATGGAATATCGAATACCAACAGATGCAATAACTTTAGGACACAAAGGAAAACACATAAGGAGGGGAAGACGACAATAAAGGAGAACATTTGATAGAAGAAAAAGATTGGAAAAGCAAGGATATATGAAAGTAGGAAATGACCAGTGGGTAGAGATGAAATTAGCTAGAAAGCGGTAGCAAAGGAGAGTCAGAATCATGGGAGGAAACCAGAGTACAGAGATGGAATGAGCATAGGTCAGACGAAACGGAGAGCAAGAAGAGAGAACTACAATAGAAGTGATCAGAAGTGAATTGAGTGATAAGCGGAAGATATGAAGAGTGATGAAACTTGAGAATTAATAAAACAATAGCTAGTAGGTTGGTTGAAGCGTTGATGATGTATAAGAGTCTCCTATTTTATTTATCAAGTCTGTAGACTTGTGAGGGAGGGGTCGGTTGATTTTATAGGAGATCTTGATTTGTCTCTAAGATGAGTTGCAGAGGATGAGGTATTGGTATAGAGGAGGTTGATCTGCTGCATTTGGGTATTTGATATGTTGATTCTTGGGTATCCTAACAATTGGCGAGTGAAGAGGAGTATCCATTTTAGAAGTGTTAACCATGGGGATTGGACAAGAAGTTTCCATCGGAGATGTTTGTAGAGCTTGAAGAAGGTTCTGGAGGTCATCCGGGTCGGTAAATTCCTTAGAAAGACCATTTGGGATTGTAATGATCATTCTAGCTGGATCTAGTAGGCCATATTTGATATTAAGTGACTTTAGAAGAGGTCACATATCCAAAATCTTTTACTTTTGGCCTGAGTGATTCTGGAGAAATCCAGAGAGATTAACATTTTATGACTTTGGAAGAGTATGAGGGATTTTTTTCTGACAGCTTCGAGGACCTGGTGCGCTTGCTGATGTCTAAGGAAGCAAGCAATGAAGGGTCTAGGAGAGGAGTTATTGTTGGTAAAACAATGTCTGATTCTCTGAGCACGTTGAAGCTCTAATAGGGGAGATAAGGTAATTCCTAATGTAGATGGAATCCATTTGATAAGGAAGTTGATGGTTTCTTCTTCTTCTTAATTATCGGATGCGTGGGCGGACCCACGCAGGCGCTTCCCCATCCTAAAGGATGATGTGCACCAAACCCACCAATCAATACTTAGCTCACATAAACTCACAACTCCTCCCACCCCCCGTCTGCCTCACAAAATCCTACAGCAAACTGCTCATCCTCCTGCCTCTCACCCTAGTTGATGGTTTCATCTCCTTCAATTTTTTCAGCGATTACGTAGAAACGAAGGTTGTCTCTTCGATTTCTATCTTCTTATTCATTGACCTCGTTCTCCAATTGAGCATATCTCCCTTGTAAGCCTTCAAGATCTTCTACTCTGACCTCAACAAATCCGATTCTTTCCTCTGTCTCTTCTAATCTGCCAGAGAATGACTTGTTTTCACATTTGAATTCTTTAATTTCTTCTTGGATGGAGGAGGAACGGGAATCTAGTGAAGAAATAGATGATCAGATGTTGTTAAGTTCCTCTAAGATTTTCCCCATACAGGCATTGAAGGAAGTATTCTCCGGCGGGATCCTGGTTTTGGTTGAATCAGCCATATTAAGTAATTAAATGGGTGCAAATAAAATGAGTTGCTGTAAAAGGTAAGGTTTAACACCCCAATAAGAGTTGTCTTGAAATAGCTGAGGCTGAGAGTAAGAGGGAGCTAGGTCACTGGTAGGCACTGGTGGAGGCACTGGTTAATTAATTCAAGAAAATCGCTTCAGTTAAAGTTTCAAAAATTTAGAAACAATGCTATACAATCCTCGGCCGAAGGGATTTTTTGATGGCTTGTAGCAAAAGAATGCTGCTCTTCCAATGTATAGAGTCTATTACTTGTGACAACTTATGGCTGGTGACTATAAAAATAAGTAATAAAAGTGCAGGAAGTGGATTACAGCAAGGTAAGTATAAGTGTTAGAGAATGTGTGGGAGGACTTGAGGTAATTTGAAGTGGAGCTGCCGTCAAATTTCAATTGGAGCCTCTTTGCAAAATATTAATTTTAGAAAGCCATATCCAGATAAAGTCTGATGCAAAAAGCTGTGTTTTAAGTTTATTGGCCATATAAATTAAATCCAAAGAAGAAGAAAGACTTAAGACCTTTGTTGTGCTGTGACTGGGCTTCCCACAACAAGTGGGAACTCCACAACGTCTAAGTCTGTCAGCTGACAGGACTTGTCGGTAAAGGAAGTAACGTGAGGCTACGGATGTAGGCCTCGCCCCCTCACAAAGCCAGGCAGCCTCTTGAGGAAAACTTTCGGCGAAGACTCTCACCACACCACCACCGGAGTCCACTGACAGACGATGCCGAACTAAGCGTCAAATATATGGTATTCAGAAGAGATTCAAAAAGCTGCCTCAGAACCATTGCGACTTGTTGCAGCGCGACCACCAGCATGTTTAAGTTGCGTCAGAGTTATGCGAGTTGTAGCCGGGTAGCGGTCTGATAGGAGAGCCGGATAGAATCACAACGCTGAAAGAACATGTCGGTAATAATCCGCTTATAAATTTGCGTAATTTAAATAGAGAAAAACACTTAATTCATTGTGTTAGATTCTCTTCAGCCCCGCAGCTCCCGAGCTACGCGGCCATCCCTGTTGCCGCTTGGCAACACCCCCACCCCCTCTGATGTTAGGTCTTCTTAAAGTCTTAAAGAAAAAAATGGTGGTTCAAACCGAAATCCAAACCAAGACAGATTTCATGTAGCCTTACTGTAAGGTTTAGTTATGCTAGTTTAAAAATAGCTCAATACAGAAAGGGGTGCCCTTGGGATCTTCTAGGGAGGGCTCTTGCAGCAGGACAATACAGTTCACAATGTCTCTGGGTCTCTTGGGGTTCCCTTCCCCATGCTCTGACCCCTCTGGTTCCAAAAGAAAAGTCACAGTTCACTTTAGACCCCTCTTGTCTCAAAATGTTCACTTAAAAGTTCACAAACACAAAACACCAAATGTTCACCTTGTCAGGATGTACCTCTCAAAGCGCTGTTCATTCTGGTGAGGTTGCAACATCCTTTCCTTCACTTTGGAGGATTTCGCTCCCACTTCACTCTCAGTGTAGCTCCCCCTTCTCCAGCATGGGGTCTGGCATGGATTCACATGCTCATGAATATTCCCCGTCGTCAGGCTGGGAATACTTGGTAAAGAAAAAATAAGTTTCAGTTTTGTTTCTGAACTGTCTTTCTCCTAATAACCAATCACAGGTCTCTGGGTCATACTGCCCCCAGCCAATGACTGCCCTCTACGTAAGCCCCTCCTCAGGCAGCCATCTTCAGATTTTTACAAGCTTTTACTGTGTATTGCATTTTTTCAAAGAGTTTATTTTTATTTTTCGGTCAAATCTAGCCTCAAGCTCCACCGATTCATCTTACGATTAACGGGGATCCGTTTCGGAAATCTCTACGCCCCTCAAGGGTGAAATTTCATCAAATTTCACTTCTTGGAGGATTCCGGAAGATCTTTGAGGCCTACCCCCTGTGGACATGGCCGAAGACAAAGGAGACTCGACGCCAGTTGGATCCAAGCTGTTTAGAATCTGCCCAGGATGTGGACTACAAAACGTCTTCAAGGAGGATGGGCACTCCTGGTGCCTCTACTGCCTGCACTCGGACAAGTCGCACGTGGAGGAGGCCTGTGCGTTCTGCAAAGACATGTCCAACCATACCATGAAGGACCGTCACAAACGACTCAATGACTGGCTGGAGGCGAAAAGCCCGGTGGCAAGTGAGAACAGATCTCCCGTCGCCCCCACCCCGGGCTTCTCCTCTTGACGAAATTGGCCCATTCCACGCCATGATCGCCAGGGCCTCAGAGCTTTTTCAGCTATGCCCCGAAGAGCAGAAGAAGGAGGGATTCCTTTATCAGTGACAAGAGGCCAAGAGTAAGACCGTACTCTCAGTCCCGCTGTTGGACGACATCTGGGACAAAGGGCTGTCCCTTCTGAAGAACCCCTCCTCGGGCCCTGCAAAGAGAAACCGGTACGAGAAGAAGTACCGGGTCCCAGACTCTGCGCCTATGTGCCTCAGGGCGCAGCCGTCCCTGGACTCAGTGGTCTCTGTGGCAGCCAAGAGGAAATTGTCAGGGACGACGGCATTGACTTCAACTTCCCCGCCGGACGGCGAGGGGAAGAATCTGGACACCATGGGGCGTCGGGTCATCTCGTCGGCAGCCACGAACATTAAAGCGGCCAACGCGCTCGCTATTGTGGCCCCTATGATAGCGAGCTGTGGTTTAAAATCGCCCCCCTTCTGAACTTCCTCCCGGACGACAGGAGGGCGGAGTCCCTTGAAATCTTGAAAGAAGGCGAGGTGGCTTCGGACCACGCCATCATGGTGGCCACGGGCATCGCCGACAACGGCTTTTGCCAGGTGGCCAATGGCGTTTACCTTCCCCGGCGTGGTTGGCTCAGGGCCACCGACTTCCGTCAAGACGTACAGACAAGGGTACTGGACATGCCCTTCAACGGGAACAACCTGTTCGGCAAGGTAGTGGACGAGTCACTGCAGGCCATCAAGGCAGACACCGAGACGGACCGTGCCTTGGGCACGCTTCATCAACGACGGCCGTCCTTTCGGTCCTCCGGAGGCAAGTCAGAGAGGGCCTCCAAAGGATTCGGTGGAAGCTCTTCGTCCTACCGTCAAGCGGCCCGTTCTTCGTCCCAGGAAGCCTACAGAGGCCGCAGCAAGGCCGGAGGACATCGTCGTCATCGCCAAGGGGCCCAAGGTGGTAAGGTCTCGGCGAAGCAGGACGGAACCAGCCATGATGTCGGGCCTCCACCCGAGCACCCTGGTGGGAGGCCGG
Source organism: Ambystoma mexicanum (assembly GCF_040938575.1). NCBI lineage: Eukaryota > Metazoa > Chordata > Amphibia > Caudata > Ambystomatidae > Ambystoma > Ambystoma mexicanum. Next base: position 375,923,492 of record NC_090931.1, read on the forward strand.
ATGGCGAGCTTTGTCGACACGTGCAAGACCATCTCCACTGACCATTGGGTGCTGGATGCCCTGGCCTACGGACACACCCTGGAGTCCCAAAGGAAGTTTCCCCGTTTTCCACCTGTGGCCAGGAAAGAAAATCACATTCCTCAACTACTTTTAGAAGTACGAGCTATGCTGAGAAAAGGGTGCTATAGAGCTCGGCAGCAAGAGGCTCCGGGGCTCCGGAGTATACTCGCGGTACTTCCTCGTTCCAAAAGAAGACCAGTGGTTGTCGGCCCATTTTAGATCTCCGCCGCCTCAACAAATACATAAAATCCCAGAAGTTCCGGATGGTCACCCTTCAGCACGTACTGGGACAGCTGGAGGAGGGAGACTTCCTGTCGTCGTTGGACTTGGAGGATGCCTACTTCCATATCCCCATACACAAGGGGCACCGAAAGTTCCTGCGCTTCGTGGTCCAAGGGCTACCAATTCAAGGCCCTCCCCTTCGGGCTGAAGTCGGCCCCAAGGGTCTTCACCAAGTGCCTGGCACCGCTGGCGGCGTGGCTGCACCTGCAGGGGATCCACGTATACCCCGACCTGGAAGATTGGCTCATCCGAGTGAAGTAAAGGGAACTCGCCGTCGAGCACACAGCAAAGACTGTCTGCCTGCTCACGGAACTGGGGTTCTCGATAAATTATGCGAAGTCCTGCTTGGAGCCATCGCAGGACGCTCAGTTCCTAGGAGCCAGACTCAACACAGTGGCATGCCTAGCTTCACAGTCGGAGGAAAGGATAAAAGCCATCCTGGGCAGGGTACAACGGCTGTTGACCATTGAAGTTGCCAGGGTGAGGTTCATGAAGTGCCTGCTCGGCATGATGTCATCATGCATCTACCTCGTTCGGCTGTGCAGGCTGCAGATGCGGCCGCTGCAGGAGTTCCTCGACACCCGTTTGATGCAAGTGGCGGGAAGCTTCGAGGACAAGATCGCCCTCAACGAGACATTATGTGGAGCGATCCGGTGGTGGGGTGTCCGCACGCATCTCACGGCGGGTACGGACTTCCAAACCCCAGCGCACCAGGAGATGGTGATGACAAACGCCTCCCTGGAGGGATGGGGCGCACATACAGGACATCTCCATGCAAGAGGCCTATGGCTCCCATAGGAGAGGTCATTACACATCAACGTCCTAGAGCTCCGAGCCGTGTTTTTGGCCCTCAAGTCATTCCTCCCGTCCCTCAAGGGCAAGGTGGTGCGGGTCTTCACTGACAACACCACCACAATGTTCTACATTCGGAAGCAGGGGGGAACCAGATCCCCAGCTCTCTCCAAGGAAGTGCAGAATTTGTGGCACTGGGCTTTCGCACAGAGGATGTTTCTGGTGCCTTTCCATCTGGCAGGAGTAAAGAACACTGTCGCCGACTCGCTCAGCAGGGAGGTGCGCTCTTGCCACGAGTGGGAACTTCGACAGGATCAGGTGGATCTACTGTTTCGACGATGGGGCAATCCCCAGATCGATCTGTTTGCGACGGTGACGAACACCAAGGGCCGGAGGTTCGCCAGCAGGTTTCCCCAGTCGGGGAGCATGGGGGATGCCTTCTCATTCCCCTGCGACGGCCTGTCTCTCTACGCATTCCGACCATTGCCGTTGCTCCTGTGACTCATCAGTCAACTCGACGGGCCCGGTGCAGGATGATCCTCGGAGCACCGGCGTGGCCGAGGCAGATATGGTACCCGGACCTTCTGGACATGTCAGCGTCCCCTGCAATCAAGCTTACGGCGTACGCAAATCTTCTCGCCAGGGAAGGAAGCGCGATTCTGCACCGCGACCCGGGGTCGCTGAACCTGCCGGCCTGGCTCCTGCAGTGCTAGAATTTGGAGGATACAAGATCCCGGCTGAATGCAAGGAGATGCTTGCCAAGGCCAGGACTTCTTCGACTCTTAAGTGGTACCGACATAAATGGAAGAGGTTTAAGAAGAGGACTTTGCACTCGCTGGATGTGGCTGGAGCGCGCAAGTTCTACGTGAACCGCACAAAGAGTTTTCGGAAGACATCACCGCTGTTTGTGAATTTTGGACCTGTGAACCAAGGGAAGGCCCTCTCCAAGGCTTCCGTCTCCATGTGGCTCTCCGGCTGCATCAGCAATGTCTTCGGTTGGCAAACCGACCGTTGCCTGGCCGTCCGAGAACCCATTCGACCAGGGGGATCGCTACTACATACTGGTGTGCCCCTGCTGAACATCTGCAGGGCGGCTATGTGGAGGTCGACGCACACCTTCACGAAATTCTACTGCGTCGACCAGGATTCCAGGGAGGAGTCCAGAGCCGGTCAAGCAGTGCTGCGCAACCTGTTCGCTTGAAGGTGAGCCTGGTGAGGAGGTAAGAGATGCGTAATGTTGAGTTGTTGTAATGCTTAATGTTGAGCCTTGCCACCTCCCGTGGTTGTGCATGTTGTACTGCTATGTATTCTTTTATTCATGAGCATGTGAATCCATGCCAGACCCCATGCTGGAGAAGGAACAAGTTACTTACCTGTAACTGTTGTTCTCCAGCATGGGTCTGGCATGGATTCACATGCGAACCCTCCCGCCTACCCCTCTGCGGCTCTTCTCTTGGTCCTACTTCCACTTTACGTGCTACCAAATCTGAAGATGGCTGCCTGAGGAGGGGCTTAGGTAGAAGGCAGTCATTAGCTGGGTGCAGTATGAACCAGAGACCAGTGATTAGTTATTAGGAGAAATACAGTTCAGAAATTAAACTGAAACTGATTTTTTCTTAACCGAGGATTCCCAGCCTGCACCTTTTGCCTCTCTGTGCCTCTTGTACACCTTCTCTTTTCACCACGTTTCTTTCTGTGCCTCTTGCACACTATTCTGGCACCTTCTTCCTTTCCCTGCCTCTTGCACACTTTTCTACTTGTCCGTGCCTCTTGCACACTTCCTTTGTCTTGCCATGCCTCTTGCACACTTCCTTTGCCTCGATGTGCCTCTTGCACACTTTATCTATGTTCGCTTCATGCTGCTCGCACCTTTCTCACTTTTCCTTGTTTCTTTCGGATCACTCGCACCATCTCTTTTCTTTATGTTCTTCACAACTTACTGTTTCGGCTTTTTCTGATTTTGCGCTGCTCGCACACCTTTTTTCTCTAGCTTTCTCTTGCTTTTCAATTATCGTGCTGCTTGCACCTTCCGCTGCTACTGCTCCCGCCACTCACACACTACTGAGTTTCTCTCACTCACTCATGAAACTCACTGAGTAGCGCAGCCATGGCGGGCAGTTTCCTCTGGATGTTTGGGCCGAGGTCAGGATCTATCACCTGCTCCTCGGACAACCCTGGGATCTGCACACGTCCCGGGGAAATGAGCACTGGCCTGGATACAGCCAACAAGTCACAGCTTTCCTCAATCCGGCTTCATGGAGACACGGCTCCCTCGCCACACTGCAACCCCTCTCACACACCGGGTCAGCGTCCTAGCATCCCGTTCTCCTCCGGCTCCTCCACCTGCAGCCTCCTGTTCCCTGGCTTCCACAATCCATATAGCAACCCCAGTTCGCTCATTAACTCCACCTTTTCTACCTTAACCAAGGATCAATTGGAGTCAGGTGTGTATGGTTTGTGACAAGTGCCTGACTATTAAGGGGAAATGTTAGTGGTAGAATGTAGGCCTCTCCATTCATCTTCCTCTTCACAGTACTTTTCAAACAGGTAATCTCTCTAACTCTTGGTTGCCTCTTCCTCGTCCCAGTGCATATTGAAAATGGGGAGGGGGAGATTGGATGAGACTGAAAATACCCATAAAGGCTGAGAGAGAGTATGCTCATGTGCAATTGGGAAAGGGGAAATACCATATCTTGCCTTGCATTCTCCTCCCAATTCCCTGCGGCCCTCCACTTAGGTGATCCTCCCTAGCTTGTCCACCCCCAGGGTCGGGATCCAAAAGTGATGGCCCTTCCCTGGCCACCTGAATGGAAGATCCCAGGGAAGTAGGTAGGAGAATACCTTCAGGTTTCTCACACCATCTAAATGAATGCCTGACGGTCTTGAAGGAAGCAAAATGTCCATTAATAAGAACAATCTGCGTTTTTAAGTGATAGAGTTTCTACGTGTTTTGCCTGGGGCATGGCGATTATTTTATGCGATTCCAGGTAGATTGCCCTATTCTTATTATCAAGTCAAATCAGGATTGCAATATTTTTTCCACTGATGTACATTTGTCTGTGATTACAACATACAGAAAAGAAGTCCCCCCCCCTGCAATTATGTTTGCTATTCCAGTAATCAAGGTTTTCTTATAGGGTCTCAAAAAGCTGCATTTCCCATTCAGGGGCCGCCCCCTCCATGAGAAATAAACTTTGTTTTAGCAAAATGAATGGGTCCCACATGGGTCCCCCCACCTTGCGCTCTGCCTTATAGAGGATCAACTGGCCTTCAGGAAAGCCCTCAAAACCTGACTGTTCTCCCTCACCCTCCGATTCATGATCTCCAGCTTCCCCACACCCACTCCCCACCTATCGCACACACATTTCATCCAGCAGTCCTCCTCCTTCTTCCCCCCTACCAGTGTACACTCCCCCCACCTGCCAATCTGTCAGCTACTAGCCTCTTTTTTCTTTCAACCACTTTGCTCTGTCATCCAACTTTCCTAGTGGGATGCCAATCACACATTGAGGACTCAGGTAGTCACTCCAGCAACTCTCAACTAGATCGAACCCTGATAGTGGGCCATGTATTGCACCCATGTAGGGTTGTTGGATGGCAATGCATCGTACTTAAAATACACTTTTGGAAAATCACGCTGATCATCTCGTAGCAGGACAACCAGGCACCTGAGACCCCTCGTTCATGGTTGGCATGGCAGGTAACTCTAAAGCACATGATGGTGGGCCAGACCGCTGCATGTAATCATGAAATGGGGTCCTTGTTTTTGCACTAGAAGGAACTAGGGATGGCAATCTCTCACAATAAGAACCTCTCAGAGGGTGAGTATTATGCATTCATCGAGCACTTAGATTGCCTGTGAAACGCAGCACTGCTCCTTATGCATAGATGGAATCAAGGAAATAGACATTGTTGTTTGTACAGCTAACCCATTTCTCCCCTCGCACAATTCACCTTCGCAACTTAGCGGAAAGTATGTTCTCACTCCACACCCATATAACACAAACACTATTGCACATCACCTCTGCCATAAGAATGAAGCTATTTTTGTTTTCAAAATAAAAGCTTAAAGCATTCCCCTGTAACCAATGCAATTGAGCCCCCACACCCGTCCTCCTCTACCCCTCTTCTCCCCATGCAGCGAAGTTTAATTGTCTCCATAAAGTTCAAACAAAGGATGGTACCTCTTTTCCAACCAGTTATCACAAGGGCACGCTCGTCCACGAATCATCGAGCCTCCTGTGAAGTACACATCATTCCACAGTTCCCCAGGAGGTGCTTAGGACATTGCGACCTCCCCTCGTGGTGGGCAGCCCCCCCTCATCTCCCAGCCCATTCCTCTCCCCTGTCAACCTCACCGCCCATACTTCTCAAAGAAAGGTAACCACAGGCCTTCGATGTCGGACCTGGACTCATCCTGGAGAGGAGTGAGATATTCCATATCATATATTGCTCGGATCTTTAGAACCCACTCCTTTTCCACCGGCATTCATGGGTTTTTCCACAGTTGGGCCACACAGCATCTCGCAGCAACCATCATGATCTGAAAAATGTGCCACTGTTCCGGTTCCGGTTCCTCTTCTGTTCCTACTCCAAAAAGGAGAAGCCATGGCGACAACTCCCTGTGAATCCCATCCATCCCTTTTATCCAGGACAAGACCTCCCTCCAGTACACCTGAACCCTTGAGTACCCCCACCACATATTAATATAGTCCCCCTTTTCGCGATGGCACTTCCAGCAGTGTGGGTCATATCCCTCCCTCATTCGGGCAATCATCATTGGCGGGTAATACCATCTATGTAATAGCTTCGGGGCCAGGTGTCTATAGTGGAGTGAGGTCGTGGAGCGGTTGACCCTCCTGCACATCTGTGCCCATAAAGTGTCCTCAATGTCCCTACCTAGATCCTGTCCCCATTTGATACTCAATGGGAGGGGGTCCCTAGGATTCGTACAGTACGGCTATTAGCCCTCTGGATACATCTGTGTGATCAAGAATCTTTCAAAGCTCATCAGTTCCCTCCTTAGATTTTCCCCCATTGGCCCTTCGACAGGACCCCCTTCAATTGCAGGAAACGTAAAGGCAACACTTTGTGAAGTCCCAGAGCTTCCTGCAACCTACCCAAGGAGATTAAGGTGTCCCCTTCCCACAGTTGTCCCGCCCTACTTAGTCCAGCCTCATGCCAGGGCTGTAATGCCAATGGAGCCTCCAAACCATCCCTCAGGTGGGGGCCCAGATACAGCTCAGGGGCGACAGCCACATTGTGAGCCATCTATTGTCCCCACCATTCCTCCATATGGACCACAATATCTCCAAGACCGGGTGGCACAGCACTCTCTTCTGGGGACGCACAGCCATTCTTCTAGTGTGACCGGAGCTAATACCGCATTGTCCATCACCACCCATTGCTTGCCTGAAAGTGGATCGAAGTGATCCACTAGGACCCGGAGTTGGGTCGCCCTATGATACGTCACCAGGGAAGGGAACCCCTCTCCCCCTTCTCCTTTGGCAGGATTAATGTCCTGTAGGCGACTGTCTGGCACCTGCCCAGAGAAATCTCAACGTAGCCACGTTCACCCCAGCGAAAAACAACGCAGGTATCGCTGTGGGTAACACCTGGAATAAGAACAAGAAATTGGGGAGCACCACCATCTTTATACAGTTTAAACGTGCCATCCATGACAGCCCCAAGCTCGACCATCTCTAATGTCTCGTTTTATGGTGCACCATAGAGGAATGACATTTCTATGGAAAAGTCCTTGAAGCGCTGTGTCACTTGGACCACAAGGTAGCGAAAGGCATCCTCCTGTACCCTAAACGGTAACCTCGCAATGTACTCCTTCTCCCCATCCGACAGCCTCCCTACCGCGTATGCCACTGACTTTCCAAGATTAATTTTGAACCCCGATAACCTCCCATATTGCTCCAAACTTTCCAGCAAGAGGGGAATCGAGTGGGATGGTCTGGTAATCAAGAGCAGATTGTCATCAGCAAAAAGACTAATCTTACAGTCCACCCCACTGACTGTGATGCCTCTGATCCCTTCGTTATCCCTGACCGACACCGCCCATGGCTCCATGAGCAGTGCATAAATCAACGGGGAAAGTGGGCATCCCTGGCCCATGCCCCGCTGTAGGGGAAAACCTGTGATTCGATCCCGTTGATCACCAGCTTGGCCGTCGGATTTCAGTATAGGGACGTCATCCAGCCAGTCCACCTTGGGCCCATCCCTAGGGATGGGAAGACCTCCCCCATAAAGGTCCAACTCACCCGGTCGAATGCCTTCACGGCATCCAGGGCCAGCAAGTGTACCCCCTCCTCCTTCGCCACCGGCGTATTAAGGACGTGGAGCGTCTTTCGTATGTCATCCGCTTCCTGCCTGTTTAGTACAATGCCCGCCTGACCAGGGTGGATCAGTCGAGGGAGGCAAGACTCCAAGCGCGACGCGAGGATTCTGCCAAAGATCTTGGCGTCACCGTTGAGCAGGGAAATAGGCATGTACGAGGCACAATTGGCTTGGCCCTTTTCTGGCTTTGGGATAACTCCTATTAGGGTCTGAAGAAACGTCAGCAGTATTGTGTCATCCCCCACTATGGAGTTGAACAGCTTAGCCAGCGGTGCTGCCGGTGGGGCTTGGTTTGGCTTATAAAAGTCGGCCGTGAAACCATCATCCCCAGGGGCTTTCCCCATTTTCAATCTTTGGATGATGGCCCCCAATACCTCCTCCCTAGTTATCTCGCCCTCCAGGACCTCACTTTCTGCCCTTGTGAGCTTGGGGAGGTGCCGCTCGGCCAGGTACTGCCGGACTTGCCCCACTGCCTGCTCCGCCGGCTTGGCGTATAACTCCCTATAATAACCAGTGAAGCAAGTCGAAATGCCCCCCACTTCACAACACTTCCCTCAGTATCCCGTACTCCTTCTATTCTCCTTTCCGACCTACAACTCCTCGTCCTATTTGCCAAGAGGGTCCCCAGTGTGTCACCACATTCATAATACCTCTGTCAGGTGAACCCCATCTTCTTTACCACCTCCCCTATCATGACCGTATGGAGTTCCTGTCTCTTGTCCCTCATCTCACCCAGGAGCCCTTCCCTATCTGCATCCCGTTGGATCAGTTGGGACCGCAGCGTTCTCAGTCGTTCTCGAATCCTATTTTCGATTAGCCCCTTTTTCCCTATTCTTGTGAGACCCCTCGGCGATAAGTAGCCCCCTAAAAGTGGCATTGGTTGCCTCCCAGACTGTCGCCATACCCATTTCCCCATTGTTGTTGGTTTGAAAGTACGCCCATATCTCCTTCCCCAGGAAATCCCTAAACACCTTGTCCCTCAGCAAGGTGTCTTTGCACCTCCATCTAAAAAACCAGCAAGGCTCAGGGAGCCTCCAATTCGCAACCACCAGCTTGTGGTCCGTCCACGTGATCACCTCCACCCTGGGCGCCGCAGCTTCACCTTCCCATTCTCTCGGGATCAGGAGGAGATCTATCCTCATATAGGTCTGCTGTGGGCGGGGAGAAAAACGTATAACCCCCCTAGGCCTGGCCAATGTTTCCACCAGACGTCCACCCAACAATGATCTTGCAGGAGGTCCGAAAGACTAGGTTGTCCTTGGTCGCGACTTTGATACCCACCTCCTTCGCTGACCACCAGTCTAGCATGGGGTCCATTACCAGGTTGAAGTCCTCTCCCCAAAATCATTGCACCCTCCGCCCAGCCACCCATCATCTTAAATACCTGACGTAGAAACCCCATCTGCCCTACATTGGGTGCATACTGGGTGGCAAGCGTGACCTGCATCCCCTCATGAGTTCCTTTCAGACCCAAGAATCGTCCCCCGAAGCCCCTTTGACCTGAATCCCCATCAGTCGAAAGGACTTACCAAGTAGGATTCCCACCCCTTCTTTCTTGGAGTACTTGTGGGAGGCCCAAAAGTTCCTACCAATCTCTTTGCCCTTTATTGCTGATTCCGACCCCTGCCTGTAGTGGGTCTCCTGCAAAAAGAAGATCTCCAGTTTCTGCTTATGGAACATGTTGCTAGTTAGGGATCTCTTGTTCAATCTCTTCAATCCCTTCACCTTCAGCGTGCCTACTGTCCCTGCCTACTGTCACCTCAGCCATACCCCTTCTTCACCCTTTGTTGGTTGCCCCTTGTGTTTCCTATGGAGTACATATCCCTTGTTGCATATGAGCTTTGTTGCATGAGGTTCCTTTCCTTATTTCCCCCCTCCCCTCCCACCCCTATCATCCCACCCCCTCCCACCCTTCCCTATCCCAGTTTGAGGCATTCGAACATGCGCCCGAGCCATGTTGGGCACATCTTTCGAACCATCAGGGATGCAACCCCTGCCTTGCGCACCATGTCCGGCAGCCCTTCCGTCCCTTCTATTCCCTAATAACCCGGGAGGGTGCCCCTACCCGACTCTTAATTTAACCAATAAACCAACTCACCCAACGCCCGGATTCCCCCCCTCCAGCTACAGTGTGCCTCCTACATGCACCTCCCACTCCATAACTCAAATTCGATATCCAGAACACTAACCACCCAACCAGCAGCCATAAGTGATCTCCCATCCAACCCTCTTAGCTCCGATGAAGAAAGGTGTCCCAGGGATATACCCCCGAAGACAAGGAGAGTAAAAATAGAAAATGTGCCCCCCCTCTCAAGTGTCATTGTTCCCCGGTGGGCGGCCGTTAAGCTTCTGGAACTTCCAGGCTCCTTTTGCACTGCGTTTTCCTCATGCCCTTTCTGGGCCTCGGGCCCCGGTTAGGGTCCAGTCCCTGACCAATGCGCTCTGAGGTGGATCCCTCTCGATGGCCCACCAGCTCCTCTGTGAAGAGTTCCATCTCTTTCTCCTCTACTAGATGGTATCGCTCCCCCTCCCATTCGAACACCAGTGCAAAGGGGTAGCCCCAACGATATCTCAGCCCCTTCTCCTGGAGCAATCTCGTGAGAGCCCAGCACTTCTTTCACCTCAACAAGATACGGGCCGAGAGATCTTGAAAGATAGCCACCCTTGAGTCACCATAGTCCACCTCCTTCATATGCCTCACTTTTTCGAGGGTCCTCATCTTGTCCCCATAATAATGAATGGGCGCCAAAACTGAGCTCGGGCCGCGAGTTCCCCTTCCGGCGCGGTGCACCCTATCTGTGGTGACCGTCTCTCTTCTCCTGGAACCTAGGACCATCCCTATTATTTCCTGTATCTTTTGTTCCAGGCCCACTGGTGATTCACCTTCAACCATTTGTAGCCCCGAAGAACCAGAGGTTATTCTGTTCCTCCCGGTTCTCAATATCATCCACCTTGAGGTGCAGTTCCTCCTCATGTCTCTCCATTTCCATAAATCGTTCCTCCATTTCAGTCTCCAGGAGTCCAGTTGAGGTTTGGTTAGCCTCAACTCCATCCATTCTGTCCTCGAGGGTGACCACCTTGGCCGAGAGGTCCACCAATTTCACCCCCACATCCGTCATCATCCCTCTGATCTCCTCCAGAATAGCTTGTATATCACTTTTGATGGAGTCCCCTAGAGGCCAGGCCTGTTCCTCCTCCACTAGAGGGGGGCTTATCTGTGCCTTGATTCTTCTTTGGACAGTGGAGCACCGGGGCAGGGGGGACCACGGCCACTTACTGTCTGCACGGCGCTGTCGTTTTCCTCCTCTCCACCGCACCCACGCTCAGGGAGCTTGGCGCCCGCCGCTTCAGGGCACCAGCAAGTTCTGACAATGGCCGTGGTACTCCACAGTAGGCTCTCCTCCCCCACCCAGCGCCAAGGGTGTCCGGGTCGTGGTGGCATCAACGTTTCACCTCTGTAGTCGAGTGTCCCTTTTCACGGTCTGCTGTGTGTAGCTCAGCCCTCGTCGGACAACACAGGTGTCAGGCTCAGCCGTCCCTCAGCTGCATGCTCCAGCACTACGCAGTTAGGCAGTATGCAGTGGTCAGCGCATATGCTACCTGCCTGCCTTGACCACGTCCTCTCTATCTCTGATGATGATGCGGGGTGTAAACCCACCGGTAACATGGGTCCGGGCCCCCATCATTCTCTGTTGTCTATGGCTCTGTTTTCGTTTCCTCTCCCTTCACAGCCCGTTGCAGGGCCAGCAGGGCCTGGCTCAGTGGTGATCACCCCGGGGTATCAGATTCGGGGTAGCCACACTTCCACTTTCTTGGCTCTGCGTTATCACTGCGGCTTCCCACATCTAGAAAGTCATTCCAGCAGGGAGTCAGGCACTGCAGGTCTCCTTAGCTCCTCTGTTTCACCAAGGCAAGGGACGGAGCTCAGCTCTCAGGCAGCCATCTTGCCTGTGCCCCATGGTGGCCCCATGAAGCTACTTTTAATGGCAAAAATCTGAACTCTAGTGAACTGGGGGTTCTCCCAGCCCTTTAAGATGGGTTAGCAATACCTTAGAGATGGACAGTGGATGCAGAATTTGCTCAGACATCAGTAATAGAAACAACTCAGGTTGTTGGCAAAAGATACTGTTTTAATATCAATTGTCTGAAACAGGGAGTACAACGGACATCAACAGACATCCCTCATCTTGATCTCTCTTGAGACTTCTCAAAGCATTTCATAAAAAATTACATTCTTATAATAAATAATCGTCATAGGTGCGTATCACTAACGTCATCCTATGTGGAAAACTACAAAAACCTAATGGTGAGTGTAATAGATTCTACAAGGATCATCTATGTATACGATCCATACTCGTTTAGGGAAGTGGAACAATGTGATTTGCTTCTTTTTTTTTAACAAATTATATTTATTGAAATTTCGATTGACATAACATACCTTGCATATTATAAACAATATTGGAGCAGTACCAACTGGCCTGCGTCATTGCAACAAAACTTCATTTTAACTAATTAACAGTATACCTGTTCGTCATAAAACCACTGTCACGTTCATGAGAACAGGTTAGGAGTAACTAGTGCATGTTTAGAATATAGACAAGAGGGAAGGAAAGGGGAGATGAAGAAGAGAGAGAGAGAGAAAAAAAAAACACATACAGAGGCCCACACTTATAAGGAGTTCTGTGTGTCCCTTTAACTGCACCCCGCCTAGGTCATATTCCTCAGACCCATTGTCACAGGTTCAAAAGATATTTTACCAGCCCTTGTAGGAAGAACATGTGCTCCCTTTCAGCCACGTATTCCAGAAATGGCCCCTATATGCGGGATAATTTAGGCATCTTCCCCTCAACCATGGCTGTACGTATTTCCATCCCAAGGAGTTCCCAGACTTTTACCCACCAGTACTCTATATGAGGGCCCTCCACATCTTTCCAGAAGTGGGCACACGTAAGTTGCGTCGCCATGAGTAGCTGAGAAATCAGTTACGCTCTAGGGCCAGACATTGGGTAGGATCCATCCTCAGGGGCGTTCGCCCAACAACAGGATTTGAGGGTCCATAGGGAGCAAGGCGCCCGAGATTTCTCTGATCTTGGATCTTATTTCCAGCCAGAAGGACTGGATGATAGGGCAAAACCACCATAAGTGACCCAGATCGACCCTTTCCCCACATCTGTGCCAGCACGTGTCTGGATAGTCTAAATTCATTGCATGTAGCCTTTGTGGGGACAGGTACCAGCGGAAGTAGAGTTTAAGGTCTCCTTTTCTAACCGTAGTGCAGCGGGAAGTCCTGTGGGCTCTATCCCATATCTTTTGCCAGGACTCTTGGGAGATCGGTACCCCCAGCTCCCTTTCTTATGCCAACATGTAGGGGAGTTTTTCATCTGACGGGACATTCTCCAAGAGACGGTAGCAGGTGGCTATTTTGTGGGATTGTTCAATTCCCGTTGGGGACCTAGTGGCTAACTGCATTATGCCTGGGTTAGTTATCCAGTGGCAAAGCTGTATATATTTGAATCTCTCAGTTTCTGGGAGTTTGAATTTTTCTTTGCACTAATCGAAAGTTAGGGGTAAGTTGTCATCGTAGAGATCTCGTAGTCTCAACGGTTTCTCCATTGACCAACGCTGGTAGGAGTTGGGTTGGAGACCTGGGGTGATGGCTGGGTTCTGTGTGATAGGGAAACGTGGGCCAAGGCCTGCTGGGAAGCCTCTCTGTGTGCAGGCTTTATCCCAACATCAGAGTGTTGTTGTGGTGGGCAAGAGGGGCCCATGCTGGTTGCTCGCTTCCCTTGGGAGGAACGGCAGATAATTCATAGGGCAACGGATTGCTGTCTGCTCAATGTCATGCCATTTGGGTGATTCTATTGGGTCAGTCCAGCCCAGCAGTGCCGCTACTTGGGCTGCTCGATAATACAGCGGGATTGAAGGTAGTCCCAAACCTCCTGGTGTTTTCCCCCTCGTTAGGAGCTTACGAGGGAGCCTAGGTTTTTTCCCTTGCCAATGAATCGGCCGATTTCCTTCTGCAATTCGAGAAGGTCCCGTTCTGGGAGCATTATTGGTAGGGCATGGAATGTGTACAGAAGTTTCGGGAGCAGGGACATTTTAACTGCACTGATGCACCCAAGTCACGATATCTCTTGTGAGGCCCACCTCTGCAAGGAGTCTCTGGACTCCCTTAAGAGATTGGGAATATTGGCTTTCATCAGACCAGCATACATTGGGGTCAGGCCCACACCTAGGTATGTAAAGTGTGTGGTCCTCCATTGAAAGGGGCATGTGCTTTGTAGAGTGGACAACGTGGCTGAGGGTTCCGACAAGCTCAACTTCCCCATGTTTATCGTGAATCCAGAGACCAACGCAAACAGAGCCAATAAGTCCATTAGGGCTGGCAGGGAGCTGAGAGCCTCGCTCAAGAAGCAAAGCACATCGTCCGCATATAAGGCGATTTTGTGGCATTGCCCTCCAAATTCGAATCCCTGGATCCTCGGATGGAGGCGGATCTGCTGGGCTACTGGTTCCATCGCCATTGCGAACACCAATGGAGATAGTGGGCAACCCTGCCTAGTTCCCCTACTTAGAGCTATCTGAGTGGACCACTGCGAGTTGACGGGATCTGGAAGTTTGAAAGGATCAGCCTAGAACATTTTGGGCCAAACCCAAAGCCTTTTAGAACTAGGCCCAGGTATTTCCATGATATGCTGTCAAAAGCTCTGTGGGCATCTAGGGACAGAAGCGAAAGGGTGCCCAGGATTGTAGGGGCCACGGCTACCATGTCTATTGCCTGTTGAATATTATTGTGTGCAGAACAGCCTTGAATAAATCCGGTCTGATCCCTATCTGTTATTAGTGGCAGGATCACCCCTAAGTGGCGAGCTATCATTTTGCTATATATCTTTGCGTCTGTATTAAGTAACGCTATAGGTCGGTAGGACGTGCATCAGCAGGATCTTTTCCCGCCTTTAAGATCAGGGTCGTAGCAGATTCCGCCATCGTCTTCATGACACATCCTGCCTCCCATAGGGAGTTGAAGAGCTTCGTGAGGTGGGGTATAAGCTCAGCACTGAAAACTTTATAACATTTATTCGTAAACCCGTCTGGGCCTGGGGCTTTACCGAGAAGAAGGGATTTGATTGCGCTCTCGACTTCCTGGACAGTTATCGGGTCCTCTAAGGGGTCACCCAGGTTTTGTGGGACTTGCGGGGGTTGTACATTTAGTATACATTTTTTGATGGTGTGTGAGTCTCTGGCATTTTTTATTTGCATTTGTATAGCGCACTTACAGCCCAGGGGCATCAAGGCGCTGTTACATGCAGTTTGTAAGAAATTTTGATTAAGTGGATACAGGTGACCGAAGCGGTCTCTTGGGTACAGGTGCAATAAAGGTAGGTGACTTCATACATGACAGGTGAGTCAACAATCAATATTACAGCAGACATAACAGGCATGAGGAGCTGCCTGTTCCCTAAAAAGATTCTCAACAATGTGGAGCTTACCTTCCTCAGAGGAGACATACTTGCCCGTACCGTCTCACAAGGTATCTATCCTATTTCGTTTTACTTGCTTTTTCAATTTAGCTGCTAATAATGTGTTAGCTTTATTCCCCTTCGTGTAAAATATTGCTTTTTTAAGCATCATGTAGTGTGCTGCCCTCCCTGTGTGGTGTGCCTCCAACACTTTCCTCGCTATTCGTAAGTCTCTTAGGGAGCATCATGATCCCGTCTCTTTCTGTATTGCTTCGAGCCTGCAAGTTTCCCCATCCAGTTGGGCTTGTAGTGCCTTTCTTTATCTCACCCTCTGTGTGGCCTGCTCAATTAGATGTCCCCTAATTACTGTCTTACCCGCACCCCACACTATGTCGTCTCCCACATTGCCCGTATTGTGTTCCCTGAAATAGAAATGTATGGCTTCCGCTATATGAGTTCGAATTAGGGGATCTTCCAGTATGAGCTCATTCAGTCACAAGGGAGGCTTTTGAGGTGGGGCTGTCTGGAGGGAAGAAAGTGTTAGTTTCACCGGAGCATGATCCGCGAGAGCTGGGAATATTTCGACATCTATCATCAGGGGGATTAGCGTATCCGAAATGAAGAACATGCCCAATCTGTAGAATCCCTTATGGACAGGAGAAAAGTAAGTATAATCCCGTTCCTCCTGATGGAGAAATCGCCAAACCTCAATGAGTGAATGCTCCCGCAGTAATGTGGTAAGGACTGCAACATTTTTTTTTTCTTATCATTGGCCGTTGGGGGTAGTGTTTTATCAACTAAGGGATTAATCACAGCGTTGAAATCACAGCCTAAAATTAGTTTACCTTCTGCATGTTCCGCCAGGGATTTAGATAGTGAAGAGAAGAACAAGTCCAGTTTGGCGTTTGGAGCATTCAGTGAAACCAGGGTCACCCTGCATCCTCACAACGTTGCCACTACTAAGAGAAACCTTCCCTCCCTATTCCGCACCACCTTTAATGTTTTTAGGTGGATGCCATTGCGCTCTTGAATGGCGACCCTGCGTTTTTTCAAACCGCTGGTAGCAAAGAATTTTGTGGGGTAGATTTTATTGTTAAGGCGATATTCATCAGCCGGTTGGAGGTGGGTTTCCCTGAGGAACATGAGGGCAGCGGCGAGCGTGGCTAATCTATGAAACAATGCGCTGTGTTTTAGGGGGGAATTCAAGCCCTGGATGTTGAGGGTAATACATTTAACGTCTGGGATCGCATTTCTGAGAACTCTCAAGGTTTTGTGATATGCTTAGTGACGTTATTCTGCCCCGGTGAAAGACTCCCTCACCCCCACCCGGTCTCTCCAAACCTACATGATTTGTAGGGATCCAAAGTGACCTGGCTGGGTGACGAGGTGTCCCAGATGAGAATCCACTGTGGGGGCCAAGAGTTGCTCCAGAGTTCGAGTGGCAGGGCGTGTGTGGTACCGCAGAAGAGGCCTAGCAGTAGTGTGTCTATGTAAAAACGTAAAGGAAACACAAACAAGAAAGTGCATGTAAACCAAAGTAAGTGAGGCTCCTAAAGGCCTCTTTCTCCTAACCAACATTGACAAACCGTCAACAATAATGGGCGCAATCCACTCAGGGCGCCCACATTGCCTAATCTATATGATTCTTGATCTCCCGTGAGTTCCATTCGGTGTCTGGCGCTCTTTACAACACCCTTCACCTGTAGGTAGTTTCCGCTGCGACGTCTAGCTCATGGGTAAATAGTCCCGCAGCCTTTCAGCAGGTCGGTTATGGATTTTCCAGAGTCGGGCCTTGAGGGTGAATTGAGGCAGCCAGAGGGTGTTAGTCTTCCATTGTTCTCCATGTCCCCCAGTCCCAGCTGGGACCCAGGGCCGTCAGGAAGAACGCAGCATCACCAGCAATCCCTTGGCCCATTACCTGGACTCCCTCAGCCGCTGAAGAGTCCCTGTTTCTTTACGTTTCCTGTGGATTTCCCCATTGCACCCCCTGAGCTGTTTAGAGGGCCAGCGGCGTCCCCTTGGTCTTGTATACTGCAGCTCTTTCGAGGCTGGAGACCCCGCCGGGTTGGACCAGGTTCCTTGTCTCTCGATTCATGGTATAGAGTAGGCAGTCAAGATTTGCGTCTCTCATTATAGTGTTCAGCACTGCTATTGTACGTAGTGGGAACATCCATCCTTTACTGACTCCAATATATATGTATGTATATGTTCATGTTGGCGCATGCCGCACTCTATTCACTATAAGTCTGGCCTCTGCGAATACTTCATCTGCTTGTGTTTCTTTGCATGTATACACGTGTGAAATAGCTTAATATCTCTTTCACTTCTGTAGCATAAGTTTCTTCATCTTGATCCAAAGATGTCATGTATCTCGATACTTTGTTGATGCCTCTCTAGGATTGTCTGCGTTCTCTGGTCCCTGCATCTCTTCTCTATATATGTCATCTTTGCTCTGTATGATGGTGGTGATGACATCACCATTCTTCTTTGTCATCCAACTGCCCTGTTTCTTCCGGGATTTCATTCAGACGACCATCGTATTGTCTTGTATGCAAGTATGGTTCCCTCAAAGTGAACCTTGCCTTCCAGATTCTCGTAGGTATCGGTATCTTCACTGATACTGCACGTGTCTCACACTCTGGCACCCAACATACCGGTGCTGTGGGCGAGATGGTTGAGGTGGGGGCGATTCATGGACCATTCTCCCATCATCCTTCATGTCTAGACATCCTTGTCTGAAGAAATGCTTCTTTGGGATCCATATCTTCATAACTCCCTTCTGGCATCCAGCTGATTTCACATGCTCATCTTTGTTCCAATTCATGAGCATGCACTGTCCACTTGGACTGCAAAGGATCCATCTTCCTACATACTTCTTATGTTTCTTTGGATACAGAAACTTTGTTCTGTCAGGTGCATGAATATTGCCTTCACAAAGTCTCTGTTCTCATCATCTGTTAGATCTTTGGCCTTCCATCCTGATTCAACATCGATCATGTTCTTCATCCCTATGGCTTTCTTCGCTGTCTTCTTGCATTGTGTGATTATTATCTTGATCACACAGAATCTTAGCAACACTAACACGATCAGGGCTCCAAGTAACTTGAACATGTCTGCCGTCCATTGTGGAACCCAAGAAAAAACCAATTTACTCTTAGGTCCCGTCCCCTTTCCTCCATACTTGTGGGACGGGACCGGAGCACTTTGTAAAAAGCATCCACATTTTTTTCAAAAATGTGTCCCTACTGTCTTTCCTGCGCAGGGCCCGGCACGCGGCCATAACCCCGCCCACCTTGGCTCTGCCCCGCGCATCGCACATCAGTCCTTTTCTCCACTCGATCCGGGCCGGGCTCAATTGCATCCTTGGAAGATTTTCTTCCCTTTTTTCCTCTCTGGCTCTCGCTAGCGTTCGTTTACTAGTCTGTCTATGTCTTCCAAATTAGACTTTCCAGATTGTTCATCGTGTTACCGTCGCTTCGCGAGGGCGGATCCCCATTCTCTTTGTTTAGAGTGTTTGGGCCCGGAACACCGTTGGGACTCCTGTTTCTACTGTGACTCCCTTTCGGTCCGGGCACTTCAACATCGTTTGGAGCGGTGGGAGGAGGTGTTCCGACGAACTCCTCCTTCGCATTTTCAGGCGTTCATCGACGAGAAGAAGAAACGGCAGGTAAGTTCTTTACTTTTCAGAGCACCCCGGACGGGGCATACCTTTCTGGGTTCCTCTCAGTCCAGGAGGGGCGTTGATCGCTCTGTCACCGGGGTTCGTCCTGAGGTGCCTGTTGGGCCTAATAATAATTCTACCGGAGTTTTCTCCGAGGGTCTCCGTAAGGGGCCTGTGAACACCAGAATACGCTCAGAGGCCCCTCCTGTGGTACCGGAGCTCGCTCTGAGGCCTCTCTGTCTGCTTCCCTCAAAAACAAGACCGGGGTGCGCCCTGAGGCCTTGGCTGGGCTGGTTGTTACGGCTGTTGCCGGTCCTGGTTCCGAGGTCCCTGTCACGATCTCTGCTTCCAAAAGATCACGACTTGCCCGACTCCCTTGGAAGCAGACCCATAACCCCGGTTCCGAGTGCCAGCCAGTCCCAATTGGGACCTTTTGGACCCTGTCCTGGCGCCAGTGGCACCAGGCTCATAAAGATGCCCAGTCCCAGCGCTGGAAGCGCCGGCTCATAATGCTTGGGTGGACTTACCTGCAGCAGACCATGCTGCTTACTTACCTGCCAGTTGAACCCCTGATCCTCTTCTGTTCGGGACTACTTTTCCTGTTGGGTGGGGCAGGAGCCACTCCCTAGGTTCAGAACACTGGAACTCTTCTGGAAAGCAGGAACTCTTTTCTTAGGCGTGGCTGTGGAAGGAGACACCTAAGCACTACAGGAGGCTATTTAAACCACACCCGATGGATGAATCTTGCTTTGCGTTATTCTGCATTCTCTGCAACAGAACGCTCATCGTGTCTTCTGCTTCTGATCCTGGGCCTAAGGGAACAAAGGCTTACCATCCTGGAATCCAGTCTTCAGCAGCACCTGTAAAGACAAAGAAAGAACAGGTTAGCACTACGGTCTTCAGTTGCAGCGCATCTCTTACCTGGTCCAACGGCTGTCACCAACGCCTCACGCTGCATTCCGGCATCTGAAAGACAAAGGCTTACCTACTCTTCGCATGCTCCGAACGTCTTCGCACTGCATTCCGGCATCTGAAAGACAAAAGCTTACCAGCTCTTCGCACGCTCCGGAGGCCTTCGGCGCTGCATCCCGCATCTGAAAGACAAAAGAAGGTGCGTTTAAAGACATTGGGCAACTTTATTACTCACGTGCCATTACTCCTTCCCACGCCGAATCCAGTGGGTATTCCAGCACCCTTCAGCTTCTCTAAAGCTCCGAACTTGTACCTGCAAGATAAAAGGGACAGTTAGTGCGCATCGTGAAGCAGGCTACAAGCGCTTACTTACGTGCTTCCAGGCGCTTCTATTCCTCACGCGGGTTCGATCCTCAACTCTCATCAGCCCGCCATCCGCCATCGCCGGAACCCTGCAAAACAAGAGATATCATTACAAAAGACTTTTAAGACATTTGAAGTGCCCAGAGCTTACCGTTCGTGCAGTTAACGACGGACAGCAGTCCTCTGAGGTCAAGAGGCCTGCACCCTTATCCAGTGAAGAAACTGGTTACGGCACCCTGCCCCGAGGCAGATGGAGAGCTCGGCGTTCACTTACCTAAGGTGAGGGTGTTAACCTTTGGGGTTCTACAGGAGAAGAGAAAGGGAAGAGGAGAGAGGCACCCAATAACCCCAGTTCATTAATCCCATATTTTCTATCTGCAGACATCTTACTCTTCGAGTCAGACATACAGTGCACAGAGGTCCAGCCCAAAGAGCCAACCGTGTGTTACACATCACCTTTGAAGATACGGCATTCACCCAGTCAAGACCGGCGCCTCTGTGGGAATCAGGTGAGCGTTACAGAACGCAAAGCCTATTGCAAAACTCCCACCCAGGCGCTATGGAAACCTCGGATACCGACCAGCTAGCCCAGTTACTTGGGGAACTAAGAGCAGAAGTGCATGCAGCCCGTCAGGAAACTAATGCTCTAAGAAGGGAACTGATTATTTCCAATGAGCGAACAGACGATCTCGCTAGACAATTGCTACAGTCACGAGCCGGACAAACTCTGTTACCCGCATCAGGGGCAAATCTTCCTTCAACATCCTCTACGAACCCAGTGCAGATCAACCTACCTGGGAATGTACCTCTGACTCCGCCCGAACGATTTTCTGGTGACCCAAAGAGGTTTGCAGTATTTATTAATCAGTGCCGGTTGCACTTCTTATGCCGGCCAGCAGCCTTTCCAACTGATCAAGCTAAGGTAGCTTTCGTGCTTTCGTACCTTAGTGGCAATGCGGCAGACTGGTCGATCCCTCTAGTTAATCAAGATGATCCGGTTCTCCATGATTTTCGAGCTTTTCAGCTCAGTATGGAAAAACTGTTTGCAAGACATTCACAGGGGCAGGCCTTGGACAATGAGCTCCTTTCATTGCGACAGGGTAATCAAGACCTTTTGGCTTATATTCCGTCTTTCAACAGACTGATAGTGGAAACTCGATGGCCTGAGGACAAAAGGATTACGCTGTTTTATAGAGGTCTACGTGGAGAGCTCAAAGATGTGTTAGCCCAAGTAGTGAATCCCCCGGAAGACTGTTCGGACTATATTGACTTAGTCGTTCAAATTGACCACAGACTGCAGAACAGGAAGGCCGATCGTTCCAAGTTTGATGCTCGAGTATTTTCCAAACCACCAACTCCTACCAAAGGAGTAGACTCCGGGGAACCCATGCAAATAGGGGGCCTGAAAGGACCACTAACACAAAAGGAGCGGGAAAGGAGAAAACAGCTGCAATTATGCCTCTATTGCGGAAACTCGGGGCACTTTCTTCGAGACTGTCCGGTGAAAGCAGCCAAGAAGGCAGTAGGAGCTGCAGTTACCAGGGTCACAAATTCTGAGCAGGGAAACAACCTCGCCCGACAAGAATAGAGGTCCTCTTGCCGAGCGTTAAAACCAGTTCCGTGACCTCGCATTTCGTGATACCTATGGTCCTCATTAGCCCTGAACATCCGGATCGATTACATGCGATTGAAGCTTACGTCGACAGCGGTGCCATCGGCAATTATGTGGATCATGAAATGGTTTTGAGGATGAATCTGACTCTTTGTCCAAAGGCTGTAAAGGACGTCATTACTACGGTGGATGGTACGGAGATAGCCTCCGGACCAGTAACGCATACCACCCAAGAAGTGACGCTAGTAAGTCAAGATGGACACCATGAGAAGATCGTGTTCGATGTGATCAAGGCCCCCCAGTTCCAGATTATTCTAGGAATTCCTTGGTTAGAGAAGCACAATCCTAAGATCGATTGGCGAGCAAGAACGGTTCAGTTTCCAGAATGTGTCTCCACTTGTCACCCTCGACCTGGTGTTGCACTGGCAGCAATTTCCTCGGAGGCTCCTCAGTTACCTCCTGAATACCTAGAATTCCAAGATGTTTTCCGGAAGGATCAGGCTAACTCTCTACCTCCTCATAGGTCTTATGACTGCCAGATAGACCTGATACCTGGATCTACTCCTCCTTGTAGTAGAATTTATGCCCTCACCGAGCCTGAGAATCTTCACCTCCGACAATACCTGGATCAATACCTAGCGAATGGGTTTATTCGTCCTTCCAAGTCCCCTGCTTCCTCAGCTTTGTTCTTCGTTCCAAAAAAAGAAGGGGACCTTAGAACTTGTATAGATTATCGCGCCCTGAACCAGATCACCGTTAAGAATAGATATCCGTTACCTTTGATCCCTGAACTCCTGGACCAAGTCAGAAAAGCATGCATATATACAAAGCTGGATCTTAGAGGAGCCTACCACTTGGTACGAGTAAAAGAGGGCGATGAATGGAAGACGGCCTTCCGCACCAAGTATGGGCTATTTGAATATCAGGTCATGCCCTTCGGACTTTGCAATGCCCCGGCCGCCTTTCAATATTTTATGAACAATGTCCTCAGAGAGCTCATAGGTGTGTGTGTTGTTGTTTACATTGACGACATCCTCGTTTATTCTTCATCGGAAACTGAACATCGGAAACACGTGAAAATGGTCCTCGAGAGATTGCGTCAACACAAACTTTTCGCTAAGTTGGAAAAATGTGTTTTCAACGTGACTGAAGTTGAATTCTTGGGATTCATATTATCACCTAGCGGAGTGCGTATGGATTCAAAGAAGGTCGATGCAATTCTCAAATGGCCATCGCCATCCTCCGTAAAAGGTGTTCAAAGCATGTTAGGCTTCGCTAACTTTTACCGCAGGTTTATCCCCAAATTCTCTCGAATAGTCCAGCCCATCACCGCCTTGTTAAAGAAAAACAAACGCTTTGAATGGTCTACCGAGGCGGAACAAGCTTTCCAGAATTTGAAGACTAGATTTATCTCTGCACCGATCTTAAAACATCCTCGCCGAGAACTCCCCTACATCGTTGAAACTGATGCTTCGAGCCTTGCCATGGGGGCAGTTCTATCACAAAAGGACCCAGTAACCAATCAGTTGCATCCCGTGGCATTTTGGTCCCGCAAATTCTCGCCTCCTGAAATCAATTACACTATTACTGATAAGGAACTTCTAGCTATCAAGTCCGCCTTTAAGGCTTGGTGGCATTATCTTCTGGGGGCCCGACACACCGTTACTGTGATTACAGATCACCGAAACCTGCAATATTTGAAAACCGCAAAAGCTCAATCCTCTAGGCAACTCCGTTGGGCACTATTCTTTGCCGAGTTTGACTTCATAATTACCTATCGACCTGGTACAAAAAACGGTAAAGCTGATGCCCTTTCTCGGATGGGAGTGGAAGAACATTTGATCAATCCTAAACCTGTACCTATCATTCCCGAACAAAGAATTCTAGGTGTAATCGCCACACAATCCATAGAGGAAGTTAAGGATAAAGCCAGGCTACTGGTAACTCCAGCAGACATACAGAATTGGCATCTGCAGGGAAAGGACTTTACGGTGAAGGACAACCTATTATATTTCCAAGAACGGTTATACCTGCCCAGCACAGATTTACAGAAAAAGGTAATCTCTTGTTATCACGATTCTTTAATGGAAGGACATCCCGGTATGACCAAGACCTCGGAAAAGATCAAGCGCTACTTCTGGTGGCCGTCTTGGAAAAAAGATATCAGAGACTTTATAATGTCCTGTGGAATATGCGCCCAAAACAAGAGTCAAAAGGAAAAACCAGCCGGCCTCTTACGCCCTATTGACATCCCGCCTCGCCCTTGGCATACGCTTTCTATGGACTTCATCACTGATCTACCTCCATGCTCCGGATACAATACGATCCTAGTAATCGTGGACCTATTCTCCAAGATGGCGCATTTCATTCCACTCAAAGGCTTACCAACAGCAGCAACTCTGGCCCGAGAATTTCTCGAAAACATCGTCCGACTGCACGGTTTTCCTTCAGTTCTAATTTCGGATCGAGGTAGTCAATTTATTTCTCATTTTTGGCGAAGTTGCTGTCGGTCGGCTCAAATTGATGTGAGACTTTCGACCAGCCACCACCCTCAAACCGACGGACAAACCGAGAGGACCAATCAAACTCTGGAACAGTATTTGCGCTGCATGCTACAACAAACTGAAAAAACTTGGAAAGATATCCTTTGGATAGCCGAATATGCCTACAATAACTCTGTCCACTCGGGAACTGGGAAGACCCCGTTTTTTCTTTTATATGGTAGTCACCCTCGAACCTCGGAGTTGGATCCACTCCAAGATCTTGGAACACCAGCAGTAGACCACCTGCATTCTACAATCACCCAAGCCTTTAAGGAAGCCGTTTCTCACCTTCAAAGGGCTAAAGAACAATACAAGAAAGGAGCAGACCAACATCGGAAGGAAGCCCCCCAATATCAAGTAGGAGATCAAGTCTGGTTATCCACCAAATATCTACCTCTAAAAGGACCACGCACATTCAACCCAAGATACTTTGGTCCCTATTCCATCACTACCATAGTAAATCCAGTAGCGGTCAAGTTGGACTTGCCCCCTCACATGAAGATACATCCGGTCTTCCACGTCTCTCTATTAAAACCTGTGCAACCTCAAACCCGACTAACTACATCTCCAAAACCTATTCTAGTTGATGGAGAACTCGAGTTTGAAGTCAAAAGCATCCTGGATTCCAAGATCTCCAAATCTAAACTATTTTACCTGATTGACTGGAAAGGCTACGGTCCCCAAGAAAGATCCTGGGAACCTGCAGAATATGTCCACGCGCCTCGTCTAATCAAAAGATTTCATCGAACATTTCCTAACAAGCCCAAACCCCCGGAGAAGCCCGGTTTGGGAGGGGCCTTGAGGGGGGGTGCTGTCATGATCTCTGCTTCCAAAAGATCAGGACTTGCCCGACTCCCTTGGAAGCAGACCCATAACCCCGGTTCCGAGTGCCAGCCAGTCCCAATTGGGACCTTTTGGACCCTGTCCTGGCGCCAGTGGCACCAGGCTCATAAAGATGCCCAGTCCCAGTGCTTGGGTGGACTTACCTGCAGCAGACCATGCTGCTTACTTACCTGCCAGTTGAACCCCTGATCCTCTTCTGTTTGGGACTACTTTTCCTGTTGGGTGGGGCAGGAGCCACTCCCTAGGTTCAGAACACTGGAACTCTTCTGGAAAGCAGGAACTCTTTTCTTAGGCGTGGCTGTGGAAGGAGACACCTAAGCACTACAGGAGGCTATTTAAACCACACCCGATGGATGAATCTTGCTTTGCGTTATTCTGCATTCTCTGCAGCAGAACTTTCATCGTGTCTTCTGCTTCTGATCCTGGGCCTAAGGGAACAAAGGCTTACCATCCTGGAATCCAGTCTTCAGCAGCACCTGTAAAGACAAAGAAAGAACAGGTTAGCACTACGGTCTTCAGTGGCAGCGCATCTCTTACCTGGTCCATCGGCTGTCACCAACGCCTCGCGCTGCATTCCGGCATCTGAAAGACAAAGGCTTACCTACTCTTCGCATGCTCCGGAGGTCTTCGCACTGCATTCCGGCATCTGAAAGACAAAAGCTTACCAGCTCTTCGCACGCTCCGGAGGCCTTCGGCGCTGCATCCCACATCTGAAAGACAAAAGAAGGTGCGTTTAAAGACATTGGGCAACTTTATTACTCACGTGCCATTACTCCTTCCCACGCCGAATCCAGTGGGTATTCCAGCACCCTTCAGCTTCTCTAAAGCTCCGAACTTGTACCTGCAAGATAAAAGGGACAGTTAGTGCGCATCGTGAAGCAGGCTACAAGCGCTTACTTACGTGCTTCCAGGCGCTTCTATTCCTCACGCGGGTTCGATCCTCAACTCTCATCAGCCCGCCATCCGCCATCGCCGGAACCCTGCAAAACAAGAGATATCATTACAAAAGACTTTTAAGACATTTGAAGTGCCCAGAGCTTACCGTTCGTGCAGTTAACGACGGACAGCAGTCCTCTGAGGTCAAGAGGCCTGCACCCTTATCCAGTGAAGAAACTGGTTACGGCACCCTGCCCCGAGGCAGATGGAGAGCTCGGCGTTCACTTACCTAAGGTGAGGGTAACCTTTGGGGTTCTACAGGAGAAGAGAAAGGGAAGAGGAGAGAGGCACCCAATAACCCCAGTTCATTAATCCCATATTTTCTATCTGCAGACATCTTACTCTTCGAGTCAGACATACAGTGCACAGAGGTCCAGCCCAAAGAGCCAACCGTGTGTTACACATCACCTTTGAAGATACGGCATTCACCCAGTCAAGACCGGCGCCTCTGCGGGAATCAGGTGAGCGTTACAGTCCCTCGTTCAAAGGCTAAAGCTACCAACAGTTCTGAGAGGCCGGACAAGGCTTTGTCGGTGAAAGCGGTTGCTCACCGTTCCCGCTCTTGTGGTGATACCAGATCTGTTGAGGGGGCAAAGAAGCAAAGTTCTTCTTTTACCGGCAGTGCCGAGGTCCATCCTTCGAAGGCTCAGTTGGCGGTTGGTATGTCACAAAAACATTCCAGGCCTCATAGTACCGGCTCGGCCGAGGTTCCTTATGTTAAGGCTAAGATTAAGACCCCTGATCCATCGACGGGGACCCCTGCCTCACTTCCTCACGTGCCGCAGTTCCCCTCAGATGAGGACAAAATGGCGCCCGTTCCCGCCACGACCACGGCAGCCATTTTAGGTGCTACGCCTCAATTACGCCATCGGCCTCTGGTATAGGGCTCAGTCCCTTGGGTGAAACTAAGGTCCCTTGTGCGCATCCTTACTGGCCGGTTTATGATTGGAACGCCCGGATACCTCTTCCGCACAATGTTTCGTTGCCCGCGGGGGCGGCTTCTTTGATTTATGTGGATACGTCGGTGTGGCACCCTTCCCCGTTACGTCCCTGGATTTGTCCACCTCATAAGAGGCCCCCTCAGGTTCCGAAGCAATCTCCTGAGGATGCCTTTTTCGGTACATTTCCAGCGCTTATGCGCACCGACCCCATGAGGGAATATTTCAAAGGTCTTTTCAAGGAGATATGTCCAACTGCGCCTCCGGCTCCACCCCTTCCTCCGGTGGTCCCGCCGGCGCCTCCCTTGCCCGTGGTGCCTCCCCCGGCTCTTCTGCCTGTGCCTCCATTGTCCCCAGTGCACAAGGCAGTGCCTGACACGGCTCAGCAGGATCCTGACCTGTCAGATGACCCTCAAGGCGATCAGGACAACGAGGACCTTCCCCGCTCTATCCGAGCCTTTCATGACCGGGTACTGGACATGATGAGTTTCTTAGATTTTCTGGTGCCCGAGGCACACGCTCCCCAGGAGGGCGTGCTTTCTGGGGCGTTCACCCTGTCACCCTTGGAGCGTACCGGCCTGTTCCTGCAGAAGGACGTTCTGGCCGAGGTCAGAAGAGTCTGGGAAAAGCCACATTCGGGACTTTTTGTCAATAAGAAGATTGACGCGAGGTACAGGCTGCATTCTTTGGAAGAGGTGGCCTTGTCGTCTTGTTCGCCTCCCTTCTCCACAGTGGTGGCTGCGGCTACGTTGCAATCCAGACCTGCAGCATCCTCTTCCACGACGGCTACTCAGGACTTGGGAAAGGAGGACAAGCTCCTGGACTCCCTAGGGAGGAAAATCTTTGCAAACTCAGCCTTGCAGCTCAGGCAGGCCAACGCTGAGTTGATATTGGCGGGAGCTAACATGCGGATGTGGAAAGGTCTGTCTGAGTTTGAGGAGCACATCCCAGTCAAGAAGTTGGAAGACTTCAAAGGAGGCCTTTCCGATGCCAGGGTCTTGGCCCAGGATCTCCTGGAGGCTGCGGCTCATCACGTAGACACCTCGGCTCGGGGCCTGATGCTTGGGGTTGATACCTCACGGCAGGTGTGGCTGCATGCCACTAAATTTTCTAAGGAAGTGCAAGACAAGGTTTTGGACCTTCCATTTGATGGTAAGGAGCTTTTTCATTCTACTACTGATGTAGAGCTCACCAAGACCAAGGATAGCACTCAGACAGCTAAATCATTGTCTGTTCTGGTCAAAGCTCCTTTCAAATCCCAGAGACCGTTGACGCAAAGTCGACCCTCCTCTGGTTTTAGGGACTTCCTCGACCGCAAATCTCGCAGAGTGGATACTCCTGCGGGGAATAACCGCCGTAGACAAGAGCGGTTTTTCTCCTGCTCCTCAGCCTCCTCATCAGGTTCAGGTGGCACCGCCACCGATAAACCTGCCAAATGAGGGTTTTCCACGCTCGCACGAACCCTGGTGGGAGGATGCATTGCGTCTCATTGAGAGGCATGGCAGACCATCACAGAAGACAGATGGGTCTTGTCAGTCACTCGAGCGGGCTTCCGCTTACCTTTACCCCCTACCCCACCCCTCAACCCTCCTTTTCAGCTGTCGGTCTCACCCTCCCTCAAGGCCGAAGTTCAGAAACTTCTGGACCTCAGAGCTGTGGAACCCATTCCCCTTGGGGAGCGAGGGGAGGGCTTCTACTCACGGCTGTTTACGGTGCCCAAACCCAATAAGGCTGGCCTGCGCACCATCCTAGACCTTTCCCAGTTCAATCTTTTCCTACCCCAAGAGAAATTCAAGATGATCACACCCAGCCAGATACGCTCCTCCTTACAGATGGGCGATTGGCTCAGCGTTGTGGATCTTCAGGATGCATATATGCATATCCTGATTTGGAATCCACACAGGAAATATCTCTGCTTCTCTTTGGGAGAGGAGCACTTCCAGTTTCGGGTGCTTCCTTTTGGCCTCAGCTCGGCGCTGCGTGTCTTCACGAAGATGATGTCGGTGATTGCGGCCTATCTTTGTCTCCAGGGTATCCATGTGTATCCTTATTTGGACGACTGATTCTTACGCAGCCCTTGTTCGCTGGCAGCAGCGGGCAACCTCCAGTCTCTCCTTCAGCTCCTGTTCCATCTTGGGTTGTCAGTGAACTGGCGGAAATCCTCCATGACGGTCTCACAGGACCTGATCTTCCTGGGTTTTCGTTGGAACACGATCGACTGCAGAGTGTATCTGACCGAGGACAGAATGGTGGATCTGTTAGCCACGTGTCAGATGTTTGCGCAGTCGGAGAGCATGTTGGCCTGGTGGTTCCAGAGGCTTCTGGGTCTCATGGCCTCGTGTGTACTGGCTCTTCCTCTTGCTCGTCTCAAAATGAGACATGACATGGCGTCAGGCAGTGGATCCGGATTCCATGCGGATAATGATTCCGGATTCCATGAGAGTGGACCTGGATTGGTGGTCATCTGTCAGCAATCTGTCTGGGGGCGCGGGGTTTCAGGACCCGGTACCCATGGTGACGATCACGACGGACTCCTCCCTTCTAGTGTGGGGTGCAACGTTAGATCTTCTTCAGGTCTCGGACCGCTGGTCACCTCAGGACAAGCTCCTGCACATAAATCATTTGGAGTTTCTGGCGATCTTCCTAGCGCTCTGGGCGTTCAGACCGCTCATTGTCAACAAGGTGGTCCGCATAAGAACGGACAATGTGGTGTCAATGTATTACATAAACAAGCAAGGGGGAACAAAGTCTCCCCCCCCCTCGTGGACCTGTCCATCGAGATTTGGGAGTAGGCCTTGCTTCATGGTGTCTGGCTGCTTGCAGTGCACATCCCGGGCCAGCTGAATGTCACAGCGGATGCCCTCAGCCTGCGGACAGTGGTCAGCTACGAGTGGGAATTGAAGGCAGAGGTCCTCTCATGGATTTTCTAGCGCTGGTGCACACCGTAGGTGGACCTCTTCGCTACGGCGGTGAACAAGAAGCTTCCTCAGTATGCCTCCAGAGGGGGGCTGGGAGCCTCCTCTCTGGGGGATGCTCTCGAGATTCTATGGCACAACATGATAGCTTACGCCTTCCCGCCTCTGCCTCTAGTTCACCGTGCAATTTGGAAGTTGAAGAACTCGGCAAACTGTTTCCTTCTACTCATAGCCCCGTGGTGGCCGGCCAGGTTTTGGTTCTCAGAACTTCAACACCTGTCGGTGTATCCGCCGATCAGGTTACCAGTAACTCTCGATCTTCTTCGCCAAGGGGAACAACAGATGTGGCACCCCTCCCCACAATCGATCAGCTTGGCGGCATGGTGCCTGAGTTCAAGTTTTTAGAGCATCTGCGTTTGTCTGCGGATAACATGCACATTATCCATGCAGCCAGGAAACCCTTGACCAGATGTCAGTACAAGAGTAAATGGCTCAGGTTCTGTCATTGGTGTTTGGAGAAGAAGTTGGATCCGAGGGTGGCCACGATTGACACGGTGCTGTCCTTCGTGTCCTCCCTAGCAGAGTCAGGGGTTCATGTTCTGTCATGCAGGGCTTATCTCTCAGCGGTTTCCGCTTACCATTCTACAGACCTGTGTTCTTATTCTCTAACTAACCCAGTGGTGAAGAGGCATTTTGCTGGCTTGACACGCCTCTACCCTCTGGTTCGTAATCCGTACCCGCCATGGGATCTAAATGTAGTCCTGACGGCGCTGTGCCATAAACCCTTTGAACCAATGGCTATGGTGGACCTCAAGTACTTGTCTTGGAAAGTGTCCTTTCTGGTCGCCGTTACGTCAGCAAGGAGAGTGAGTGAGCTCCAGGCATTGTTGGTGGAGTATCCTTTCTTGGTCTTTCACAAGGACAAGGTAGTCCTTCGGTCAAACCCAGCTTTTCTACCGAAGGTGGTGACCGAATTCCATCTGAATCAGTCGGTCTCCCATCCAGTCTTTTTTCCGAACCCTGCCCCAGAGGCTGAAAGGGTTCTACACTGTCTTGATGTCCGAAGAGCTCTTAAGTTCTACCTGGACAGGACTTCCGAGCTTAGGAGTTCTTCTCAACTTTTTGTGACCTTCGGTAACCCTCAGGGCAAGCCGGCGTCTAAGGCAACTATTTCTAGGTGGATCGCCGCCTGCATCACGGAGTCTTTCACCGCCCAAGGGCTGAAAGCTCCTAAGGGTATCCATGCACACGTGTTGCGGGGCAAGGCAGCCGCCGTTGCTTTTCAGAAATATGTCCCCTGGGAGACAATCGCTAGGGCAGCTACTTGGGCCTCCCCATCTGCTTTCTGTAAGCATTACTATCTCGACATGAGCTCCAGAGCTGACGATCAGTTTGGTCAGGCTGTGCTGAAGAACCTGTTTCAGTAAGGGGTATTTCCATCCACCGGTAGTTCCTGTAAGGAGTGCGTGGGAATCTCCCACAAGTATGGAGGAAAGGGGACGGGACGTAGGAGTAGTACCAGGTTACTCACCGTAGAGACCACCTTACTCCTAGTCCATAGTCCCCTTTCCTCCATACGCCCGCCCGCCGTCCCCTCTAATAAGGTTTCTCTGTTATTGCTAATGGGTCTTTGACCTGGCGATAGAAAAGGACTGATGGGCGATGCGCGGGGCGGAGCCAGGGTGGACGGGGTTACGGCCGCGTGCCGGGCCCCGCGCAGGAAAGAGAGGAGGGACACATTTTGGAAAAAAATGTGGATGCTTTTTACAAAGTGCTCCAGTCTCGTCCCACAGGACGGAGAGATGTCCCACAAGTATGGAGGAAACGGGACTATGGACTAGGAGTAAGGTGGTCACTACGGTGACTAACCTGGTAAATCATCAGCACTGTCTTCTCCTTCATCTATTATCTGGATGTGTAGCTTTGTTAACATCCTTATGGCCTCAATCAAGGTGCCATTCTCATCATCGTGAGAAGGTATGAATGTGCAACATGATTCTCCGATTTTTGCAAAAACACCTCCGTCCATAGCTGTGATCATGTCAACGACGTATCTGTTCTGAAGAGTCATCAGTCTGATGGCTCTAAGCTCCTCCTTGATAGCATTGAATCCCTTTATGGTTGTATTGATCGTCTGCAGCAATTCACATCTGGTTATCTGTAACCATTTAGTATTTGCTCCAACCTGGATACTAGGCATGAAAATTATCGTGAACACTGATGAAGTCTGGCTGAACAGTCTGTGTTCATACGGAATAGAGTTGAAAGCTTCTATTTTTTAAACATTTTTATTTTTATTTGTATTGGATAATAAAATCATCCTTTCATATTTTGTTTACATCATCATAATTTCATTATTATAAACATTTATGACATCTTGCAAATCGTAACTCATACTTTTCATAGTTCATGCAAGTGTAAATCATAATTCATAGTTCATAATTCATGCAAGGAATACACCATAAAATGTCCACAGCTCACCGCAATCACCCTCTAAAATCAGGGATCAATCAAAATGATATTATGTCTGGAAAAATACTCAATAAAAAATGAATGATTGCTATACGAACCGTTAACTTTCCGTCATTAAATAAAAGGTGCCACACTACCTTTGGTTCCATGTTGTTACATGAACTTACAAAATCATCACTGAAGTATCTACTCCTCAGTTCTATTAGGTTAGGGCACTTAGTTAAAACATGTTCTAAATTTTCCTTGCTGAATTTGGTACTACAAAAGCAACAATATTCCAACTCATTTGAGATCATCCTTCTTCTCACCAGAATTTCACGTGTTGGCCACAGATTCAACCTGAACCTTAGATATAGATTACGCATTTGAGGGCTAGGGAATTTGGAAAGATAGTCTGCCATACTTCGAAAGTGCTTATGTGCAAATGGATTGGATTTAAAGTCAATATAACTAAAACATAGATTCCGATTTACAATCCAATCATATTGGTATAATTTGGCTTTCGCTTGATCAGGATTCTCAAGGAATAAATCCAACGTTATTGATGCATTAGCCAATGCGTGCAGTACATATTTACACCAACGTTTGGTGAAGTCCTGATCACGAGCAAGCAGATGTTTTGCCATGATTCCCAAAAGATTCAGGGCTTTTAGACATAAAATACTTTTTCTCAGTGTGGCAGCCTGTTTGCACTTCACTTGTACTTCGAGGGATAATAAACCTAATTCGTGTCTAATCAATGGCAGAGGGACGGATTTTGGTAACATCAGTAGCTCCTTCCAAAACCGGGATTCACATTTATGCCAGCTTGTGCTTGCCACAATTAAACACTTGGTACCCTACAATATGATCGGAATGATCTTTTGTTGGTAAAAAGCCATTATATGACTTATAGTGAATTTCCCAAATTTCCCTTTTAGCATTTTCGCTTGTCATAAGCGTCTGAAGTTTATTGTATCTCTCTAGTTCATTAATTTTATTTGACACTGTAACTGCAACAATTAATCCCAAGTATCTATACTGCTCTACCTTAGATAGAGTTCTGTTTTGAAGCTGCCACTTGTAGTTTTTGAGCTTCTATTGACTTGTCATAGAAATAATTCTCTCTCTTTATTCGATGAATCAGCTCCACAGATCTCCTCTTCCTCAGATGAGCATCTGCTTTCGGGAAACCAATGTTCAGGTCACTTTTAGGAATCACCAACGCAGGAACATGAAACTTCACCAAGGTGCATATTCTTCCCCAAACTTTGGGCAGCTTCATATATGATTTGGATCCACAAGCCCAATAATGATCCATTATTACTGCTGTTCCAAGTTTAATTTCTGGTACATCAAAAATTCGCCCACATTTCTGGTTTTCTCCAACTTTTCTTGTGCCATTGTTTCTGAAACACAGCTTTGAACTTTCCAAAGGCACTATTTTTAAGGGTCCTCCTCTGTCTTCGATCCAGGTCAATAGTTTAGCAAGTCTTGGCCATAGAGGCTTACAGCCATTCTGCACTATGTCAATAGTTGGTTGATAACGAACAATGACTACCCAGGCTCTGCAGATCACCACTCCTTCCCATTCATCTGGTGATAGCACCGATCCCCAAATCTGCATTTGGCCTCTGTTTTTCCATCTATGACTTTCTTCTGCAGATATCCCTGAAACCTCAAGTTTTCTGTTTGCTTCTCGTCTGATTTCTGCTCCTTTCACTACAGATTTTCCATATCTGATCACAAGGTTCTTTGTCTGTGTCTTAACTCTTGTCTTTGTATCTTGTTCATCATCTTCATCTGGAACCGTCTTTTCAGTTGCCATTTGAGATAGGCATCTCAACCTATGAACTGGCCTCTTGTTCTAGCTGTGAAAGACAATGTGCCTGGACGTCTATTTCAATAGCTATGAAGATCTTAGACTTCCCAATGCTATAAGGCAGGAGTGCACATACAAAGCATTCCTCCTTTGAGGTCCTCCTTCCTGCTTCTCTCATATGCTGATATCAAAGATTATTCCCCAAATGTGCTGTACTCTCCAGGTAATCATTTAGCTCATGGTCATTCTCCCTAGCATTTCTTATGGGCCTCATGTTCCTTGAATGAGCCTGTGTAATCATGTCATGAAGTATGTCAGCATAGGTTCTTCTTACTGGACCAATCATAGAACCATTCATCAGTGGACTAGGCCTATTCACATGTGCTACCTGTGTAGGAGAAAGTTCTAGAAGCCTTTGTTTACTTCAATGCCATTTCTTAGCAGCAGTGTGAGAGGGCCATAGAGTGTCTCCTATAATCTCCAGACGTGACCTCTCTTCAAACGGTAACTCAGGTTTATCTATTACAGGGACATGTGCTTTCATATGTACCTTTAAAGTAGGAATAATAACCTTAGGTCTCAGCTGCCTAGTAATTGCCACATTTGTATCCTTCTCGTGCACAGGAGAATACACAGGAATGTTTATGCATCTCTACAAAAACTGCAGTGCGTATTGTAAGTGAAAGCAATACCACTATGAATATAATGCAGGTATAGATAACACACATGTACAAACAAATTGCAGTGCATATTGTAAGTGAAAGCAATACCACTATGAATATAATGCAGGTATAGATAACACACATGTACGAAAACTTGCACCATGGGCTTCGTGCACAACGTGGAAGTCTCTCGTGATGCGTCATGATGACATTGCTATTGATGCTGCACATGTTATGTTTAAGGAAGGAAAAAGTATTTTTAATGGGACAACATCATGCAATATTCTGGTAATATCTTAATGTATAGAAAAGAGTCGTCCTTTCGCTAGACGAAAAGTGGATGCCTCTCCAACAAGAATTAAAGGACTATAGTAAGTAGGCTCTGGATATCTTCCTCAAAAAGTCTCATTCAGGATGTCCTCGGTCTACTTCAGCTGGCAGGATTATTTCAATGACATACTCCAATTCCAATCGATGCCACAAATCTGCTTCAGACCAGATGACATGAAGATTTTTCTTTCAGCATGAAACAAAAGGTTTCTCAATTAGTGAACCTTTTAATTTTCTTCCTCAACAGTCTCATTCATTCCTTAAGGTTCTCTCGGAATACTCATTCACTTGGTGTATGATGTCTCTCAATATTCGATTGAGCTCTGCATTATTTCTCGGGTCTCTCAGGAAAGTTCTGACATCAGTTTGTCTCCCTGCAACATGTGGACATTCTTCAATCAAGTAATAGAAAATTGGCTGACCAGTCTATGTGCATTATTCAGTGACAGGAGCATCTGTATTTCCCCAACTGTACTCAGGAAGCTGAAGTATTTGTTCAGTGATAGCTATAAGCAATCTTCTCACAATGGTGACATTTTTGGGATTTTGCAGGACAATGGGAATGCTAGTAGTTCTCCCCACCAACGCTGGGTATGCGCACAGTACAAACTCGAAAAAAGCAAGACCGATCTGTGAAACTTTGTCATTGGGCACCACCATAGGCACCTCCAAAGAGAAAGTCAGTAAGAAAAGAATTGAGATACTGCTCTCTTTTCCAACCGTTGAACAAGAATTCCAAATCTGGCATACTCTTCTGTTTACTCAAGGCTTAAGTGTGCCTCAGTCCAATGTAAACAAGCTCATGTGGCTCAAGAACCAATATTTTCCTTAACTCTTATTTTCAGTAACTAAAAGTGCCTGGAACTAAGCCACAGTTCAATAAACTCTTTGGCCCTCATTACGACCCTTGCGGAAATCGAAAAACGATGGCGGAAATGCAATACCGCCATCGAATAGCGCTCGGTGCGATTATGACCCGTCACCGCAAAGTACGATGCCATTAGCGACACCGCAGTGAACACCAACGCTAACTGCACCAAGTACGCGCGCGCGCCATGCCAAACCGCAATTACCACCATGGTGCAACGGTACGCGAATTCTGACCCCAGCGGACATGCACCTAACGCCATCAAGCACGGCGGAAAGTACCATTCCGCCATGGTGAGAAGTACGGCATCGCGAACCAACCGTAAACGGCCCTACTGAGTGCCTGTACACCGCTCCCTGGCCACATTGTACAACTCCCCGTAGGTGCAATGAAGCCACACAATGCAACCAGTGAAATGTACAAGTCATCCATGCCTGCCAACGAACAAATGAATCACAAGAGGGGCCAATGGAAGCTGCAGGGCACAGATGGCACGAATACAGAAGCCACACAAATGGACATGACCTCAGTCTCCCTCCAAGAAACGCACGCAAACACAGGCACCTGTGACCAGCCATATTCTGATAATCACATCATACCACCAATCCAACTGGCTGACCGGCATCTGTCACACAAAAGCCATTCCCCCGCCCCTGAGCATCACATCACCAAAACAGTCACATTGGCAGCCCTCATCCCTGACCTCACTGGGCTTCGTAGGCAAACGCGCCAGCACAGTACCACGCAACTATACTCCGAAGCTGGAACCCAATGCAGATCTCCTCACAATACATCGCTCCCCAAATAGGAATATGACACATCACCTGCAAAGAATAATGCTACACGGTTCATATCAGAATAGGAATTTAATGCACAACAAAATCACCAAGCCCATACAGCCATCAGGCCATGAACTCCAAAATACATTTCACCATTGTGGGCTGCATCCGCAATTAATGACCAGCTACTTCTTGTGTGACGCCCTGTACCCTCATGGCACACAGGGGCTACATTCTCGTACGAAAAGGCAACATGGAAGCGCCTCGACCCGCAGGGCCGTCCCATTAGGGAGGCACTAGTCCAGCTGAAAGGCCGAAATGTTGCTCCTAGCCACTAGTACTGCGTAAGGGCATGTGGCCCATTGGCGATCGTCCCATAAGATCGTAATGCTGCTCCACTGATTAACACGAAGCAGCAGGTGTCGGGAGTAAAATCCATCTGCAGGAGTGGCATACAGATGGCAGTGGAAAAAGGGGAGGAGATACCTGTCACCCAAACGAAATGAAAAAGAATAGAATGGCCATCAGAACTACATTTGAATTACTCACTTCAATGATCACACCAAATCCACAGCCATATGCATGCTAGCCCACTCCAAAGGATCATCAACAACCAAAAACCACTAGCGAATCATATCTACCTATATCGAGGTGAAAACACTATCACAAACGCCTGCTTCCATACTCACATGACATGTGAAACTTCCATTGAGTCTGTGCGTAATGCAGCCTGCAAAATGCACTGTTCCCCCAGCCCGTAATTCCAGTGTTGTGAAGCAACATGTAATTGGGAACGTCCGGCCTTATCGCCCACTTCGCTATTGCGCATCCCATACTATTCATATCAATCATTGCATCCTCGCCATGGCCCCTGTCCCAAGGACAATGAACAATAGAACGTTATATTCGCAGTCAGACCTGTGGGCATCTCCTCGCCGCTAGCTGAAAACCGAAAGCGCCGTCCTTCGAATTCCTCATTTGCAACATCACGCCGAAAAGGCATCTGTGGCCGCTTGAAATCACTAATTAATCTATCTAGTGCGGCTGTGTGTGAAAATGGCAACTGCCTTCACTCACAAATGGGACGCCCCGCCCGCCGGTGAACCTCGGTGCAGTGTTGCATGAGGGTCCACCGTTACTCGAGTACTACGTTCCACTGACCCTTCACAAGTCTGTTCGCGACTGCAAAGATAGTATGTGAAACAATGGGACCAAAGCAGAATGAACATATCAACCAATGTTACACTGCCATCGGGTACAAATACATGATTGTAATGGCAAGATGCCATTCGTCGAATTGCAGCGTTGTGTGCGGGACGTGCTCACCCAAAGGGGAGAGCAGCTTGCACAGGTGGAATGAATCACCACAGGTGGAGGCCATACAGCCTGGAAACACATTAATTGCACACCCAACCCCCTCCCACAACCACACCCACTCCGAAATGCTACCGGCAGGACTAGCCATGTTGGCCCTGGGGGACCTGATAGCACTGCAAGTACTCCAACTTCAAGAAGAAGACGAACACCGACTACAACCGGCCGCACGGAGGAGACGCAGGAGGAGGAGGAGGAGGAGGGCAAGGCAGGGCCAGCAAGGGCCGCCAGCACAGCCACTACCACCACGCAGGCAGCCCGCTATCCCACGCCTCCGAGCACATCCGTTCAACCTCACTGATGAGCAGATCCACACCCTCTACCGTTTGGACCGGGACACCATAACCGCCATTGTGGACATGACACACGCTGACCTTGTGAGCATGATAGATAGCCCAACCGCCATCCCACCCCTACTGAAGGTGGTGTCTGTACTACACTTCCTGGCCACTGGCACCTACCAGCACACAGTCGGACAGTTGCATGGCATTTCACAGCCACTGTTCTCACGGACACTATTGCAAGTGCTCGATGCCCTCCTGCTGCACGCAGACGACTACATCTCTCTACCACGCTCGGAGCAGGATATTACGAACGCAAAAGTGGGATTCCATGCACTTGGCGGCATACCGGGTTGCATTGGTGCCATCGACTGCACCCATGTGGAATTGGTTGTCCCACATGCCATGGAGGCCCAGTACCGCAACCGAAAACAATTTCATTCCCTGAATGTACAAATGGTGTGTGACTCGAACAGGATCATTACACATTGTTGTGCCCGATTCCCAGGATCAACCCATGATTCTATGGTCTTGAGGAACTCTACTATACCACGCTACATGGAGCGACACGCAGGGAACAGATCCTGGCTACTCGGTGAGGCTCATTTCAAGCATGATAGTGTGGGGTATGTGATGCGGCAATGACCTGGCAGGAAGGGGGGGGGTGCGTACGTAGCAATGGCATTCCTCATAATACCTTCATTGTCCACATACAGGTGATGCCGGGTATCCACTGAAGAGATGGCTACTTACACCAGTCCGCAACCCACGGGACCAGCATGAGGAGGACTACAACCATGCCCACTCACGTACCCGTGTAGTCATTGAACAGGCATTCGGCCTACTGAAGACTCGTTTCCGCTGCCTCAGCAGGTCTGGCGGGGCACTCCTGTACCGACATGAGAAGGTTGCAAAGATGGTCATGGCAGTGTCATGCTACACAACATGTGCGTACGTAGAAATGTGCCCATGCCCCCTGACGCAGAACTGCAAGCACCTGAAGATGGTCATGATGAGGGTGGGGATGTGGCAGCACCTCAAGGAGTCTGCGAGGCACAGGAGGGCCGTGACATTCGTCAGCATATCATAGATGCATGCTTCTAGCACTCACGCCTGGTGGCTGATACATGGACACGGGACTTGTGGCACTGTGTGTGTCTGGAACATGCACTATATGGACTGTACGCCTATAATGGCCTCGTACACAAAGATCAATGTCCACGCATCTCATTGTATGATCGTGCATTGTTCATGGCATATGTGATATCATGTTAAACACCCTATCGACCCGCCACCCAAGTAAGCCCAACACACCCCCTCCACCCTCCTACCTCCCCCCCGAACACCAGTGTCCAAAGATGCTCATTGTCAGTGGGCAGACGCTATTGCAAGCCCCCTCTCCGGGTATCAGGGGCACCCCTGCCTGTGGAGCGCAGGTTCCTCCCAGATCTACGTTGGGGGCTGCCCTGGACGGAACTTGCAACGGATGATGTATCTGCCTGCTCACGTCCATGCATGTCCCTAAGGGTTTGTGAGAGCTCAGTGAGCACACGGCGCACAGCGGCAAGTTCAGCACATACGTCTTTGGACGTCGCATGCAGTTCCCCCCTCAGGCTCTCGGTGCTTCTCTCCATTTGTTCTCTCAGGCTCTCGGTGCTTCTCTCCATTTCTGCCCTAAGTGTCTCAGTAGATGTTTCTATGGCTGCCTTAGTACCCCCACATTCATCAGCATGGTCCTTGAGGAGCGTGGCCAGTTGCTGCTGTTGCACGATCACCTGGTCGAGGGACTGTTGCCTCTGCTGGCCCATGGCCATTTGCGGTGGTGTCACAGAGGGGCTGGTCACCTCATGTTGCCTTGACACTGGGCTTGTGGGGGATGGCCAGTCGTCGTCTTGTGGGTGCCCCTGCGTGGTATCCTCATGGTGTACGGGATGAAACAAACAGGGGGATTGAGACAGGTCATGGATGGATCCTACATCGAGATCACCGTTTTCTGTGTCGGAGCATGCTGCCATTAATGCAGTGTCACCTATGGTGCTGCTGCCACCAGAAGCAGTGCCTACTGTGGCATCCATTGGGGGGACCTGTGGTGGTGCTGTTGTGGGCATGCTGGCTGCTGGGGTGCCTGTTGAAGTCCCCTCCTGTGTGCTGCCACTTGATTTGTGCTGCTGCCGTGTCTTGATGCGTGCAGTTGAGGTGGAGGGTCTTTGGCCGTTGGTCCTGGCCCTCTTGGCAGGTGTGCTGGTAGGGGTGTCCTGGAGCTCGTCGTTTGAATCGGACCCTGTGGTGGAGTAAAGGAGGGCGAACGTTATTAATGGGTCTGCGGAAATTGGAATGGCAATGTATCACATGCATTGGGGTGGTACCTGAGGGTGATTTGGGTTGGGGCCTTGGAGGTGGTTTCATTTGTGTGTGGAGTGAGGGTGCAGTTGTTTTGCAGCCTGCAGTTAGGGTGTGCCTGCTGCACGTGTAGAGGGTGTTTTTAGGATTTTTAATTATTTATGTATTTAATGTGACTTTTAAAGTGTGCTATCAGGCCTATGCATGTGGCCGTTCTCCTGGACATGTGTTACTGTTGCACTATGTGGACACGTGGTACTTCACATTATTGGACATTGTGGTTTTGGCATTGTTTCATTTGGGGCACCTACCTGATTCTTCGGTTGTCTGCACTCCTTTCTCCATCCCTCCGACTCCCTCTATACTCTCCATTCCAATGGTGGAGGCACAGATTTCTTCCCAGGGGGTCAACTTGATGGGTGATTCCGATCCCCCACCGGTAGCTGTGGCAATGTTGCGGTTGGCTGAAAGTATGCTACGGACGCGGATCCGCAGGTCGTCCCATCGCTTTCTGCATTGCTGTGGGTTGCGGGGTGCGGTCCCCACCGCACTTACCCGCTGTGCCACCAGGGCCCATATGGCCTTCTTGTTCGCAAGTGCCGTCCTGGTCATTTGCGTGGAGAAGACGGCGGCAGCATTCTCCTGGAGGGTCTCTGTGAGCACGGTGAGTTCCTCACGGGAGAAGTGGACCTGCCGCTTGCGGTCGCACGCTTTCTTCGCTACTTTTCCCATTGTTCTTGGTTTCACTAGGGTGGCTGACGGGTTGGGATGTGTCTCAGGGTAGTGTTTTTAATGGTTGTGTGGAAATGGTGTTTTTATAGGTGTACGGCGTGATGTTTCCCGTTCCGGGACCATGTTTTTACTTCCGTTTGCGTATATTTCCGGTCAGGGTACTTTCCGGTTGCCGCTCATTGCGGTGACCGCTAAGATGGGTGGCGGAATTGCACCTAGGGCGACGTACGGCGGCGGTGTGGGCCGTTTTGGGGTCATTTCCGCCATCGCGGACTTTGCACTTCCGCCATGGCGTGGTGCTCGTGCCCGATGGGTCGGAATGAGCCGCACTTTGCTCCGTCGTGCAATGGCGGAAACGCTATTTACGCTATGGCGGTCCGGTCGGTCGATTTCCGCAAGGGTCGTAATGAGGGCCCTTGTCTTTACTTGACTGCTTCTGCGTCCTTCTTCCTCACCATAGATATAGCCTGCACTTGCTGTGGTTCTTTCGCGATGCTTGCTTCCGATGCGTGCTTCCGATGGGTGTGGGTGTGCTGTGGATTCTTCAGCCTGGATCTTTACATTTATCAAGGATTGTTCAAGCACGTCTGTCTTACAAAGTGACTGCAGACGGTATAGTGTCTTCGCTATAAAGGGGCAGCTGGAACGATCATGCCACCTTTGATCTGATTTCCGGGAAAAAGTTTGGAAACACAACATTTTGCATCCCTGGTTGTTGTAACATCTCCTTCTGTGTTCTGCGCTGCCCCACACCCTTGCCGCTTGAGTGGAGCTGAAATGACAGAGATACTTGAAGTAATACACATAACAGACACACGTAGCTCCTTTCCTAACAATTCTACTGTTCACTGGGCATCACTCCTAGTTCTCTTTGGAGATGTGAGAAGTATCCTCATTCATCTCCTTGTCACTCTTGTGTGAAACAAGATGGATTTCCTGAATCTGTCCAATTTCATAAAGCATGTAATGCCAGTAATAGACATTGCAACCATCCTTTCTTTAGGGTCCATTTAATTTCTCTATTTTCTTCTTTAAGCAAGCTATTAAGTCTTCTTACAGACCTTATTCTCCCGCTGGTGACCTGTGCATGAAAACTTGTGCCTTTTCTTAAGCATCAATCTTATGTAATTTGTTAAGGATTTCAATCAGGCGACATACACCTTGGTCTCGGCCTAGTATGCAAAGCACAACTGAAACGCTTAAATTTTTATGTTTATAGATTCAATATTGAGATGGTACACCACTCATATCACATCCCCTTTTCAAATACCCTGGGTAAAATACAATTTTTATTTCAAAATTCGAAAGAAATCATACACCTTTTAATATGGGGCAGCAATCACCAATGGGGTGATAATTACAATGAGAACACTTTTTGGTTTAGGAAAGATAGCACCCAAGTTAGAATTTCCCCCGGCAATGTTCCCTCAACCCACAAATAATCCATTCTGCGTGGATAAACAGAAGCAGCAGGTAAATAGGAATAAGAAACAGGAAACGGAATTCAAATTTCACCTCCCTCCCCAAATAAGAGAGAGAAACGGATTTTAAACCCCTTGCAATGTTATGAAATGACGCTCGGAAATGGACAAATAAATAATGAATCTGTGTTAAAAACCTTAAAGCAAATATGAGTCCGCACTAAAGCAACAATGCAAAGACACTAACA
The DNA here is from genome assembly GCF_040938575.1 of Ambystoma mexicanum. Taxonomy (NCBI): domain Eukaryota; kingdom Metazoa; phylum Chordata; class Amphibia; order Caudata; family Ambystomatidae; genus Ambystoma; species Ambystoma mexicanum. The sequence goes on from NC_090931.1 coordinate 375,966,462, forward strand.
ATTACAAAGAATGGATTACCAAAAGCATACAGTTCTAAAATGAGTGGAAAGTTTAAAACAGATTGCAGCAAAATGACACGTTGTGAACTTTGCAATTTTGCAATTCTCACCTGAAATTAACCAAACGGTTGTTAATAAAAACGGATGAAATACACGGATGATTAGGAGTGCGGTTTTGGTTGGGGTGTAGAGGTGTATCCCAGGGATATTCTAGAAGTGAAATTAAGTCTCTAGCTGGTAAATTGGATGAGTTATGCAAGATATAAAAAGGTGCGCTTTGAGTAAAATGGAGCTGTGAAATAGGAAAGGAAATCGGTTGTGACAAGAACAGTTTTACTTTACACTAGAATATTCAGGCTAGGCCATCAAAGATGGACACAGCAAGAGCCAGGGTTGATTCGCAACTTCAACCCCGTCTCCCCAGCGCCCAACCCTGGCGGAAACCAGTGCGTTCACTCGAAATAGGACTAATGGTTTAGGATTACAAAAGACAAAATTACTAAAGAGATGTTGCTAGCACTAGAAATTAAGGGCAGGGTTGCAAGAATGATTCTAACAGTTTTAACAAGTTAGCAGAGTAAGAACAGGATGACTTAGAGAGTGAGATATGGACAAAGACAAGATATGCTATGGGTTTCTATGGGGTGGCGATTATACTCACAGTCCACTTTTTAGTTTTGGGACTTTGGACCGTCAACGGTTCTGGTCACTACACGGCAGCGCACCTGGAAAACAGTTGGGCAGTTCTGGTCACCAGATGGCACTTCTGGACTGGCAATTCTGGTCACTGGATGCTAAAGGCAGCTGGCTGGCAGGATGCCAGCGAGCATGCAGTTAGGGGTATTAGGATGCTTCCCAAAAACACCACAGCTTTCCCCTTTGGTTATTTGGGAATTTTAGTGGGATTTCAGAATTGAGGCCTTGCTGGGTATAGGATCAGCACTGCTTGGGTTTTGCAGTGGGCCCTGGAGTATGGTCAGCAATGCTTTGGCCTTGTAGTTGGGATCTGGAATCTGGATGGATGGAGCAGGAACGCAGCGCAGGAACGTCAGGAACAGTGTGTGTGTGTAGTGTCTTGTCTGGGACTCTTATTTATAATGCATAGTGACATCATCGACTATATTACTGGGCCGGCTTAGCTAAGCCCGCCTCTGAACAACTGGATTAGACAATCAATGTTGATTGCCTCCCCTGGGATGTGACTCAGTTCAGGAGGTTGCATCTTATGATGTAAAAAGACTTCCCACAGACCTTTTTGCCAAAAATCTGTCATACAAGAATTTACACATTTGTACAGTTGTGGCACCTTAATAAATGACATAATCAGGTTACATATTTTATGCAGAGCCCAGCCGTCCAATCCTGCAATCTGTGAGACATTGTTTTGTCCTTTTAATAATCTTTGGTTATTTTCAGTATTAAATATTCAGCCTAAAATTCTATAACTTTAGACACATGTGTGGATTATCATCGGGTATGTATGTACACAAATTTGCATTTACAACATGGATGCTTTTCTTGTAATCCGCAATACTTTGCCATTTCTGTTCCCAAAGCTTCAGTGAATTCTACCATGTCTTCAATAAAAGCCCATAAAATCATATTTAAACTATAACATTTTCACATTTTTACAAATTCTTGCTGCAGAGATACAAAGTCTTTAAAGTGTATTCATAAAATAGTCTTTGGAGGAAAAGGGCAGTCCTTTGTCTTGCACTGGACCATTTCTTTTCTTTTTCAGCTGCCATCAACTGTCACTTCAACCCTGTGTGGGGTGGGGGTTCCCAGTTTGATTCAAGCTTTTATGGCCCCCATCACTTCACAGGTTAGTGTCCCAGGACTTCCATTGTCCCAGCCTGGAGCACAGACGAATGTCTGACGAGCGTGTAAACTTTCTTTGTCCTGGTCCATTCAAAGTTTTTCAAGCTAGCAATTATCACTTGCGTGTCCTGGAAGGTTATGGTGTGGCTCCTTTCCTAGGGGGAAGCTTTAACTCTGCCAACCGGAATAACCTGTTTTTGGCAGCTTGCAAATCCAGCCAAGGCAGTTTAAAACCTTTATTTTCTGATTTTTGGTCCTGAATTAAAACAAACCTCTGGAATAAAATAGGCCATGTATGTACTTTCACCAGCAACAAAACCCCTTCACATTACTAAATAAGCAGGCTTTCATTCAAGAGTTTACTTTTTAAATAGGCATTTTTCTCCTTTAGTTTTGCAAAAGCCCATTTTTACACATGTGTTGAAAACTGCTAGCATTTCCTTTGAAATTCAATTTTGCCATCTGACTTCCCAATATTGCCTTGCAGCAATTGTTATTTTCTTCTAGGCAGTAGTTTATCTGAAGTACAGAAGCTTTGAAACTGACATGGCTCAGATAGCTGGAGACTCTTTTGAGCTTTGATACATTTGTAAAGAAATGAACATGTTTTCCTGTACGAGTAAAAGTGCAGCTCCTTGTTGATTTCTCTCAGAGTTGGTTTGACAGAGCCTGTCATTCAGAAATCATGCCTGGTTTTGCTGAGGCACAATGAGATATTGGGCATTGCAGGGCCTTATTAATCACAGTGATTTAAGGAAGAACAGATGGGAATAGTGTCAGCAGCATTATTTTAAAGGTGAAACGTTTCCTTTATAATGGAGATCTTGGAGTTTTCAGCAAAGCAATGCTGCCTTTTCACTCCATTTCTTTTGTACAGGTAAGACCACACTGGCACGCTTTTTCAGTGTGTCCCCTTGTTCCATCCTGCCCACTGTATGGTTGGCAAGAAGGTGCAGCTTGGTGATGTGGTGAAATACTGTTGAGTGGGTCTGCAAACTACTGAAAACCTGGTTCGTCCCCTAAAACCAACTAGTTTCCAAACTAACAGCATCACAACGACACCGACCCAACAAACTACCTGATGCGAGAAATTGACAGCTAATAAACTCGAATGTAAACTAAAAAGACAAACAGAACTAAACGAGTAAAGTAGATCAAAACAGTGAAGTGGATAATATGAATACATCTTTGGGAGAGTAAGGAGATCTAAACTGCTGAAATGGACATAATGAATGAGGAAGGAACGAAGTGAATGGCGTGGATGAAATAGTTAGAATGGATGAAGCGTATAGAACAGATGAATGCACTGAGTAGAAGAGGGCATGAGTAGAAGAACAGACAACTGGATAGATCAAATGAGTATGGAGATCAGATAAGCGTATAGAATAGATGAACATACTAAAGCGGATGAGTGTGTAGAGTGGTTAGGTGTGTAGAGCGGACAAGCCTGTAGAGCGGATGAGTGCGTAAATACAGAGAAGCGAATAGAACGCAGGAATGCATAGAACTGAAACTATGTGTGACTATACAGAACGGACGAACGTATAGACCGGGCGAACGTTTAGACAGGATGAACGTGTAGAACGGATGAAGGTGTAGAACGGATGAGTGTGTAGAGCAGATGAGTGTGTAGAACGGATGAGTGTGCAGAGCGGATGAGTGTGCAGAGCGGATGTGTGTTGAGAACGGATAAGTTTGGAGAACGGATGAGTGTAGAGAGTGGAAGACTGCGGAGTGTGGATGAATGTAGGGAGCGGATGAGTGTGGAGAGCAGATGAGTGTGGAGAATGGATAAGTGTGTGGAGCGGATAAGCGGGTGGAGCGGATGAGTGTCTGGAGCAGACGAGTGTGTGGAGCAGATGAGCAGTATGTCGAGCAGACGAATAGTATGTTTACTCGATGAGTGTGAGGACCGGATGAGTGTGAAGATCAAGATGAGTGTGTAGATTTGGATGAGTGTGTAGATTTGGACGAATGTGTAGAGCAGATGAGTGTGTAGAGCGGATGAGTGTGTAGAGCGGATGAGTGTGTAGAGCGGATGAGCGTGTAGAGCAGATGAGCGTGTAGAGTGGATGAGCGTGTAGAGCGGATGAGTGTGTGGAGCGGATGAGTGTGTGGAGCAGATGAGTGTGTGGAGCAGATGAGTGTGTGGAGCAGATGAGTGTGTGGGGCGGATGAGTCTGTGGAGTGGATGAGTGTGTAGAGCAGAAGAGTGTGTAGAGCAGATGAGTGGGTAGAGCGGATGAGTACAAAGAGCGGATGAGTACAAAGAAAGGATGAGTATAAAGAGCGGATGAGTACAAAGAGCGGATGAGTACAAAGAGCGGATGAATATGAAGAGCGGATGAGTGTGTGAGGCGGATGAGTGTGTGAGGCGGATGAGTGTGTGGAGGGGATGAGTGTGTAAAGCGGATGAGTGTGTAGAGCGGATGAGTGTGTAGAGCGGATGAGCGTGTGGAGCGGATGAGTGGGTGGAGCGGATGAGTGTGTGGAACGGAGGAGTGTGTGAAGTGGATGAGTGTGTAAAGCGGATGAGTGTGTAAAGCGGATGAGTGTGTAGAGCGGATGTGTGTGTAGAGCTGATGAGGATGTAGAGCGGCTGAGGATGTAGAGCGGATGAGTGGGTAGAGCGGATGAGTACCAAGAGTGGACGAGTACAAAGAGCAGACGAGTACGAAGAGCGGACGAGTACGAAGAGCAGATGACTATGAAGATCGGATGAATACGAAGAGCGGATGAGTACGTAGAGCGGATGAGTACGTAGAGCGGATGAGTACGTAGAGCGGATGAGTACGTGGCGTGGATGAGTGTGTAGACTGGATGAGTGTGTAGACTGGATGAGTGTGTGGAGCGGATGAGTGTGTGGAGCGGATGAGTGTGTGGAGCGGATGAATGTGTGGAGCGGATGAGTATGTGGAGCGGATGAGTGTGTGGAGCGGATGAGTGTGTGGAGCGGATGAGTATGTGGAACGGATGAGTGTGTAGACTGGATGAGTGTGGAGCAGACGAGTGTGTGGAGCGGACGAGTGTGTGGAGCGGACGAGTGTGTGGAGCGGATGAGTGTGTGGAGCAGATGAGTGTGTGAAGTAGATGAGTGTGTGGAGTAGATGAGTGTGTGGAGCGGAAGAATGTCTGGAGCGGAAGAGTGTCTGGATGAGCATGTAGATTGGATGAGCGCGTAGACTGGATGAGCACGTAGACTGGATGAGCGTGTAGATTGGATAAGTGTGTAGATTGGATGAGCGTGTAGATTGGATGAGCGTGTAGACTGGATGAGCGTGTAGACTGGATGAGCGTGTAAACTGGATGAGCGTGTAGATTGGATGAGCGTGTAGATCGGATGAGCGTGTAGATCAGATGAGCGTAAAGATCGGTTGAGTGTGAAGATTGGATGAGTGTGTAGATTGGATGAGTGTGTAGATCAGATGAGCGTGTAGATCGGATGAGCGTGTAGATTAGATGAGCGTGTAGATTAGATGAGCGTGTAGATTGGATGAGTGTGTAGATTGGATGAGCGTACAGAGCGGATGAGCGTACAGTGCGGATGAGTGTACAGAGTGGATGAGTGAAACGCCTGATCTCGAACGCCTGAAAACGAATAAAAATGCATAGAACGGACTTGATTGCATAGAATTGCATGACGTGCATAATATGCCTTGGAATGCAGGGAACATTTAAAAGAGCATACATCCCATCATGCCACAGCCAATGCTTACTCTCTTCTTTACACCACCACTCAACTAGAACACAGAGATACTATGACACCATTCGGTATAACTGTTCTCATATCAACATCTCCCGCTCACTCCCCATCACTCTGTGTAAACACTGCTGGTTACACATCCCCCAGCCAGGCGTTCTCCACAGGCCCAACGCAGCCACACTCGGTCTGGATAAATCCTGCCAGAGCGAACACATACTCCTGGTCTCAACCACCACACCTACCGATATGAAGCAGCCACTGCACGAATTCCGCAACAGCTGCACACAAACCTGCTGCGCACACGCACCTTTGGACTCTACTCGCTCTACTGACCCGAACTTCGGTTCCCGAGGGCGTTCAACCTACTAGCGCCTTCAGACCTTCAGATATAAGGCGCTATATAAATGCAAAATAACATAACATAACAATATATCCCACAATCCACAGACTTTTTCTTTAACATAATCATAAATGCCATGCTTCAATCTTACTAATTCCCATATTGTCCATCTTAGGAAATACCTTTTGTGCTACAATTTTTGGCTCTGATAACTTGATCTACCTCAAAAGGAAAGGGACATACCCTTGTGATCATATATCTGATTCTATATACAAGTACTAAAAGTATCATTAAGTTTCGATATAACTCCTTAATTGTGCATAACGTGTGCCCAATAGTAATCTTATTAATCATGAAACACTTTATAAAATGCAACGTATTCTACTATATGCAAAACACCGAATCACTCCTTTCCACTCGTTTGGGTATACACAGGGTAGTTTAGCTATTCCAACGCCACCCTTAATAAGGCTACAGACATCACTGGTTTACCAATACTGTTTTGTCGCCACACTGTCTTAGAGGAGTTTAAAGAACACCCTCTCCTTGTCCACAAGTCTTTCTTATCTCGAGGCACTTCTCCTTAAGTCCTTACTCATTAAAATGTAAACATGTATCACAATAATTCAACATACTCATCATCATCATGCTTTCATCAATTGGCCAATAAGACTGCGTGCTGCAGCGGAGAGCCGCCCCTCGGAGGTAGCCCCTCCCTTTTTCCAACGTGCTAACATTGCGTGCACCGTTGACGTCACAAAGGCAGAGTCACTGTACACTGTTACTTCCTGGTCTGCACAATTTTCGAGCACGACAATCAGTGCCACTAATTCTGCAGCCTATGCCAAAAAGTGAGACGACAGTCATACACTTGACACTACTTCAAACTCTCCATTGGCCATGTGTTCCTCCACAGCAAATCCCCTATATCCTTGGCCATTTATCAATTCTAAAAAACCTTCAAATATAAAGAAGCTTCTTGGCTATCAATGCATTTCCCTTCACCCTTGGGATAAAGCTCCCAACTCAATTATATACATGCTAACCTTCTGCCAGTGATTTCAATGCAAACATGGCACTCTACACCCAATCCTTTTAATCGCTAGATTCAATATGACCACGTCATAAACAAAAGCCTTCTGAGATGTCAATGTACCTTTAGGCTCTTCCTACATAGCAAATAATACATATTCAATAACTAACATCATAGAACATCCCATTACTATACTGACAGCCCTCTCAATGGCGAAGGCGACAGTCGTCAAAAATTGTTCAATATGAACATGACCCCATACTACTGGATCTAAAATAATTTTAAAATGTACAAAAAACAATATACCCTCTTTATTATAAACCTTTTTAATTATATTAATACTCCTCATATGGCCATCCCGCCATCCCTATTATACATGCCATACATAATACATTAATTCTTATTTAAACTATACATTCTTAGTACAAAACATTCTGTGCCTTTATCTAATAAAAATAAAAAATGTCATATTTAATTTTCTCATTTAATCTTACCAAATATATGAACCAATGTCTGTGTTAACTAATACAAAAATAACTCAGACATGTCTCTTCTGTTATAACAAAACAAATTCCCTTCTCCTATAGATGGGCATATTAAACCAGTGTTTATGCTCTTTCATCTCTACATAAGCGAATACTACGTCAGAAAGTGTTGCTGCACTCTCAGCGCTTGTCTGCTACACCGTCTGATTCTGAGAAAACCATCTTCATTCTACTGCTAATATGCAGGCAGGTTCTCAGTCCCTTTTTCTAAAGCTGGTTATTCTACAGGTGGAAATCTTTTCATTTGTCTTTTCTTCATACCCTGAGTACTCCATAAGGTTTCTTAATCATTCTGGAAGTTCCTTCCTCGACAGTTTCCTTTTTCCCATGGTATAAATTCAATTTTCACCTCGGTCAACTGCCTCTCTTTATTCACCTGTGGTATTTTCATTAATTGCTATAGACCTGACCGCTTCTCCTTTTTTTAACAAAAGATGTATAAGATCGCAAAAAGTTCACATCGTCACCTATCGTTTGCCTGCTTTTGGCAGAGACAATGGTCCCACATTGCCTTCTGTCTGGCAATGACCTTAACCTGCTCACATATAATGGCGAGTCCCCCCTCTAACCGCAGGACTGCTTTTTTAAAGTCGATTTAGCCGTGTCACTAAGTTATGACACCCAAGATATTGGGAGGTCTAAATCCGACTGCCTTACTTTCTTACTCCTTGAAAGCTTTCTTCAAAGCTATATGTATTACCTTTCTCCTCATAAATATGTTCTCTCTTCCCTCCGGGACTTCCTTAGTTTTCGTATCATGATAGACTTTATCGATTGCGTCCCCCAGCGCTTTTCGAGTCTGCCTCATCCTCCAAATTTGCCCTGGACGGACCTATTATTAACTCATGTATTTGGGAAGAGCTCTCCTAACCCTTCCCTTGTCACTGCTGGATTTAGGATTCATTACTCCTTTTTCCATACAATCAATGATGTGTGCTCTCATGTCCTCAATGCTCTTACCATTGAGTCTGTGCAACTCTGACCACTCATTCATTTGTTCTGTATATGCGCTAGCCCGTCATTTTTTCTTTTTCCTCCTTTCCATCTCTTTATATCTCGTCCTATAGCTATAGATATACTTGGTCGATCACTTTTCTCCTTATCGCGTCTCTCCTTATCCCTCGGGACCTTAAAGATTACATCCCTCTCAGTATTTTTCTCCGGGCCCTCATCGCTGCTTTGCGCAGGCAACTCATATGTCGGGTTGCTATATCTGATTACTGCTTTTATGTTTTATGTTTATTATTTGATAATGCGCACAAAACCCAGGGGTAGCCGGGCCTTTGAGCTCCCTTATTGGGTACAGCCCTTTATTCTTCTTACTATCGCCGTCAGCTTCAGTGCATACATTAAATATTTGATCATTAGGAGGCGACTCATCTTTCTCCTCCTGATATATTTTTTTGTGTGTAAATTTGCCTTTATTAGTTTTACAAGCGAGAGTTATGTTACAGCATATTTACGAGCTCATAATTACACAACAAACCAAAAGTAATACATCGGATATAAAGAAAAAGGCATTATTGTCAGCACGCCTTCTAACAGGTGAGTTGGTCTTGGTTGGTTTCTCTTAAGGAACATGCTTTCTCCTCCCCCTTTTCGCTCCCCCCTCCCTCCTATGGATCATGCAGTTCATAGCTTAGTCAATGCAGTGGATTGCAGCTGAGGATCACATCTGAGTGTTTTGTAGGGAACACTCTCAGAGAACGTGTTTTCGTTAGGAATATCTAGTTGTCTGTTTCTAAGTCGTTTCTTGTCCGTTGCCTTTGCGGGTGTCATTTCTATTACGAAAGAGCCCATTGGGGAGGTGTGTATTCTTGAAGTCCATCCATAAGGCCTCAATCCGTGCTGATTTGCCGTGTAGCGATGCTGTTATGTGTTCCATTATACATAAGTTGGTGGAAACATTGACCCATTCGCTTTTGGTGGGGATTGACGCAGACTTCCAATTCATGACAAGTGTTGCTCGAGCTGCCAAGAGTAATTACGGCGCACGGTCTCATACCCTGACCCATCCATCTTCGTCCTTCTCGAGACTGAATAGTATCAGGTGAGGATCAGTTGTTCTGGCAATACCGTCGATCTCTTTAATCCAGCCCAGGAACTCATTCCAGAAGACTTTTATTCGCATGCACCCACACCACACCGCTTCCCCTCCAGCATTTTGGGCTTGTTGTTTGAAACATTTTGGAGAGTCTAACGAGTCTAACGAGGTCGTATTGCCATCTGTGTAGCAACTTGATCGCATGTTGTTTATATTGATTCGAAATGGATGTCTGTGTCGCCGCTTGGCATATTGTGTCCCACAGTTCTGGGGTGATTTGTTCACCAAAGTCATTTCTCCATCTGTCTTTTAAGGAATCCGTGGACCCGCCTCCACCCCCTATGAGCTCCCTGTACATGACTGATATTAGTCCTTTCATTTCTGTTCTAGAGTCTAGTATCCTCTCAAAAGGCGTAAGGTCTCTCATCAGTTTGGGCTTCCACATAAGTTTTGTCAGGATGCCCTATATTTGTATATATTGGAAGGTCGATAGCGGGCCTATTCCAAGGGCTTCAGAGAGATCTGGAAGTGATATGAGTGAGTCCTTTTTTTGTAGTTGTCCTACTCTCTCTAAGCCAGCTTCATACCATGCCTCGAACCTCCCTACGTTTGGAATGTGATTGTTGATCCCAGGGGACCATAGATGGCTGAGAGGAGCAGGCCATGTGGTGATGTTTTGCATATTTTTACCCTGTGTCCAAATATCCCATATAGTGCTCAATATCGGGTGTTCCTTAAGTTTTCTGTTAATTCTCTTCTTGGGAGACCAGAGCCATTCAGATACTGTTGCTGGTGAGAAGTAGTGATTGTCCATATTGACCCATTGTGTGTTTATGTGGTTATGCAAATGGGGAATCAGTATTCTAAGTTGGGAGGCTTCGTAATATTTTTGTATATTAGGGAGCCCGACCCCACCCTTTTCTTTTGGAGTATTAAGGTTTTGTACGGAATTCTCGCTTTTTTCCCTTGCCAAAGGAAGTTAAGAATTGTTCTTTTGGTGTCTACGAAGAAACTGTTCGGGATCCTGATAAATAACATTTGGAAGGGGTATAGGAACCGGGGGAGGGATACCATTTTGATCGCATTAAGGCATCCCAGCCATGAGATTGTACGTTTGTCCCATCTTGTCAGGTCAGCCCGGAACAGTTGTAGCAAAGGGGGGATGTTCGCCTCATATAGGTCATTCAAATCTCTAGTAATTTGTATCCCCATGCATTGTAGTTTTGAGTGTTAGATTCTAAGACCCAGTGATAAGAACTTGGTGGTATTGGATTCTTTTTGCCCTTGTAGGAGGAAAAGTGTGGACTTCACTTTGTTTACCTTGAATCCCGAGAGTTTTCCATATTCTTCCAACAGGGAGAGTGCTCTGGGGACGGAGGTTATATGAAGGAGAAAAAATATCATCCGCATAAAGAGCTATTTTGTACTCTGTTGGTCCCAATCGAATACCCTCTAATGTGGGGTCCGCTCTCATTGTGATTGCTAGTGGCTCTAAAGAAAGCGCGAAGAGGATAGCAGAGAGAGGGCATCCCTGGCGGGTTCCTCGTTGTAAGTGGAACCATCTAGAGAATTCGCCATTTACGAATAACGACGCCTTGGTGTCTGTATATACTGCGTGTATTGCCTTTTTAAACCTTGGGCCCATCCCTACTTTGCGTAGTACTGCTTTCAGAAATCCCCATTCCACCCTATCAAAAGCTTTCTCTGCGTCAATGGAACGCAGGACTGGATCGTTGGGCGTGGTTTGGGAGGCATGAATAAGGTGTAACGTTTTGCGCATTGTATCAGCTCACTGTCTCCCCAATATAAACCCGACTTGGTCAGGGTGTATGAGTTGTGGCATCAGCGTTTCTAGCCTTGCGGCCAGTACTCTCGTATAGAGTTTCGCATCAAGGTTGAGTAGGGATATAGGGCGATATGATAGCATTTCGTGGGGTCTCTTCCATCTTTGGGGATAACTGTGATCAGTGCTTTAGTGAATGAGTCTGGTGGTTTCCCGGAGTCCATTATTTCCTTAAAGAGTTCCGTTAGGAAAGGCGTTAATGATGTGGCGAAGGTTTTATAGAATCCGGCTGTATAGCCATCTTCTCCCGGGGATTTGCCTATTGTTAGTCTTTTTATTGCCGGCTGGACTTCCTGTTCAGTTATGGAAGATTCTAGTATATCAGCGTCTGGAAGTGGTATTTGGGATATGTTTATGGAGGATAAGTAGGCATCTATCTCTGGATGGTCAGGATCGGTTTCTGAAGAGTAGAGGGTTTCATAGAAATTGGCAAAGCTTTCAGGGGTTGTGTGGCGAATATTTGAGGTGGTGGGAGTATCTTCGATGATTTCTAGAACCCTCCGCTCCGTCCTCTGTTCACGAAGTCTGGCTGCTAATAGTGCGTCCGGCTTGTCTCCCTTTTCATAGAACTTTTGTTTTAGGAATCTTAGTTTTCGAACTATCTGTTCGTGTTCTAATAATTTCAATTCATTCATTTTCTCTGTTGCTTTGTTCATTTTCTCTTCATCGATCTCTGCTCCCCTCTTGATATCGTCCTCTAGTTGATGGATTTCAGTTGGTAGCATTTGTTCGATAATATTTCGCTCCCTCTTTTTTTGTCGATCCTTCCCTTATTAGGATCCCTCTCCATGTGGCCTTTCCCGCTTCTCACACCATTTGTTTCGACACTTCTCCATTGTTATTCGTTTCAAGAAATTGGGCGATTTCGGTTTCCAGTTCCTCCTTGAAAACTGCGTCTTTCCAGAGGCTCTCATTGCAATGCCATTTCCCACTCTTAGTCGGTAAATTCATCCATCGCATATCTGTAAGCACCATGTCATGGTCGGACCAGGTGATTGGTGTAATCTCCGAGTGTGATGTTACTTCAGCAAGCTCTTTGGATAGGTATATGTAGTCAATTCGGGTCAGTGTGCTATGGGGGGTTGAATAAAAGGTATAGCCTTGTTCCTCGGGATGGAGGTCTCTCCACGCGTCCCTCATGTTATACATTTCCATCATTCTTGCCAATTCAGTCTGCTCTACTTGGTTCTGTTGTTTTGCAGTGGGTTTGCCGGGTTTCCGATCCCTGGCAGGATCCCCCACTGATTAAAGTCCCCACCCAAGATGATGTGGCCAGTTGCTTCAAATAGAATCTTAGGAATCACTTTGGTAAAAAATCTAGCTTGTCCTGTGTTTGGGGAGTAGAGGGTTGCAATGGTCACATCCACTTTGCCTATGTGACCCGTAATGAGTAAGGCTCGTCCCTCTACATCTGACCATGTCTTGGTGAGTACAAATTCTATCCCCTTCCTAATGAGAATACCACCACCCTTTCTCAGTGGACCAGAGCTCCAGAATTAGGTTCCCGTGGATTTCCCCAGGATCCTCCGTTCTTGCTCTCTCATGTATTTCGTTTCCTGCAGAAGGAGAATGTCAATTTTGCCCCTGCGGAATTCTCTGGCCACGAGTGATCGTTTCGTCAGTGAATTGAGCCCTTTTACGTTGAGTGTCCCTACCCTTAGAAGGGCAGTCTTCCCTTTGTCAGTGATTGACGCCATTGTTCAGTGGTATAGGAAGGTTCCTTCCATTGTGCGATCGATGTTGTTCATTTCTCTTAGATTGTGCGCTGCATTGGTCGTTTTGAAGCTTAATAGATGCTGCTCTGACCCCTTCCCCTTTTGTAGACCTTTCCTGACCCTGCCCCCGGCCCCCTCCCCTTCTCTGTTGATGGCGTCCGAATGGACTCGGTTGACTGTACCGAGTCTGCATCGAACCACCTGTGGGGGCCGTTACTGCACGCCCCTTGTTCGGTTGCTGTCTCCCTATTTTAATTGAGCCCTTCTTTGGTTCCCACCTGAATTTCTTTATTTTCGTCTTGGAACTATGTACATGTTAACGTCCCTTAGAACATTAACAATTAAGTTATATAGCTTCATTTTACCGGGGTCGTTTAGTTTCGATTGTCCCCCTCTGCGGAGAGCTTACCTCTCCGGAACTTTCGTGATCCCTTTACTTTCTTTCTCCTGGCACCTTGGATTCGCCATCCTCGATCTTCTCTTTGCGCTGCCCCTTGATTATCACCCTCTTCCTGTGGTCCGAGGAGATTGGAAATGCATTTCTTTATTTCTTTTTCAGATCGCAGTCTAAATTTAGTTCCTTCATATTCAAATGTGAGTGAGAAGGGGTAGCCCCATCTATATCGGACGTTCTTCTCCTTGAGTTTCCTTGTGAGGAGACCACACATCTTTCTAAGGGCTAATGTTAAGGAGGAGAGATCCTGATATATTGAAATTTGGGCTCCTCCCAGCGTGATCGCATCGCATTTTCTGGCTTTTTCGAGGATTTGTGCTTTGTCTCGGAATCGGTGAAATCGGGCGAGAACTGATCGTGGACCTCCCGGAGGGCCACCAGCTCTGTGGATCCTTTCCATCAACAGTTCGTCCACAGCATCGTCAGATACGGGGAGTTTGATAACGTTGTGGAGCGTTTCCTTCAGGTCGGCCTCCATTTCACCTTCTCTTTCCGGGATTCCAAAGATGCGTAAGTTGTTGCATCATTCCCTGTTTTCCAAGTCATCGAGCTTGAGTTTGAACTCTTCCTCCCTATGTTCCAGTTCTGACAGTCTCTGATCGAGTTGGACCTCTAGGGTGTCAATGGAGGCTTGATTGCTCTCTACTCCTTCAAGCCTATCTTCCATGCTGTCCAGCCTTTGGGTGATTCTATCTATCTTGCCCCCTATATTGGTGCCCAGGTTTTTAATTTCCCCGAGCAAGGCAGCAATATCGCCTTTTGTTGCTGCGGCAAGATCGTTCCCCGCAGTGATGCTGTTCGCCATCGTGGGCTCAGTGGTTGTGTGCGGGATGGAGGTATAAGCAAAGGACGCCAACTTGTGCCTGATGTCCATATGGTTCTTTGGCGGTGGGGTTAGTTGATCAATATTCCTTATCGCTGTCGTAAATCGTTCGTGGCGACAGGCAGAGGAGGCACACGCCCCTGTTTTAGGGGCCTTACCCTCAGTACTATCCCGTTACGGGTTGCGTAGGCTGGTACCTTTCTGGTAGTGGTGAGTAGACTTTGGCGTCGGGTTAGTGCATCGGAAACGTACTGCTGGAATGTTGGGAGCGTATAAGTGCTTTGTCCATGTGGTAAGAGGAGGCACTCGCCCTGTTTCCAGGGGCCTTACCCTCCGTCAGGTGTAGTTTCTATTTAAGAATCTGGGTGCACCTTTGGGGGCCTCTCATAGTTCAGGGTGACTTGTGCGCGATCCCGTGGTGGCCAGGGTGCTGTTTATTTCTTTCTTTATTTAAAGGCCAGCTCGCCTATATCTGGGTTAGTGTGGTTATATTCAGACCCTAGTTCTTCCGTGTTTCTGTGAGCTGCTTACTGCCGTCCATGTGGAGAAGGGCACACGTTCCAGGTTTGGGGGCCCAACCCTCTGACTTTCCTTTAATGTCTTGATACCGCGCTGGTGTTCCTTCAGTAGGAGCCATTTAAATGCATTAGGAGGCGCACTAGTGCTCTTCAGGGACTCCGTTTACAAAGTTGCGCGGTGTGGAGATGAAGGGGTGTGGGCTGGGATAGTGATCTCCTCGTCCCTGCTCGCCGTGGGTATTCCCCGCTTCTGGGGTTAGGGTGAGTGCGAGGCACGGGCACACCACACTTGGCCTACACGCGGCCCGCTAGATTGTTTGGGACGGGGGACCCCCGTGTGTCGTGCAGAGTTCCGAGTTCTTTTACATCGCCAGCACTTCTCTGATGCTTGGATGCCCCCCAGGCACCAGGGCATGTGCGGGCGCATGCTGGGGGGCCGCGGGAGCTCGGGATGAGCTGCCGGGCCTCAGAACACCTTCACGGGTTCAGGTCCCGTCGCAGTCTGGTGCCGGCAGGGTACAGATGCCTGCCTCCGCGCCGCCTCTCACCTGATTTGTTATCCCGCTCCCTCGAGGCTGTGGTGGGGGGGAGCAGTGGGTTCTGGACGGGCCTCGGACCCTGCCTCACGTTGTCACGAGGCGGAGCTCCTTGATGTTCCGTGTGGCTCCGCCATCCTCCTCTCTCTCACGCGTGCCAGGGCGGAGGGGGGTCCAAGACAGCCGGCTTTTCCGGGGGGAAAGTCGCTCTGTTTTTCAGCGAATTTTCGCTCGTTAGGTGGGGGGCCGTGTCATGCCACGATGCTCTAATTTGTACAACGGGGGGGGCAAAAGTGGGGGCTCAATCCACTTCTTGGGGCTGCGACACGGGCGCTCACACGAAGGACTTCCACATCTGTGCGCCCTGGTGGCCAGTCCGATATATTTTTTTAAAAGCTCTAGCTTGCTAGTCGCTTGTGTCACTTTTTTCTTGCATATGCAGCATGCAAATATGTCATCATACACTGCAGAACTGCCTTCATTGGCGATCCCTCTTGCGGTTTATAACATACATTTTGTCTGCAGTTCCTTTAACCCATTCCTCATTGTATTCTCTAAGTTTAGGTGCGTGTTTTGGCCATTGCTTGCAAATAAGCGGAGTAATATCCTCCATTTTGACACGTCACTCTTTGACGGTCAATACTCACCGTTTACTCTTTGCAAAATTCAACATTACTTATTCAATGAAAAACAACATAATATGAGCATGCACCATTCGTTGCAGGCTCCAAACCCTCTATTTATCACATTTTTTACTTTAATCTACTAAAAAACAGAATCAATACAAATTCATTTTAAATAAACGCTTAGTTCCCCGAACTCTCGCGTTTCTCCTCTTTATATTTATCAACTTCATCTACTATTTCGTCATCATTACACAATCACATAAAACAAACAGATAAACAGACATACTTGACCAGCCCCATATACTCTCGTCTTCTCTCATAAGACTCATTTTGCCCCTACAAATACTCCATATGGAGTGTGAACAGACCTCCTTAGGTTTGTCTCTTACGGCTTCCGCTACGGGATTGTAGGTGCTGTTCCTTCTGTTACGTTCTTTAAAAAGCAGGCACTGGGCATACTCTTAATCGTGGCTCCTCCTCATGATATTTCTTAAATTGCTTGGCCTCCCCTCAAGTCCATTTTTTACCCATATTTAAAACTCACCGTTTCTCAAGTTGCATCATCCATACCTCCCTCTGTTAAATATTTTTCCCTTATCGTTCTCTTTACCCACTGCCCATTCACTCTTTTACCACCTCACTCAATTTTTACTCACCATTTGTGTTTTTTCAACCTCCGACTCTCGGGATTGCACGTCTCTTCAGTAGCCTCTTCCAACCTTCCGTTCGTTCAGCTTCCTGTAGATGCCGGGAGGGGTTTTCGTGGAAACCGGGGAACCTGTCTCACCCTAGCTTGTACAAGTCCAACTTTAATCTAAAACCGCTTTCTACACAGAGCTTCACGTCCTTTCAGCCGAATGGCAGAGGTCGTGTGATATTGCCGGGACCCCAAAGCTTACATCTCTCGATGGGTATATCTAACCATCCAATCTCTGCTACCACATGAACTGGGGGTTCTCCCAGCCCTTTAAGATGGGTTAGCAATACCTTACAGATGGACGGTGGATTCAGAGTTTACTCAGACATCAATAATAGAAACAACTCAGGTAGTTGGCAAAATATACTGTTTTAATATCAGTTATCTAAAACAGGGAGTACAAAGGACATCAACAGACATCCCTCTTCATGATCTCTCTCTCAAGACTTCTCAAAGCATTTAATAAAAAATGACATTCTTATAGTAAAAAATCGTCATAGGTGATGTTTAACCTGCTATCAGTAACGTCATCCTACGTGGCAAACTACAAAAACCTAATGGTGAGTGTGAAAGATTCTACAAGGATCATCTACGTATACGATCCATACTCGTTTAGGGCAGTGGACCAATGTGATTTGCTTCTTAGCATTAGGTGGGTCAACTAAGCCCTTCTCTAAAAATGTGTCACTATGAACGTCACTAAATATACAACGTCTAATTGGCTACACAACTATAGGACCCTTGATCATGTGGTCCTCTATCATTGGTTACTTTCTAACCTCTGACAGTAGCTACCCAACCTAGGTTGGAGCACGCAGGCTGAAAGTCCAGGTGCTGACGAGCTAGTCTTACCCATAGCTTTCCACCAATTAGCATATCCATCCATCATCACCTCAGTGGTCCACTGTCAATTAGGTCTTTGAACTCGGCCTTGAACATGTCTTTGCTCCATGGAATTCAGGGGAGTGAAGGCACGCTCTGCCTTCGTGCGTAGGTGTGACCATCATGCTCGTCCAACTTCTTCTCCCCGCATAACTAAATACCACGACATTGAGCTTTCAGTGTATTAAAATACTATTCTTTAATAGACCTCTGACGTCTTCTTGTTTTTGTCCATGCCTTCTGAACAAGAGCTTCGTTCTTTCACACGATTTGTATCCAATATCTGCTCATCCCAGTCTGATATGGCCTTGGCTTCTTGGCTCATCCAACCTCGCCTTTCTGAGTTTTTCCTCTGCAATTCACTTGTTTTCTAACTACGCTACACTTGAAAAAAAGTCCTTCCATCTTTTGCACAGCACTGCTATTGCACATAGCGGGAACATCCATCCTTTACTGACTCCAATATATAAAAATATATATATATATATGTACATGTTCATGTTGGTGCATGGCGCATTCTATTCACTATAAAGCTAGCCTTCATGAATACTTCATCTGCTTGCATTTCTTTGCATGTATACACGTGTGAAATAGCTAAATATCTTCATCACTTCTGTAGCATAAGTTTCTTCATCTTGATCCCAAGATGTCATGTATCTCGATACTTTCTTGATGCCTCTATAGGATTGTCTGCGTTCTCTGGTTTCTGCATCTCTTCTCTATATACGTCAAATTAGCTCTTTATGACAGTGACTTCACTATTCTTCTTCGTCATCCAACCGTCCTGTTTCTTCTGGGATTTCATTCAGACGACCATCGTATTGTCTCATATGCAAGTATGGTTTCCTCAATGGGAACCTTGCCTCCCGGATTCTCCTAGTTATCGGTATCTTCACTGGTACTGCACGTGTCTCAAACTCTGGCATCCAACATACAGGTGATCTAGGCCAGCTAGTTGACGTGGGGGCACTTAGCTCCTTCTCTACACTAGCTTTCCACCTAACTCTCTATCTTCCTAAACACAATCCCCTCCTTTAGTCCATGGTATCCCTCTGCTGCACCCATAGACTCTCCATTTATACATGGGTGACTAACAGGGTCTGCCACCCTTGCATTACTTTAATGGCTGAAATGCACACACACATAATAACATCTCCCAAACTCTCCCAAATGTATGGACTCCGGTCCATCCCAGGGCGTTCAACCAAAAGCACGTTGGGACCATAATTATGTTGAAAAGCACTATAAAAAATGACAAAATAAATAAATGAATGAACTTGAACATATGCCTAAAGCAGATTTGCAACACCTTACATGGGAAGGTGTGATACTACTACTATTATTAGAATGGGGAGCCAAAATCAAGCTCTATGCACCAGTGAACCGTACACTGGGCCTCATCACGAGTTGGGCGGTAACCCTTAAATCTGGCAGTAGCGCTATTACCGCTGGATGTAAGGGTCCGCCAAATCAGTGCTTCAGCGGATTTCTCCCCAGCTCTGAGCTGGGGGGAAATCCGCCGAAAATTCGCCCTATTACCGTCGGCGGGAAATCCGCTGGCGGTGAGAGTGCAAAAATTCCCCATTGAGCCCAATAGGGAATGGGGAATTCCTGAATGGGCTCAGTGGGGAATGGGCAATACCATGTTCCGCCAAACCCGTGATCCCGCGCTATTAGCGCTGGGGGGTTTGGCGGTAGGGCTATTAACGCCAGCGCTAATAGCGCCGGCGTTACCGCCCAACTTGTGATGAGGCCCACTGTATTTCACTGGCATAAGGTAGGTTTGAGGACGCATTCTCCTTTTCAACCTAAAGTTGTCTCAGATTTCCATACAAACCAGACTATCTTTTTTATCTTCTTCATTCCCAAATGGATCTTCCCCAGCAAAGAGAGCTTTACTTACATTTGCTTAATGTAAAGCAGGCTCGCCGGTATTGATAAGATACACAATGCCATCAAGACTATGCACATCTTTGTCAGTTATGGTTCTGTGGTACAGTTTATCACCTATAATCAATTGGTCTCTAGTAGGATAGTATCCTGCATACTATTATATTAACAGCCAGCAACCAAATCACTGAAAGGCAGACTTAGTGCACATTCCAAAAGAGGCAAAGCAGCTACTGACACTCATCTAAGAAACATACCAATAGCTAAAATCTGGAAAGTGGCCACATGGAAATCTTTCCATATCTCTGCTAGGCACTATTGTATTGACTCAGATGTTGGTCGTCAGTTGGGTCAAGCGTCTTTGAAGAATTTATTTGGCTAGTGACCCAGAATTGTTCATCTGGGTTTTTTCTCACTTCCTCTTTCCTTGTTCAGTTCGCCTGGTTATATTATGGTATAGAATTCTTCTTTATGTTTATTGCAGTCCCTCCAACCATTTATGGGGAGAGTCTAGCTATTCTCTTCAGTGTTCATAATTTCAATAAAGACCTCAAGTTAAAGAAAGAGTATATACTTCTAAATCTAGTTTTTCATCCTAAGTATCAACGAGACATTAGCACGGACACCACGGAGTGAACACATCAGCCGGTGGTACGCAGGCAGGATGAACATATAACCGAAGCAACGGCGGCATGGGCTCTCTCCGACGTACTGCTGCGTTACTGAAAGTGAGCACATCTGACCCTAACGGTGACGGCCCACAGCAGCATTCGCAGATACCACGACAGAAAGGCAGAAGGTGCGGAGCATTGGGAAAGCAGGTATGAAGCTAAGATAGCGCCCTGCAGCATCGGCCTTGAAGATTCTCCATACCCAACCAGAAATGAGACCCCCAATGGGCAGACTCCATAAACGTGAGCCCCCGCACGCACTCTCCAGAACACACAATCCCATGAGCCTCGGCCCACGAGTGCAGGATGCAGCCCTCCCCTCCAAGGGTACGCGTTACTTGACAGTTTCTACAGCACGTGCACTCCGGCAGTTGGTTCTAACAAGCACGGAACTGGTGTCTGAAGGAAGGATGGCAGATTTAGGCCTGGTCAGCCACAGGAGAGCCAGGAGCAGTGCAGCCATCGTGCCGGAGTGCTTTTTATATGCATTTTAAGGGCAAGTCACAAGGAGAGACTCTGGCTTGGTGACCACACTTGGTCCTGAAGGAAAGGTTGAACGTGGACATGTACCATAGTCTGTAACCGGGGGCTCCAAACCAAAACCAAACCTACCAGCATGGATAATGAAGAAACTGATGGTCCAGAAACGCGAATTGGTACGGCGGAAAAAGATGCTATAGAGCCATTACAGAATACGGTGACAAGCATGGTGAAAGATCTAGGCACCGTCAAGATGAAGTGCCAGGATCTGGAGGCCAGATCACGTTGAAATAATAGACGCATCATAGGGGTTCTGTCATGACCCTTGCCCCTGGCCCTCACTGGAAAGTCAGCCTTCCAGTTAGGGCCAGGTCAAAGGCCTTAAAACCTCATCCAAGACTCTCTTGGAGTCAGTCCTGGCGCCTTTGGCACCAGGCTCATAACCACCATGAAGACCAACATTAGAATGGGACTATTTACATGGGACTATTTAACTTGGGGGTTCAGCTCAGGGGGTTTAACTTTGAGGCACACACATAGCTCAGTTACAAGGAACTGAGATATGCGGTCTAGTCTTTTGGGTGTGGCAGGCCTGGGACTACTTTGCCTGGACTACTTTGGGTGTGGCAGGCCTGGGACTATTTTACCTGGACTACTTTACCTGAGACTATTTAAACCACACCCAAACAGCAGAACATGCTTTGCGTTATTCTGCTGTGGGCAGCGGTAACTCTCACCGTGTCCAGTTCTTTGATGCCAGCTTACCTGAAACCAAGGACCTGCAGAGAGAGAAAGAACACTACGAAACTTACCTGGAACAGTATCCTGTCTTCAATACACCGCTGACTTCAGTTCCACTCACCTGAAGGTACGAACTCCATCATCCGGCACCACATGCATCCTGGAATACCATAGCCTGTAAAGAAGAGAAAGAAAGACAGCATTAGTAAGCGTTTACTCACGTTTCCTCCCAAATGAAGAAAGCCACACAATTCTTATCTGGGTAGTCATCTCCTGGTCAGTACCATTGCTGGAACATTACGGCGCTCGGCGAGGAACATCGCAACCTGCAAGGAGAGAAAAGACACAGGTTAGCAATATAAAAGGTGAAACAGCGCCGCGCATCGCGCATTACTCACCGGACAGCACCGCGCACACCGCGTTTTCACCTACCGGCCCATGCTCATCTTCAAACTGCATGACAACACCAAAATACCTTTCCATACCTAAAAGGAAAGAAGCAAGACATTATTATACGAACTAAGAGGAACATAAGAACTGCATATAAAGACTGTAAGGCAGCAAACCTACGGAGTCACAGCAGGCCTGGATTCCCACAGGGGGCTTGCACCAGTGAAGTAACTTGGTCGCTGCTCGCCCCCCACATCTACGCGCCCCTGCCGCGAGGAGCAGGACGGAGAATCCACCTCTTACAATATTAAGGTGAGGAGAAGGCCCAAGGGGAAGGAAGGAGTTGAGGCCAAGGGAGGTAGGAAAACATAAAGACAATCTGGTATTGAATCCAGCTCTCCTATATTGCAAACCCATTTTTAACCAGAGGCCTTACCAAGGGACTCGGAGAGGGTTCGAGTGTGCAAAACATCCAACCAGCGCTGGGTGGCGTCCCCGTGGATACCAGGTGAGCATAACAGTTCCAGAGGATGCCCTCAAGGGTTCAATGGAGCTGGCTGTCGAAGGGCTTCTGAAAGATCTGCTAGGGGACCCAGGCTGGTCTCCCATGTTTGTTGTAAAATGGGCACATAGATCCCTAGCTACGAAGCCCAAACCGGGCTCCTTTCCCTGGCCGATAATAGCACGGCTTATGAACTACAGAGACAGTGATATGGTTTTAAGGGCCGCAAGGGAGAAACAAGACCTAAAGGTGGGGTCTAGTGTGATCGACATTTTCCTTGATTATACCCTGGCAGTCCAGCAGGAGAGGTGCACGTTTATTGGAGTGAAAAAGCTTCTAAGAGAACGCAAGCTACCCTATGCGATGCTGTAGCCGGCCAGGCTGCGCATGCAATTTAAAAATAAGATGTACTTCTTCACGTTTCCCGAGGAAGCAGCCTCCTTTGTAGAGGCTAACATCCCTCTGCCCGACATGCAGTCACCCGAGGAAGAAGAAGATGAAGAAGAATGAACATACTGTAAAGACCGATAATATTAGTGTTGACACTGGACATGTTGTGTAAGTATTTGTAGAGGTTGTGGCATTGGAGACTAAGATACCCAGGCGCTTGCACCCAAATCTGTCAAAATTAAGTGGCAGCCGGAAACTGTAAGTTGTGAGTATTTTGCCTAATACACCCCAAAAACAGAAGTAGACATATACATGGATACAATTAAACTGCACACAATGTCTAGGTAATTAATGCATAGTTGCATGTAATCTATTCAACTAAAGGTCAGCCTAACACGTGTTTCGAGCCGTGCTCTTCTTCTGAGGCTTAAAAGCTTGTCTGGTCCATGGATTATGAATTCGTGTTTTTCCTGTAAGTTAAGGTCTATCAGTCCTATATATGCATAATGCATAATGCATAATTTAGTAAACGGGGAGAGGGGTGGGGGAGGGGGTGTGGGAATTGAGCAAAGCATAGTCAAAGTTCGGGGTACTATGAGGGATGGGGAGGGGCGGACGCGGGAATTTAGAAAAATGCATAGAGTGACAGCAACACGTTTTTGCTATACTGGGAGACTGTACGAAATTGGGAAGGCGGAACAAGAACGTTTGAGAGATTATGTCTGATAAGGGGGTGGCGGAGGTCAGACTACTCAGCTGGAATGTGAGGGGCCTAGGCATACCTGCGAAAATGAGAAAAGTGATAGTGTATGTAAATAGACAAAGTGCTCAGATAATGTTTTTGCAAGGAACACATTTATTAGACCATCAGGCTCGCAAGTTTGCCCCGCAATGGGGGGATCACTTTTTTTATACCTCCCACTCTAGACAGGCCTGTGGGGCCATGATTCTGATTCATAGGTCACTCCCGTTCATCCATTGCTCAACAGAGTGTGACCCCAGTTGTAGATATGTGATTGTACACGGGAAGTTGGGCAGTGCTGAAATACCTTTGATCAACATCGACGATCCAGAGTTTTATGCAGAAGTCTTTCGGAAATGCCCCAGGTACCCCACAGCTCACGTAATATGTGGCGGCGACTTTAATACCATCTTAGATACAGAACTAGATAGAACCTCTACCACTCCCAAAACTCTGACAAATGCAGCGCGCATGATACACACTCATAGTGCAAATCTGGGTCTGAGAGACGCCTGGCGCTCGCTACACAGAACTCGAAGGGCCTACAACTTGTCAGTACATGACATGCTTTCCAGGATAGATATCTGGTTAATTTCTCAAAGGGTACTGGGCTGGGTGACTGGAATCAAGACGTTGCCCAGAACACTTTGGGTCACTCCCCTGTATCCCTTCTGCTGGATATCCCGGTGGGCACCATGACAGTTTAAGGCCGCAGCTGTGATTGACCCCGTGTTTAGAACGAGTTTGTCACAACATGTCACTGATTTCTTCGAGAACACCGAAGGGTCGGTGGCCCAGCAGGCTGTCCTATGGCATGCATTCAAAGTTTAAGCAGCAGACAGGGAACTGCGCTATTTTGACAGACCAGCAGATATGGGGAGCAAGATAGACTCTTGGCTCACATGGTACGCAACGAGAGGGGCAACACAAATATCCTTGGACATCCTAAAAGCATTCGACACTGTACATTGGCCATTCTTATTCAGGGTATTGCATAACTATGGGTTTGGCCCAAACTTTATTCAATGGGTGCGCATCCTTTATACACAGCCATACGCTGGGGTTTGTTTGAATGGATCCCTTTCCTCGATCGTGGAGTTAGCGGGGGGCAGAAGGCAGGGATCCCGCTCTCCCCATTACTGTTCGCATTGTTGATAGAACCACTGGAAGATCTGCTAAGAGCATGGCAGGCCTGGGCCGGGATAACCATAGCTGCTAGAGAGGAAACTGATAAACCTATATGCAAACGACATCCTGCTGTATGTGAGGGAGCCCGAGAAATACCTGCAGAGGGTACTCTCAGCAGTCCAAGAGTTCGGGGAATACTCAGGCTTCAGACTGAATACTACCAAATCAGAAGTATTTCCGTTGACAAACACCCCAGCGGGTGAAATATTCAGGTGTCGAGATAGCACGTACAGCCCAACTGGTGCGCTCCCTTAATTATGAAAACCTGGCCGATGTCCTTTGTGCTAAGATTTAACGCTGGAATCAACTACCAATTTCACACTAGCATTAGTAAAAATGATCATACTCCCTAAGCTGTTCTACCTCTTTAGCACAATACCTTTGTGGACGGGAAGATCCCTTCTTTCGAGAATACAAAGGGCATGCTCAGCGTTTGTGTGGAAGGGCCAGGTTCGAGTTAGCTGAAAGCATCTAACGATGCCATATGAACAGGAGGGTCTGGCGGCTCCTGATTTCAAACTGTACTTCCTCACAGATCAAGCTTATTACACAGTTTACTGGACGGAGGGTGGGCCTGACGCGTCTCACGTGGCACTGGAAAAACAAGGGGAAAACGTGGCCTATCTCTTACACGGGCTGGCTGCCGGAGGGTCAAGGTGCGACAACCAAAGGGACCCTGTACTCGTCATGCAGCGAGCATGGGCCAGACTGGTCTGTCACCACAAGGGCACCTTAATGTATAACCCAAATATGCCTATATGATATGCGCCATAGCTACCCCCATCACAAGACACAGGCCTGGCGGCACACTGGCGGGACAGGGGCATACTTCAATTTAGGGACCTGTTCAACGATGGTCAATTCATAACCTGGGAACTACCAAGACATGTATAGGCAATACCCAACTATAGAAGTTGCACTATCTTAGACTCCGCTCCGCACTGACACTACTATGGGATGGATTTCCACATAAGACATCCTCACACCCGAGTCTGAGATATGTACTTGCTCCAGGCACAATGAAAAAGACAGCCTCAGCGTTATGCAAGCTGACACTGCCGACCAGGAGGGCACTGACACCAAATATTAAAGGGGAGTGGGAACGAGACGTGCGGATCACACTCAAAGAGATGCACTGGATGCAGATTTGTAGGTTAATAAAACAGATATAATGTAACTCCAGGTACAGGCTAATTTACTTTAAAATACTGAACAGGGCGCACCTCACCCCAGGCCGTTTTAAGAAAATGTATGTGGCGGCTGAAGGAAAGTGTCCAAGATGTGGGACTGAGGATGCGGATATATTGCACATGCTATGTTCCTGTGGGTCACTCACTGAGTATTGGGCAGGTGTGTGTAATGCATTGCAAGAAATGGTGGACCAACCAGTGAGATGGGATTAAGGGTCTTGTCTACTGAGCTTTGTATGTAAAATGAACCCTGTACAGCGCAAACTCCTTAATCTAGGTCTGTTGTTGGCTAAACGCACTATATTAAGGAGGTGGAAAAGCAGAATTCCCCCCCTTGTTGGAAGACTGGGTGAAGGATATGTCATGGGCAAATGGCAACAAAGAAGTTTATTCTAGCCTACTTCCCTCAATGTTGTATTCTGGATGCAAGATTGCAAAATACCACAAGCCAGATACGTTTCAGCACGTTGCCCCACCTCATTTACAACTTTTCATCAATGAAAAGAAGAAATACCCTGTAAGTTCTTTACTTTTTAGGGCACCCCCGCCAGGGTACTCCTTCCCGGGGTCTTCCAGGACCGGGAGGGGCTCCAGGTGCTCTGTCACCAGGGGTTCCCCTGAGGTGCCTCACAAAGGGCCTAATAGACACACCGGAGTGGTCTCCGAGGGTTCCCGCAATGGACCTGGCAAAACCTAACACTATTCCGAGATTCACCATTTGGGTGCTAAAGTTCAGCACAGTTCTTCTGTGGCTCTGGTTATCAGGGTTTTACCTGAGGTCTCTAGTTCTAGAGCTTTCCACGCGGATACCGGAGTACACCCTGGGGTTTACATTTCTGGAGCTTTCCACACTGAGTCACGGTACGGGGCCCCTCTTGAGGGAGCTATTCGTCCCGGTTTACAGCCCGAGGTTCCTCTTCTTAGGGCTAATTCCAGCACTGACAGAATCGAGAAATCCTCTTTGAAGGTCTTGTCGTGAGGTACATTCCTCGGCCAACCCACGCTCATGATCGTGGTGGTACCGGTTCTGTCGAGGGGGCAAATAGGGCGGTCACGGACAACAGGCCTTCCAGTACCGAGGTTCCTCCACTGGAGGCTAATTCTGTGGAAATTTCTAAAATTTCCAGTAAACATCTGAGACCTGCCAGCACCGGCTCTGCCGACGATCGCTGTGTTAAGGCTAAGGTGTTACTTAAGTCCCCTGTCTCCCCTGAGGAGACAATTACCTCATCTTCACATGTGATGCTCTCCTCAGGTGTCGACAAAATGGCGGCCGAACCCCGATGGTCCACCGTGGCCATTTTGGATACCTCTCTTACACCAACATTCACAACGTCTGGTGCTGGGAGCATTCCTTTTGGGGCTGAGCAGCCTTTTCCAACTGTGTGGACAACAACAAGGCGTTCCGCCCTTCTTTCGACTGGTGTGCTCGGGCACCGCTGCCTCATACTGTCTCACTCCCTCCTGCTTCTGCACCACTGATCTATGTGGATCCAGCCGGTGTTGGACCCTCCTGGCAACCATCCTCCTTGCGTTCATGCGGTTATGCCCCTCATAGCACCTGAGGACGCGTTTTTGGGAAGTTTTGGATGCTCATGCACTCTGACCCCATGAAGGCGTATTTCAAAGGTCTTTTCAAGGAAATGTACCCTGAACCTCCTATTCTGCCTTCTGCCCCGGCTGTTCCTACGCAGGCCTTGGTGGTGACACCTCCTCTGCCGCTTCCTGTCGGACCTCCTACGCCACTCCCTCCTCTGCCCCCGTTGTCCCCCATAGAGAAGACACCAACAGAACGGGATAACACTTTAAAACCTGAGGCAGTGCGCGTGGCGGACCAAGCTTCTGTTCCCGCTTCGCTGGATGAGTCTCAAACAGATCAGGATAGCAATGTCCAGCCCCGCCCTGTGAGAGCATTCCATGACCAGGTCCTGGATATGATGGCCCACTCTTGATATTCCAGTACCTGAAGCCCCCACTCCGCAGGATGGGGTGCTTTCTGGTGCCTTTACCCTGTCACCTCAGGAGTGCACCGGCCTGTTCCTCCAAAAGGACATCTTGGCTGAGGCCTGTAAGGTTTGGGATAAACCCCATACCGGGCTGCACCTCAACAAGAGGATTGACGCTCGATACAAGCTTCACATCTCTGAGGATATAGCCTTATTGGCTTGTCCGGTCCCTTCTTCAATGGTGGTGGCAGTGGCCACCTTCCAGTCCAAGCCAGCCTTTGCATCTACCACGACAGCAGCCCAAATGGTATCCAAAGCGGATAAGCTTCTGGACGCCTTGAGCAAGAAAGTATTTGCCAATTCGTCACTCCAACTTCGTCAAGCTAACACGGAGCTCATCCTGGCAGCAGCCAATCTGAGGATGTGGAAAGAGCTAGCTGATTTCCAGGAGTGTATTCCTGCGGATGGGCTAGATGACTTTAAAGCCGGTTTGTCGGGTGCCAGAGTGTTGGCAGAGGATCAACTGGAAGCTGCGGCACACCACATAGATACCTCGGCTCATGGCCTTATGGTCAGGGTTGGCATCTCTCGCCAAGCATGGCTCCACGTGACGAAGTTTTCAGAGGAAGTGCAAGACAAAGTACTGGACCTTCCTTTTGATGGCAAGGAATTGTTCCATTATTCTACAGACGAGGAACTCACATAAACGAAAGCAAGTACCCAAACCGCCAAATCTTTATCAGTCCTGGCGAAAGCTCCAGCTAAGGCCCCTCATACGCAGAGGTCAGGGTCCCAGACTCGTTCCTTCTCTGGATTCAGGGGGGTTTCAGGATCGCTGTGCACGCCAAACTGAAGCTCCGAAAGCAACAGCGGCAAGGTGGTCAGTTTTTCTCTCAGCCATCAGCCTCCTCTCCAGGGAAAGGAAGTCTACCTACTGACAGATCCATCAAAATGATATTTTTTGTCAGTCGCACGAGACTCCGGTGGGAGGACGAAATCTCGTCTCATCTGGAGGTGTAGCAGACCATCACCAAAGACTGGTGGGTTTTGTCCATCGCTCGGGCGAGCTTTCGCTTGCCCCTCGCCTCCTAACCCACCCTTCAACCCTCCCGTCCAGCCGATCGGGTCGCTCTCCCTCAGAGCGGAGGTACAGAAACTTCGAGACCTTAGAGTGGTGGATCATGTTCCCCTCAGGGAGCAAGGGGAGGGTTTCTACTCCTGTCTGTTCACAATGCCCAAACCCAACCATGCGGGTCTGCGCACTATCCTCGATCTTTCCCAGATCAACCTTTCTCTTACCCAATAGAAAATCAAGATGATCACGCCTTGCCAAATAAAGTCCTCTCTTCGTAAGGGCGACTGGCTCGGTGTGGTGGACCTTCAGGACGCATGTATGCACATCCTGATATGGAGGCCGCTTCAGAAATATCTGCGGTTCTCCCTTGGAGGGCAACATTTCCAGTTCTGTGTGCTCCCTTTTGGTCTCAGGTCAGCGCCGCGTGTCTTTACGAAGATGATTTCGGTCATTGCAGCTTTACTCAGACTGCAGGGCGTTCATGTATACCCATATTTGGACGATTGGCTTCTGCGCTGTTCTTGCCCACAGACGGCATTGATCAATCTTCAGTCTCTCCTCCAGCTCCTGTTCCACCTTGGGCTGTCAGTGAACTGGCAGAACTCTTCCATGACGGTCTCTCAAGACCTGATTTTCCTGGGTTTCCGTTGGAATACGATCAGTACCAAAGTGTTCCTAACAGCGGACAGGATTGTGGACCTATCAACCGCCTGTAGGCTCTTCCTCCAGTCTTTGCACATGTCAGCCTGGTGGTTCCAGAGACTTCTGGGCCTCATGGCTTCTTGCGTGTTCGCCCTATCTCTTGCATGCTTGAAGATGAGGCGTACTCCGCTTTCTCTTCAGAGCTCTTGGTCTCAAGCTTCGGACCCGGATTCCAAGATGATCGCAGTTCCGTTCTGCATGACGACGGATCTAGAATGGTGGTATTCGACCAACAACCTTTCAGTGGGGGTCTCCTTCCAGGAGCCCTGCCCACAAGTGACGGTTACCACGGACTCCTCCCTTCTGCGGTGGGGCGCTACGCTGTGTCACCTCAAAGTATTCGACCTTTGGACTCCTCAAGACAGGCAGTTTCATATCAATTATTTGGAACTCCTGGATGTTTTTCTAGCGCTCAAAGCTTTTCAACCATCCATCACGAACAAGATTGTCTGTATCCGCATGGACAATTCTGTGGAGATGTTTTACATCAATAAGCAGGGTGGCACCAAGTCACCCCTCCTTGTGGACCTAGCTATACAGATTTGGGAATGGGCCATCCAGTACAACATTTGGCACCTGGCTGTACACATTCCTTGTCAGAGCAATGTAACTGCTGACTCACTCAGCCTCCAGTTGACAGCCAGTTACGAGTGGGAATTGAACACAGATGTTCTCGCCCCCATTTTTCCCCAATGGGGCACTCCAGAAATGGATCTCTTTGCGACTTTTACAATCAGGAAATCTCCTCTGTATGCATCCAGAGACGGTCTCGGGTGTCCTCCCTGGGAGACGCTCTCGAGATTACATGGCACAACATGAAGGATTCTGCCTTTCCTCCACTTCCTCGGTCACTCTGCAAGCTCAGGAATGCATCAAATTGCACTCTCCTCCTCATAGCTCCTTGGTGGCCAGCCAGATTCTAGTTTTCAGAACTTCAGCATCTGTCGATTGCTCCTCTGATCAGATTGCCGCTGATTCCCAACCTGCTTCACCAGTGCAATCACCAGATATGGCACCCCTCCCCACAATCATTCAGCTTGGCGGCCTGGTGCCTTAATTCAGATCTTTAGAGCAGTTTAATTTGTCCAAGGACAATATGCGCATTATCCAAGCGGCCAGAAAACCTTTTCCGAGGGCTCAATTTAGAAGCAAATGTCTCACTTTTTGCCGCTGGTGCTTAGCTAAACAGCTTGACCCCAGGCACACCATGGTGGACATTGTTCTTTCCTTCGTGTCTCACCTCGCAGCTTCAAGCATTCATGTCTTGTCTTGCAGGACCTACTTATCTGCCATTATGGCATACCTATCCACTGACAGCTGTTCCTTTTCTTTAACTAATCCGGACATTAAAAGGTATTTTGCGGGTCTTCTGCATCTTTTCCCGCCAGTACGTACTCCTCACCGCGTTATGCCATAAACCGTTTCAACCTATGGCCACTACCGATCTGAAATACCTTTCGTGGAAGGTTGCTTTTCTGATCGCAGTGACATCGGCAAGGCGAGTAAGCGAGCTCCAGCCTCTTTCTGTGGAACATCCGTTCCTCACCTTCAAAATATTTGATGCTTTTTACAAAGGTGCTCCGGTCCCATCCCAAAGGACAGAATGTCCCACAAGTATGGAGGAAAGGGGACTATGGACTAGGAGTAAGATAGTCTCTTCGGTAAGTAACTTTGTTATTAAGAATAGAGTTTTCTCACTATTATTAAAGTAAGTAATGCGAGATCCTGCACTTGGACAGAGATACTGAGGGTCTATGAATTCAATGGTGATAACTTAGATAAAGAACTGGATGTGTAGCTAAGTAACGATTCCTTACAGAGTAAAGCACAAGTCAATGTCCTCCAAACCTTGGGAATATCAGTAATGTAGAGACTGGGTTTTTAATATCTCTGAATGTAAATTCGTAGTTTTCCTTTGAGATTTACATATTTTACTCACTTTTTCCCCATGTGCAGGGCCAGTAACCATTGGGCAACTTCATCGTTCTTTTCGCCGGGAGAATCTTTCCCCATATTCCTACATGTCGCCTACATCTCATAATCATGGCTCCTTCTCACTGAAAGGCCTGGACCGCACACCCATCCCACCTCGCACCTGGCAAAGCTCACTGGGAATGGAGGTGCCAACCTACTCTGACAAAGGCATACCCTATCCTGTTCTACAAAGATTTCCGACTGAAGTGACATACACACTGCAGCCTACAGCGACCTCTGTCCACGTCCAGCAAGGACCTCAGACCATGACCAGTTCCTCCCAGAAGTACAGCAGTTATACACCGTCTACAGCACAGTATTCTCCAGCCTACTATCCCACAGGTATGATGGCTACACCCATTTAAATACATTTTTAGCTGACTTCAAGTTACATAACAAGATTAAGTGGCTCTAATAAGAACACCATCAATATGGTGTTACTAGGAAAATGGAATGCCCAATTGGCCAGTTCTGGGGGCACCACAAGCAAAGGAGGATATGAGGGTGTGGGAGGTTGCACATCATTATTATGAAATTCAGGCTTTTTAAGTAAATTAAGTATGCAATAAACAATATGCATTAAAAATGTTACTGTTTTGGTAGTGAACCCTTGCATGTAAAGCAGAAATCAAAATATAAAGTTTTGGGGGGTTATTACATGTTTTCCGGTCCGGGAAAATTGGGAGTAAAATTGCTGGTAATTCCGGCACCAGGAAGTTTGCCGTTGGGGGCACTGATTTCCTCCAGCCAAGAACTGGAGGTGAATCAGGGACCCCCATGGCAAATAAAAGTTGGAATCACTGGCACTGGTATTACTGGTGCCGGTAATTCCGGCAATCCCCTCCAAAAGTCCTATTTACTGCTGTTGCCGGCACCTGGAATATCCCAGTAATAATCACGCCAGCCAGCTGGGAGATAAGAGAAACCTCTAGAGTTATTGCCTGCAAATTTGAAACCTGCATTGGTGGCCCTGTTGGGCCACTGTGATTTTGTTTGGTATGTGAGACCTCTCTGGAGGATTAGCTGTGTGGGCTGTCACCCCTCCCCACCCACCACCTGGAGACTGGAAGCAAATACCCCATCAACTGATGCCGCAAACTAACAATGGGCTTGTGCTGATGGGGAGAAATAAACACTCTTGCAATGCGGCCTGTGCTCGGTTTAAGCTACTACAGGGCACCCACCACATTTCCTAGCATGCAATTAACATTTTTGTCCATACTGGATATTACAACTCGCAAATTCAGCCTTATGGCAGCAAACTATAGGGAAAGTAGGTAGGTACGCAAAGATGTGCTGGTACAGATTGAACAGTAAAATATACTTGTGTCAGTGCTGATGTATAATGGCTGTCTAACTCAATATCGTGTACGATTTTGGTTGCAACCTTGAAAAATTCTTCTCTGTGGGCGATGATGCGTTCCACACATTGGAATGAACCGCAATTAATATTGCATGCTAGGATATGTGGAGGTTGCGTAGTCAGCATTGCGCAATTGATTATTTCTTTCCATCAGCTGCAGCCCACTTTGAGTTTGAGGCTCGGGTGACCTGATATTGACTTGAGACAAAGAGAAAGTATGAGTCTTGAAGGTCCACTCCCCTTTTGCAAGATGAGGAAAAATGTGTTGAAAAGGAAGCATTAGGAATTTTGCTTTCATTACAAAGTTGTTTGCAACCCTGAGATTTAAGATGGGTCTTTTCCTTTTCACATCTTTGTTCTAAAATAGAAAGAAATTAAAATATATCTCTCTTTCCCAATTCCTTCTGAGAACGTTTTCTACATATCCCCTCGTTAGCAATGTTTCCTTCTCCTGCTTCAGACAAAGGAAATGTGGTTGAAATGTTGAAACTGGGGGAACCAAGGGAGAGATTTTTGCAAACCTCATTTTGTAAACCTTTCTTACCACACTGAGCAACCAATTGTCTTTTGTTTTCTTTCCCAAAATGGAAAATGGATTGTGTACTTCCTACTCCCTGGGTTCCCGAACCAGGGAATACCCTAGACCTTAATTTCTTTTTGCGGTGGGTAGCTTTGCACCCCCTGAAGATGCCTGCATCTATTCCCCCATTTTCGCTTGAAACCTCTGATGTTACTGAGGACTCTGTCATGCCGATGATGAGGTCACAAAGATGAATACTGAAAAAACACACAGTGAAATCAGAACAAATACAGCCTAAGAAAATGGATGACAAGGCCTTATCTTTCAAATACCATGCAAATATCCTATGGCCAGCAACACCCTTCCTACTAGCAGTACTAACAGCAACAGAATCCTCTAATGCAATTGTGCTGACACTTTCCGAATGTTGTGCCTAAAGTTAAGCAATTTTAGATATGTGGGGGGGAGATTGAATGTTGTGCCTAAAGTTAAGCAATTTTAGAAATGTGGGCGGGTATAAACCGTAGGTTGGTAAGCTAGGGCCGTGTGGTAAGCTGCAGCAGCAGCACTCTGAGGTATTCCCCTTCCCTCTATTCAGAAAGTATGTATTAGCAATAATTGTGCTGTCGACTTGCAGTACAGCCTAAGAGTAGATAACATGTAAGGTTTCCAAAATCAATATAATAGTGCCATTTATTATTGTGCTCGATAACAGCCGACACATGTTTCGACACTTGGTCGTCCTTAACACTGTTCATTGGAAATTCACGATTTGTAATTTGTAATTCCACACATTTACACAATAGAAAGGATATATCCCATGTTAAGAAAAAACATTAATTGAAAAGATGGTTACATACCCATGATCAGTAGGTAATCAGGGTGGAGAAGAAGAAACAGAGAAGGGGTAGTATAATTAGCTGTTTGTCACAACGTTATATACCATACATTCGTACTGTCGATAATAAAATAGTGCATGTTACGCCCTTGTTGCATGTCCTTCGTGATTAAACAGTATTGATCGGTGACCTGCTACCACTCAGTGGGGTGATTGCACAGCACCTCACAAAACCTTGCCAGTTTGAATTCTAATGTGTTGTGGTCCTAGGGCGTGTAGTAAGTGAGTGCACTGTGCCTTAAGCATGCAGGTAGCCGTGAATAGTTACACATGCTTGGAGCTAGCGGTCTGGAGACACCCATATATTGCGGTGCAGAAACTTGTTAACATCCTATACAAAAAATATATAGATGTAAATTCCTTACCAACTGTTTCTCTTTCAAAATTATCTGTTGGTATGACTAAAATGCCGTTCAGACCCTTTTCTTTGGCTTGCACTTCTGTCTGCCAGTTGTCACAAAGGGTAATGTCCTTATATACCGGGGTCTAATCCCTCTGAGAGAATTACCTGTTAATCTTCAAAAGCATGCATAGGCATGCCCTTGAAACCATTGTGGTCAATGTTTGTACTTGAAATGTATGTGAAAAGTTACCATTATCGTAAGTGAAAAAGCGCCTGGCATAAAAGTCCTGTCTGCTTATAATTTATGGAAATAGGCATTGGCGCTTCATGTTGAATTCATCCTTGATCTTCACAATTTCGTCAGTGATGACCAGTGTGGATGGGTTCCTTTCAATCATTTAAATTCTCAAAATATGTTCCGTTTGTGGATCTCATCTGGAGAGGTCCCCTGATGGATAAATAATGCAATGTGTGCTCTAATTTACTCCTAAATTAAGCCAATGAACTACATGGCAGCCGTCTTTGCTTGGGATGCGTGGATGAATACCTATACATGTGGAGAATTCTTGATGATGGCAATGATGTGCATTTCCCAATTATTGGGTGACTGGCAGATCTAATGAGGTGCTCTCATGCAAAGACCCCCAAATGGGCATAATCACCAATTAACATTCCCATATGTTAGAAAGTTTACAGTCTCATGAAAATGCATTCATCTCATGCTCTTAGTTGAGTCTAAACTTCACACATTATGAGTAACAAATACATCGTGATTCCATTTGTCATAGTTTGAGTTTCAGATCCCCCCTCTTATGTCTTGCTGTGCCCTCATGAAGCCTATGAATTGTAGACCTTTTTTGTCTCCCATCTGGTGAATTTTTTGCCAGTGGCTGGCTAGTGGTAGTTGTTGGTCTTGGTTAGACAGGCTTGCCATATGCTCTCTAATCCTTATCTGTAGTTGCCTAATCGTGCTCCCAACGTACACTGTATTGCAAACGCATATAATGGCATATACTAAGTAAGTTGTCCTGCAGTTTAGGAATTCTTTGATCTTAATCTTCCTGTGTCAGTGTATTCCCGGCAGTCTGGGTGTGAATATCTGCACATACTACATGTAGCACATTTGAGGAACCCCGTTGTTGGTTTTAGCCAGTCACTTCCGCTCGTAACCCCAGTCTCCAGAAATGATGGGCAGAGCTGATTCCTGAGGGTTGGTGCCCTAGTATAGATACATCTCTGTTTCTCACTCAGGTACGCACATAGGTCTGGGTCCATAAGTAATCTATTCCAATGCCTTTGTATTATTTTATGCATTGCGTGTGCATCTTTGGAATATCTTGTGATGATGTCTATGTTGTTCTATTCCTTAGCCGATCTCTCAATGGGTTTCAGCATGTTCGCTCTACCTGTTGTCTGATTTTGTTTTGTGCTTTACTAATTACATCATTCGAGTAACCCCTCTCCTGGAATCTGTTGGTCAATAGATCACATTCCTTAGTAAAATCGTGTTCCTCACTGACTGCAGTTACGACGTGCTCTGTAGAACTCCCCCATAGGTGTGTTATTGGTAGTGGTCCTACGATGCCAAATGTCTGCATGTAGGGAGGAGTTAACCTCTGTCTTCTTACAAAAATGCTTTGTTCTGTATTTTTCCCTCCAATATAGATATGGATGTCAAGGAAGTCAATCTGGGACTTATCACAGTGTCCGGTCAGTTTAATACCAAAACTGTTGCCATTCATATAATCAGTAGATTCCATAAATTCCTGCGCTCCGCCATGCCATATTATGAAAATATCATCAATGTAGCGTCTCCATGTTATGATGTTATTAGTGAATTGGTCATTGCCTAATGCATGTGATTATTCGTAGTCAGTCATGAATAGGTTTGCTAGTGAACGTGTATACTTAGCTCCCATGGCTACCCCTTTTGTTTGTGTTTAGTACGTGCCTGCAATCAAAAATACATTGTTCTCCAGTGTGAATTTGAGAAAGTCCTTCAGCATTTTAACAGACTGTCTATAGAATGCCGCAAAGTCCTGGTATTTGCGGTCAATGGCCCCTATGGCCAGATCATGACTGATGGATGTATAAAGCACTGTAACATTGATCGTTGTTAGTTGATATCCCTCCTGCCATTGTATAGCAGGCAGCAGCTGAAGAACCTGCGTGCTGTCCCTAATTTACGATGGTAGAGTTGCTACATTTTTATTATCATGTTATTAATATATTTGGATAATCCCTCTGTGGCCCAACCTATTCCACTCATAATCGGTGTCACCTCTGGAAGTGCATCAACATCTTTATGGATTTTGGGTAAAACATACATCGTTGGCATGGGCGGGTTATTGATGCTTAAGAACTTCTTCTCATTGTGCGTCAAAAGGCCCTTATTATGCCATTCTTGGACTAGAGATTGTAGATTACGGGCAATTGCTTTGGTTGTTGTCAATTTGCTGTAGCACCCAGGAGTGTCCGGGTGTACCCTGCCCATACTGAGATAGTCTGTCGTCTTCATAACCACTACATTGCCTCCTTTGTCCGCGTCTTTGATCACCAGATTCTTGTCACTGCCCAGGCTGTCTAATGTTAGTATGTCCTCTTTACTGAGGTTGCCCCTTGTTCTTCTAGTCTTGGTACCCCTCTTGTCCAAAACTGTGTATATATCTTTTGTGACTGCTTGATGAAAGGTTTCGATCATGCTCTCATTGGAGAGCTGAGGAGTAAATTTGGATTTAGGTTTAAGTTCTTTTATCGGCAAATGCTGGGCATGCACCTCTAGGGTCATACAAATGTCTTCTTGTAAAAAATGAGATACCCTTTTCAGTGACATGAGTAGGTGCGTGTGCTCAATGTCCCCTATCTTCAGTAGATTTAGAGGATCTGGTGTTGACCTTGGAATATAAGCTTTCACTTTTGATAGAAAGAATTTCTTGAGTTTAAGTGTCCTGATAAATGTTAACATATCTATCTGGAAGTCAATGTAGTCGGTCCATATGGTGGGTGCAAAAGAAAGTCCCTTACTAAGTACTTGTTCTTCTGTCTCCTTTAAACTTCTGTCTGATAAATTAACCACCAAATTGCTTGTGGTCATATCCCTGATTGTTTCCTTGATCCTGACCTTGTGAGAATTCCTGTTTGTCCTCTTACGCCATCCATGTTTACTCCTGCCGCTCCCCTCCTGCCCCTGATGTGGTGCTCCATGTTGTAGTATTTTGTGTTGGTGGTTCCTGAAACCTTACTTGCTTGATGTTTTGTTGTGTTCCTTTTCGATACCTTCTTATTTGTTCTGAAAACATCTTCCCTGTGTCTGTCCTGTCTCAGCCCCTGATGTTGATGCTCCTGCATTAGAGCTTACATCCCCATCGGAGTCTACGTCTGAGCTGCCCGATGATGTATTAGGAGTGCTCAAATTTTCATTTTCTAGCAATTTCATCAAACTTTGTCTGAAAAGTTTACACTCAATCATCCCAGTAGTCTTTTTCATCACAGAAGTATTTCCTGAATTTATGTAGTTTCACTTCATCTTGATAATTGCCCAAATTCTCATACATGCTAGAATTATTTGTATGTTATGTTATGTTATGTTACAGTATGTATATAACACCAAATCCCATAGGCATCCAGGCGCTGAGACAAACCGGGAACCAGAGATAGTCCTCAGATTACATAATGATTACTCAAACAGTCTGGTCTTTAACAATTTCCTGAAAACAAGGTGATTTTTCCTCCTTTCGGAGTGCATCAGGCAGCTCGTTGCAGGCCCGTGCTGACAAAACGGGGAAGGAACAACCATTTACCCGAGCTCTTTTTATGCAGTCCACTTTGAGGTAACATGCAATTAGTGGAACAGAGTTTTCTTTTGGGGTGGTAGATAGTCACCCTTTCTTTAAGATACTGAGGAGCAATTCCAAAGACACATTTGTGACATACTTTCAGCAGTTTGAACTGGATCCTTGTGGAAACTGCCAGCCAGTGCAACTCCCTCCGGGCTGTAGAAGTTGGTTCCTTACGACCCATTTGGTACACAGGGCGCACTGCAACGTTTTGGACCTTTGGTAATTTATAGACATCTTTGCTTGCACCACCCAGAAGGGCATTACAATAGTCCAAACGAGGGAGTATGATTGCCCTGACTAGTTTGCCCCGGTTTTCTTTTCAAATCAGCAGTGCGTCCTGTCTTAGGACTTTTAGATGATAATTGGTGTTCTTTACAATGGCCTCCGCATTAGCACCTGCATTCAAATTGGCCTCCATGTAAGGGCCAAGGGTCTTCACTTTAGGGGCCACAGCTATTGAACTCCCATCGATAAAAAAACTAGCAAAGACCTGATCAAGACTGTCCCTGGCATGTTAAGACCCGTATATCATTAGCTCAGTCTTGGCAGCGTTAAGGCGTAACCAATTTATAGACATTCCATTTTTTATGGTCTCGTAAACATCATTTAGTGTTCGTTGGTCGACAGAATGGTCCCCATTAATCTCTAGGGACAACTGAAAGTCGTCCGGCATAGTTGGTGAAGAAAAGTCCAAAGATATGGAAATAAGGCAGCTCAATCCTCTTTGTCAGCAGCACCTGAACGGTTATGGTAAAAACATTTTAGATATGTGGGGGGTATAAACTGTAGATTGGTGCGCTTGGGCCGTCCACTAATAATGTGTGGTAGGCTATGGTTTATACCCCTCCCACACATATTTACATTTTTGGCTGGCTGTATACAGGATAGGATGGCAGACTATTTATTGAACAAGGAAGAGGATCGAGCTGCCTTATTTGCGCCTAGGGGAGCACTGGCAGTGCTTTCAGGACCAACTACAACCACTCAGAAACATTGAGACAAAAATGTGTTAAACTGGAACGTCTTTCTAAGAAAGAAATCAATAAATACTGGGAAATGGCATCACTGAACAATTACCTTGAGAATAACAAGATCTTGAGGGGTCTTCGAATCCTCATTTTTCCCAACTTTGATAATAAAGAGGACTAGGAGCTAGCCAATAAATGGGAAGGTAATTTAGACAAGAGCTGCAAAAATATGATCGAACCCCTGTTAGAGCACACGACTAGAGTGCATTCACGTATACAGGAACTAATAGAAATGACCAAACAGGAGATCAAGGATATGACTAGTCCACACACCACTAAAGATAACAATTATTCTAAAATGTATGAGATTTTGGACAATTATCAAGTTGAAGTGAAACTACGTAAATTCAGGAAATACTTACATG
The DNA here is from genome assembly GCF_040938575.1 of Ambystoma mexicanum. NCBI lineage: Eukaryota > Metazoa > Chordata > Amphibia > Caudata > Ambystomatidae > Ambystoma > Ambystoma mexicanum. Next base: position 376,006,279 of record NC_090931.1, read on the forward strand.
ATGAAAAAGACTACCAGGATGATCAAGTGTACACTTTTCAGACAAAGTTTGATGAAATTGCAAGAAAGTCAAGAGAGAGCACTACTAATACATCATCAGGCAGCTGATGGGGATGTAAGCATTAATACAGGAGCATCAACATCAGGGGCTGAGACGGGACAGATACGGACAAGATTTTTTTATTTTTTTAGAACAAATAAGTAGGTATCGAAAAGGAACACAGCAAAACATCAAGGAATACGGTTTCAGGTACCACCAACACAAAATAGTACAACATGGAGCACCACATCAGGGGCAGGAGGGGAGTCACGAGGAAACATGGATGGGGTAAGGGGACAAACAGGAATTCTCACAAGGTCAGGCTCAAGGAAACAATCAGGGATATGACCATAAGCAATTTGGTGGTTAATCTATCAGACAGAACTTTAACGGAGACACTGAGGTTAAGAACGAGTACTTAATAAGGGACTTTCATTTGCACCCACCATACGGACCAGCTACGTTGACTTCCAGATAGATATTTTTAAATTTATCAGGAAACTTAAACTCAAGAAATTCTTTGCATCACAAGTGCAAGCTTATATACCAAGGCCAACACCAGATCCTCTAAGTGTACTGACATAGGGGACATTGAGCACACGCACCTACTCATGTCATTGGAAAGGGAATCTAATTTTTCACAAGAAAACATTTGTACGAACCTAGAGGTGCATGCACATCATTTGCTGATAGAAGAACTTAAACCTAAATCCAAATTTACTCCTGAGCTCTCCAATGAGAGCATGATTGAAACCTTTCATCAAGTAGTTACAAAAGACATATATAAACTTTTGGACAAGAGGGGTACCAAGACTAGAAGAACAAGGGGCAACCTCAGTAAAGAGGAGATACTAGCATTAGAGAGCCTGGCCAGTGACAAGAATCTGGTGATCAAAGAGGCGGATAAATTAGGGGATGTAGTGGTTATGAACACAATAGGCTACTTTATGGGCATGGCACACCTGGACACTCCTGGGTGCTATAGCAAATTGACAACAAACAAGGCCAAAGCAATTTTCCGTAATTTACAATCTCTAGTACAAGAATGGCATAGTAAGGGCCTTTTGACGCACAATGAGAAGAAGTTCTTAAGCATCAATAACCCGACCATGCCAACAATCTATTTTTTACTCAAAATCAATAAAGATTTTGACGCACTTCCAGAGGTGAGGCCGATTATGAGTGGAATAAGTTGGGCCACAGAAGGCCTATCCAAATATATTGATAACATGATAAGAAAACATGTAGCAACTCTACCATCGTACATTAGGGACCACATTCAGGTTCTTCAGCTGCTGTCTGATATAGAATGGCAGGAGGGATATCAACTAGCAACGATCGATGTTACAGCGCTTTATACATCAATCAGTCATGATCTGTCCATAAGGGCCATTGACCGCACATACCAGACATTTTTTGCAACCTATACACAACATGTTAAAATGCTGAAAGACTTTCTCAAGGTCACACTGAAGAACAAAGTGTTTTTGTTTGCAGGCACGTACTACACACAAACAAATGGGGTAGCCATGGGAGCCAAGCATGCACCGTCACTAGCAAACTATTCATGGCTGACTACGAACAATCACATGCATTAGGCAATTACCAATTCACTAATAACATCATAACATGGAGGCGCTACATTGATGATATTTTCATAATCTGACATTGCAGAGCGCAAGAATTTGGGGAATTTACTTATTATCTGAATGACAACAGTTTTGGTATTAAACTGACCGGACACTGTGATAAATCCCAGATTGACTTCCTTGACATCCATATCTTTATATCCGTGGACAAAATACAGACCAAAACATTTTGTAAGAAGACAGAGGTTAACTCCACCCTACGTGCAGACAGTTGTCATCGTAGGACCACTATCAATAACATACCTATGGGTGAGTTCTACAGAGCACGTCATAACTGCAGTGAGGAACACGAGTTTTCTAAGGAATGTGATCTATTGATCAACAGATTCCAATAGAGGGGTTACTCGAGCGATGCAATTAGTAAAGCGCAAAACAAAATCAGTCAACAGGGAAGAGCGAACATGCTGAAACTCATTTAGAGATTGGCTAAGGAATGGAACAACCTAGACATCATCGAGATATTCCAAAGAAGCACATGCAATGCATAAAATAATACAAAGTCATTACTTGTGGACCCAGACCTATGTGTGTACCTGAATGAGAAACCAAGGTGTATCTATACTAGGGCACCAACTCGCAGGATTAAGCTCTACCCATCATTTCTGCAGACTGGAGGTATGAACGGAAGTGACTGGCTAAAACCAACAACGGGTTCTTCAAATGTGGTACATGTAGTATGTGCAGATATGCACACCCAGACTGCCGGGAATACACTGACGCAGGAAACAGGAAGATTAAGATCAAAGAATTCATAAACTGCAGGACAACCTACGTGGTATATGCCATTATCTGTGTTTGCAATACAGTGTACGTTGGCAGCACGATTAGGCAACTACTTATGAGGATTAGAGAGCGTATTTCGCATGCCTGTCTACCAAAGACCAACAACTACGACTAGCCAGCCACTGGCAAAAAAATCACCAGATGGCAGTCAAAAAAAGATCTACAATTCATAGGCCTCATGAGGGCACAGCAAGACATAAGAGGGGGGATCTGAAACTCAAACTACAACAAATGGAATCACAATGTATTTGTTACTTACGATGTTTGAAGTTTGGACTCAACTCAGAGCATGAGATGAATGTATTTTTATGAGACTGTAAACTTTCTAACATATGGGAATGTTAATGGGTGATTATGCACGATTTGAGGTCTTTGCATGAGAGCACCTCATTAGATCTGCCATTCACCCAATATTTGGGAAATGCACATCACTGCAATCAATCATTCTTCACATGTATAGGTATTCATCCATGTATCCCAAGCAAAGTCGGCTGCCATGTAGTTCATTGGCTTAATTTAGGAGTAAGTTAGAGCACACATTGCATTATTTATCCGACAGTGGACCTCTCCACATGAGATCCACGAACGGAGCATATTTTGAGAACTTATATGACTGACAGTAACCCATCCACACTGTTCGTCACTGACGAAATTGTGAAGATCAAGGATGAATTCAACATGAACCGCCAATGCCTATTTCCATTAATTATAAGCAGACAGGACTTTTATGCCAGTTGTTTTTCACTTACAAGAATGGTAACTTTTCACATACATTCCAAGTACAATCATTGACCGCAATGTTTTCAAGGGCATGCCTATGCATGCTTTTGAAAATTAACAGGTAACTATCTCAGAGGGATTAGACCCCGGTGTATAAGGACATTACATAAAGTAAACAAATCACTACAAATTACGATGACGTCACATGCTTCTACGTGTGATGTGACACGCTAATTTGAATATATAAATAGACGCTCAATATGTCGCTGCATGCAGAAACGGACACGCTGCTCGGGAGCCTTCCTCATGGACTATTTTTCGTCTAACAAGGTAAATCTTTAGGGACCACAACTTTTTGATGTTTTCCAATTTGCATTTAATAGCACTGTTAGCAGTTTCGGAATCGTATCCGCTGATAGGTTAGTCTCTGTAGTGCAAATCTAAAGTGAGTGAATTATATTTACAGAACCGATCTGGCATTATACGTTACAGGCTTATGACCAGATATTGAAGACTCTTTGAAGGTACAACATAGACCAGATCTATATGTCACATTACGCCCTGGGTAAGCAGCACTTTGTATTGCTTGGGGTATAATACAAATTGTAGCCTTAGTTGAGCACACACAGTTGCTTACATAGCAAACATATTATTTTACTGCTATTCAGAAAGGGCCGCAAGGTCATTATGAGAATGGAAGGATACAAGCAAGGACTGAAAATATAGCGTACTGGAGCATTACTTTTGGCGGTAAGTGTACCCTTTGTGACAACTTGCAGACAGAAGTACAAGCCAAAGAAAAGCATCTTTTATTCATACCAACAGATACTTTTGAAAGAGAAACAGTTGGTCAGGAATGTACATCTATATATTTTTTGCATAGGATGTTAACACGTTTCTGCACCACAATATATGGGTGTCACCAGATCGCTAGCTCCAAGCATGTGCAATTATTCACGGCTACCTGCATGCTTAAGGAACAGTGCACTCACTTACTCCATGCACTATGACCACAACACATTAGAATTCACACTGGCAAGGTTTTGTGAGGTGCTGTGCAATCACCCCAGTGGTAACAGGTCACCCATCAATATAATCACCGAGGACATGCAACAAGGGCGTAACATGCACTATTTCATTATGAACAGTATGAATGTATGGTATATTACATTGTGACAACCAGCTAATTATATTACCCCTTGTCTGTTTCCTCTTCTCCACCACGATTACCTACTGACCATGGGTATGTAACCATCTTTTCATTTGATGTTTTTTTCTGAACATGGGATATCCTACATATCCTTTGTATTGTGTAAATGTGGGGAATTCCAAATTGCAAATGATGAATTTGTATCGATTGAACAGCCTTGAGGATGACCAAGTGTCGAAACACATGTCAGCTGTTATCGAGCACAATAATAACTGACACTATTATATTGACTTTGGAAATCTTTAATGATTTATGTACATGTGTTTGTGTGGGTATGGACCCGTGAGTGCGCGCTTTTGCCCTTCGTGCATTCAGGGCTCTGAGCGACATAGGGATTGAACCCTTAATAAAGATCCTTAACCAATAGGCTCTGCTAAAGAACTATCAATCAGCCATTTCTAACATATAAGGGGACACCCACTTCACTTTATCAGCTATCTGGCTTTACAGCAACAGGCTCAAATTTTATTTTGACTGGAAAACCTAATAAGGAGAATACATTAGTCCTTGCAGAGTTCACAATCGGATGAATGCCTTCAAAACGACGCTTGTCGAAACACGTTTCGGCTGACATCCTACTTCATTAAAGATATATGCAACTACAGAATTTGGATGCTAGTTGAATTTGAAGTTTTGATTGTGATGCATAACTTTGCAATTTGTACAGACCCACAATAATTGGCAGAGCGCGTTAGGCCAGTCATACATTTCTTGAGTTGACTTATGTACATGTTATCTACTCTTAGGGTGTAGTGCAAGTCGACAGCACAATTATTGCTAGTACAGACCTAAAGTTAAGCAGATCTTCTTACCCAGAGAGTCCATTTTGCATCTTTTTTTGTGTGGGGAAGGCGTTAAGTGTAAGGAAAAAGCTGGGAACCTCTTCCTAGCTGTGGACACAATGAGAGAGTTTGGTGGCTGACTTTTCCTGAGAAACGAAGGATCAAACTTGGGCAATTTGTATCTCTTGTCCCACCTCTGTTTGTGAGATACATTTGTTGGAGCTGAGAAAGTATCAACTGACAAAGACTAAAGGCCTTTATGGTTCTTTAGGTTGCAGAGACTTAAAAACTATCGAAGCTTCTTCAGCATGTATTGCCTTTAATATGTTGAGCCTTGTGTCGGCTCCCTTTTGCACTTCTGTGTGTGTTAGCCACACGATTATTATTTCAGTCCCATACTGAAACAGTTCCTGTCTGCTGGCATCCCCTTCTTTACCTTCTGTTCACAATATGCTTGAATGATCTCCCTCACGTTTAGAAGGAACACACTATCCCCTTGTCGGTGAATGAAATGGTCATGTTAAGTCTGCTCATGATATCTCTCCCCAGTATGTTTATGGGTGTCTGTCAAGAATAAAGTAGGGGCAAAGCCAAGTCGTGCTCCTCTATGGAAAGTTAAATATCTTCTGTGAAAGGAACCACTTCTGTCGCCCCAGAGAACCTTTGAGCATTCATGGCATCACCTCACATATTATAATTCCCCTCCCGGATGCAGGATTTAGTCGCCCCTGTGTCTACAAGAAAGGAAAAAGATTTTGTCACCTATCGTGACCCCTATGCACCGTTCCTCCGCAGGGTTGAGTGTAATCGATAGGATGGAACGCACCAAGTCCATCTGTAGCCTGTCCTATGGAGGGTATAATTCTGTTCACCGTGAACGGGTTGCCCCCCACTACAGTAACCCCCCAAATTTCCTGATGGGAGTCGTTGCCATGGAGTCCATACGTGCCACTGTCCCGTCATTTGGTAGTGTGCTGTTCTGCATCTGCGGTGCCTGCGAATACTGCTGCATGGGTGCCTGCATATGTCGTATGTGTGTCATTGGCTGGTGTGTCAGTGGGTATGCTTTTGGTGCCTGTCCTTGTTGCGTCTGGTCCTGAGCATAGAACCCATTCTGTTCCCCTGGATATGCTGGCTGCTATTACATTCCCCCATTCTGTTGCATCCCTCCTCTGCTCCTACATACCCTTGAGATATGGCCTATCTGTCCACACACCTAACACTGGGGCGGTTCTCTCACTTCCCTCTAATATCCTCCAGGGAAACCATCTGCACCCTGCTGCATTTGTTGTCCGTATCCCTGATACACTCCCGATACTCCCCCGGGGTTCTGTTGCACTTGTTGCCTATACCCGCGTCCCCCGGGTGGCCCCCTCTTCCTCAAAACCCATGCTGTGCATTCCCCGCCCCATTAATTCCCCTCCCGCGGGTGGTAGGGAGTACTGTGCCTGTGGTGCCCCTTGTCCTCCCGTGCTTGTTAATACTGCCCCTTCCATGGTGTATTGAGATAGCTTCTTCTGTAATAACCGTAACGCTTGCCTCTGGTGCTCTGCAGGAGTGCCTGGTCCGGTCTGTTCCGAAGCGTTGCCCCCCACTGAATGGACTGGTTATGATGGACACCCAAACCACTCCTTCCCCACTGTCCCACTGAAGAGCTGTAGACCAGTGTGGTTAGGACTGGCCTGGTAGGATCCTGAGCCTCTGGTAAGGTGTGAGAGGGGGTCTGGATGGAGACCTAAGGACAGGTTAGTACAGGTATTCAGTATGTATCTTCTGACTCTCCCCCCACCTCCCCTTTATGTATCCCTTAGTTATGCTGGCTGGCGCGCAGGCGGTTGTGCTCACCGTGTTTAAAGAAGAAGAAAGGCTGAAGGTGCCAGGTAAGAATCCAACTCCAGTTGCTTCACTGGGAGTAGTGGCTCAGGCCATCTGCGGCACACGAGATGCTGATGGTGTTGAGGTTAGTCTTTGTATAGCACTGCTTTAGAGTTCTGGCAACTCGCAGCGCGATTTGCGGCTTGTTTTGTATTGTTCGTTCTTGTCTGGTGGCACTGTGCACTTTAACAAGTCTCTTTCTCCTTTTCTCTGCAGGTGTGGATCATGCGAAATGCTGTTCCGGATCGGGCCATTGCTCGAAGAATTTATTTATTTAAATTTTTATAGCGCGCCATATGCCTGCAGGCCTCAAAGCGCACAGAAAAACAGTGACAAGACGCACAAACAGAAAGCAGGCGGGAACTCTGGATGAGCTGAGAGCTAGAGCCGGTTATTCTGGGCCAAGGTTGAAAAGTTGGGTTTTTATGGCCTTCTTAAAGAGAGGGTATTTCTGTATTTGGCGTATGGGCGCTTGGAGCGCGTTCCATAGATTAGGAGCCTGAGTGTCAAAGCTGGTGCCATTCAATTGGGCCATTTTGAATCTTGGCTGGATGAGTACCGTGGCAGAGCGAAGATTCCTATTCTTAGGCTTCTTCTTTATACGCTACGATAGATATGTGGGGCTGGTAAGAGACACACATTTATGAGCCAGAGTGAGTGCTTTGTGTGATATTATTTGCTTACGGGAAGCCAGTGTAGAGTTTTTCTGAAAGTAGAGATATGTGTGCGACAACACAATAGTTTTTAAAATGGTGCGCACAGCATTGTTCTGCGTGAGTTGGAGTGCTTGTATGTTAGCAGCAGTAGTGCCAGTCAGCAGACTATTGCAATAGTCCAGTCTAGAATGTATCAACACTGTGGACAACAAAGCACAGTTGTCATTTGTTATGAAAGGTCGGATATATTGTATCCGTTTGTTAATGAGTCTGCAGCTCGACCGGATATTGGATACATGAGACTTCATTGATAGTTCGTCATCAAGAATAACGCCTAGTGTTTTCACTTTTGGTGAGACTGTTATAACATGATCTGCGATCAAGAAGTATAATAGTCTGGTGTTAACTTGCTCCGAGTGTTCTTATTGTCGACGATCATGAGCTCTGTTTTTTTGTTATTGAGCGCTAAAGAATTACAGGCCATCCATTTCTGAATGGCACTGTAGATGTTATTGAGGGTTGCTGTGTCATTCTTGTAATGGCCACTGAGCTGAATAACGACCTGAGTGTCGTCTGCGTAATTTGTATATTGGACACCCAGGCTGTTCAGTAGATCTAACAGTGGCTGAAAATACAAGTTAAAAAGTAGTGGCGACAGGCAAGAGCCCTGCGGAACACTGCAGGTTTGAAGGATAGGAGTAGAGTGATTGTTGCCAACACAAACCCTCACTGTGCATGGTCCTAAGAAGGAGGCAATCCATTTTGATGCCAAGGTGGAACAGTTTGCGATCTCTCCGAGCCTTGTCACTAGAAGGGTGTGATCAACTAGATCGACGGCTGCAGAGAGGTCTAATAGCATCAGCAGAGCAGATTGTTTCTTATCTACTATGCTTGCCAGGGTGGACTTAAGGTCAGGCATAGCAGTCTCTGTGCCATGGCGAGCCCTATAACCCGATTGACGAGTGCCCAGGATGTTATACTCTTCTTCATGAGCTTGGAGTTGTATATATGCCAGCTTATCAAGGACCTTCCGAATGAAAGGTACATTGGTGATGGGTCGATAGTTGTCTCTATTTGTTGGATCTAGGTTATATTTTTTCATTAACAGGGTTATCCATGGTGATTTCAAAGCAGATGGAACCGTTCCCTCATAAAAGGATAGGTCGATCAGCTTTGTGAGCCAGAGGACTAGGGAATGGTTGAAGCGGTAGCCAAGCAGGATTCTAGCCGGCTGACCGCTTGTTCTGGTAAGAACGTTCTCAATGGCGAATTCGGGTGGGCATTGCCCTTAAACTTCAGACTCTTACTGTAGTTTCTCTCTGTTTCAGGCACTGCAGTTGTCGCAGGACCCGATCGATGAAGATTACAAGTAAGTATCAAGAACTGAGGCTGCTACAGAGCGCGGACGATGAAGTCTTCAGGTAAGTATGGATGCAAGACTGATTCCAAATGCAAATGAGTTCGGGCGTGCACCGGTAAGCTAAAGTCTCTGTGCATGTGGAAACAGGAGAGGTAAGCATAACACTGCTCTTTCAGGTAGCAGAAGAAACACTACGTACAGGGTCTGGCCCGGGGCATGGTTTTATAGCCTCGGGCTGCACCCTGCAACACTAGACCACCAGGGATCTCAGGCTCTCGGTCCAGCAGGGGGCCATCTTGAGTTCCACAGCAGGTCCTAACTTGACGACCATGTTGGTGTGGGTCATAGTAGCTTCCTAATAAACACCTGTGCCAGCCAGCCAGCCTGAATGTCCATTCGCTTCCTACATTACCATATGAGCGTGTGCCGTGTGTTCTCATGTATGTGCCTTGTGTTTTCACTGGGTTCATGACAGCACTCCCCTCCAAAGCCCCCCTAAGGAGAGCCAAACCTGGTCCTGGCCGGGTTGGATGATTGCGGTGACTGCCAGCTAATAGGCGGGTTGCATGGATGTTTCTTTCTGGTTCCCAAGTTCTATCCAGCACGCTGTAACACATCCAATCGACAAGATAACGGAATTTTTGCCTAATGAGTTTGGAATCCAGGATGTCTCGAACCTCGTATTCTTTTCCCACCTATTGTTTCTACTGGAGGGAGTTTGTGTATGGAGTTTCCTGTTCCCGGTTGAACAGGTTTACTAAAGAAACGTGGAAAACAGGGTGCATCGTTGAGAGACGTGGGCCACTCTAACTTAATTGCCACAGGATTAATAATGGAAATACCAGGATAAGGGCCAATGTATTTTCGGTGGAATCTTTTGGGGCCTTTCAATTGGATGTGCTTTGTTGATAACCATACCTTATCCCCTACTTGATATGTAGGTGTGTCACTCCTTCGCTTATCAGCAAAGTGATTGTGAACTGCCTTGGTGCCCTGTAAAGTTTTGGTAGCCTTCTTTAGGGTTTCTCGGATACTGGTGTGCAATGATGTCATAGCAGACATTTCCAATGGTGTAGATGGGTCTCGGGCTGTGGTACGTGGGTCCCTCCCATGTAACTTCCAGGTCAACTCCCTCGCCTCTTCTACCACCTACACCTGCAAACTCATCCGCGCAGCCAGACCATACCTCTCCAGCTCTAGCTGCATCACTCTAGCTAATGCTCTCATCATGTCTAGGTTAGACTACTGTAAAGCCCTGTACTCAGGAGCTAACAAATACATCACAGACAAAATTCAAAGACTGCAGAACAATGCCTTGAGAGCAGCACTAAACATCCCCCACAGAGAGCACGTCACCAAATTCAGGAAAGAGGTTAATTGGCTAAATATAACAGACAGAATCTTACTCAAACAGCTTCTATCACCTCTAAATGTCTGAACAACCTAGCCCCCCCGTACCTTATGGAAAAAATTACGAGGAAAACCTCCACGCGACCCATGAGATCGGCCAACACCTTTAAACTAGTAACTCCCCGGTTTAAGCGATCGACCGCAGGAGGAACTAGCTTCCCAGTCAAAGCTGCTCACTGTTGGAACAAGTTACCTCTCGACCTTAGAACTGAACAACCGTACCCTAAATTTAGACACAAAATAATTAACTGGTTGCGGGCCAATGACACATAACCTGACTAACACCCACCTACAAGTATATGATACCTAGCTTTATAGTTTGACCTATAAACTTAATCATATATTCAGCTACTAGACAGTCTTGCTAGAATGCTTTGTACTCCTTTAAGCTTTCTCTTGTACTTGCACACATGTTTGTATACTTTACTGTATATATTTCTTTTTACCTTGTGTTCGGTATACTCAAGCCAAATATTGTATTACTGTATATATTTCTTTTTGCCTTGTGTTCGCCATATTCATGCCAAATATTGTAACAAGCTTAAGTCTTCATGTACATTGCTGCGCCCGGTTACCCAAGGGTTTGGTGCGCATTACCAAATAAATAAACAAACAAACAAACAAACAAGAAAAAGAAAGTTAAGAAACCTGTGGAACTGTGGACACTTTTGTTATAAGCATATTCGGCTGCCCAAAGAAGATCGACCCAGCTGTCTGCCTGTACAAACATGCAACGCAGGTATTGTTCCAGGGTCTGATTGGTCCTTTTGGTCTGGCCGTCGGTCTGCGGGTGGTGACTGGTGGATAACCTGATTTCGATTTGGGCTTCATAATAGCAACTCTTCCAGAACTTGGATACAAACTGGCTTCCTCGGTCCGGGATGATTACCGAAGGGACACTGTGTATTCATCCTATATTTGTATGGAATGTTTGTACGAGAGTTCTTGCGTTCGGTAATCCTTTCAGGGCGATAAAATGTGCCATCTTCGTTAAAAGATCAACAACTACCAGAGTGGTATTTCACCCATTACAGGGAGGAAACTCAGTGATAAAATCCAAGGATATGCTATGCCATGGGGCAGGTGGTATGAATAATGGGCAAAGTAGTCCTTGCGGTTTAGTTTTTGGTACTTTATTTTTTGCGCACATATCACAGGTCTTTACGTATTGCACAACGTCCTTTCGCCACGTAGGCTACTAGAAGTGCTGCTGGATCTTTGCCGAAGTTTTTGTGATTCCCGGATGACCTGCTGTCAGTGTATCATGATAGGTGTGCAGAACCTTGTGCTGCTTAGAGGAATTGGGTAAATACAAGTGTTTGCGATAGTAAGGTAAACCGTTTTCTTCAGTTTGTTTGGGGATCCTGAGCTACGCAGGCCTGCAATTGCTCTGCCTTCATGGATTGTCTGATTTCATTCCATAACTAGTCCAATGGTGGGTGTGGCCAACCGCCATGTGAGGAGGACGCATCCCTGGCGAGCTCCGTAGATGTGACCAACATACGCTGCCAAACACGATATCTTTGAAGTACATTGATCCTCCGAGTTACCTCAGTTTGCTATATAACATCCAGCGACACACCTGGAGAAAACCCGCGGCTCTGAACGCCCAGCGAGGACCGGAGCACCATCAGGCGTTTGCCGCCGAGCCGAGGAGAAAATGGCGCCGCCGCCTAAATAGCTGAGGACTGGACCGGTGCAGCTTACGGTCCCCGGAGTGAAGAGCAGAGGCTCCTGCAAGTGACCTGCGGCTGGTGCTGGAGGGACGCCGCTGTGCTCGGCATGCAAAGGCAGCACCCTGCGCAACGTGACCCTTGACACCGGAGCCCTGTACGCAAGGCTTCCCCCCAGGCGGTCGTGTAACCAGTGGAGGGTGGGCCGCGTCCAGAACTAGGACGTCCGGGCCAGAAGGGTCGAGGGAGGCGCTGCCTTTGAGCACAAGACTGGGAGCAGAGAGGCACAGCTGTGGTGGCCTCGGCTGCCCGCCTGAACGTGGCTGCGGGCGAGGCGCCGGCGCCTGGAAAGCAGAGAGCGGATCCTGCCGCGGTGGAGCAGCGGCAGAGGGCTGAACAGCCGCCATTGGAAGCGAGTATCCAGCTTGGAGAGCTGGGATTACTGGGGCGCTGGGACGGACTGCCCCGCCGGGTGGTCTTACAAGGTGAGGAGCCCCAGAGAAGAGAACACACCAGCCCACCTTTTTGAGACTTCTGCTCCTCCTCCCCCTCCCCACAGACATAAGTACACATTACGGGCAATGCCCTGTTAGCGCTCTGGAGGGGGGATCTTATCTGAAGCCTACAGTTAAGGGGCCAGCCGACAGCTGCTGAGTGGCCTGCCGGCACTGACCACCAGATGTGCCTAACGCTGTGCTGACCCGGCCCGCGCCCGTAGGGGGGGCACGCCTTGACCGACCCGCTACAGAGCAGCTGCTGGCTCGCTCCTAGCCCGCACCATGGGCCAGGGCGAACTAACACGAACAGACTACTGCGTGCTGACAGGGCCCACAACTAGCCTGCACTCCTGCCCCGCAGGCTTTGGAAAACGTGCACACATTGGGCCCCAACCAAAGCCAACACCGCCAAACCACAATGGAAACCTATGCGGCCGGAGGGCCCACGGGACAAGACACGGCCAAAGAAAGTGAGACAAGGGTGCCCCAGAATCCTTCTGAGGAGGCAGACGAACCGGCCATCTACCAGATTCTTCAAGCCATCATGACCCTCCAAACCAAAACGGAGAACAAAATAGATGCAGTTGCCATAGACTTGGGCCTCCTGCGAAAAGACGTTCGCGGTATATCCGGCAGGACCGAGGTCCTTGAAACCCAGGTCCGTGAAAACACGGAGGCAAAACTCTTGCTCCTAAAAGATGTCGATGCACTACACAAAGGGTGAAGAACCTAGAGGACAGGGCCGAAGAGGCGGAAGGGCATGCACGCCGAAATAACATCAGGCTCTTGGGGTTGCCTGAGTGCATGGAAGGAGCGGATCCCACAAATTTCGTCGAGAACCTCTTGATTCAGGAGATTGGAGCAGGCAAGTTCTCACAGGGCTTTACAATCGAAAGAGCACACCGCTCTCTTACCAAAAGACCGGACCCCGGCACCCCGCCCAGGCCGGTGATAGCAAAAGTGCTGAATTATAAGGACATAGAGACTATATTAGCTTTCTCAAGGTCTGGCGGCCAAATACAGCGAGATTCTGCGAAGATTGCCATTTACCCAGACTATACATTTCAAGCACAAATGCAAAGAGCGCAATTCATTTACTCCAAAGCCAGGTTGAAAAAAGCTGGGTTGCGCTACATGCTCCTATACCCTGCAAAACTTAAAGTAATACGTAATAAAAGAGCGCACCTATTTGACACCCCCGCAGAGGTCCGTGAATGGAAGGACAGGGAACAGTTCCCCGACATCGAAGACAAAGAGCGCAGTTCGCGCCGAACTGCATGGTGAGCGATCCCATACTAGAACTGGTAACACACAAATCCACGAAAATATACAATAACTACACAGGAGGGCAGCATGAATGATCCTACTAAGAGCACCGCTGGGAACGGAACGTCAATTCTTCAAACCCCAAATTAGTTTTTTTCTTGGGTGATATACCCGCCGTAGGGCACCAGGAGACCATTGTCTGGTCAAATGGAGCGGAAACGGGGTAGTCATAACGGGGGGAACCTCGCTGGACCAGTTTTCAGTTTGAACTGTTTGTTAATTTTTGGGGAGTTTATGGTTATTGGGGGTGGGGGAATGGGGTGTTGGTACCAAAGTTGGGAACCTAAGCCAGAAAACACCAAGACCACAGAAAAACCTCATATACAACAAGCCACCAGCAAGACCTCATACAACGCCACAAACAATCACCAGGCAGTTTCACACCCATGGCTGACAAGATAAAGATTATGACATGGAACGTCAGAGGCATGAATAGCTTTGTTAAACAACGCCGCATCCACGCTTACCTGAAAAGGTGCAAGACCGGGATTGCCCTACTCCAAGAGACTCACCTAACACGGTAAAAACTAGAAGCATTAACCAGGGCATGGCACGGGACCCTGATAGGTTCCTCTTACTCCTCTTAGGCCAGGGGGGTTTTGATTTGGATTGACCCGACCATCCCCTTCATGTTGATTAGCTCCAAAACAGACGACAAAGGTACTTTAGAGGGTAAGGAAGTATGTCTGATAAGCACCTATGCACCCAATCACGACGCAACAGTCTTCTTCCACTTCCTAAGTCCACGACTCAGCCCGTACAGTGACAACATTATGATTTGGGGGGGCGACCATAATTGCACCCTTAACACCCTAATGGATAGATCAGATACCAAGCATACTCGCCCATCCCCTCCTGCCAAAGTATTATCCAATCTAACACATCAGCTTCTGCTCCGAGACTTGTGGAGGGAACTACACCCTGAACAACGGGAATATTCCTTTTACTCCTCACCTCACACTGTCCACACTAGGCTTGATTACATTTTTGTGAGCCAAGAGCAGCAAGCCATGTTCAGCGACGCAAGGTACCTACATAGGGTGCTGTCAGACCACTCCCCACTGGTGGTTACCTGGGTAGTGTTCCCACGTTGACCCCGATACCTACTTGGAGGCTTAGGGCCGAGGCCCTACTAGATGGGGCCTTCCGTGAGCACATACAAGATAGCACCGAGGAATATTGGCAGAGAAATCTGCATAGCGTAGAACACGTGGGCACAGCGTGGGAAGCATATAAGGTGGTTATGAGGGGAGAGATGATAGCAACCATAGGGGGCGCTTAAAGATCTATCATAACTTCATTGGAACGCTCTGAGAGGGAGTTGGGGGAGCTGGAGGGCAGGGCCGACTCATCCTCAGAACTCCTGAGTAAAATAACCGAGCTGAGGCAAACCTGTTTAACACACTGGGAATCCCTGGGGAAATTGAGTTATGCCAAGTACATCAAAAGGACCCATGCCCTAGGAGACAAGCCCGGGAAACTCTAGGCCTGGCTTTATAAAAGGGACACCCCCCGGGCACCTATTTGCCACATACAGAAATCAGACGGCACAACTGCACACACCCAAAACGAGATCATCTCTGTCTTCTCTGAGTTTTATCGCAATCTCTATTCCAAGACCTCGCCCCCTACTGACACCGAAATCGAGGATGTCCTGGACATCATAGAGCTGCCCAAATTAGATGCGCAGTCGGCGGAGGCCCTAGATGAGCCCATCACTCCTGATGAAGTGAAAGCAATCATTAGATCCCTACCATCCGGGAAAGCCCCGGGCACAAATGGCCTCCCTGGGGAATTTTATAAGTCATATGAGGAGACCCTGGCCCCCCTGCTAGCCCAGGTGTTTAATGAAGCCTTTGAACGCTGTACCCTCCCCCGAATCCATGAGAGAAGCCGTAATTTTCCCCCTACTCAAGCCTGGGAAGGAAGGCTCCGACTGCGGCTCATAAAGGCCTCTCTCGATGCTAAATGTTGACAGCAAGATTCTAACTGCCCTGCTAGCGAATAGATTGAGCACAGTAATCCCTTTATTGATCCACCGAGACCAGACAGGTTACGTACCGGGGCGCTCTATCACTGAAAACCTGCGCAGGTTACATCACGTTATATATAGTACAGAACAGAGGCCCCAGAAATATGCAGATGCATCATTAGATGCCACCAAGGCCTTTGATTCGGTGCGATGGGAGTGGCTGTATGCCACCATGGTGAGGATGGGGATCGGACCAGTTTTTCTGAAATGGACCCAATTGGTTTATACTAACCCAACCGCCAGGGTGCGCACAAACAAGACATATTCCGACAAGTGGCCCCTCCATAGAGGCACCCTGCAGGGATGGCCACTGTCCCCCATGCTATATATTATTGCCACTGAACCTGTGGCTGCCTATCTTAGACAGGAATACGAGGACGGAGGCATCAAGATAGTCGGTGTGACCCACCTCGTCTCCATGTACGCGGACGACACATTATTGTACCTGCACGACCTCGAACATCTCCTGCCCTACATCCTTGAAACTCTAGACGGATTTCACAAATGTACAGGGATACAGATTAATAGGGACAAGTCTTGCCTCTACCCGCTCGCTGCACTATATAACGATGAACTTGGGTTGCTGCCCCCCGTGGACCTCCAATGGCAAGTGACCTCCTTTCGATACCTGGGAATCACTATACACCGGAATCCACATACTGAACACATCCTTAACACGGTCAGAGCCAAGACGCCCTTGAGAGGTCTATGGATTTTTGGGGCATGCTCCCGCTCTCAGTGGCCGGACGGGAGGGTCTCCTCAAGATGGTGGCACTCCCCCGCCTTCTACATAACTTCACCAATGTCCCTTTTAATATCCCTTCCTCATTTTTTAGGGGCATCAACAATCTCTGTAGGAGATTCCTCTGGCAGGGAGGGAGGCACAGAGTGGCGTTAGAGACACTTCAAAGACCCTATGAGTGAGGGGGATTGAAAGTCCCCAATTTTGAATTATACTACCTTGCAAGTCAGCTGAGGCAGTAATGCAATGGATGGCTGATGAGATCACGATGGACTCTCGACTCCTCCAACCAGCCCTACCTAGTTTGCTGCTCAGGGACCTTCTCTGGGTTGAAGAGGGTGCAACACGACACTGTCCTTACTTGGCCGGTTCTTGTTCCACAGAGCAGTAACGCAGGCCATGAAGAATAGATGGCCGGGGACTGCTGACCTTGCAACAGAACACAAGACTATAGAAACTATTCTGGATGCCGCTGAGGGAGGCCACGAAACTTCTAGACTCTATGAAGCCCTGATACACGGAGTGACCAGAGGAGAACTCAAGAGTAGAGCGAAGTGGGAAAGGGAACTGGGCCTCGAATTCGAAGACAAAGATTGGGAAAAGATAACCCACTACCACAACATTTTTACCAGGAATGCCCGTCTACAATTTATCCAGCTGTACATCACTAATAGAGCCTACCTCACCCCTGAGGCTATATCGAGGTTCAGGCGGGCGTGTACCCAGGTGTGTCCCAAATGCTACGAGCCCAGGAATGACACATATGTTCTGGAGCTCTCCAGTGATACAAGATTCCTGGGCACAAATAAAGGAAAGGCTGGCCAACGCAGACATTGAAGTGGATATACATAGACCAGCGGCCTGTATTTTGGGTAATTACAAGCGCAGCAAGAAAAACTAGCCTCTAAACAGACTCATAGACCTAATATATATTACGGCTAAAAGATGCATAGCCATGGGGTGGAAAAGCCCCAAAAGCCCGAGCGAGGCACATTGGTGGATGGATCTTAAGAAGTGGATAACCGCCGAGACTGGGGCATGGGAGACTGCAATTCATGAACAGAGACTTGACTCCAGCTCAGAACTACAGCGTTGGATAGCGCTAACAGTACCATTGCTCCATCCCATGGTATCTGACAGTGCCTCAGACGGGTTGTATAGCCCTGGCTCAAAAGCTGGCACAAAGAGGACAAATGAATCACCTGTGGTCTTGGGGGGTGGGCGGATGGTGACTTGATATATGCTTGAGAACACTTTATTGATCATGACTTTTGGTTTGTTTAAATTGTTAAAACCCAATAAAGATGTTTAAAAAAAAAAACTGGTCCAATGGTGGTGGAGTAGAACTTGTCAATCCCAATAGTTTGTTCTCTGGAATTATTGCAACTGGTTCTGGAGCTATATCCACATCTTTCCCTTCTGTGTCCCATCCTATGCGGGACAAAGCACCAGTTTTCCAGTTTTTCACTCCTGGACGGAATGTTACCGTGAAGTCATATTCTGTGAAGAACTGAGCCCACCTTAGTTGGCACGGGGAATGCACTTGAGCCGTCCATAAGTATTGCAGGTTGCGATGGTCAGTGTGTACTGTGATAGTGTGACATGCTCCCAGCAGGTGGTGTCGCCACTCCTTAAAAGCAGCCTTGATGGCGAGTAGCTCCTTATCTGTTATTGCTTAATTGAGCTCGGCCGGAGAACATTTCTTAGACCAGAAGGCCACTGGATGCAATTGATTGGTTTCGGAGTCTCATTGGGACAGCACGACACCCATTGCCACACGAGATGCATCAGTTTCTACTAGGAACGGGAGCTCAGGTTTTGGATGTTTTAGCACTAGTGCAGTGGTAAACTGCCTCTTAAATTGGTTGAATGCTTGTTCAGCTTCTGCGGTCCACATGAAGGTTTTGTTTTTTCTGAGCAGTGAGGTAATCGAATGTGCGATGTTAGAGAAGTTGGGTATAAATCGGCTGTAAAAATTAGCGAACCCCAGGAAACTCTGTACTGCTTTTACTGATGTAGGTGAAGGCCATTGCAGGATTGCTTTCACTTTTCGGTTATCCATTTGGATTCCCTGCAGGATCAAGATAAAGCCCAAGAATTCCACTTTAGTCACATGAAAGAAACATTTCTCCAACTTTGCATACAACTGGTGTTTTCGTAACTTGTCCAGGACAGCCCTCACATGACACACATGTTCTTCAAGCGTGGTTGAGTAGATCAAAATGTCATCTATTTATACCATAGCGCAGACATCCAAGAGTCCTTGCAGGACGTCGTTCATAAAGAACTGGAAGGCCACTGGTGCATTACACAGGCCAAAGGGCATGACAGTGTACTCGAATAACCCAAACTTGATGCATAAGGCTGTCTTCCATTTGTCGTCTTCTTTCACGCGTACTAAGTAGCATGCCCCTCGGATGTCTAATTTGGTGTATATTTTAGCATTCTTCACTTGGTCCAGAAGTAGGGGGTATCTGTTCTTGATGGTAATTTTTTTGAGCCCTCTATAATCGATGCAGGTCCTGAGGTCCCCTTCCTTCTTGGGGACGAAGAAGAGAACTGAGGAGGCTGGGGACTTTGAAGGCCAGATAAAACCATTGCTAAGTATTGGTCCAGATAGTCACGTAAATGCTGGTTTTCGTTCTCAGTGAGAGCGTAGATGCTACTGCATGGAACCTGTGACCGTTATTAAATCTATCTGACAGTCATATGGTCTATGCGGGGGTAGGGTGTTGGCCTGTTCTCCTCGTAAACTGCAGACAACTGTCCGGTCAGGCCAAGCAGCACCTTTTCTCCTTGATTTGCAGTACTTGACGTTGGTAAATGGGCAACTTGAGAATGGGTAACAGGTGTGGAGGCACTTAGTGGAAAAGACAATTGCGTGTGTTTGCCAGTTGATGACTGTATTGTGGCACTCCAACCAGGGCATGCCTAGTATGAGCTGGAACTGGGGTGCATTGACCAGGTCAAATACTATGCGTTATATGTGACCATCCTGACACAACAGTTCAACCTCTTCAGTACACAGGGTTACAGGGCCAGATGACAACTGCAAACCATCCACCGAGACTATGTTGTCTACCTTTTCCCTCTGTTTTACAGGTACCTCAGTCTGTTGGGCCACTGCCAGGTCCATACCTTTCTGATTGCTCCACAGTCAATATATGTTTCCATAGCGTACATGCTCTGTGTTAGTCCTGGGTTGATGACAATTACTGGTGTTATAAGATGTGAGACCGTTGGTACCTTCTCCTTCCTCGACAAGCCGATCCCGACTCTTGTCGAGTCGTGAAGTTTTACGAAAGCGGCTTTGGATCTACTGAATTAACATCGACTGCTCTTAGGTGTTTTCTAGAAGACTTACTGGGACAGTCCTTCAGGAGGTGGCCTGCTGTAACGCTCACCTGGTATCCACGGGGACGTCACTCAGCTTGTTCTGACCTCGTACGACCTCGATCCCTTCCCTGGGGGCTATTCGACTGGAGACTGGGCATGAAACACAGGATTGGTAGAGTTTAACTCCATATTGTCTCTGTGTGCTTGAATCCCTTCTTCGCCGGGGTCCAACCCTTCCCTTTGATCCACAGCTCACCTTGTTTTCTTGGATAGTGTGCTCTCCGTCCTGCTTTCAGCGCAGGGGCGTGTTGATTGATGCGGGCTCGTTGCTGCCTAGTTACTTCACTGGCAAGAGTCCGACAGGTAAGTATAATGAGTCTTTTGAACAGTTCTCTAACTTTGTTCCTTTCCTTCCTTAGATGATGTCCGGCGTCCCGGGATGGCGGCGTGCTGCTGAGATGAGTAGCACTGAAGGTGAGTCAGAGCGCGATGCGTGATGCACCCCTTTCATATTTGCATTGAACTGAGTTCTTTTTATGTGTCTTTTAGGTGCTGCGACGTTTTCAGCGTGGATGCCGGTTATGAAGAACAAATGCGGTGGGTAAGCGCGGGGGAATGCGGCGCCTCTAGATGTTTCCACGCTAACCTGGAGTGTCTTTTCCCTCTTGCATATGGATGAGAGGTTCCGAGACAGAGTTCCCCCAGAGCGGCTGGGATTCAGGTAAGCGTTTGAAGCTCGTACAGTATTTAAAAATAAGCGAAGATTTGCAGAATGCTTACTAATGCCTTTTTTCTGTTCTTTTCCCTTTTCCTTAGGAAGCGGCGTGCCAGGATGGGAATGACACTGCCGAAGATGTCCGCAGAACAGAAAGAACAGAAGGAGCGATGAATGATGGGCAGAAGCGCCGCAAGGTAAGGATGTTCCTAACGGTGTTCTTGTTCTTGCAGGAGCTGAGCGCAGAAGAAAGATGCAGGCCTACTGGAGACCGATCCGAACATGGTGAGTGTCACGCTGCAGGTGCAGAAAACACAAAGCATGTTTCTCAGCCTGGGTGTGGCTTAAATAGTCTCTGGGTATCCCAGGTATCTCTGGGCTGAACCACACCCAAAAGACTAGACCGCACATGCAGTTCTGGGAACCAAAATATGTGGGGGCATCCATCTTGTCCCCATCAATGCACTACAAGTCCAATCCCCAATGTTATCCTATGGGAGTGAGTGAGTCTGGTGCCACAAGCGCTAAGTCTGACCCCAAGTGGGTCTTTGGAGGGATGGAGAGGCCCTTGAAGGCCATGGGGGTGATCGTGGCCTGGCTCCAGCCTGACATCTTGGAGGGCTGGGGACCTGAGGGGCAGGAATTAGTACTCCCCCCCAAGGCTCCTCTCAAGGTGGCTCTTCTGTCTGGTCCTGGTTTGGTTGGATGGTTTTGATGAAATCGTCTAAGCAAGTGAGGTGCATGGATGTACTCACAAGGCTCCCATGTCCTGTCTTGTGGACCATACCCCTTCCAGTCTACTAAGTAGTATAATTTGGATCTGACGCACTTTGAATCTAGGATGTCCTTGACTTCGAATTCTGACTCCCTGGCGACTACTACTGGCTGCGGTGGCTTTGCTATCCGGGTCCCTGGTTGAACAGGTTTAAGGAGAGGCATGTGGAACACAGGATGAATTTGCATGTTTGACGGCAAAGCTAGTCTGACCGCCACAGGATTTATCACAGAGGTGACGGTGAATGGACCCAGGTATCTTAGACAGAAAGTTCGGGCTCCTTTAATGGACACGTGTTTAGACGCCAGCCAGACTTTGTCTCTCACTTGGTAGTTGGGGGCCTTTGCTCGTGTGTTGATCAGCAAACTTCTTTTGGTGATTCTTAACTTGAAGTAGGTGTTCAGCTGCCCTTTTAAAGGTTTGAGAAATATTTGTGTGCAATGTTTTGACTGCTGGCATTTCCAGGGTTGTAGGAACGTCCAACTCAGAAGTACGTGGGTGCCTGCCATACATGGTATAAAAGGGTGTCTGCCCAGTGCTGGTGTGTAGGGAATTATTATAAGCATATTCAGCTATCCATAATAGGTCGAACCAGCTTCCTTCAGCTTGGTGTAACATGCAATGGAGATACTGCTCAAGCGTCTGATTTGTTCTCTCAGTTTGACCATCCGTTTGGGGGTGGTGACTGGTGGATAGCCGGATGTCGATCTGGGCCATAGAGTAGCATTTCTCCAGAAGTTAGATACAAATTGAGTACCTCGGTCTGAGACCAAAACTGAAGGAAACCCATGGAGCCGTACAATGCCTTCAAGAAATACCTTTGCCAGAGTGGAAGCATTTGGGAGCCCCTTAAGAGGAATGAAATGTGCCATTTTTGAAAATAGGTCCACGGCCACAAGAATAGTGTTACACCCTTGACTGGGTGGTAAGTCAGTAATAAAATCGAGGCACAACGTGTGCCAGGGTGCTGGTGGGATTTCCAATGCTTGTAATAGCCCAGCCGGTTTCTGCTTGGATGACTTGTTTTGAGCAGACACTCCACAAGATAGGATGAATTGGATAATGTCTTTACGCCACGTGGGCCACCAATAATTTCGTTTTACCTTGGCTAGGGTTTTAGCGATTCCGGGGTGGCCCTCGATCAAGGAATCATGATAACCGGACATGACTTGTTCTCGTAGTTCTTGGTTTGGTAAGAATAAACGATTCCTGAAGTAGGGCAACTGATCTTTTATCATGTA